>NC_063164.1:91749218-92349218 GCF_023159225.1 Perognathus longimembris pacificus | reverse complement strand
ACATTCCTGTGACACAGTTCCTTATTGCAGGAAGCAAGAATGGACACAACCAGAAGGGAAAACCCCCTATCTACAGTCATGTCCATGTATCTTCAACCACCTGTCTCATGAATTGATTGCAAACATAGACAACATATAGAAAGAAACATACAGGGGAAACATGAAAATTGGTAGTATCTGATTTTACCTCATAATTGCATTTTACCTCATACCTGCATCCCGAGCTGGGAATATGGCCTAGTGGCAAGAGTGCATGCCTCGTATACATAAAGCCCTGGGTTCAATTCCCCAGCACCACATATATAGAAAACGGCCAGAAATGGTGCTATGGCTCAGTGGCAGAGTGCTTGCCTTGAGCAAAAAAAAGCCAGGGACAATGCTCAGACCCTGAGTCCAAGGCCCAGGACTGGCCAAAAAAAAAAAAAAAAAAAAAAAAAAGAATAACTGCATCCCTTTTAAGAGCACATGAAAAATTCAGCAATATAGGCCAAATGTTTGGCTAGAATACAAATCTCAGTGTTTCAAATAATTGTAATCAGAATGTGTTTTAGGCTAAACTGGGATTAAATTTTAAAATCAATAAAACACAAAGACTAGTTTCCAAATGTTTGGAAATGGAATTATAGTACATTTCTAAGTAATCCATGAACCTAAGAATCAACTTACAATATATTATGAACTGAATAATAATGTAATTAAATTGATGAAAATGTGTGTGATACATCTAATATTGTGATTAGAGGGGAGTCCATAGCTCTACATACATAGACTAGGGAAAAAAAAGGATGTTTAAAGGTTATTCTCTAAATTTCACTCTTGAAAATCTGGAGGGACAAGCTGACTAAACCAAGAAAATTAAAAATAATGGAAATTGTAAAGATAAAGTGAGGAACTACAAAACAAAGATGGAGGAAAATTAGTAAATTCAAAATTTGATTATTAGTAAAGCTTAATGAAGACTGATTTTACAAAAGGAAGAAAACAATTTCTAATACAGAGAGTAAAGATAGTTGACAATACTACAGATCTTACAGGATAATAGAAGCAAGAGAAATTTTCACATTGGTGGAGTGGGATAGGGAACTCTCTTCACAATAAAACAACAGTTGAGTTGGAGTGAAAAATGTTTTTAAATTAAAAAATTTAAATTCTCCTTTTCTTGTTTATATTTAAAAGCTGTGGAGGCTCAAAAGAATGAATAGAAAAACAGTCACTGAACAAAATACATCAGCTGAGATTTGGCCAGAGACCCAACTCTTGCCAGGTTCAGCTAAGGTGCCAGATAGAGAAACTAGAGAAGGGCAGGGAAATGAGGCTTCTTATATGGCACAGGCATGCTATAGAAAGGGCAAACAGGAGGTGAGAGGTGTTAGTTACTATTATAGTCCTGGCCCCAGATGGGTGTGCCAGCTGGTCCCCAGGTGGTCTAGTTGTTCATCATCTCAGGATTGGTGAGGTCAGAGACCTTATGCAATAAGAATGCCACTGGAAAATGGTCTGTCCTACAAGAGGTTGTGCTATTCCTTTCCTTGAGAGTACTTTCCATTAAGAATACTTTCCATTGCAAAGGTATGACCAATCAGCTTTGTTCTGTTGGATTCCAAAGTGATGCTGTATGTGAGATTGTTGGAGGGGAAATCTCACAGGAGAGGAGACACATTTGAAATACAGGCAATGATACCAAACTTTGCTCCTCTTTTAAATTTCCATTTGAACATTTGTAGGGCCAAGTGAAGAGTCAGCTTTTCAGCAAAATGTGTTATAAATGTATTAAAACATGCCAAATCTTGATAAGGAGAGCAAAAGTCTTCAGTATTTGAGACACAACCCACTCCCTTTGCAAGCTTAGGTTCACTGTTATAAAGGTTACTCTGGAGGTTCTATGGGGAGAGGGGAACCAGGAAGAAAGGTATTCCTACCATCCCAGCCCTGGGCCACATGTCAGTAAGTCACAAGGAAGGCCCAGTACACCGTGTCTCACCCCCTCCAGCTGTGCTGGAGATGCTCTGTTTGCTCAGGCTTAGTGGAGAGGATGAGGTTTTTCCCCCCACAACCCCATACTTACAGGAGAGATTCTGTGCTCCCAGAGTAGTTTGTAGAACAACAATACTTGGGATTTGCCATCTGCTCCTCAGCCCCTCATCAGAAACCCACAGAATGACCAAGTCCCCACCAGCACCTAGTCACAGCATGGCCGTGAGGAGACAGTTGCAGTGTTTGACTGGGCCTGCGGAAAAACAAAGGGAGATCTGGATGGAATGTAAAAAAGTAGATCTCATCACTTTGTGTGTGTAGCAGCATGCAGAAAGGCAAGATGATCAGACTTTTAGCAGGAAACCAGAGAAAGAGAAGGCCAGGAAGAGGCTGTGTGGGATGGCATCACAGGCAGATCTGGGGACTCCCGTGTGAGTAGCAGCAAACTGCGCGTGGTGGGTGGGTGACATAGATGAAAGCATTCCTTGAGCTGCAAGTAGGTGCTGTCCGCAGTTACCATCGTGCCCACTATCCCCTGAGGCCTAATCACAGCCTGTGGCAAGCACCACTTGAACAGAAAGTTGCTCTGACCTGAGCCAGTGTCAAACATAAAATCACACCCATATCTGGCTGTCTGGAAGACAGCTGGGCCTCTCAGGAATAATCAAAGGGACAAATCCAAGCTGCTTTTCCTGACTTGTAGAGCACACACATGAACTCGGGGAGCTATGATAGCAGTTCCCATGGCATTCTCCTAGGTAAATGGCTATCTTGTGGAAGGGGAGACTACATGAAACCATTAGTTAACAGTAAGGGAGGCTGGCACTGGGGTGGCCCCCAATGTCAAGCTGAAAGATAAACATAAGCTAAAAACAACTATACTGCATACTCCCAGACACACAACATAGAAGGAAAAACAGCTTCCATTTAAAACGATGGCAGTCATACGAAGCATGTTCTAGGCAACGACATTAGAATTACAAAAGAACCAGAAAAAGAAAATGGTGAAATTTACAAACATGTGTAAGTTTGTGAATATTTCAAAATAATTGGTAAGTTCAACATAATTCATGGGAGAAATAAGAAAATGTCATGAGATGAATCAAAATGAAGAACTGCCAACCCTTAAGGAATGAAACTAAAGCAGTGCTCAGATAGAAGTCTATGGTTACTGGTGCCTGCATTAAAAAGGGAAATAAGTTTTCAAATAAACAACCCAAATGTATAGCTTCCACTAGAAAATCAGAACAAGATAAACTGAAAAGGGAAGAAATTAAATAAACATCACAGGAGAAACAAATGAACGAGAATGGGGATGAAATAATAGGGGAAAATTTTAAAGCCACTCTTTCAACAAGTCATAAAAAATAACATTCAGCTACATGACCTACAGAAAGAAAGAAAGTGGCAAACAAAACAGAAAACTACCAAATTTATAGAAACTACCTAAAGCAGGTATGTGGCTGGGGACCTCACACAGAATTTAAAGGGTGATAAGGAAATATTTTGAGCACCCATTTACAGGAACGTTGATGAAAAAGACATTGGTCTACTTAGTTCCTTTACGATCTACTACAAAATGAAACCATAGCACATGAAAAGGATTTTATACCATGACTAATAGAATTAGTCTCATGAGTGCAAGCTTGTCTTTTAAGGAAATCATATAAATATAAATGCCCAGAATTATATAATCATCTTCATAGATACAGAAAAACATTTGACAAAATTCATAGCCTTTAATGATTTAACAACAAAAAGGACTCAACAGCTACAAGTGAAGGAGAAGCTCCTCAATATAGTAAGAGTATCTATAAAGCCTCCACAGTTAGCATAGTTAGTAAAAAGCAAAGCACTTTCTCTGAAAGATTAGGAAAAGTACAAGAATGTCTGGTCTTACTACTTTTATTGGACATTTCACACAATTTTATTGGCAATCCAATACAATTAGGTAAGAAAAGGAAATAAATATTGTCTATGTGATGTGGTTCTGTTTATAGACATCTCTAAGTAATCTACTCAAAACTAATCAAGCTAATGTCAATTTTCATAAGTTTAAGTTACCAAAGTACCAATTTTGAGACCTGCAAGGTACAGGATACAAGATTGACGGTCAATAGTCCATTTAATTTGAATTGGTAACAAGAAGCCATCAAAATCTGACTAAGAAATATTATTTAAGATAGCATCCCAAGAAATAAAATTTTTAAAAAGCAAACATAAATAAGACTTGAACACTAGAAACTGCAAAGCATGTTTGAAAAAAAATAAAGAAAATCTAGATAAATGAAAAGTTATCACATTTTTGTTTTGAATCAGAACAAATAATACTGTTAAGATAGAACTACTCAAATTGATACACAGATTAAATGCAATCCCTATCCATGCTGGTAAATTGTTTTTAAAACTAATATGTAAAGAATTAAGATCAGCCAACATATTAAATAAGACCATCAGAAAACTCATATATTGATTTCAAAATGTATTAATAAGTCACAGTAATGAGGCAGTGGGGTTCTGCATAAGAATAGACATTTATCAATGGAGTAGACATGAGGAACCCAACCGAAATACATGTAACCATGAGCAGGTGGGTGAGGGGCAAGGCAGTTTGGTGGGAGAAATAACAGTACTTTCCACAAATACTGCTGAGACAAATGAATTTCTACTTGCAAAAGAATGAAATTAGACCCATTTCTCACATGGAAATTATCTCAGCAGAGTGTGGCAATAAACAAATGAGCTTAAATTATATAAAAAATAAAACTTTAAGGAAAAAGCAGGAGTTAACCTTTATCATCTTGGTTTAAGCAATGTCTGCTTTTTTATGATATGACATAAAAATACAACCCCAAAATACAGAATATGTAAATTGAACATAAAATCAAAGTCTATTGTACTATATAAAAATATCATAAAGTAGTGAGAAAAGCAACTCTCAGAATTTGAAAATACGTTTGTAAATCCTATTTCTATTAAGGAAATTGTTTCTATTTTTCTTTCATATCAATAAGAGAAAAACAAATGGCCAACTTTCAAAATTGACAATGGAAATTAATAGATCTTTCTTTACGGAATATGTGAACATCAGCCAGGCATAGTGGCTCACACCTGCAATCCAAGCTACTCAGGCAAGTGAGACTGTGCAGATTTCAATCCATAGCCTTTCCAGACCAAATGTTAATGAGGATCCTTCTCAACCAGTAAAACACTGGGTACAGGCTCAGGCACAGCACTGTGCAACTGTCATCAAAGCACAAATAGAAGGACTGAAATCCAGGCTGACAAGGCAGAAAGTAAAAGGTTATTCAAAAATTAACATAAGCAAAAAGGACTGTTGGCATGGCTCCAATGGAGGATGCCAGCCTGGCAAGTGTGAGACTCAAGCGTGAGTTCAAAGCTACCCCAGCAAAAAAGTCAGTCATGGATCAAGTAGTAGAGCATCAGCCATGAGTTCAAGTCTGGTACCAGGAAGGAGGAAGGGAGAGAGGGAGGGAGGGAGGGAGGGAAGGAGGGAGGGAGGGAGGGAGGGAGGGAGGGAGGGAGGGAGGAACTTGAATCTCCAAAATCTTCCTATGAACATAAATCCAGGCTTAGATGGTTTCACTGGTGAATGGTATCCAGTTATGAAGAAATAATATTGATATTCCATAGTCTCTTTCAGAGAAAGAAGGAAGGGAAAGACACTTAATTATTGAATAAACCTGTTGTAAACTTTTGCAAAGGTTATTTTTTCAGAAATCTGTTCACAAAATTGGTGCAGAAATTCTAAAGAAAGTATTAGCAAGCTTAAATAAAGCCTAGTTTAGAGTATAATACATCATGATAACTGATCAAAATATGAAAGAAAAATGCGACATTTATTATCTAAAAACAATCACATATAATGGAATAAGGAAGAAAAATAAGATAATGAACAGATTCAGAGAAAGCCCTTGATAAAGTTAAACACTTTATTTATATTTAATATAAAAACACTCTAGCAATTTAGGAACAATCTATGTAACTAAAATTAATAACTTGAGGGTGGAGATGGGAAGGAACATGGGGGAGAACAATGAAAGGGGTGGCATTGGTCAAGACGCACTGTTTTAAAGTAAGTGACATGTGGAATTGCAACCTCTTTGTACAACTGCTTAATAATAATAGTTAAAACAAATAAGTGCTAGAGATAGTGATGGATACAGATGATAGGTAGACAGATAGAAAGATAGATAGATACATAGATAGATAGACAGACAGATGGATAGATGCAAGTAGGTAGATGAAACAGAGAGATTGAATCAGAGAGATACTGCAATACACCTGTAATTAAGTTTACCAATACTGTGTTTAAAATTTCTGCTTAAAATTTTTAGTAGTACTAGTCTCTAGGGTTTTTATTGACAATGTTGTAGATTTCTGTAACAGAGATAAATAGATGTCCACACAGGGAGATCTGGGAGCGCTCCACCTCCCTCTTTTCTCTCTAAGGAGCTTTCAACATTTCCTATGGTCTGCCATACCAAGAGACTCATACTCAAGGGTGCTTCAGAATCAGCTTTGTGCTTGCTTAGATCACAAGTTGGTGAGTCCCGTTTCTGGGTTTTAGCTTCAGTAGTCTGAGATAGGTTCCAGAGCTCATATTTGTGCTTGTCTTGGGGGCAACTTTGAGTATAAAAATATTGGAACTGAGATGATCCACAGGTCCAGTGATCAACTGTAAAACCATCTTCACCTAGTCACTGTGACAACTGCCTCATGTAAGCTCCTTTTTTTCCCCTGATTGATTCCTTGAATTTTTCTAGGAAATCATTGCCAGATATGCAAAATATTCTCATAACGTCCTTCTTCTATGTTTCTAGTCTTCTAGGTTTTCATTTTTATTCTCTTTGTCTTTGATTTATTTTGTGACAGTCATGTATTTTGTTGGTCCTTAAGACTGGCTAGCATAAATTTTACTTGTTTTTTTTTACATTTTATGTAAAATATCAATTTAATTCTATTGGTTTCTCTATGATTGGACTTTGCTTTTGATAATGAAGACATGTGAAGCTTTAAGTTTAGAGGATACTGTAACAGATGGCTCCAGTTCCCAGTCTGTGCGGTCTTCAGTGTCCTCTCTCACTGTCTCTGAGCTCTGCATCTGTAGACTCAAACAATTGTGGCCAAAATTATTTTGAAAAACATTACATCTATGCTGAGCACAGACAGACTATTTTTGTAACACTATTTCCTAAACAATCTATACAATTATTTGCACAACATTCACATTATAAGCAGTTTAGCAATGACTTATAGTGTTTAACTAGCCCCCGAGGATTTGGGCAGCTCAGTGAATTCCTGGCACAAATCCACCATGGATACCAAGAGAAAACTACCTGTAGTAACATGTTTCATTTCTTCTTCAAATACTTGGATACCCATAGACATCTTTGGTCTGGGCTAGCAGAATGATATCACCTAAAGTGAGGGAGGGGTCTTGTACTATGGTCAGTTTCCTTCAGTGATCTCAAGACTTTTATATATATATTTTAAATTATCAAACTGAATTGCAGAGAGGTTACAGTTTCATACATTAGGCATTGGATACATTTCTTGTACTGTTTGTTACCTCGTCTTTTAGCTTCCACTATTGCAGATGAGCAAAAATAAATAGATCCTAATGGATTGGTTTTCCCTTGTTAATCAGTTTGTCATGAGACAGGTAAATAAGTTTCCTTTTATCTGGGTCTATAGAAATTTACCAGAAATATCTGAATTGCCTAGAGCCCAGCTTTTTTAATCAGTGGAGTTTTCCCCCATACAAATGAGAACTCCCTCATTCATTGTTGGGCTCTGGCTTCTTCCCGTTTTGCTCTTCTGCTCTAATTCCCTTACTGTCCATATGTAGGATCTCCTGAATCTGTTCTTTGGGTCTCTCCTTTCCATGTTGTTCTGTTTTTCCACTGAGATTAAAAATGTTTCTGCTCCCTGATCTTCCAGGCCACTGATCCAATTCTCCCAGTTGTGTCAGTGAACATTCTAGAGGATGAAGCTAGCCAGGGACACAGTCAGTTACTCAAAGCTAGGAAGCTCTGATAGCTCTTCTTAAAAGAAAACTTACAAACTACATAGAAACACAGACACATGCACATTTACACTTTCACTCACATACACACACACATTCACACACACACATATATAGACATAATCACACATACAGTACACCAAACTCACATTTGCACACTCATACACGAATATAAATACCTCTCAGCCTACATTAGTCAGATTCTAAAGACCCTGTTCTTCCTATGAAAATCTGGTTCTCACCCCCCAGGGATCATGGCTGGTTCCCAAGTTATTCTCAAGGAACACAGCTCAAAGTCTGCTCTTCCACACGGAGACCCTGGGAGAACCCTCAACTGGTGCTTATGGCCTTAGCCTGCCTGCGAATTGCAGGCTCCCTTTTCCTAAAGAACAACCTCTCTTTTCTTTTCTTTTCTTTTCTCTTCTGTTCTGTTTTGTTCTGCTCTTCTCTTCTCTCTTTCTCTCTCTCTATCTCTCTCTATCTCTCTCTCTCTGTTTTCTTTTCTCTCTCTCTCTCACTATGTCTTCCTCTCCCCTCCTTCCTTTGAATAGGATCCATTATGGTCCAATCATCTAGTTAGGTATTCCATATCTTAAAAATCAATCAGATATCATTTGATCTTTCCAAAGGAAATTTGCTGCAAGATGACATAAAGATATATCCTTTGTTAAAAACATGTAAGAACCTGTCTCCTTTTATTTAGCTGTTTTTAATCTCATTATACCAGATTACAGTCACATCCAATATTTAATATGAAAAAAAATCATTCATTTCAAAATATTTTTCTTTCTACCTAGAAGTGCCCTGGCCATGCACTCTCTCACACCTCTTTTGATTTTCCTGTCTAACATACTTCTATATAATAATAACACTATTTCCATGTTCTTTCTGCAGACCAATTCTTTTCAGGCTTGAGTGGTCTCTGCAATCACAGCCAGCTGTACAGTAAGCTCTGGGTGGGAAGCTGGATGATGCTCAGACCATCACTAACCAGAGTCTGACAGACTTCTCCTACATCAAGAAAGACCCTGGGACAAAGATGCTGTTTCAAAAAGCACTCCATAACAGAGCCATCCCAGGTGGCCCTTTGAGCAGGTGAGCAAGGAAATAAGACTAGGGCTAAAGGAAGAACACAAAATTAAGCAGTGAGGAGACATTTGAAATGTGGGAATGGTTTCTGGCCATCTATGACATATATTGGCACATTACTGAGCTTGGAGCCAGTCTTCAAAGACCCACTCGAATTTCCAGGCCAAAATGACATTTCACTTGGATATAATACAACCAGGATCCATTCCATGGGCAAGGAAGTGTTCAGATATGTGGATAAGCTCAACGGGCATTTGATTTTCTCTAATGCCCATAATTTTCATGAGCCTATAAATTTATACTTTCCCAGACCCCCTTATCTTAAAAAAAACAACTCTAATAAAGGTCATTTCCTTTGGTCCTCTGCAATTTCTGTTAACCAGAAAAGCAAGTGCCATTGGCTGCATTTGTCCAGAGAACAAACAGAGATAAGCCTCCTAGTGAAAAAAATCTCATGGCTAAGAATAGCATCACCAAGGCCAAAAAGCAAGGTCTACTAATTCCTGTCCTATACCTGCCTTGCCATACCTGCTACTCAACTATTATAGCTATTAAGCATATGACCAGCAAGTCATGAGGGCAGTTCCTGTGGTACATTAGCTGACTTAATCTTCCAAAAATTGTCAGCCACATGAAATATATGAATGGACACTGATAGGATCCTTCTCAATACAATAACATGGGAATCATCCTGATTCCCTTTTTAGCAAAGACAGATAGCAAACTATTAGGTGCTTTACAGCCATTGACAGCCCTATTAGCCCATTAGTGTCTAGTTAGAAATAAAACCACACACACACACATGCATACACATACATCCATAAAAGCAATTCAACTGGCATCCCTCTGGCTCTCTGTTCCAATTCTACTCATATTATTTATTCCATAATTCAGCTTTCTAGGCAACAACAAATGCAAATTGGTGAATCTACAAGATGTATTTTCTGTATTGTCTGTTACATGAAGAGTGTTTATTAGTGGGAAATTAACATACAGAAAAGGAAGAAAGGGACACATTGTGCTAATTGAAATGATAGATGCATAAAATATGAGTTACAGATTGGACTGTTTTCCCAGCCTCCTCAAGCTTCAGTTCCATATGTCATCTCTCATTTTTCCTTGAAGATAGGTGTTTGCAATGCATAGTGAGCCTTTGGATTCAATTAGGAATCCACACTGGGAAGTAAATTGGCTGCTTTAGATAGGCCATGAATAATCTATATATGGTTTAATGTCAAGCTATGAGTGGTGTGTTCAATGTGTTAGGATGTCCTCATTTGTACTGTCACACAAGCCAACCACACCTAGCACTAGAGCAAGTTGTTATTGAAGGTTTTTGTTACTTTGCTTTTGGAAGGATACAGAGGAAACCCACGTATGCAATGGCATGGTGCAATAGGGACCTTGTGGGAAAATCACACTTATAATGAGTATATTGGGATAAGAATCCATCTGTGAAGAAATGTTAAAATCCAAATTAAGTGATTTCATGGCACTCTTCACAAATTTGCTTGCATTTTTTCTGCTTTTCTTTAGTACTATTTTTTCATTTCTTTCAAGTAGCTGATGTATATGATTGCAAATTCCTTTAAACATAAGGCCATGTTTAAATCACAGAGGCTAGCCTGTTTAGCCTTTATTAAAGGAATGCATGAATTCAGTTCTGTCCCTCAATGAGGGTGTTAAATAATGTTGACAGATAACATAAGATATCCTAGGAAATATGGCAAATAACATTAGAATCAGTCTTCCCATATCCTCTCTTTGGTCACAGCCAAGGTGCTGATATAGCCAGCCAGGATCCTGGGTGAGGAAAAGAGGTTGCTCCCTCATCAATTCTTTTTTAAAAAATTTTGTCAAACTGATGTACAATTTTCATATGTTAGGCATTGAATACATTTCTTGTACTGTTTGTTACCTCCTCCCTCATTCCCCCTCCCCCTCCCTCTTTCCCTTCCCCCCATGAGTTGATCAGTTGATTTACACCAAACAGTTTTGCAAGTATTGCTTTTGGAGTCGTTTGTCTTTTTACCCTGTCTCTCTCAATTTTAGTATTCCCTTTCCCTTTCCTAATTCTAATACCAGTATATAATACAGTTTCCAATGTACTCAGATAAGATACAGTGATAGTGCAGGTACAACCACAGGAAGGGGATACAAGAGGATCATCAATAATAGAAGCTACGGTTTCACATGGCATTTTGAAAGTAATTACAACAGTCGATATAACAGTCGTTTCCATAACATGGAGTTCATTTCACTTAGCATCATCTTATGTGTTCATAAGGGTATAGCTATTGGGCTCTTGTGATCCTCTGCTTTGACTAGCCTAAACGTGTGCTAATTATTCCCTATGAGGGAGACCATAGAGTCCATATTTCTTTGGGTCTGGCTCACTTCACTTGTGAGCATAGCTGCCTTCCCTCATCAATTCTTAAGAGCTATGGAAACAAAGAGGCTGAGAGGCTGTGCTTCTGTGAGAGGTCATCTTCTTATTTACTAAGGAAATGACTGAGAGGGCTCAGTGGGCAACAAGCTGAGCCCCCTGGTTCTCTGTAATACACCCATAGACAGGGTTGCCGGCACAATTATTTCTGGTGGCTTCCCTGGCATTTTGTTCCTCCAAACCTTTCTTGAGTTTGTAGGCCTGTCTCTGCAACCTCAACAGTGGCTTAGTGACCCGATATATGCCTTGAATGTGTTTTATTCATTTGAAACACATACTTCAATTTGATTCCCTCTGTCAGGTACTAAAATTATGAAAATCCAATTCTACTATAGTGGTCAGAAATGGACCGCTGGGAGAAAAATTGGGAACTTTATGGAAAAATAGAACCAGGTAGATTGAGTGGATTAAGGAGCTTGAGATAGATGCAGGAAAATGATTGAAGGGGTGACATTAATCAAAATGTATTATACTCATGAACTGGTGTGTTTATATGTAACTTCTACGTATAACCATTTACAGGTAATTTTTAAAAAACTAAAATTTAAGAAATCAAAGAGACATGAATGAAGGTGCCATCACTCACCATATGGTGCTCTGTGCCATATCAGAACATTGCAGAAAGAACTCTCACTGATACAACCTCTCAAGCCTGAACCACAAGGCAAAATGAGCTTTTCTTTATAAATTATACAGACTGATATTATCTTATTAGAAAAAAAATTGGCTAAGACTTAGATCTGAGCAAGTGATAAGAAATTTGTTTGAACACAGTGATAGCTCTAGGAATGGATATACAAATCAGGCAAGGTCAGTCAAATCACACACACACACACACACACACACACGGAGAGAAATTAGGAAGATCCAGGAAAGCAAATCTACTACCCTGAAGTATCCACCACCACTGCAGAAGTAGAAGGAAAGAAGCAGAAAAGGATGAGATAGAGCCATGCATGGAGGAGAAGGAAGTCACAGAGTACTAAACTGAGGCATGCCTGAAGCTTAGCCTCCCCATGTACTTCTCAGAAGTAAGTATAAGGTTTCCTCCACATACAATTGAAAATGGTCCTGATTGATGAATGCCTCAGTTCAGAATGAAAAAGACCTAAGGTGCACCTCTGATTCCTCTGGATTATACAAAGAGAGCTTTATGGTTTAAAAATAAAGGCATAGAAGCTCCTAACTGAACAAAACAAATGCATAATTCCCTTCCTCTTCACCCAGCTCAATCTCCTCCATATGATGAAAAGCAGAAGGCAATGAGCAGTAGTATCTAACCATAAGCAGAATAAAGGGATTATAAACCCACCTAAGGGCTTTTCTCATACCAAGGTAGCAAGGTAGTCATGCCTATATTACCAATTTGTGTAGAAGAGTAGTTCACAGTGGTCTGTCCTGTTGAAGAATAAGATGAGGGAATGCCAGTTCAAGATGAAGAAAAAGCATACATAGGACCCAAAAAGCCAAAGATTTAAAGTCCCAAATCAGAAATACAGAAGTAGAGATAGGAAATGACCTGCAAACAATGTGTTGGAAAATGGTCAGCTTTGGACGATCAACTGAAATGCAGTGTTCCCTGAAGATAGCATTGGAAAGTTCTTGAGTAAATGGTGCCTAGAAGGGTAAGCTCACAGAGGCTGGAAGAGAGCAGAAATGGTGGAGAGGCTCTAGGCCTACAGAAACAAGATCCCTAAGCCAAGCCCTTCACAGCCTTCAGGGAGACATAGAAGCCCCTAAGAGGACAGATGTCAACATCCGAATGTAAAAATCAATGGTTTCAAGAGGAGGGTAATGTGGAGAAATCGCTAGTCCACATCTTTGTCTCCTCTAGATTGCCTGTAGGAGAGCAGTCATCAATTCTCATGAGGAAGATGAGCCTGTTCTGACAGCTCTCAGCTCTGCCACATTACAGGATTTCTCATGGCACAATTGTTATTATCGTGACTAAACATAAAGCTCACTGCACCATGATTAAGTTCTGGCCTTGAATATATAGCCTCAGCCAGCCAGCCAGATCCTGTTCATCTGCAGTCAACATAGCAAATGTCTACAAGAAGCATAAGGGGCTCCAGGGAGCCCCTTGAGAGATTGTTGAGAGCATCTCAACAATCCCAACAATCCTGACATCCAGAGCACTCTACTGTGCCTGCCACCTGGCCATGGAGTGTGCCTCTGCCTCCTGGGTGCACCTCCCACAGGCAGGACCTGTCCCACATCACAGGACAATGGTGGATTGGGAATGAGTACCTGTGAGCCAGACAGGTACACATAGGCCATGCCATGTGGATCTCAGGAAAGATCATGCCACTGGGCAAGCTCTTGGGCACCAGGAAGGACTGACATTAAAAGTCAACCAAGCACTTCCTAGGCATTTGCACAGCCATGGTCACCTTTGTTTTAGTGGATATCCTGACTGAAGACACTTCCAAAAGTACTAACTCAGTGGGGCTTAGCTACTTGGGGAGGGAAAAAGATACTGTGCCCTTACATTCAGATGGTCCTCCTCCAAAGTTCAGATGGTCCACCTCTGAAGCTGTAGACAGTTGGATGACTCACAATGAAGCTCTGTGGACACAGTGAGATGACACACAGTGGAGCTGTAGAGAACAGCTGAATGGCTCACAATGAAGCTGTATAGACACAGATGGATTTGAGGGTAAAGCTGGGAGAGTACTTGGATAAATCCTCTCCAAATCCATCTATAGTTAATTAGGCAGACCCATCTCTTTGATGCTGTGTTGACATAGCCCAATGGCTCACCTCTAAGGTTGTGTAGATGGGTGGTGGCTCACTTCTGAAGTTGTAAAGACAGTCAAATTGCCACATCTCTGAGATTGTGTATTAAGTTATATGGTGCACCTCTGAAGCTATGATGACTTTCATATAGCTCTCTGCAGACAGACAGATGTCTCGTCTCTGAAGCTGTGTAGACAATTGGTTGACCATACCTCTAAGACTGTACAGGTAATAGCTTGCTTGCCTCCAAGGCCATGTAGATAGGCAATGCTGTTTCCCACCACTGTGTAGACTAGACCACCTGCCATGAAGTACCATCAAAGCAGATATATCAGGACTTCAGAATCCACTTAAATCAGATTTCTTCCTTCCATCACTGAATCCATATTCCTCAGTATATAACCTGGCAGACTTAACAGCTTTATGAGATGCAATGAGAATTAAATGAAAAAATTGAACATAGGTTCCAACTCACTTTGGATTCCTTGCATAGGAACCTGTGGGAAACATGGAAAATGGTCATGCATCAGGGACACATAGCATGGAATCCCCTAGGTCTGGGAAGAGCACATATAATCCAATTCCAAGTATTCAGGGAGAATCGATGGCCCTTACATCCAGCCAATGACCATGGAAGTGGTTTGGTTCACTGACTAGATGTCTACAGAAAACAAAGAAGGCTGCCATCATGTTTAGGAAGGAAGCCATCAAACTGATTCTGTTAGATGTTGTTGCTTTGGGTTGCTCCTGGGATGCCCCACCACACTCGTGGAATATTGGTACTGCCCGAGGCATAGGTGTGTAAGTGCTTTTTATCTCCCTCAGACCTTTCATTGTCTCTGAGTATCTCCATTGTTGGACTGTCACCAGCTCTGGAATAGCACAGAATAAAAAAAATGGAAATGTCACCATACCTCATCTGAGTACACTGGATACTGTATAAACTGCTATTAGAACTAGGAAAGTGAAAGGGAATGTCAAAATTGAGAGACAAAGGATAAAAAGACAAATGACTCCAAAAGCAACACTTGCAAAACCATTTGGTGTAAACCAACTGAACAACTCATGTGGGGAGAAGGAAAGAAGGAGGGGAGAGGGGGGAATGAGGGAGAAGGTAACAAACAGTACAAGAAATGTACCCAAGGCCCAATGTATGAAACTGTAACCTCTCTGTACATCACTTTGACAATAAATAAGAAAAAAAAAAGGAAATGGGATGGGGCCTTGGAAGACTTGGCTGTTTTGAAGCATATCTCACTTCCCAGCTCTGCCATCTGCAAACCATGTGATCTAATAAAGTACTTAACCCCTATGAGTCTTAGTGTTTTATTTGGTAAAATGTGGGTAATAAAGCTTATGTCAGAAAATCATGGTAAGAATCACTGATACATGCTGAGAATGGGTGGCTTACATCTGAAGTCCTAGCTACTCAGGAGGCTGAGGATTGCTGTGCAATGCCAACCTGAGCAATAAAACTCATGAGATTCTTACCTCCAATTAACTACCAAAAAAGCCAGCAGTGGAGCTATAGCTCAAATGGTAGATCAAAATCCTTGATCATAAGTGCTCAGAGACAGCACCCAGGCCCAGAGTTCAAGCCCCAGGACTGGCACTCACACACACAAAAAAAGAATCATTGATACAGAATTTCTTATTTCAGTTCTTCCCACATTAAGTGGAATTATGGAATAACAATTTCTTATTTTCTTTGTCTTCCTCCACAATGGAACAAAATAGAAGACACAGAAATAAACCCTACTTATTGCCATCTAATATTTGATAAGAGAACCAAAAACATGAGCTGGAAGACAGATGGCCTCTTCAACAAATGCTGAAACTAAAAAACTGAATATTCACATGCAGAGCACTGAAAGTGGATCCCTGTCTATCACCTTGCACCAGCATTAACTGAAAATGGATCAAAGACCTCAATGTAAGATGAGAAACCATAAAATATTACAGGAAGGAGTAGGAAAACATTAGGACTCCTTGGCACAGGTAGAAACTTTCTGAGTAAAGCTCTAGAAGCATAGTAAATCAAAGTAAAACTTGATAAATGGGATTACAGCAAACTGAAAAGTTTTTGCACAGCAAAAAGACACAGCCAACAAGTTAAAAAGACATCCAATGGGAGAAGATTTTTGATAGCTATATGTCAGACAATTGCCTAATATCCAGGATATACAGAGAGCTTGAAAAAACTAAACCCTCAAAGGACCAAGAATCCAATTAATAAATGAGCTGAACAGTCTTCTCAAAAGAAGCAAAACCAGCCACCAAACACATAAAGGGATTCTCAACATCTTTGGCCATAAAGGGAACGTAGTATGGAAAAACTGGGAGAGATCAAGGGAAGGGGTGACATTGTCCAAAAAGAAATGTTCTCATAACATGATTTATGTAGCTGTAACCCCTCTGAATATCGCTTTTATAATAACAATTAAAAACTAAAAGTAAATTACAATAATAAAAGGAAATGCAAAAACGAAAGAAGAGGTGACACTGTTCAAAAAGAAATGTGCTCATTACCTGACTTATATAACTGTAACCCCTCTGTACATCACATTTACAATAAAAATATAAGGAAATGCAAATCAAAACAACACTGAGATTCCACCTCATATAAGTTAGAATGGCCATTATCAAGAAAACAAATAACAACAGATGCTGGCATTGACATGGCCAAAAGGAACCATAGTACACAATTGGTAAGAATGTAAAATGTTCAATGCTCTGGAAAGCAATATATCAGCTCCTCAAAAGAAAAAAAATAAACAGAACTACCAATAATTCAGGAATTCCATTCCTGGGCATTTATCAAAAAGTTTACGAACTAGGGGCTGGGGATATAGCCTAGTGGCAAGAGTGCCTGCCTCGGATACACGAGGCCCTAGGTTCGATTCCCCAGCACCACATATACAGAAAACGGCCAGAAGCGGCGCTGTGGCTCAAGTGGCAGAGTGCTAGCCTTGAGCGGGAAGAAGCCAGGGACAGTGTTCATGCCCTGAGTCCAAGGCCCAGGACTGGCCAAAAAAAAAAAAAAAAAAGTTTACGAACTAGGACACAGCAAAGCCACCAGAACAACTATGTTCATTACAGCGCACAATGGAATTTTGCTCATCCATTAGAACAAATGATGTGGTATAATTTGCAAAAGAAAAATTTAGGGAAGAACTTGGAAAAAATTATATTAAGTGAAGTAAGTCAAGCCCAGAGAGACAAAGAATGAATGTTTTCCCTTCATATGTGAAAGCTAGAATTAGTTTATGAACATGTAAGTAAACATGTTGGTGTTCTTAGGAGGGGACCACAAGGGCTCAGTAGCTATGTGCATATGATCATATAAAATGATTTTATCTAAATGAGCTCCAATAGAAACAAGAAGGTTTTTCTTTTTGAGGTTCGTTTTCTTTTTGCTCTTTTTCCCCTTTTGTCCCTGTTTTGTATGTAAGTTTACCTGATTTGCAAGGAGAAAGAGAAGCACTAATTCAGCAGTGAAACATTATACATTATCTTGGAAATGAACTGTAAAACTTGTGAGAGAGGTGGGTTGGGAGGAAAAACCTGGGAGAAAATGAGGGAAGGGTAACACTGTTCAAAAAGAAGTGAACTCACTACCTGACTTATGTAACTTTAACCCCTCTGTATAACATCTTTACAATAAAAAATAAGTAAATTATATATATGCATGTTCATTTACATAAATATAAATATAAGTGTGTATGTGTGTGTGCAAATCTGTACTATATAAAGATAGTTAAAGCATGGATAAGTAAGCTATATTCTGCAGTCTACATTTGGCCCTCATTTCTCTTTATGCATCAAACTTTATTGGAACACAACCATGTTTACCTATATATAGATTTACTATGACTTTTAATACCACATCAGATTTAGGTAACTGTGATATTTACTACATAACTCATTGTAGAAAATGTTTGTCAATCTTGGTTATATCATCAGCACTGTCACATGTAAGAAATACTTTCTGAATATATGCCAAGCACTGTATCAAGTACTATAAAAATACCAACATAAGGCTGGGTGTCAGTGGCTCACACCTGTAATCCTGGATACTCAGAAAGCTGAGCTCTGAGGGTCACAATTCAAAGCCACTCATGTAGGAAAGTGTGAGACTCTTATCTCTAATGAATCACCAAAAACCTGGAAGTACAACTGTAGCTCAAGTGGTAGAGCACTAACTGAGCAAAAAAGTTCAGGGACAACACCCAGACCCTGAGTTTAAGCCCCAAGACTGGCACTGAATGAATTATTGAGTGAAGTAATGAATAAATAAATCACACCATAGATCAAGTATATTTCTGTTTTCAAGTAATTATTTCCCAGGCACACAAACAATCACCTCAAAGAATGTGAAGAGTGCCAGTGCTCATGGCTCATACTTGAACTTCCAGCTAGCTACTCAGAAGGCTGAGATCTGAAAATCAAGGTTTGAAGCCAATCATACATGAAATTCTGGTAATCTTGAATTAAACACCAAAAAGTCTGATATTAGTATTGCTACTTGAACCTCTTTATGAAGGCTGTTTGCCTGAAAAACTTTCACTCTGAGACACTTATTCTTGTCAGATGTGTCTCCTGTAAGCAGCAGATGGATGAGTTTTGCCTTTTGATCCGACCAGCAACTGTGTATTTTTTATTAATTAATTTATTGTCAAAGTGATGTACAGAGGGGTTACAGTTTCAGTGAGTACATTTCTTATCAAACTTGTTACCTCCTCCCTCATTTTCCTCCCATCCTCCCCCTCCCCAATTCCCTACGTACTCAAGTTATACAAGTTGGTTTAGAGTGTATAATTTTTCAAGTATTGCTGTTGCACTGGTTTGCCTTTTACCCTTTGTCTCTCCCTTTTGATGTTCCCCTTCCCTTCCCTAGTTCTGACAAACATATATACAATATCCAGGGTACCAACATCAGTTACAGTAACATCAGGGGTAAAACCATGGAGAAGAAAGACAAAAGAAAATGGCATAATTTCACATGGTATGTTGAACATAACAACAATGGTAAAACACTTATTTCCATAAGTTGGAGTTCATTTCACTTAGTATCATCTTATGTGTTCATATGTACTAGCTATTGAGCTATTGTGATCTTCTGCTGGGACTATGTGGGAAATAGTAATTGCAGAGCCATAAGGTCAGCCTTAGACAATTGGAATCTCTGTCCCTGGGAATCCTGAGGGCCGTCCGTCAAGACCTACTGTGCTTAGCTTTACAATGGCCACAGTTTCCACCCTTCTGTTAACACCACAGGACCTTGGAGCGGGTAGGGGCCGATATAAATTGGTTTTCTTTCACCTCTTGTTTAGAGAAGTTGCCAATCCTAGAGTTGTTTCCTCCCCAACTGACATCCTTATCACTTTGAAGTACTCTCTTTGATGTAGCCACCTTTCTGCACTTTCTGTTTGATAATGAATAAAAGCATTATCCCTGGGATCCTCAGAATCTGTTGCTGGAGAGAGGCAGCAGGTCCCCTGGTGCCCCGAAAACCAATTCCACGGGGACAAGGAGCTCGTGACAGTTTGCAACAACTATCCTAGAAGTGTACTAATTATTAACAATGAGTGTATGTTTCTTTGTGTCTGGCTTACTTCACTTAGCATGTTTTTTTCCCAAGACTTTCCATTTCCTCACAAATGGTGCAATGACATTCTTTCTGATAGAAGCATAGAATCCCATTGTGTATATGTACCACATTTTCTTGATCCATTCAACTACTGAGGGGCATCTGGGTTGGTTCAATATTTTAGTGATGGTAAATTGTGCTGCAATGAATATAGCTGTGCTGATAGCTTTAGTGTGGTCTTGCTTGTAATCCTTTGGGTAGAAGCCCAAAAGCAGGGCAAGTGTTGTAACTGAGAGGTATATGATGACTTCTGTCATGTTATCCCCCTTCTTAGGGGTTGTGTCACTTATTCTGACTATATCTATCTGCAAGGCGTTTTGTCTTTGTTTATTTAATGCTTGTATTAATTTTCTGTATGTAGTACATCTTTGAATAACTTCTGTATAGCTGCTAGTTTGACAGAGATGCATCATTAGATTTTGTTTGCTATTGAATGATTTTATTTGCTCTTCACTTATGAAGGGAAGTTATATGGGATACAGTGAAAGAAAGACTTCTCAGAAGAAGTAGAAATGCCCAATGGACACAAAAAGAAATGCTCAATTGTGGGCTCTCTCTCTCGACTTCCCCTCACTTGGGGGTGGGGGGAAGGGGCTTGTCCGCCCCTTCCTGGGTGGTCCTCTATCGCTCCCACGTGGGAGCAATAGCCACATGTAGCCTCGTGTCTCTCTCTCTCTACTTCCCCTCACTTAGGGGGGGAAGGGGCTTGTTCGCCCCTTCCTGGGTGGTCCTCTATTGCTCCCACGTGGGAGCAATGGCCACATGTAGCCTCATGTGTGTCTCTCTCTCTCTACTTCCCCTTGCTTGGGGGGGGAAGGGGCTTGTCCGCCCCTTCCTGGGTGGTCCATTATCGCTCACGCGGAGCGATGGCCACAGGTAGCCTCAGTGGCATGTGGTCGCAGGGTGCCCCAAAACCGCCAAGAATGACATAGATGTGCGGCCCTTGGAGAAAACCTCTAGGGCTTCTGTTTATTCAAATGAGGAGCCTCCCAGATATACCCCAAGGCGGGCACAAGAGAGGGGCCCCTGATTGGTCCCAAGGGGCTGTCCCTCAAGTGATGTCAGACTTCCTTCTCTTCCTGTTAAAGACAGGAAGGGGAGGGACAGGCTGAGGTCAGCTGTGGCCCCTTAAAGGTGCAGCTGACCCCAACACTCAATATCTCTGGCCATAAAGGAAATGAACATCAAAACGACATTGAAATTCCACAGTACCTCAGTTAGAAAGGCCATTAGCAAGAAAGCAAACAGTAATAGATTTCCGGGGGGGGGGGGGGGATTAGGCCAAAGAGAACTCAAATACACTGTCAGTGGGAAAGTAAACTTGTCAACCACTCTGGAAACCAATATGGAGATTCTTCAAAAATAAACATAAAAATACATTATGATCCAATAATTCCACTTCTGGACATTTGCCCAAAAGATTACAAACCAGAATAAAATAAAAGCACCAGCACAGTCCTGTTTATTGCAGCACTATTCACAATAGCCAAAATATAGGATCAACCCACATGCCCCCAATAGGTGAATGGATAAGAAAATGTGGGAATATATATGTGTGTGTATATATATACACATATATGTACATATAATATATGTGTGTATATTCTTAGATAATATATATTCTTTAGAAAGAATAATATTGATATGGTATCATTTGCTCAAGAAATGGAAGGATCTGGAAAAAAATTATATTCATAGAAGTAACTCAGACCCAGAGAGGCAAAGGCTGCATAATTTTCCTAATATGTGATAGCTAGAATTAACCTATGAACTTTCAAGTAGCCAGGTTGAATGGTATGCAATTGGTTACAAAAGTATTAACTAAAATATGGTAGACTCAATGGGGAACTTGAATAACGTAATTCCTTAGAAAGGCAAAGTCAAACACCAGGAAATGAATACTTGCAAGAAGGAGGCATGTTGTTGAGAAGGGTACACCAATAAAGAGAAGTAGAGGGAAGTCAAGAATTCAATGTGCAGTATGTACTATGAAAGTCAATAAAGTAAGGGAAAGGGTAGAATGGGAGGGATGAGTGAGAATGTTAGAAGAAGTGACAGTGATCAGTATGCATTGTATTCATAAATTGCTCTGTTAAATGGCAACTTCTTGGTACAACAACTTAAAGATAATTATTATGAATAAATAAATACAATTCCTCTACAACATTACATTGTTTTCTGAATGCTGTGCTTTTTAAGATGTGTTTGGGAATGGTAATATTTTGGCAATACTGAGGCTTAAAAACTCAAGACATCGAAATCAAAACAGACACCCTGAAAACACTAAAGGAAGAAGTAGGAGAACCACGTGGGCTCCTTGGCGCAGGACGGAACTTCCTTAACAAAGACCCAGAAAGGATACAAATCAAAGAAAGGTTGAACAAATGGGACTGCATCAAACTGCAGAGCTTCTGCACGGCAAAGGACATAGCTTGCAAGATAAACAGAAAGCCCACAGAGTGGGAGAAGATCTTTACCGGCCATTCAACGGACAAAGGCCTCATATCTAAAATATATGCAGAACTAAAAAAATTACCTTCTTCCAAAACAAAACCGCAAAGAACTAATAGCCCGCTCATCAAGTGGGCTAAAGACCTACAAAGAGACTTCTCTGATGAGGAAATGAGAATGGCCAAGAGACATATGAAAAAGTGTTCTACATCACTGGCCATAAAAGAAATGCAAATCAAAACAACATTGAGATTCCATCTCACCCCAGTAAGAATGTCATATATCAAGAAAACTAACAATAACAATTGTTGGAGGGGATGTGGCCAAAAGGGAACCCTACTTCATTGTTGGTGGGAATGTAAACTGGTTCAGCCACTCTGGCAAGCAGTATGGAGATTCCTCAGAAGGCTAAATGTAGAATTCCCCTATGACCTAGCAACCCCACTTTTGGGTATTTATCCAAAAAACCACAAACAAAATCACAGTAAAGCCACCAGCACAACATTGTTCATTGCAGCACAATTTGTCATAACGAGAATCTGGAACCAACCCAGATGCCCCTCCGTAGACGAATGGATCAGGACAATGTGGTACATATACACAGTGGAATTTTATGCCTTTATCAGAAAGAATGACATTGCCCCATTTGTAAGGAAATGGAAGGACTTGGAAAAAATTATACTAAGTGAAGTGAGCCAGACCCAAAGAAACATGGACTCTATGGTCTCCCTTATTGGGAATAATTAGCACAGGTTTAGGCAAGTCACAGCAGAGGATCACAAGGGCCCAATAGCTATACCCTTATGATCACATAAGATGATGCTAAGTGAAATGAACTCCATTTTATGGAAATGATTGTTATATCACAGTTGTAACTACTTTCAACATCCCATGTGTATCTGTAGCTTCTACTATTGATGATGTTCTTGTATCACCTTCTTGTGATTGTATCTACACTATCTCCGTAATCTTATCTGAGTATATTGGAAACCGTGTATTTTGGTATTAGAATTAGGAAATTGAAAGGGAATACCAAAATTGAGAGACAAAGGGTAAAATAAGAGAAACAACAACAAAAGCAATACTTGCAAAACTGTTTGGTGTAAGTGAACTGAACACCTCAGCAGGGGCAAAGGGGGAGGGGGAGGGAGGTATGAGGGACAAGGTAACAAACAGTATAAGAAATGTATCCAATGCCTAACGTATGAAACTGTAACCTCTCTGTACAACAGTTTTACAATAAAAACTTAAAAAATAAAAAATAAATAAAAATAAAATAAAATATGAAAAAAGATGTGTTCGGGAATGGTAATATTTTGGCAATACTGAGGCTTAAAAACTCAGGACCTTAAATTCATTTGTTTTGCTTGGTAGGCTGGTACCCTACTACTTGAGCCAGGCTCCAGCCCAACTTTGTGCTGGTAAATTGGATATGGAGGCTCTCAAACTTTTCTACCTGGCCTGGCTTTGATCTTCATTCTCCATATCTCAGTTCTCTAAGTAGCTAGGACTTCAGGTGTAAGTCATCAGCACCAGGAAGTGTTCTTTTGAGATGGTTTTAGTGAGGTATTTTTCCTATACTATACAATTCATGCACTTGTTGAGAATCAACATATCTTAGTGCTTCCACAGTTGTGTCGCCATCATCACAAGCCATTGTAGAGCTCTTTCATTTTTCAAAAAAGAAATCCCACTTTACATAGCAGTTACCAAAACCACTACCAAATAAATACCACCAGTAACAATAATTTACCCACACTGCTCCTTCCTCACCAGCTACATTTATCTACTGGAATCTCCATTCATTTGCCACTCTGACAGTTCACATAAATAAATTCACACAGTATGTAGCTCTCTGTGACTGGCTTCTTTCACTGAGCATAATGTTTCCAAGGTTCAGCCACTTACTGGTATGTATCAGTAGTACATTTTTATGTTATTATATATATTTATATATTATTATATATTTTACATATTTCTACTTTTTGGATATTATAAGCAATGTTATTATGAGAAATGTTGCAATGTTACAATAACCTGTGTGTGTGTGTGTGTGTGTGTGTACAGGCTTTTATTTATCTTTGGTATATATACAGTAATGGTGTTGATAGATCATATGGTAACTCCAGAGCAGCCGCACCATTTATACTTCCCCACTGTGGAGGAAGGTTTCTGTTTCTCCACATCCTATCACACTTACTAATTCTGTCATTTTATTTCAGCTATCCTAGCAAGTATGATGTCATAAATATTTTCTTGTGTCTTTGATTTTGTTTCTCAAATGATGGCTATTACCCAAGTATCCCATTTGTGTGCTTATTAGCTAATTCTTCTCATATTATTCTTTACAGACTTGTCTATTCAAGCTTGTCTGCCTTCGTGTGTGTGTGTGTGTTTGTGTGTGTGTGTGTCTGTGTGTCAGTCAAAGACTGAAATCAGGGCCCAAGCACTGTCTCTGAATTTCTGTACTCAAGGCTTGCACTCTACCTCTTGAGCCACAGTTCCACTTCAGTATTTTACTGTGTGGTGGTTCATTGAAGATAAGACTGTCATAGACTTTCCTGTTTGCTCAGACTTTGTTACAATCCTCAGACCTCAAACTCCTGAGTAGCTAGGATTACAAACATGAGCCACCAGTGCCTGGCATGGTTTTAAGAACTAGGCTATTAATTATTCCTTATATATTCTGGATCAAAGCCTATATCTGATGCATAATTTGAACATACTCCTATCTTTTTCTGCTATCTTCTAAGCACATTTTTTTAAATATTGGTGGCATATAGTTTATATATTTCTTGTCTCATTGCTTGTACATTTGTGTTATCTCTGAGATACCACTGCTTGATCCAAGTTAATAAAGATATATGCCTGGATCTTCTTTCCTAACATGAAACCTTATAGTTTGATGCCAGGTGTGGAAGTGCATACTTGTAGTTCTAGCACTTGGGAAGCTGGGGTAGGAGAAGCATGAGGTTAAGGCCAGCTCAGGCTACTTAGTTTATCTCAAAAAAAAGAGTCTTCTAGAGAAAACAATAACACAAATGTTGGGTTTTTATATGTTGTTCTACAAGGCCCCTGCCCCCTCCCCTTCCCACATCACATCCTTTCATATATCTGCTTTTACCTCCCCTCTGTCATTTCTGTTGAGCTCAGTGACCCAGTATGATTTTTTTATTTTGGATACTGCATTTTCATAATGCTAAAATTCATATTGGGAACTGTTTCTTTTATCATTTCAGTTTCTTCACTGAAAATTCTTACATTTCCATCTGTTTTCAAAGGGTTTGCCTTTGTCTTATGGATCATGATTACATAGTTACAGCACTGATTTCATATTCTAACAATTCTGGCCTTCAGTTATGTCAGAGTTGGCCTCTGTGGACCATATGTTCCCTTGAAAATTGGTCACATGTTCTGAAATTTTGAAATATTATGCAGTAAAGATGGTAAAAATTCTCTTAAGAATGTTGGTTTTCTGCTGGTTTTATCAAATGACCGTTTGGTTTAGATCGCAAGTTCTGTCTTATTTGTAGCATGGCCATTCAAATGTTTGTACAGTATTCACAGCCTTTCCTGTACTGTTTGATGCACACATAAGATTTGATCTGGGACCAGGGTGTGGTGTTTCTGGAACTTCTATTTTCAAAGCTGATGCTTGGCATATATGGGTGTATTGCACCCTGGAGCAGCACAGCACTGGTCCTGCATGAGTAGAGACACTCTACTTACCACTCTGCCCACTCAGAGATTCAGTCCTTACAGTGCCAACCTCCCAAGCATCCTAGACTGGGGTCTTTTCAGGCAGAGATATTCTGCTCTTTCAGTTTCCATCTCCTATGCTGTTCTGTACCATGTTGGATGCCCTTGAGACAAAGTAGAGAAAAGAAAGAATAAGGAAGGAAGGAAGGAAGGAAGGAAGGAAGGAAGGAAGGAAGGAAGGAAGGAAGGAAGGAAGGAAGGAAGGAAGGAAGGAAGGAAGGAAGGAAGGAAGGAAAGAAGGAAGGAAGGAAGGAGAAAAGAAAAGAAATCCAGCTGGGTGCCCATGGCTCTTGCCTGTAATCCTGGCTATTCAGGAGGATAAATTCTAAGGACCATGGTTTGAAGTCAGCCTAAGCAAGAAAATCTGTGAGATTGATATCCATCTCCAATTCTCCAGCAAAAAAGAAAAACCCTCCAGAAGGAGAGATATGATTCAAGTGGTAGAGCACTAGCCTTGAGCATAATAGCTCAGTGGCAATGCCCAGGCCCTGAGTTCAAGCCCCAGGACTGGTATGCATGCACATACACGTGCATGCACACACACACACACATACACACACACACACACACACACACACCAATGTAAGAGAAAATGAGAGTGTTGGAGAGAGAGAGAGAGAGAGAGAGAGAGAGAGAGAGAGAGAGAAACACCTGTCAAGCAAGTAGGAGATCCAGAGATCAAACTCTATTACTACCAAAGGAAAAAAGAAGGAAGTCCACACACAAGTTCCCCTAGTCAGGAGATGTACCTCACCCTCCACTCCTTCCTCTATTATTTGAAAACTGCTTCCTGACAGAGCACAGAGGTTGGAGACATGCCAGGTACTTACCAAGAGAATGAGGATCAAAGGCTGTCTCAAGAGAATCAGGTTACAGCAGGAAGAGCTTCACTAAGTCCACCCTCATAAAAGTTGTGAAAATCATTTATAAAACACAATAATTTCCTCATACTAGTGGCTTGTGCCTATAATACTAGCTACTCAGTAGGCTGATTTCTGAGGATTATGCTTGAAGGAAGCCCAAGTAAGAACGTCTGTAAGACTTTTATCTCCAACTAAACACCAAAAAAAGGAGTGGGGGGGGAGAAGTAGAGCTTTAGCTCAAGTGATAGAGCACTAGCCTCAAGCACTCAAGCCCTGAGATCAAGCCCCAGGATCTGCATACACGCACTCGTGCACACACACACACACACACACACACACACACACACCGATTTAAGAAAGAGGGAAATGATCTAGGAACTCCAGGTGCCACACTGATTTTCCTTGTGTTAGGAATGTCCACTCTCCTCCCCTGTCTGGTTGCTGCTACTTATTTTTCAGAGGCCTTGTAATTAATTTTTCTCAGTGTGTCTGTTTATAACCACTGTGAAAAATAATCTGCAGTGGGCATAATCCTCTTGGGCCCTAAATGAGTCCCATTTTCAGACACTTTTAGTAAACTACAATCTCCTCAATTATTTGATCATTGAAAAATTCACATATGCAACTTTTAGGAGCACTTAATTCACTTGGTTTTTGTTCTTACTTCTGCTAAATTCTTAACACTTAAAAAATCTCTAGTACACTATAAGCCCTCGATAAATATTTATTGAGTGAATGAATCTTTATGCATAATGCTTTTTTTTGGCATTTTAGATCTTACCTAGGATAATTTCCTAGAAGTTAAATTACAAGCCAAAAGGTATAATTATCTTTTATGTTGTATTCATATTGTCAAATTCTTTCAAAATGTGTTCCACTCTACACTAATAAAGGAGAATGCCTGTCTCATCAAAATAGAAGGGAAATCTTAACTTTTTTTTAAATTTATAGGTGAAGATTTCTGCTCATTGTTCTTTTAATCTATCTAATACTTTAATCCAAATATCCCTAGATCTTCTAAATAAATCTCCATTAATGAGGTAAGATTATTGTACCTGGATGCTCTATATCTTTAAGACTCCCCTTAAATGTGGGGTGATTTTCAGACCCTCTTGTTAGAAAAAGAAGGGAAGCAGGAAGCTAAGCCATAAGTAACCCTTCATAAACCTCACCCCAACCCCACTACCTTCTTAAACCACCTCATCCAAAAAATTGTCAATTCTCTTCTAAAATAATTAATGTTATTTTCCACTTTTTAAAAAAATCTCATGGGGGCTAAGGATATGGCCTAGTGGCAAGAGTGCTTGCCTCACATATATGAAGCCCTGGGCTCAATTCCCCAGCACCACATATATAGAAAACGGCCAGAAGGGGCACTGTGGTTCAAGTGGCAGAGTGCTAGCCTTGAGCAAAAAGAAGCCAGAGACAGTGCTCAGGCCCTGAGTCCAAAGCCCAGAACTGGGAAAAAAAAAAAAAAAAAAAAAAAAAAAAACTCATGTCAGCCAGTACTAGTAACTCATGCCTGTAATCCTAGCTACTCAGAAGTCTGACATCTGAGGATCACAGTTCAAAGCCAACCCAGGAAGTAAAATCCATGAGACTATTAACTCTAATTATTCACTAAAAAAATCTGAAATGGAACTATGGCCCAAGTGGTAGAGCATAAAAGCTCAGGAACACAAAAAGACTTGGAATAACTTGGCATGCCAGTAAGTATTTACTTCCTCCATACCACCATGTTGTAAGCACCCAGGTCATAGCACAAGCTACATGTTGAAGCAACGGAAGGAGAGCAGGCCGCTGCCTCCTCTGCTCTGTCCATGGAGATGTTCTCTTGGAAGCATTGTGTTTTCAAAGATTTGAAAGCAACTACAACCTTCTCTGTCATCTCTCACACTCATGACTCTGACTGAACAGATGTCTGAGAGATAGCCACAGGGAGGAGGAAGACAGGCTCTCAGATGGCATCAGGACAGAACATTGAAGACAACTTTTATCACTCCTGGCTCCAGAGCTGTGGGTTGGTGGTCATAGGGACTTCAAATTTCATTCTATGTCAGAGGACTGAGAAGAGCGGAGATATGATTTGAATGACATTCCAGCAGCCGTGTGCTGACTGGTTTGAGAACAAACAGACCAAAGTGGGTGAAAATAGAAGAAGCTTGCCAGGAGGAAGTCATGGAAGTGCCTTAGGAGGCCCAGGGGAGGAGAGTAGCAGCAGGTGAAACAAGTAGTGACGGGTGCTTGATTCTTGCCTATGTTTATGTAATGGAGCCTGCAGGGTGAGCTGAAGAATCAGTTATTGTGCATTTTCCTGAACAACTGAATTGTCATTTACCAAAGTAGAGAGGACTACAAAGCCAAGCCTGCAGGCTGCAGGAGCATCCCACAGTACAAGTAGGGCTTGTTACATTGGATGCTTGCTAGTGACCCACTGGGCAGGTGCCCTCCATGGGGACTTACTTGCCCTACCATCCCTCCAGTTCTCCCAAGCATCTGTTGGAACAGTGACTTCAGTGTTGTAACTCTCTTTGTGTTTGGTACAACAAAGGGATACATCTCTTCTTACACTAGTCCATTTCCTGCTACTGTTTCAAAATATCTGAGGTGATCATCTTAAAAGAAGGTTCATTATTTTAGAGGTTTCAGTTCAGGGTCTGTTATCCCATCACCTTTGGAGCTGTAGTGGGAATGCAAGGCAGAGCAATGCCATTCACCTCATGACAACCAGAAGTAGAAAAAAAAGAAGGGGTTAGGATTCCCACATCCCTGTAGGGGCAGGCCTTGATGACCTGACTTCCTGACATGAGGCCACATCACTTCCCAGTAGTGCCATGGGTTCTTTCATTTATGTGTCCCAGGTATCTCCGGTCAACTTTACCCTTCAGTCTCTGAAGCCCTTGGCTCTGTCTGCTGGAGCAGGAGCCATAGAAGGTCAGGATGACTTTGTGCAAACCATCCTTAGCTGCCAGGTTTTAATTCTGCCCAGGAGGTAGAAGTATGGATGCATGGTTGTGGAGTCTCCTCAGATGTGCCTTGTGTCTGCTGTCCATATGCCCAGCTGTCTACAGCCCAGAGGGCAGTTGATGACAGACACCAGAAGTCAAGAAGTCAAAGGAACCAAAGGCCTGAGGCTAAGGACATGAGACCGGGGGGGGGGGGGGGGGGGTGAACCTATAAGCCTGTGTGTGTGCATGCAGGCCACATCCTCCATGCATCCATCTGTCTTCCACCTGCTCCCTAACCTTGGGGCAACACGGGAGGAGAGTGAGAGATTATCATGCAGCTGTAGTTTGCATTTATACTTTCTGTGTGTCTCAATTAATCAAAGATTGCCATAAAAGTGAGCCAGCAGTGTTCCACTGCAAGTGAAGTCATAAAGTATGAGCTGATTAATTTCCTTCTAATTTGTATGATAATTAAAATCCTTAACTTTTAATTCTGTCCATTGTCCTCCCTCAAGGAGTCTGATGAGCTTTTATGCAGCACTCAGTGGCAGTCCTCTTCTCACAGGGTGGCTTTGATGCCTTTCTGGTGCAATGTTCCCCTGTCATTCCTCAGGGTAAAAGATAAATATGTCCTTGTCACTCTGCCATCCTGATGTAAGCCAGATGGGGCAGAACCACCCATAGACAGAGCCTGTTGAGGGAGGAGCCAGCCAGGAGCACAGCCTGCTGGGCTCAAGGCCAACCAAGGGTGGGGCCTGCATCATTTGACCTTAATCAGGATGTCAGGCCAGTTCTGTGACTGCCCCTTCCCCTGAACAAATAATTATCTTGCTGAACACAGAGAGGCCAAAAACACATCTCACAGGGCCTGGCTGGGTCATCCTGTTTGAGCTGAAAGGCAACTTCACTCAGGCAGTGCAGAGGCTGTCCAGCTCTCTCTGTGAGGTGATGGCTTCCCCAGGGTGAAGACTCTAGCTCTGGGTACAGGAAGGGACAGGATGAAGACTACCCCTGGGTACAGGAAGGGACAGTGGAAAGTACACAGGACTGGAGCTTCCCTCTCTTTGGAAGTACAGGGTATATTCACATCTCTGACAGAAGACATTTTTTGTGTTTTTTTAAATCACATCCACTTGCATTTAAGGGTACTGAGTCAGAGCAAGATGAAAGGAGACTGTAAGATAAAATGGGTCACAGTGACTAGATCTGAATTCAGCTCTCTATGACATCAAATGTCTTCACTAATGAGTATCTCATGGTGGCTTACAAGAAATTCCTAATTTACTCTGTACCTGTAATGGGCAAGATTCCGTTCTGGGATCTTAATAGTATCATCTCCAATCTTGGCCATAATTCTCATACCTCATCACTGAACGGTCAAGCCATCCCTGAACTAGCAAAGTTCAGTTTCTAATACTTTCTAAGGCTATGATCTAAGAATAGCCAGTTCCCTGTAGCATGATAGTCTACACCTCGGGTACTTAGCAGATGGAGACAAGATGATTGGGACTCAAAGCCAGTCTCGCAAAACATTAGTGAGATATCATTTCAACAAACAAGTTGAAGGTGGTGGCTCACACCTGTAAACTTGGCTTCTTAGGAGGCGGAACTAGGAAATTGTGATCAGGGACTAACCAAGAAAAAAAGCACTGAAATAATTAAAAGAAAAAGAAGAGAAAGGAAAAGAAGGAAAAAAAGAATAGCCAATTATCAATAATAACTAGTACTCTAGAGGCTGAGAGAGAATGAGCACAAGTTCAAGGCCAGCTTCAGTTATAGCAAGACCCTGTCTCACCCTTAAAAGACAGTTCTATAAAATGTTGATGCTAAATAAAGTAAGTTCTCTTTACTACAATGTCTATTGGAACCTTTATTTTGCTAACAGGCACCATGAAATCAGTGCTGGTGGCTTTTGCTATTTTAAATTTAAATGGATAAATTCACAAAAACCAAAAGAATGGGAAATAATATACCACGCTAAAATAAAAAGCAAAGAGAAAACACAAAAAAAAAATCAACACTCATTTTTGTATTACACAATGTAGATTGCATAGCAAAGTACAACCAAGGACAAAGAATGCAATTTAGCAGCACTATAATCAATTAAAGTATGTAATAACCTTAAGTAGTTATGTGCCTGAAAATATACCTTCCAAATGCACAAAGAAAATACCACTAAAGTGTACTGAGAAGCAGACACATGCATAGATGGCTAGAGATACACTCCTTTCTCACAGAGGTATTAATCACAAATGTACAGTGAGCAAATACATGATAAACTTGAGCAACATTTCTAAGCAACTTGGCCTAATTTGGCAATCAAGATAGTTCATTTATAATAGCATCAAAATAAAATACTTCAAAATGAACTAAGCCTGTGAGGTAGCAAAAAGAAATTAAAAACATGGGGGCTGGGAGTATGGCCTAGTGGCAAGAGTGCTTGCCTCGTATACATGAGGCCCTGGGTTCGATTCCTCAGCACCACATATACAGAAAATGGCCAGAGGTGGCGCTGTGGCTCAAGTGGCAGAGTGCTAGCCTTGAGCAAAAAAGAAGCCAGGGACAGTGCTCAGGCCCTGATTCCAAGGCCTAGGACTGGCAAAAAAAATAAAAATAAAAATAAATGAATGGACAAATACTCATATTAGTGGATTCAAAAACAATTTAATTAAAACACAGATACTACTCAGAGCACTCTACAGTTTTGATGCAGACTCTCATAATTACAACATTTCTAGCAGAAACAGAAAGGGCCATCTTAAACTTTTTGTAATCTCAAATAACTCCAAATACCCAAAGCAAACTTGAAGGCAAAAAAAAAAAAAAAAAAGAATGACAGTACTCTTGCATTTCTTGTTTTCAAAACAAACTGCAAAGCTACTATAATCAAACGGTGTGGTACTAGCATAAAGGTAATGAGTTCTATGGAATGGGATGGAGAAGTCAAGAACAAGAGAGATATATAGATAGATAGTGAAAAGATGTCCAGTGGGGGCTGAGTAGAGTTCTCAGCAAGTGGTGTGGAGGAACCTATCCATCATGAGGGGAAATGCAGTGGACCCTTGCCTACTCCACCCATAGAAGTTACCCAAGAATGCTCAGAGACCTGGGTGTCAGAGAGAAAGCTTCCAGGCACTGGATTTGGCAATGATTCTATGGATGTGACCACAAAACAGGCAGTGACAAAATATAGCAAAATTAGATGTCATCAAAATTACAGTTTATGTACATCAAAAAAAATGACCAGCAAAATAAAAAGACAATGCACAGAATGGAAGAAAAGATTTGGTCAGAATGAGCAAAGAACTTTTAAAACTCAACAACAAGAAAGAAAAAATCCAAAACTGGACAAAGACAGTGAGGTAAAATAGCTCACACCAATGTTTCCAGCAAGAGCATAGGAGATCAGGAAGATTGAGGTTCAAATGCAGCCTGGGCAAAAAATTAACAAGGCTCCATCTTAACCTGTAAACCAGGCATAGCTGTGTGCCTGTAACCCACTCTACAGGAGGAACAATTGGAAGATCACAGTCTGAGGCTGGTCCTGGGGAGAAGCTCATGACTCTGCCTGATAAATAAAAGCAAAAAAGATTGCAGAGGGCTAGAGCACCTGTCTAGCATGTAAATTCAAACTCCAAAGAAAATTCAACCACCAAGAAAAAAAAGACAAATACTTCAACAGACATTTCTCCAAAGAAAATATACATATGGAATCGTCAATGAGCCCGTGGAAAGATGTGGAACATCACCAATTACTAAGGAAATGCTACCCTTGAGCTTCTAGGATGTTTGCTATAAAAATAAACAGAGCCCAGTGCAATGGCTCACACTTGTATTACTAGCTATTCAGGAGGCTGAGATCTGAGGAGCATGGTTAGAAGTCAGCCTAGGCAAAAGTCCATGAGACTCTTGTCTCCAATTAACCATCAAAAAGACAGAAGTAGATTTGTACTCAGGTGGTAGAGCTCTAGCTTGAGAAAAGTACAGGCCCCAAGTTCAAGCCTCAGGACTGGTACAATTAACTAATTAGCTTATTAATTAAAATAAAAAATAAACAAAGGGTAATTTTACAAGGACTTGGAAAAGTAGAAATCCTTGTACACAGATGATAAAAACATAAAATAATATGGCCACTGTGGAACCAGTTTAGAGACCTCACAAGAAAAAGAAATGCCAACTAGTGGTGACTCACACCTGCAAATCTAGCTACTCAGAGGCTGAGATCTGAGGATTACAGTTTGAAGCCAGCCCAGGCAGGAAAGTCCATGAGACTGTTATCTCCAATTAAGCACCAAAAGTCAGAAGTGGAGGTGTGGCTTATGACAGAATGCTAGCCTTGATCAACAAAGCTAAGCTCAAGATCAGCACCTAAGCCCTGAGTTCATGCCCCAGGACCAGCATGCACGCGCGCGCGCGCGCACACACACACACACACACACACACACAGAATTCCATGACTCAAGTTTGGATTGATACTTTGAATTGAAAGCAGGTCTGGAATATACATCTGTCTATCCCCATTTGTAGTAGCACCATTCACAAAAATGCCAAAGGCAGACACAATCCAAGCATCTGTGGACAGATGCAAGACTCTGGATTTGCTGGTGATTAGGGTTGCGTCCTGTGCCACTCTGTGGCATCAGCATTTCTGTCTCCTCTGGAGGCTCTTTAGCTTCAGAGGCTCCTCCCCAGTCCCTTTTCACCTGGCTCTGCCCCAGCACTCACCTGGGGCTTCTCCCTCACCAAGGGGTCTTTCCATGGCTTTCAGAGCCTATTTGCATAACTGGTGAACCCAAGACAGACGCTGTCCTCACTCCTAAATCTGCAATCTATTTGTCATCAAAACGAACATAACAGACTCAGGGAATGAAATTCAGACAGTGCCAGGGGAGGAGGCATTGCAAGCCTTTCACATCCCTGGGCACCTTCCTATAATTCACAATATACCCTCAAATGCTTCCTGTCCCTCCTGTACCTAGTTCTCTTTGCTATTATTAATATCTATCATGACAAATATTTTATTTATTTATTATGCATATTCTCCAATAATCCTGAACTCCCTGAGAACAATGATTTACTTGGTCCACTGCACAGCATCCCAGAATCAACATTAAACCAATCTGGGAAATAGAAGATGCTAAATAAACGATGATTAAATATGGACCCCCTGCTTCCCAAGGTCCCTCCACCCCTCAGCAGCTCAGAAAGCAAAGGCTCTTGCCTTATGACATGTGTGGCTAGGCAGCCTAGTGAATGATCCGAAATTTCTGGGAATGTGGGAGATGGGGTGACTGAGCTGTGCTTCCCAAACTGTGAAGTTTTTGTGCCAGCATCTGAGAAGCTCATAGAGTATTTTCAAGATGTGGACCATAGCCAGCAATGAGGCCCCAGACCACCACCATTGCACAGTGGCTAAGATTGTCAGGACTCACCTCTCATCGCCCCTCCCCTAGTCAGATGCTCCCTCCAGGGAGCCCCCCATCTCTACTCTTTCCAACCACCTTTCTCGCAGGAAGCGTGCCATGATTGCTCAATAAACTGAGCAGGTTGCCTTGACTTAACCTCTGGACTCAGCCACAGCCGAAAGGAGTCTTCATTGTAGCATGAGGGATTTTTGTCTTAAATTTTTATGTTGTCTCCTTAAATGCATTCAATTTCTTAGCATTGGAGATTTCAAATCAATATGTTTCAAATCACATTATGGATTTTCTCATAAAAGGCAGAGCACATTATTTGCATTGAAGATAACTTTTCTGCCCAGTGATAGCATTGACCAAGGGTTTCTCAGCAGATATAAAATCAAATGCAAAAACACTGCTCCTCTACAAAAAAAAAAAAAAGAAGAAAAGAAAAAAAGCAGGAGGAGAGGGCTCTAGGGAAGGCTCCTAAATGTAGAAAGTGATATTTTGGATTGATTTTACATTTACTACAATAAATGCTATTGCTACCAATGTTAATTAAAATTCAGGGTGCATTACCCAGGGTAATAGAAAGAGAAGCTTGGGGGTAACCAAAGCTAGGTGTAAAGCTCAGACATTACTGAAAGCTGTCATTTCAGCTCCATCTCCACATTCCCAGGAAGTCAGATGTCCTTCCCAATATGTGTCGTAGAGCCTGAAAGAAGCACACACCACTTTCTTGTCACAGGAACTTAAGAAACTGGTATAGCACTGCTAATAAGTATTAGGAGTAAAGTTAATTCATGTTGGAAAGGTGAACAAATTAATATGTGGAAACTGGATAATACAGACAGAAGAGTTCAGAACATCTAACAGCTTCACGCTAGATTCCATCAAGTACAGAGTCACTCAAGAATAACCCTAGTAATGCTGGCACCAGTAACTCCTGTCTCTAATCCCAGCTACTCAGGAAATGAGGTCTGAGCATCCAGGTTCAAAGTCAGACTGGACAGAAAAGCTTCTGAGACTCTTATCTCCAACAAACCCGCAAAAAGCTGGAGATGGTGGTGGAGATGATGATGGTGGTGGTGTCAGAGGAGCATCACATTTCAAAATTTTCAAAGCTCAGGAACAGTGCCTAAGGCCTGAGTTCAACTGCAAGTTCAAGAGCGAAGGAAGAAAAGAAAGGAAGAGAAGAAGGAGGAAGGAAGGAAGGAACGAAGGAAGGAAGGAAGGAAGGAAGGAAGGAAGGAAGGAAGGAAGGAAGGAAGGAAGGAAGGAAGGAAGGAAGGAAACAAGAGAATGAAACAAAGGGAAGGGGGAGGGAAGGAAACAAGAGAATGAAACAAAGGGAAGGGGGAGGGAAGAAGCGAGGGAAGGAAGGAAAGAAGGAAGGGGGGAAGAAAGAAAGATTTCAGGTTTTATTATCGCAGGATGTCTCAAATGCCAATACCACCATGAGCTATTTGGGAGACCACAGAAATCTGTATTATTTCAGGTACCATTTTCTCATCTATAGTAAATATAAGACATAGTTATGAGCTGGGGGAATGGCTCAAGTAGTAGATAGAGCACTGGCATAGCAAACCAAAAACTCTAAGTAGTTCAATCCATCATCCTGGAGGAGGAAAAGAATGGGAAGAAGAAGGAAGAAGAAAAGAGGACTCAACTGAGAAGATAAGAGGAAAAACCATAAAAATATAAAGATAACTCTGTATGCTTTCTGCCATGTTGTAGATTTGCAATGCACTCCTTCCTATCATGCAGCCACCCCTTTGGTTCACTCACTTAGCCACGGCCTGGCTCCACATATCCACACTGAGGCTCTGTGCCACTCTACTTAGCCACCCATCTGTCCACATGCCATTGTGTGGCACAGAGTCGCTGCATGGGAACAGAGATAAGCATAGAAAATCATCAAGTACTCTCAAGTTCAGTTACGATATTTGGGAGACTTTGGCAATGGCCCCAAGGCTTACCTGTGCACCTTCTCATCTTGATTTCGGGGTACGTAGGAAGTCATTACTATAACTACAGCTTAATATGACATCACCTAACCTAGTGTCTGGCTAGGCGGGAGGATGGCAGATAAGCCAAAGGCTTCACTCAGAAGCAATGTATAATGAACTGAAGACAGGCTACTACATTTTTACTGAGAAAAGAATTCTGCAGCAGAGCCTGCGCCTCAGCCTGCTCATCTGCAGAGTTAAGTCACAACAATGAAGATCAACTCCTCACCTGCAAACAGTACAGCAAGTATGGAAAAGTCATTGGTAAAAGCTTGTAATATCACAGTGCAAAACTCTGCATAACACATTGTATACAATGTGGGTCTCCATTTCTCTTAAGAGATCCCTAAAACTTGAATAACTGGTTCATGGAATAGGTGTGTTCCTAAATTTTTCAGAAACTTCAAGATGGTCTTCCAGATTATTGGATCATTTAACATGTCCTTACACAGTGTGTAAAAGTCCTAATATCAAGCCAGGTGCCAGTAGCTCATGAATCCCTGAATCTCGTTTCCAGTTAACCAGCAAAAAGCCAGAAGTGGAGGTGTGATTCATGTGCTAAACCTCCAGCCTTGGGAGAAAAAGCCTAGTCCCAGTACTAGATTAAAAAAGATGTAGTTCCTTCACATTCTTCCAACATGAGGTGTAGACAATGGTTCAAATTTTAATTGTTCTAAACAAAGCACATGACTGGGAAATCTCATGCAGTGTCCAGCAATATTGCCAAACTGAGGAACTAGAAATAGGAGTTCAGAGTATAAGTTAGTTCAGATCCATAAGGCAAAGTACAAGGACAGACACAGAAATGTGCTGTGGGGTTTTATAATAGAAGTATTACACAGAGTTGACCATTTCTCCCTCCATCCCTGCTTCCTCCCTTCCTTCCTCAGGATTAACTCATGGGTTCTTATTTTATTAACTATAACTGGACCTTTCCCCATTTTACTATTCAGACTGACCCATTTGTGGCCAGTGATGTCCACTCAAACTGGCATTCTGTCCTTTCATTATGTCTGTCTTGTATTCTTCTTTCTTAAGACTCTCTTACCTTCCACCATTGCAAGATTCTTAGGATGATCTTAGAATATCAAAACCAGCCATGTTTCTAGACAGTCATAGTTTCTTTCTATGGAGAACGATATTCACAAAAGAGTACCTGGAATCTAGTATTCCTTCATACTGAATTGACATTCCTTCTAGCTACATGTAAAGAGCTAAACATACATGTGTTCATGCATGGCATATCCACAATGTGTGTAAATATCAAATACATTAATCAATAATTCTGAAAAATAAATAAATGTTATCTGTTCTAATAGGTGTGTGGTATCTCACTGAGAGATTTTAAAATCTGTTTTATTGAGGTCTAATTGCAAGTCTTTGATTTTATAAGGTGTGTGTGCACGTGTGTGTGTGTGTGTGTGTGTATATGCATCTCCATGGAACTATCTCCACAGGCACATAATGACATCACATTACTGCAGTTCCTGGTCCCTTCTCCCATTGCCCCTGGCCTCACACCAGCCAGGAAACACTGCTCCAGGGTCTGTTACATTTTAATGATTTTTTTGGTAGGTTTTCATAATACAATGACACAGTACCAATTTGGGGTCAGGCTTCCACCTGTCATAGAGGTCTGTCTCCATCATGGCCTGTGTGGATGGCTGTTTATTTCCCTTCTCCCTTTATTTCCCTTCTGCAGCCACAGCTTTGCCACCCATCTCCGCAGGCACATTGCACTGCCTCTGATTGTTTATTGTGATAAATAGACTTGTCAATGCAAGTCTTTGTCCTGATACTTATACTAAGTGTCCTTGGAAAATGCTTAGGAACAGAATGGCTGGAGCATATGGCACAAAAAATGATTCCCTTTTAAACAAACTGCCAAATCACGCCAAAGTAAATGTTTAATTCTGCCTTTCTGTTAACAGTGTACAAAAGTGAGGTTTCTCCTCATCCTTGTCAGTTCTTGGGAGGGTGAGACTTTCTAAATTGCTTTTCTTTATTATTTTTATTTTGGTAAAATGCACATAACAGAGACGTTCCCACTTAAGCACAGAACTGAATAGTATTAAATACTTTCACCCTGTAACACAACCATATGGTGCACTTTCTATTAAATAATGATCCCCATCGCCCCACCAGACACCCCCTCACACTGTCCTATAATCTGCCTTTATGAAGATCCCTGGTTTAGACACCTCATATGAATAGATGTACCACTTTTTATCCATTTCTTAATTTGTTACCTAGCCTCATATCTATCTTTGGAAGGAATATGTATTCTGGAGTTTGATCAAAGGCCCTGTGTTAAGTCCTCTTGTCTTCTTACTTTTCCTCTGTCTGGTTCTTTTGTCCATTTCTGAGTAGGAAATGTTAATTCCTTATTTTGTAAAACTATTTTGGTTTGAATTTTACTGATTTTTGTTTTACATGTTCTGATCATGTGTTATGGAGCATATAATTATTATTCTTATCCTACTTTACTTCCTGTAAACTTTTTTAAATTTGTCTGGTACTAATGTAGCTATCCAATTCCACTCTTTGGTTCACTACTGGCATCTAATATCCTTTTCCATTTCTCTACTTTCAACCTATTTGTGAACTTGGATCTACAATATGATAGCTTTTAATAGCTTATAAAGTAGTTGAATCATGTTTTTTTATGCATTCTGCCAATCTAACTTTGTACATGTGTATGTGTGTGAGCACATTCATTGTGTGCATTCACACATGCCAGTACTGGGGCTTAAACTCAGAGCCTGGGTGCTGTCTCTTAGCTTTTTCACTCAAAGTTGGTAGAGTTACCACTTAAGCCACAGCTCCACTTCCTGCTTTCTGGTGGTCATTGGAGATAAGAGTCTTATGGACTTTCCTGCCCAGGCAGTTTCAAACCACATTTCTCAGGTCTTAGCCTCCTGAGTAGCTGCGATTGTAGAAGTGAGCCACCTGTACCCGCTTATAGTGACATCTTTTAATTTTTTTCTCATCTTTTGTGAGAAATATGTAGCTATTTCCCCTTGTGGTTACTATAGAAAATACATTTAATATCCTACAGTTACAACACTTTACTGTGACTCACTTTAATAACTAACAGAAACTGCTCCCATGCAGCTCGCAACCCATCCTACTTTGGTTATTGATATCACAAAATAGCATCTAGATGAATTGTGTATCTAAAGACATAAACTAGTAGTTTTAAGGTGCTAGCCTGCTCTATCATATGCAAGACAGAAAACTTGAATCACAATCCCAAGTTGCAAAAATAGTAGCTCTTGTCACCTGTGTGTTAACACTTTGCTGCATGATCTACACCATCACAGTCATGTAGAAGAAAAAAAGCATTTTAATGTCAGCTGAAGCTGACAGGCTAGGTCTCCCTGGGTAGAGAGTAGCAGCCTGCTCCCATGCAGGGAAGGGAGTTATACAGTATCAAAGAGGCTAAAGGCAGAAGTAAGGGCAGGTAGCAAGAAATCTTTTGTAGTCACAGCTGGGCATATCAGACACAGCTGGAGATATCAGACAGCCAGGGCTGGTTATTCTACAGCTGGCTTGTAGCCAGGGAAAACATCCTATATCTGGCACATAGCCAGAACAATACCTTTTGTAGCTGGACACTAGAAATAGAGTGGGACTGGGAATGGGCATCCTGACTGGGGCAGCCACATGTTGTTGATGCCATTGGGGCCGGGGGTACATGCTGCTTGGGTGGGAATGGGCAACTGTGGCAGGCCTGGCTTGTGGATGACCCAAGATGAAGGCTGTCAGCCTAAAATAGGGGTAAATAGGCTAATAACTCTATCATTCAAGCCTCATTGCCAGCCTAACTTTTGCTGGTTATTTTGAAGATGGAGTCTGGCAAACTTTTCTGCCTGTGCTGGCCTTGAGTCATAATCTTCCAGACCTCAGACTCTCAAGTCTTTAAGATGACAAGCCCAAGCTCCTGGCACTCTGTAGTTATGGTCTCTTCATCTCATTGTCTATCTTGTGACAGTACTTGACATTTCATTATATAATAGATTTATAATATGTATTAAGCCCAAGTAGATTGTTCATTTTCAAAGTACTTTATTTTTACTATTCTAGGTCTTTGGAATTTCCAAGTGAACATTAGCATCAGTTGATCACCCTTTATAAAAATGCAGCTGGGATTTTATTGAGATTTCCCTTGAGTACATAGGAGCCTGCTGGGGGTGGGTGCCTAAGAATTCTGAGACCAGCAAAAGTCCAGGCTGGAGGTGTGGCTCAAGTGGTAGAGTGCCAGAATGAGCGAGCAAGGTGGCTGAGAGTACAGAGCCTTGAGTTCGAGTTTCAATACCAGAAGAAAAAAAAGAGCTGATGCTTAACAAGGTGTGTCTTCTCACCCAAGAGGCTAGTGTATCTGTCCATAGATTCAGTAACTTTTGAAGTTTCACCACATAGGTCCTTTGTAATGATTTTTGTCAAATTTAACTCCTATTTCAAGCTTTAAGGGAAGAAGCCAGACAACAAGCACAAATTTGAGGATAAACATCAGTGCTGACAAGAAATTAAAATAAAAAGATGTAAGTGGTGTTATGTGCAGTTCAATTCTTATTGCTACTCTACAGAAACACAACTAGCTCAGTTGCCCTCTCTCGGGTAGCACTACAGTGACCTGGTGTCTGAAAATACTCTCCTGTGGTGGACTCCGAGAGTGATTCCTCCCTAGGACCCAGCCTTGGCTGGCGACCCTGCCTCGCCTGCTAGCATGGGTTTTCTTTTCTTCCTTCTTCTTTTTTTTCTTTTTGCCAGTCCTGGGGCTTGAACTCAGGACCTGAGCACTGTCCCTGGCTTCTTTTGCTCAAGGCGAGCACTCTACCACTTGAGCTACAGCGCCACTTCTGACTTTTTCTGCATGTGTGATGCTGAGGAATCGAACCCAGGGCTAAATGCATGATAGGCAAGCACTCTACCATTAGGCCATATTCCCAGCCCCAGCATAGGTTTTCTTAAGGGTAAAGGGTAAGTGTGATCTTAACACCCCAGGAAGCCTGTTTTCATTCTATTTACAAAGATTATTTGCATTATCCTGTGCCAGTTGTCATATTTCCTTCACATAATGACTTCTCTCATCTTTTATTCTATTATCTCTTCTTTTTTACTACATTACTTAGAAATACAAAATGGGATAAATAAATCCTAAAAATTATCCTCTTTGCCACATTTATTAAAGTACTTCTACTCTACCATTAAATATGTAATTTATTGTAGGTTTTGTTTTGTAATCCTTATCACTAAATATCCTATATTTCTCCAGTTTTCTGGGTAGCTTTTATCACTGATAATTTTTCATTACCACATGCCTCTTAGATCGCCTCCACTGTTAATGTAGTGAATTATACTAACATTTCTTAATATAATTAATATTATTAGATAAGATTTTAATAATAGTAATGATATTAATGTGGAGTTTTATTATCAGTATATTGTTTTATTATTTGAGGGAGATTTATTGTGCTATTTCTATACATAACAAGCTACAATGTACCTTCTTCTAATTTATCCCTTCTTTTTTTCCCCTTCTTTTCTTTTAGTATCTCCCCCCCACACCTCTGGTCTGGGATCAGTGTTGGGGATTCAGTTTGGGCCTCAATGGGGTAAGGGCGACAAGAGCTAGACGCTGCCTTTCCCCCAGCCCTGGGACAGTGCAAAAGCTAGCCATTCCCATCTTCTGGGTTCTGCCGGAAGAAAAGCAAATCAGCCCCCGCCCCTGGGGGCGAGCAGGTGCATGCCATCATGGTGGCAGAGCCCCCAGAGACCCAGCTCTTGGAGGGCTGTGGTCTCCGCCCATAGAGGAAGTTCTGTGACATCACTTGAGGGGCAGCCCATTCAGCCAATTGTTAATATTCAATTAGTCCCTCCTCTTCCTGCCGCCATTACCATTATAAAACCTCCCCCTGATTAAAGCTTTTTGAGATTGGTGGACCATCCAGACCCGCTCCCCGAGACCTCTGTCCTGCGTTGGCTCCTGACTCCTGAGGGGGACGGGGAGGTTTTGGCATCTTTCCTCTTCTTAGCATAATCCACAAAGACAAGCTTTACTCCTTCTGTGGGCGGGCGGAGTAGGACTGTCTTTCACAATTTGGGATCAGGCATCTCCCCGGGAGAAAGGGGGAGAAGGGGGTCTGGAGCCCACAACATCAGGCATCCCCCCTGGGAGAACCAGGGGGAAGGGGGTCCCAAGCCCCAACAGATCAGGACTTGAATTTAGGATTTAACACTTTTGCTCACAGGCTGTCACTTTACTACTTGAGCCATGCCTCTAGCCCCCCTCTTTTTCTTTGTAAAAGAATTGAAGTGGGTTGTATTAGTCCATTTTCATTAATATGGAGATTTATCTGTTTTTTCCTTAACTGTTAATGATTTTTTCTATAATACTGGGTTTTGAACTTGGGTCTTGTGACACTTGAATCATGAACCCAATTCTATTTCTCTTTAGTTATTTTTCAGGTAGGATTTCACTTTGCCCAGTTGAGCTTCAAACTACACTTATGACACAATGGAGGTTCCCCATGTGAACATTTGTACCCTTCTTATTGGATGAGATGGGATTCCAATCACTTTTTGGATCTAACCCAGTCCTCCCAACCTCTACTTCCCAAGCAACAAGGAATATAGGCATGTGTCACCACACCTAGATATTTGTTGGTGTTTTGATGCTTAAGTTTAAATCCAGGGCCCTCTTCATGTGCTTCATCACCTCTTCCCTGATCAATATGTTTTCTCAGTTTAAGTCCAACTTCATATCAGGAAGTACAATTTTTTAAAATAAATTCTAGACTTCCTTAGTGTTTTGTTCAGTGATCTGTACTTGTGCTGTGAGTAATAATCGCCTGTGGTTTTTCTTTTCCATTTCTCATTGCTGTGTTTTATTTTCAAGGAATTTTATCCTCCTAAGTAAACTGGAATTATCTGTTCTGTGCAAATTTTACAAAACATGCTTCTCAAACCATTAAGGCCTCATCTTTCTCTCACAGGAAGTCATATAACTACACAGTCAACTTATGAAACGGTTATCCTGCTAACCAAGTCTTTTATTATTCTGAAATGAGCCTTACTAAATTTTACTTTTTAAAGATTTGTCAAAGTTCTCAAATTTATTGATGGAGTTGTTCATGGAGTTATATTTTTTTAAACATTTCTGTTCTGTGTCTCATAATGTGCCTCCCTTTCATCCTGATCGCTGTCAGAAAAAAAAAAATTTGATCTTTGCAAAGTCCTAGCTCTTAGCATAATTGGTTTTCTCTGTTGTATTATTTCTATTTAAAAAATGTTTGATCTTACACTATCATTTCTTGTCTTTCACTTAGATTGCATTTCTGTTCGCTATCTTAGTAAGCTGAATGTTTAACTCATTATATCATCATTTTTCGGATTTATTTTTATGAATGCATTTAAGATATTTCACTTCAAGTCTTCATAGTTGCCTCCTACAAGATGTGTATGTGCACCTGTGTGTGTGTGTGTGCATGTGTGTGTGTGTGGGGGGGGCCAGGCTTGAACTTGGCTGAGCCACCATTCCTGAGCTTTTTCTTTCACAGGTAGCACTCTACCACTTGAGTCATAGCTCCACTTCCAGCTTTTTGGTGATTAATCGGAGATAAGAGTCTCCTAGACATTCCCACCCAGGCTAGCTTTGAATCATGATCCTCTTATCTTGGCCTTCTAAGAAGCTAGGATTAGAGGTATGAGCCATTGGTACATGGCTAGTTTCTTTACCTTTGTATTTGAAATTATTCAGAAGTGTTTTGTAGTTCCAATTAACTAAGAGCAATTGTCATTTTTTTTTGTATTTTAATGGGTTTCATTAGGACATTTTCATGCATCAACATCCACTACCCTCCACTCTTCTCTCTTGTCCCTTCCCCATGCTCCCTCTCTGGTTGTCCCTTTCTTCTTCCCAAATGGTGCCTTCTACTTTTTTGTCTTTCTTAAAAATCTAGAATCTGTACATGAAATGAAAGCATGTGGTATTTGTCTTTCTGAATGTGGTATATTTTGTTTAATGTGTTGATACCCAGTTCCATCCATTTTCTTGCAAATTCCATAGTTTTATTCTAATTATGGCTGAGTAACATTCCATAATGTATATGTACTACATTTTATTTATCCATTCATTTTTGATGGACACCTAGGTTTACTCGTTAGTTGCTGTTGTTGCTGTTCTTGTTTTCTTTTCCTTTATTCTTATTTGTTTATTTGTATTGGGGAGAGTAAGGGGAGCACAGAAAAGGTGGAACAAAGGGTGAACAAACACAACAGTGATACTCACTAGACCCTATGTGAAGAACAAACTGTGTATCTTGTGGGTAGGGACAGCAGGGAAAAACAGAGAGAGTGAGGGAAGGGGAGATATAGTACTCATTACCTGATGTATATAACTGTTAATCCTCTGTATATCAACTCTATAATAACACTAAAATAATTTTTCTAAAAGAGAAATGTTTCAAAGACGCCAGAAGTCATCATAGACTAGCTTGACTTCTCCACAGGGCTCTTGGGGCCCACATCAGAGCAGCCAGACCTGGGCATTGGTCAGTAAAGCCAACGGGAAAGACAGGTGTGCCACCTGATTTGCCATGTGATCCACTGTCTGAGTCCAAGCTTCCAAGAGGCAAACAAAACTACTGTAATTCAGGCTTATTATACACCAACCTTTCCAAGGGGCTATTCTGATGATGGTGGAGATGCCAAAATGCTTCCCGAGAGAATGCTCTCTTTGGCCTTGGAACACCCCAGTTCTTCCCAGCTCTCATTTCACATGCCTTCTCCTCCCTAATCCCTCCTGGTCAAGTCACAGTAACTGAGCTCAAATGCTCTGTTCTCTTCTGGATGATTTGAGAGCTCCACAAGCATTCAATCTGGAGAAGAGGATTGTAGAAAGAAAGAAACTTCTTCAAAATTATTTCAATGATTCCTGTATGTCAGCTGCCATACCAGAGGTGCCTAGAGTCAGTCTCCAGAGAAAAGGCAAATTTTTCACACAGCCTTTTATTTCAATTGTCATTGTAAATGTTACTAAAACATTTTAACCTTTTACTTTTACTCTACCAGCATCTATTTCCAGGGTCATGGCCAGGGAGGGCTCAGGATTCTTGGACTGTGGTGAGCCTGCGGGGTACCACATATCACCTGAGTCTGAGGCATCCATTAGTATCCATCAGCTGTTGGTTAGAACTCCACTACATAGTGTTCTGTTTCTCATAAACACTCATTGTGTAATTTGCTTGTGTATATATGTGATGTTTATTTTTAATTAGATTCCAAACACTTTAGTTTCTTGGAGCCTCAAGGAATAAAGGATTTCATTTCTCTTAGATTCAACCCTGAGTTTATTTTCACAAAGCCTGGGCAGTGGTCCCTGTTGGAGAGGGATGGTTTACAGAACCAGCCATCAACATAGCAAATGGGTATCCGCAATGACCTGCACAGCTGCGAGGACCACAAATGCTCATTAACTGAAAATGCAAGTCAGCATTTGCAGCCTTCCACTGGATTTATCACTTAATTAGCATTTTATGAGGCTTGTGAAAGATGAAGAGCCTGGTGGCCTTCTTCCTCTTTGATTTCCTGAAGGGGTTAGAGGGGGAAGTGAAGCCTTTGATTAGCAAATCATAATCAGACATAAGATATTGCAGGATGTGGTCTCCAGAGGGAACAGAAGTGTTCCCAGTGTTGCTGGGAATGCCCTGTGCTTCACAAGGCACACAGACTCATAGAGAGCTGTGCTCTGTGTTCCCTGAAGCTCTGAAGGGAAAGGATTTGATCAAAATTATGTGTAAATTTAAGAAAATGTAGGTTAAATCACAAAAAGTGTCACTCTTCTTCAGATAGCTCTGCTTGCCTTCCTCTTAACAAATATCACCACAGCTGGGCACTGGTGACTCGTGCATGTAATTCCAGTCACTCAGAAGGAAGAGATCTGGGGATTGTCATTTCAAGTTATCCCAAGCAGGAAAGTCAGTGAAACTCTTATCTCTAATTAACCACCAAACTGCCAGATGCAGAGCTATGGCTCAAGAGATAAAACACTAGCTTTGAGCACCAAAGCTCAGTGACAGTACACAGACACTGAGTTCAAGCTCCAGCACATACACACACACACACACACACACACACACACACACACCACACCACAACACAACACAAATATATCACCACAGTCCAACTCTGTACCAGGCACAGGGACTAGCATCCAGCATTCAGCAGTAACCAACATAGCCAGGGAAGTTTACTAACTTCTGATTCAGGGGGAGACCCAGATGTCTATCAAGTAAGTAATCATACAGCCAAGTAGTAAGTAATGTGGAAAAGAATGCAGAGATTTGTGGGACATGCCTGGGCATGTCACATCAGAAAGAGGCAATTAGCCGGCCCTGCCTGTTTCCCACACCTGGAGCCACGTGGCTGTTACACCACAACCCTGAAAGGCGGTCCTAGTTGGCCCCGCCTGTCTTCTGGCCCCCAGGGTTACGTGTGGCTATTACACGGAACCCAGAAAGGCGCTTCTAGCTGGCCCCGCATCCCAGCCTTGGGACCACGTGTGGTCAAGATGGTGCCTGGTGGTGAACCCGGAGGCCGTCCTGTGGGCTGTGACGTAGAATTAGGCAGCCTCTTAGGATTGGTTCCTCAGCCCTCCACCCTTGAGGAACAGGTCAGGCCTCCCTTCATAGTCCCTAGATAGGTGTGTGTACACCCCTCCCCTTCCTGCCACTCTCTGATCTATCTAAGAGCGGAGCTTATTTCAATAAAGCGAGAAGTGCTCAAGACATTCTCCCGGACTCGTCTGACTGTCCTCCAGTGAGAGGGGCTGGGTGCGGGTGGTCTGACGACCCTTCTCCTTTCTTGGCCTGCCCCAGTCGGGGTGTGCTTCCCCATCTCTCCCGCAGGTCAGGAGAGCGCTGGGGGCCAAAGACCCCGACCGAGATTGATCTGGTCTGCAGATTGAAAAAGATCTCTGAAGGGTCATTGGAGCCGATGTCAAAGAACAATGAAAAGCTGGTCTCTGGTGGCTCATGCCTACAGTCATAGCTATTCAGGAGGCTGAGATCTGAGAATCATGATTTGAGGCAAACTTGGGCAGCAAAGTCCATTAGATTTGTATCTCCAACCACCAAAATAAACTAGAAGTGGAGTTGTGACTCAAGTGGTAGTGTGCTAGCCTTGAGCTAAAATGCTCAGGGACAGCACCTAAGCCCTGAATTCTAGCCCCAGCATTGCTACCAAAAAATAAAACTAGCAATGAGAAACAGAGAGAGCAGAGATGCCCATGAGAAGAAAATGGAGACTCTGATAGCACACAGTAGATAGAGATTGTGTTGCAGGAAGAGTGGAAGTTTCAAATTGTAGAGACAGAAACATCTCTCAGAAGCTGGAGAGATTAGGGTTGAGACCTTCTGCACTCCATTGATGGTCTCTCAGCATAGGCTGTAAAAGCAACTGTCAACAATTTGCATCACTTAGAGTTACCCAGGAAGCAGGCACCAGACATCAGAAGTGTAAACTATTTATTGATCATTGTCTTAGTCTGTTTTCTTGTGTATCAGAGTATACAAGACTGGGCCATTTATAAAGAAAAGATGTTTATTTTGGCTCAGAATTCTAAAGTCTTGGAATCTGGCATCTTCTCAGCTTCTAGTGATGGTTTTGAGCTGCTTTGTAACATGGCAGATAGTGGAAAGACAAGAAACAAAGCACAGGGATGGCTTCACCTTCTAACAACTCCCCTCATGGTAGCTAGTCCAGTGCTAGAAGACCAAGAATATCTCAAGGCAGCATTGATTCTTCATGACGATGGGTTTCTCATGATCCAAAGGCCTCTACAAGATTTTACCACTTCTCACCACTGTTATAACAAAGACCGAGCCAGCATGAGTTTGGGGGTCATAAAGCATATGCAGACATCACCTGTGCATGGCAAAGGACAGGAGTGGAACTGCCAGAATACACCCAGTGCCGTTCTGACACCAGAGAAACAGGAAGACCTTGAACTGAAATGCAACTCTAAGAACACCTGCACCCATTGCCCATAGAGGAATCCTGTTCTGGCTGGTATGATGAGCTGACAGTGCCAGGAAGCCTGCAGCCTCAGTTCAAAAGAAGGCTGGGGTGGCACATCAAGGCACTCCACATGGAGGCTGTCAGACAATGCCACTTCTCACGAAAAGCATGCATGCAGAGATCTGAGGGTCACAACACTGTACCTGCAGTTGCAGCAGCATGACTTACATTTCTAAAACAAAATGGCTGGGGTAGTCTAGCTTTATAAAGAAAGACTTTTCTCGACTCATAGTTTGGGAGGTAAAATCCGAAGAACAGCCTGACAGTAACAGCTGCTTAGTATGTCCTTTTGGCCACCTTACCTCATGTTGGATAGTAATGGGGTGGTGCCAACAGGAGCAGAGCTCATGTCACCAAACAGGAAGCCAGAAGGGAAGCTGAGTGGGGCCAGAGTCAGGTTTTGGTAACAAAACAGCCCTGTCATGAGGAGTATGTCTGAGATCACATTCCCGGTAACCTACTGACAATCTCTAAGTTCCACCTCTTACCAGGCCTCCAACTACAAAACTCAGGGAAAACCACATCCAAGCATCATACCATTATAGTTCTTTGCAGTTGGATCTTAACAACCTTCACAAGGTTGTGTGTCAGAGGCTCAGCACCCAGACTGGTGCTATAAGAAAGCAGTAAAACTTTGAAGTGTGTTCAGTGTGAGGTCTCCTAGTCAATGGTGATGGGAACAGTAAAACCCCAGTGTCTTCCTCTTTCTAGCCATGGCATGGAATGTCCATGATGTGCTGCCTAGCCACTGGCCCCAGAGCCACCCCATTTATGGATGAAACTCCCCTACTGTAAGCCAAAATATACTTTTCCTCTTTTGAGTATACCTTTTCCTCTTTGCCAAGCTTCTGAGTGATGGGCCACACTTTGGGTGTCAAGTCTAAGAACTCTGCTAGAACTCTGCTTAGCACTAGGTTCTCTGTTAGCCCATGTTTCCACTAAAAGCTCTTCAGTGTAGGTTACAATGAATAAGATAATCCATTTGGAATTCTTACATAGGAGGCTCAGGATTTCTCATAACCACCCAGCTGCCCCAATGCCACACCTTTCCTTTCTGTTCACTTCACTAGAGTCAATCCACAGTGATGTCAACAAAGGCCATAGCATGAGACTTCAAATTCCTGCTTCTCCACTAAAACTGGGATTAGGCTGGCAAAACCTATCTGAAGGACATTCTTGAAACTCTGAAATCTAACCAAAAGCCTGAAACTCCTAGAAAATACTTAGGAAAGATCAAGGTTTCTAGGATTTGATGAAACCTCATTACAATCCTGCCCCCTCATTTCCTTCCCCACTGCCTAGCTCTACTCTCTGTATTTCCTATGTCTAACCCGCAACTGATTTCCGAGCCTAGTCTGGATAGGATCTGCTTCACATCACTTCCTAAATTTGCCTCCAGGGACCCTGATGCTGAAGAATTGGGATCAGAAACAAGAATCTCAAAGTCAAAACTACTGAAGTTGGGGGCTGGGGATATAGCCTAGTGGCAAGAGTGCCTGCCTCGGATACACGAGGCCCTAGGTTCGATTCCCCAGCACCACATATACAGAAAACGGCCAGAAGCGGCGCTGTGGCTCAAGTGGCAGAGTGCTAGCCTTGAGCGGGAAGAAGCCAGGGACAGTGCTCAGGCCCTGAGTCCAAGGCCCAGGACTGGCCAAAAAAAAAAAAAAAACTACTGAAGTTGGAAGTCCTACTGAAAATTAGGCTGCTGCTCAAATGGTCTAAATGAGCCCTCCGAAATAGTCATTATATTCATCATGGCAGCCTCTCCTTTTTCTGGCAACCTACAGGTCAAGGACTGCCTGGCCCTGGCACAAAAAGAAATTTCTTGTATCCTTCCATCTTATCACAGATTTTACATCTGGTTTTTAACAGTAACACAAAGCTAAAGTCTCTTGGACTGGCTTGGTCAGCATGGCTTGGGCATGGGTCATGTTCTTCCCAGCAGTGATGTGGAGACTAGCTCAGCTCCCTAGACATCTGTTGGCCTGGAAATCTGTTGGTTCTCTTGGTAAAGGATGGTACCAGGCCCCTGCTAAGCAGTAGCTCCACCGCAAAGGGGAGGTAAAGTGCCCCTTCCCACAAGTGAGATCTGTGTTAGCCTTTCTACAAGGCCCAACATAGTTCCTGACAGTGAGACTCCTTTGGAAATGGAAAATGGTGAAAATTATTACCATGGGGCTGAGGATCCATTTCTTAGAACAATAATTAGCTGTTAAGGGTCAAGTCAGTCCTGAAACATTCCTGAGTCCAAGGATAATAGTCAAAAATGGAGTTTTTCAGCTGATGTTTTGATTTCAAACAAAACTTTAGGTGTGATAGACCAGGTAAATCTTCACCACCAGTGTAACTTTAATGTAACTTCAGTGTAACTTCATGTATTGTCTGACAGTCTGTATCTCAGCATTGGTATAAAGGAATGATCTTCACCTGAAACAGAAGAGGCCTGCGTTCCAATCCTGACTTCTCCCTGTTGAGCTGACTGACCGTGGCTAGGCCATGTCCCCATCAGGGACTCTGGGTCCTTTCCTGCCCAGGAGTGTGGAAGGAGATGATCTCCAGTCCCTGGAGTTTTAGCAGACACAGTTTTGTCAATGATTGAAAACTATGGCAAGGCATGTGAGGTTTCTCTGTCAAAACACACTGTGTAGTAGATGTCTCAGAGTTTTTACAGGAAGGCAGGAAAAAAAAACAGACTGTCATTTTGTGGGAAGCTCTATAAGATGAAATATATACATATATGTATATACATACACACACACACACACACACACACACACACACACACACACACACACACACATATACAGGGGAAGCAGGAACCCAGGCAACAGAAAAGCTGCTGATTAGTATGCCCTTGGCAACAAAGAGCAGACAATACTGCTGAAAATGAATTAAACCCTAAAAACATTTATTATTTATCTAAGAAGAATCAAGAGTTAATTTAGCAGCTCAACAACATGATTTTTTTAAATTCCAAGCTTTTTAACTTTTACTACTCATCCTTGTCTTGATTGTTGATGTTTTCCTCATGGCTTTAAGGCAGCTACTGCTACTCGAGACATACTATCACTCAACAACAGCTTCAGTAAGAAGTAATTGAGACTCGAGGTGGATATTTAACTTCATTTTCAATGGGTAGAAGTATGACATGTGGTCATGCCTACTTCAGTCACTCACAAGAGAATGCTTATATTATGATTGGTTTAGACTATCTTTCAGTCAATTCCTGGGAGTGGGCATATTGCCACCTGAGATAATTAGGGTTTTATTGGCAAGCTATAAGACAATATTCTCTTCTTGGCTAGGCTACAAATAGACTTGTAGCTTATGAGCTACCACCATTGTCTTTCACCCAGTGTGTGCAGTATACTCCCCAGAGTCTTTCCTGAGTACTTGCATCCAGCTCAGATCCAGGATACTGACCTTTCTCTTCTTTATCAGGTTGGTAATCATAGCACTCCAGGTGGCTCAGAGCCAAAGATAGTACCTTGCCTGATGTGCATATGAAGACAAGACAGCTTCTATAAAACAAAATCCACTGAAGGAGGGAAAGCAAACAGGCACAGTGGCCAGAGATCAGGTGGACTTAGAAAAGAGTCCCTGTCTTCAGGACCTGCTTTGCTCCCTGGAAACCCCTACCTGTCTACCTCTCCATGGCTTTCTGAAGGAGGGGTGGGGAGGGTGCTCTCCTAAGGAAGACTATGCCATTTCAGCAGTGAAGCCATTAGACACTATGTTGGAAATGAACTATACAACTTGGGGGAAGAAAGAAGTAAGGAGAGGAAAACTAGGCGAGAATGAGAGAGTGGGTGACACTGTTCAAAAGGAAATGTCCTCATTATCTAACTTAAGTAACTGTAGCCCCTCTGTACACACCTTTATAACAAAATTTAAAATTTTGTAAGGAAAAGAAAGAAAAACACTGAATTTACACAAACACCAAAGGGAATCAAGTGCTGGAGTTATCTGCCTAAGTTTTGCAAATGATCATTAAAATGTTTTAACATTTAATTGCAACATCTTGAAACATATGAAATATCACCAAGATATAGATGTTATAGAAAAAACAGAGAGAGACAGTTAAATGGAGAAAAATACCAGAAACAAATAGAGAAGACAGCAGAAGAGAGAAAAGAGAAGTCAGTCAGTGGACTTGAGGGTGGAACAGTGGTGTTCCATCAGTTGGAATGACAGAAAAGACAAACAATGCAAACAACAAATAGGTAAAAATAACAAGAACTCATGGGGAAAGTAACAATTCCAATATTGTATGCCCAACATCCCAATGGAAGAAAAATATGGGACTCTGATACATTACTTAAAGAAACATTGATTAACATCTGAATTTGGGAAAGCCAAGTGTAAAGATCAGATCATCTGATCAAACTTCAAGATATAAATATGAATATGCCAAAATACATAATAATTAAATTTTTGACACTTGAGATATAGAAAGAAGGCATTAAATACAGGAGAAAGCTGGCTTGATGACAGCAGATTTCTCAAGTGAGATCACGGAGAATGGAAAAAGTGGCACAATCTTTTTCAAATGCTGGAAGAAAAACTGTCACAAAAAATGTATCATGAAATTATTCTTTGAGAAGGGGAAATTAAAACATTCTCATATATTTTTTAAATCTAAAAGAACTTGGAACTAATAAGCTTACCTCTAAAAACAACTACAATAAATTATTTAAACAGAAAGGTAAATTATAAACGAAAAATTTGGAGTATTAAGAGAAAAGAAGGAAAAGAAACATTGGTACAAAAATATATTTTTGTAAGTTCATGAAATAACAGTGGCAACCCACTTGATTCCAAAGGTGCTGATACTAAAGGAAATCAGAAACATGGAATGGTTTCCACACTGCACTCTCACTCGCGTGGTTGAGCTGATTCCAGGACACTACCATGAGAATCATGTGTGTGGGTGATAGTTCACCATGAAGGTGACCATGTACAGGAATATTTTCAAATGCTATAAATAAATCAAAATATAACCCTGGAAGTATTTTCAAGGATAGTGAATCAGGACTAGAAAAGATAAACAGGAAACTAAAACAAGCAATAAAATGGTGGGCTTAAGAATCATTTATTATATATAAATAGCCCTGTAGGCCAGTCAAAGCTCAGAGGCAAATGGTTGAAAGCAGAAGGATGAGAAAGACCTGTGATGCAAACATTAACTGCCATAACTCACAGCAGGAGTGGTTACTCCTTTTGTACAAAGGGTGAGGTTGTCAGTCAGTCACATACATAGCAGAAATACAAAGCATATCCATTTCTGCAGTGAAATTTTCAGATCTGTAAATATCTCCACTAAAATAAAAGTTAAGTTCTGGGATCTAGCACTGGACAAAGAATTATTATATTGGCTACAAGCACATGGCACACAAGGGAATATGAGAAATTATACATCTTCAGAAGTAAGACCATCTGCTCTATGGGGACTCTACTGAGAAGATGATCAGGACCTCTATAAAACAGGAGAAAAGTTCAGACCACATCTCTGGAAAAGGACTGGTGTCTACAATATGTATAAACACTAAAAACTGAACTGGAAAGAAATAATCTGATTAGAACATGGGCAAAGATATGAACAGATATCAAGAGGATAACATAAAGCAAATAACCACATGAAAAGGTTTCAGAAACAAAGGGCAAATTGGTAGATGCCAGAGTTTAGGGAAGGGGAGGGAGAAGGGTGTATGTATGTGTGGTGTAGAGTGTTTGTGTGTGTGTGTGTGTGTATGTGTGTGGTGTGAATGATATGTATGTAATTGGCGTGTGTGTGTGTGAGAGAGAGAGAGAGAGCACAAGTGAGGGAATGGGTGGTATGTGGTTTTAAAAGGCACATGGCAAGTACCAGGGCTGTGTGTTCTTCATTGAGCCCCCATTATATATTCTGTGACAATTCTGTACTCCTCTACTTACGCACCAGGCACACCTCCACATGATAGTGTGCCCTATAGTTCCAATCCATACCTCTGAACTTCTGGGCTCCCTCTTCCTCTCACTCAGTGGAGGGCACTGGCTGCTGCTGTGATCACCTCTTCTGCTGAAGGGATCAGCTTCTCAGACACCCTGACCACACTCTGCCCACAGCCCCTGCACACATATGGCAGGTGACTGTACAGCTGCCTGAAAATGCAGGTATCCTGCTGAGCAGCAAACACTGACAACCTGAGACAGAGGTTCGGGAGCACACAGGCATAGCCCTTTCCCACTTCCTTGCAAGACCCTGGGATGCTGCCTTCCATGGAACCTGTCAGATGCTGTCCATGAGACCACATCCCATGGTCTTCACAGGAGGCCACAGCCAACCAGAAACACCTCCTGAGATCAGCTTCCCTCCACTCATCTGCCATCCCATCTCATCCAGCATAAAACATTGTCACTAAACCTGGGATACAACTAATTTCCAGGAAAACTGGACTGCCCAACAACTACCAAAACCTGGTCAAAAAGAAGGAAATGGTAAGTTCTCTCTAGGCACCACTGAGAGACTGAACAACAGCTTTTCCCATTGTTGTGACTGACTGTTACCTGCTTCTGTCAGGCTACACTTGTTCTTCTTGGGTGCACATTGCCCTGTGAGACTGGGAACAACATGCCTGCTTCCCACAGTTTCCCACCACCACCTTCCCCCCAGCCTGCCAGTTCTTCCTGACTTGCTCCCATTTCCCACTGAGTCCTTTCACACAATCTCAGCCAGTACAATAGAGCATGCCTCTCCTGTGGTGTTTTTCTTCCTTGGATCTTACACACTACTAGGTAATTACCTGGTAAGCCAGTCTGGAATCATCCTCATCCCAAGAATGACAAAAATGCCCTGCACATCAGAGTTATGTCCTTGGCTGTCCCTCCTATGCACACCACTCTGATTTGCTGCCTTATTGGGAGATTCTCTCTAGGAATACACTTTTAGTGGCAGTTAAACCATTAGACATAGTTGCCATGCCACATGCAAGACAGCCCAACTGACACTAGCTGTGACTAGAAACTTATCTTCCCACACTTAAGAATTACAGACACAAGCTAGGAACATTCCCAGAAGAATGGGATATGGGTCTATCTCCTACAACCAAGTTCACTCATGTGCCAGCAATGGTGCTCTGATCACCTCCTGAGTGTTGTGACAGGAGCACTATAAATAGTGAGCTATAGTACATCTAATTGTGGAGGTGCTGAGACAGAAAAGCGGTGTGTCTCCATACTAACACATTAGGTCTTCATTGTCCTACCTGTATGAGCTCTTTTCTCTGATCACTCTTCCATCCATGGAAGCTGTCATGCCTCTAGACATGTGGGGCGTTATAGGAGGCTTCATAGTGCCATGAAGATCCAATCTCTGTGGACCCTGGGAGCCAAGCCCTCTTTGAGGACAAGGTAACACCCAAATCTAAGAGCATGGTCTCTCTCCCCAGACAGTAATGGAAGGCCAAAGGTTGCTGCTCCTCACTAACAATCAAATGGTAGCCATGACTGAGCTGAATAAGGAAGGCATGTTAAAATCCCAGGAACGTCTAAAGCAAGAGCTTTTGTTCCAATTATCAAAGTTACAAAGGTAGACTAAATCTCAGGAAGAAATTAAAACCTAACCAATTTAGTTCCAAAGTATCTCTGAGGCCTCCATTGAGAGACGCATGGTCAAGCTCACCCTCCCACACTGAAAAAGTAAATATATTTAGAGGCAACACAACTGGGGTTGCTTCTCTTTCTCCAAGTTCACAAAATCCTTTCAAGTTCCAGTCAGCATACCTGAGATTGGCATGGGGACTTCTGCTCATTCACCTCAGTTCTTGTTCTGGAGCAAAGCCTTGTAATCCAGATCCTCTTGTCTTAAGTCTGAAACCATAGCATAAGTTAGTATCGGATCAGTTGTAACTGTTACAAAAGGCAGCCACATCTGTTATTGAACATCTTGTGTAGCATCATGTTCTGAATAAGATTTGTGGCAAGAGAATATTGTTGAAATTAAACAGTGACAGATATGTACAAGGAATATTATGAGGATCTGACTCCATTATGACTCTTGTGATAGATGAATATGTTGAGATAGCAACTAATTGGAAACAGAACAAGATTGGAATGGTAGTAACATGAGGAAATGGTGTCAACGTGTTGGAGGCCTTGCCGGTTTAGTAGTGATAGCACAGCAAAGAAATCTACCTCCCCTTTCCAGTGGGCCTATTTTACTGTTAAGAAAAATTGAGTTGTATGCATTTTCATCTTCAACCTATTTTTTTAAATAAAGGAATCTGTTTATGCATTCTACCACTAAATACATTTTCATGTAAAATTTTTTTGATTTATTTTTATTTATTTTTTTCTTATTTATTGTCAAAGTGATGTACAGAGAGGTTACAGTTTCATATGTTAGGCCTTGGATACATTCCTGTACTGTTGGTTACCTCCTCCCTCATTCACCCCTCCCCACTCCCCCTTTCCCTCTCCCCCCATGAGTTGTTCAGTTGGTTTACACCAAATTGTTTTGCAAGTATTGCTTTGGGGCCATATCTCTTTTTATCCTTTGACTTTCAATTTTGATATTCCCTTTCACTTTCCTAGTTCTAATACCAGTATATACAGTATCCAGTGTACTCAGCTAAGATACAGTGATAGTGCGGGTACAATCACAGGAAGAGGATACAAGAGGATCATCAACAATAGAAGCTACAGTTTCACATAGCATGTTGAAAGTAATTACAACATTGATATAACAGTCATTTCCATAGATGGAGTTCATTTCACTTAGCATCATCTTATGTGTTCATAGGGGCATAGCTATTAGGTTCTTGTGATCCTCTGCTGTGACTAGCCTAAACCTGTGCTTATTATTCTCTATGAGGGAGACCATAGAGTCCATGTTTCTTTGGGTCTGGCTCACTTCACTTAGTAGAATTTTTTTCCAAGTCCTTCCATTTCCTTATGAATGGGGCAATGTCATTCTTTCTGATAGAGGCATAAAATTCCATTGTAAATATGTACCACATTTTCCTGATCCATTCATCTACTGAGGGGCATCTGGGTTAGTTCAATATTTTGGCTATAACAAACTGTGCTGCGATGAACATTGTTGTGCTGGTGGTTTTAGTGTGTTCTTGTTTGTGGTCTTTTGGGTAGATGCCCAAAAGTGGGGCTGCTGGGTCATAGGGGAGCTCTATGTTTAGCCTTCTGAGAATCTCCATACCGCTTTCCAGAGTGGCTGAACCAGTTTACATTCCCACCAACAATTACTTTATGGATGGATTAATGTATTGATTCAAACTGTTCATTTAACATTTTTATCAGTAGACTTTGTAGAGTATTTTGAGGGTTCTCTTCTAGGTCTTTGATTGACTGCTCTGCTTCCTGCTTGTTTTGAGTGGGAGATGAGACTCCATTGTTTGCCATCTTTCTTGTGCTTCTTCTGCCCATTTGGATTGGGAATGCCAATCTACAAGCAACTGTAAGCACCATTTAAGACCCAAAGCAGACCTTACCAAGCACTGTTGTATAAATCTTAGAAGTTCACAATTATATACAGATACTTTCCCTCTCTTTTTTGTATATAAAGTCAGATTTGGTGACCCTAAAGAATACAATTTCAATATAACAACCAACCCTGAGCCCTGTATTCAGTAGTTACTTATTAACCATTTTAACCCTATGAGAAATTTTTGTTCTTATATTAAGTTCTTTTTGGACTGGTGGGATTTCTCTATGAACCAATTTGATGCACTCGGATTGAACAGGGATATGCTCTATCTGATAACCATGAGTCAATGGAGTCTGGAGGTCCTGGAAGTAAATCAGGAGGGTAAGTTAGGGGTAGTGAGGAGAATAGAGTAAAATGTATGGGGGGGGGTGATGATTTTGATTTAGTTTCAGTGAAGTGGAAAGGTGGAAAAGAGTAGAATCAGTAGAAAGAACAAGGTTAAAATGATAGACAATGGAGAGTCAGCAGAAAAGAGTAAAAGTGTTAGTCATAGGACAAAAATTTTAAAGAGAATGGGAAGAGAAACAAAGAAAAAATACTGGAAAACAAACACACAAAAAACAAAAGAAATACCCCCCCCCCAAAAAAAAAAAACAAAAAGCAAACAATAAAACAAACAAATAAAAACGGAAAACAAAGAACAAATGACATCTCAAAAATGAAAAATAGAAAATATAAAAGTTTAAAAAATGTTTTTAAAAGATGGAGTCTTCCTTCTCTGGGTAGGCTCTCTCCAGTCTCTGGTTTCCTTGCAGTGGTCTGCAGCCTATTTTCCTGCTGTTTGGCTGATTTGACTTGCTTTCAGTTTGCAGGGGGTGGATCTGCTCTGACCCTCCCCCCCATCAATTAAATCCTGGGGCTCTGTGGTTTGCACAGCTTGCAGGTAGGACATGGGTGTCCTCTGTAGATGGGGGATGCTGAATAGTCTTGAGAGCTGTGGCTCCTCCAGTCTACTGTGGGGCTGCTGCCTTTAATGCCTGGCTCTGAATAGGCTGCAGACTCAGAGGGGGGTGGGAGGGGAACCTCTGGCCTGGATTATCTGGCTGAGCTTGCCTGGGGGAGGTTCCTCCCTCCTGGGCAGGGCGACCTTCTCCTGGGAGGAACTGGCTGTGGAATTCAGCTCCATTTCCTGCTAGGCATTGGACTTCCTCTGTGATGGGACCATTTATCTGTCTCAGGAACTGTTGTCTCATTGTTCCGTGCTGAAGGTAGCTTGCTGCTTTAGGTTTGAATTTAAATATTCCAGCTGCTGTTGAGTTGGCAGCCACTGAGTTGGTGTGGTGGGGCGGGGCGGGGCACCTCTGGCTGAGTTTACCTAAGTGTGTGAGCAGTGGGCCAGGGGGTGAGCTTCCCGCCTGGGCAGGGGTCATTCTCCTGGGCAGAGCTGGCTCTCACTGGTCAGTCCCTCTTGCCCTTTTCAAAGATGGCCTCTTTGTCCTCGCTTTCCGCTGGCCCACTTTAGTTCCAGTCTGGTCTGATCCTATGCCAGTGTCAATGACTTTGCTCTGGCACTTTGCTCTGGCAATGGTGGAAGGGCTAACTTCCAGAAGCTGCTCTGTGGGCACCATTGAGAATGTCTGTTGTGGGGTACTCACGCTTTATCTGTGATTTGGGCCTGTCCGTGCTCAGCCTGCGGGCTGCATCTGTCTGCTGCAGTCTGGAGGATTTCTTCCTGGTTGTCTCTGTGTGCTTTAGGTGTCCAGAATGCTGGGCGCTGTACTGGCACCAGCACTGGCACTGGTATGGCGGTAGGATGCTGCCCAGGGCTCAAATCTGTGTTTTTCAGGCCAGCAAAGTCGATTTTTCCTTTCTGGCCAGAATGCCTATACTATTATAACTTACTTGGGCTGTCTTTCTAGGAGTAAAAGTTTCTCTGGAGTGGTAAAACTGGGATGTCAGAGAGAGCTTAGCTAGAGCTCTGCAGCTCCTCCACCATCTTCCCGGAAGTCCTGGCTTCAACATATTTTAAACAAACTTTTGTAATAACTTTTGTAATGAACACTGGATGATAAGAAGCCTTATTCCTTATAGGAAGAAAGATTTGATTATCTGGGTAGAAGGTCAAACCAACCATAACATTTCCCTCAGGCCAAAGTCTGATACAGAGGCAAGACTCTAACTCCTTAACTCCATGCAGGCTGAGAGGAGAGGAAGCTGCAAAAAGACAATTTAAAGGTAGTAGAGTTAATTCACAAGGTATAAAGAAGAAGTTATCTCCACACAAAGATGTGCAGGGAGAAGCAGCAGGTGCTGTTGGAGAAGATGCGGTAGATAACTAAGAAGAGTCAGCTGAGATGATGCATGAAGATGGCCCAGCTGAGCATCAGAGTCTCAGATACATGAAACAGCCACTACTAGCAGAAGGTACTATCTGTCTAAAACTTTCATAGCTAGAGAATAAAAGTTTCATTTCAATGGTCAAAGCCTACCTCTTGTGAAGAGCTATTGCAGCTGCTGACTCTAAGTCAAGGCCAAATGGTACTCCACCATTCCAAAGACATTAGGACCATTAAAAATTACACTGATCACCCCTTGCCTTTGTTCTCTAAATGTACTGAATCCAAATGACAGCACATTTGTTTCAAACTTTAATTACTAAATAGTTTAGGTTCATGGTTAAGACCTACTTCCAAAACTAAAGATTCTTTTCAAAAGATGACTACTACTTACTGACATGGCTGTAGTCACCCAAGAATGTTGATGGAGTATACAATGAGATGAATGTTTTCAGATCTGCTAACACAACATCCATAGTGCAGCCTGTAGATTATTAGCCTTTAGAATACATATTGCATTCCTGATTTCAGTCCTGAGCTTCTTATTGTTGACATACAGGAAGGCTACTGAATTTGTGGAGTTTGTTTGCACTCTACTACTTTGCCAAAGTTTTGAATCAGCTCTAGGAGCTTGGGGTGGAGTCTTTATGGTCCTTTAAATATAGGATCATGCCATCTGCAAATAGGTATAGTTGTACTTCTTTTTTTCCTATTTGGGCCCCCTTTATATCTTTCTCTTACCATATTGCTCCTGTCAACAATTCCAATACTGTATGTAAGAGTCGTGAAAAAAGTACGTATCTTTGTCTTGTTCCTGATTTTAGAGGAAATGTGGTTTTTTTCCCCACCATTAAGTATAATGTTGGTTGTCATAGTTTTACCATAATGGATCTTTCAAAGGCTTTTTCTACCTCTAATGAGATGATCATGTGATTCTTGTCTTTAATTCTGTTGATGTGTTGTATTATTTTTATTAAATACACACACACACACACACACACACACACACACACACACACACACATTGGGGCTGGGAATATGGCCTAGTGGCAAGAGTGCTTGCCTCGTATACAGGAGGCCCTGGGTTCAATTCCCCAGCACCACATATACAGAAAATGGCCAGAAGTGGCGCTGTGGCTCAAGTGGCAGAGTGCTAGCCTTGAGCAAAAAGAAGCCAGGGACAGTGCTCAGGCCCTGAGTCCAAGCCCCAGGACTGCCAAAAAAAAAAAAAATACACACACACACACACACACACACACACACACACACACACATCCAGGCTTGTTGTATCCCTGGGATGAATCCTGGTTGATCATAGGGTAATTTAGTAGTAGTAGTAGTAGTAGTAGTAGTAGTAGTAATTGTTGAATTCAGTTGGCCAGAACTTTTATATCTATGTTCACCAAAGAGGTAGGTCTCTTTTTCTGTTGAGTCTCTGTCTGATTTGAGGATGTCTTTTATGTTGGCTTTATAGACTGTGCATGTTGGTGAGCCCTCCCTTTCTGCACTTGCAATAGTCCCCTCAAAAATAAATTACATAGGAATCAATCTAATCAGGATTAAAGGAACTTTACAATGAAAACTATAAAGTTTTGAAGAAGGAAATTGAAGAAGATATAAGGAAATGGAAAGACTTTCCCTGATCCAAATTAGCTGGATTAATATTGTGAAAATGGCAACAGTGCCCCAAGCAATCTATAAATTCAGTGTCATACCTATTAAAATCCCAGCACTCCTTCTTCACTGAGAAGGAAAAAGAAATCCAAAAATTTATATGGAACCACAAAAGGCTATGAATCACAAAAGCAATCCTGCCCAGAAAAAATAGTGCTAGAGGAATAGCAATTCCAAACATCAAACTGCACTACAGAGTTATAGTAATAAAAACAGCTTGATACTGACAAAAATGGTCCTGAGGATCAATGGAACACAAAACACATGCAAACTCACACACACACACACACTACAGACCTATAGCCATCTAGTGTTTGATTAGAAAGCAAAAAGTATAGGCTGGAAGAAAGATGTGAAGACCTATAAGGCTGGGAGTTGCACTCACTGTCTGGTAACACAGTCAAGAAACATATACAAGTCAGAGGCTGTCATGGCAGGAGTGCCACCCTCTCCTCACAATCACACATGGACAAGTAGAGAATGGAGGAGCAGGATAGGACCTCCCTGCATTGCCACCACCATCTCAGCACTGTCACGGGTCAGATGGTAAACTGTTCTAACATTCACTGGAGACAACAGCCTCCCTGTAGGTCCAGAGGCTCATTGGAGGGGAAGGCCATCCTCCTCACTGCCTAAGAAGGGCCCTGCAGATCTGTCTCACATGCATGATCCCACCCTGGAACTCAGGGCTCCCTGGTTGTCCAGGCACTCAAAGATCAATGTCTGGTTTCAGGACTGAGAAGGCGGCCTCAGTGTCACCTGCTACTGTGTTCTGGCTATAGCCAGCTGCCTCTGGGGCCCGCTGTGCCATGTGTGTGGTCTGGGAATAACAAAAAAGGTGGGGTTGATACCAGCCAGGTCATGGCTTCATTGGAAGACTTTCTCTAAGTGTGGGTTTCCTGACTGATGGAAATACAACTGTTACCCACATTAGAATGCCTCTCAAAATCTCAATGAATTGCATTATCCACAGAACACTAGGCCAACTGTGTGAGCTGGCTCCCACTCATTCACATTCTGTGCCATTTTTGGTCAGCCAGGCACTCCACTACACTGTGTCCTACCTTCTCTCAAGGTCCAGGGACAGAGGACAAGGAGATAGGAGAGCTGAGTAACTGGCACATTTGTCACAGTCCTACCTTTCTCTTGACTTTAGCTAACCATACCTCTGCCCCAAGCCAGGGCAGGAAGGAGAGCTCTGGAAGAAAAGAGAGAAACAAAGGTTTGTGAACACTGATGAGTCCCCTGGTCCTAGATGGGTGCAGAATTGGGGTACAAGAGACTCAAAAGGTAAGGCCCCTTCACTCAGCATAAAGGTTGGCTTTCAAATTATGAGATTCAAAGCACTGGGAACTGTGCAGTCTGTCTTGACTTACAAACTCTCAGTCTCTCTCAGACAAAGCTGAGCCCTGGGTCAGGTGGGATATGTTGTGGGAGCACAGGTAGGGCGAGCCCTCAAAGGGAGGATTTCAGAAAGGCTCTGCAGATTCAGGGGGTCAGGTCCTACATGCCGAGAGGATGAGGATGGGGTGCTTCAGAAACACCAAGACCCACATCAGGGAGCACGTAGTGTGGTGAGATACAGTAACAAAGAGACAAAGGTTAAACTCCAGAATACCTGTGATGAGAATGGAGAGAATGTCAATATTATAATGCTTCTGAGTCCTCCCAATTAACTCTTCAATGTGAGCAATTCAGTTAAAAGTCCAAACAGATTGCTGCTGCTCCAGACATCTCAGCCACATCCCAGGCAAAATGAAGGGGAAAAGGTGCATATTTGGGTAGTGTGCATGTCTCTTTTTACCTCTCTTTTTTTCATATGTGAGAGCCCAGAAAGACAACAATTTTCTTGTATTTTTCTGGTAAGAACTGGTGAGAAGTGTAACATATCTTGTCTGAAGGAATGGAAGAAGAATGGAAATACGTGGCCACTCGCAATGACAGCTCATAGAACTTAACCAAAGAATACTCCTTCCCATCTATGCACAAAGAAGTGGAGGTAAGAAAACTTTGAGTATTGATCCTGGAAGACATGTGTTCAACTGGCTATTCCCTTAGGATGCATGAGTTAGATTAGATCTCACTCTTAGAGCCATAGCAACACATTACAGAGCAATGAGGATAAAGCATAGAACAACTTGACAAGCAAATGATTATTTAACATTGGAATAGGGGAGTTGTTCTTTAATAGGGTATTAAAAATAAAACCATTTTATACAATCAGCTGTATTAAACTAAGATTATGGCTGGGCAACTGTTGGTCATCCCTATAATTCTAGTGACACAGAAGGCTGAGATCTGAGAATTGAGGTTCAAAGACATCCTAGCTGGGTAGACAAATCCCTGTGACTCTTATCTCTAATTAACCATCAAAAAGCTGAAGAGGAGGTATGGCTCAAGTGATAGAATGTCAGACTTGAAGATAAAAGCTGAGAGACAGTAAGAGGCCCAAGCTCAAGCCCCAGTACTGACCTGCGCAAAGAAGTAGAATTATGAAGTTAAGAGAGAAACCATGTAGTGAAATATTTTCTGTACCATCCAATTATTGTTATAAGTCAACCAATATAAAACTGTGGATGCCATTCAACCAAAATCAAATTGTTAGTATTTTCTAAATCAACCAGAAATGACAAAAAAAAATACCTCTTGGTTTATAGAAAGCTAATTTTAAATGTACAGTGAAGAAAGAAGAAAACCACAATATTTCAGGGAGCACAAATTTTATCAGCAATGAATTTACCAATTTTTGGCTCCACTTTGCACGTGTTTCTTTCTCTATCCGTGGCCTGGCAGCTGTGGGATTACTGGGTCTTAGCAGGTGGAGGTACAGGTGGCTCTTTCATTCTCCTGTTTATCTCTATTGCCTGACATCCTATGACATAAAACATTACTTATTTACTATACAAATTGTTTAAAATAGAGTAAAATGGCACGGCATGCGAACTCCACCCTTCCATGCTAGAATGCAACTGTCCCTCTAGAGGCAGTTATGCCAGGCATATGGGTCTGTGTGGCACTGTGAGACACACGTCAGGGTAAGGCCTGCTGCTCAGTGCCTGACCAGACACTGTGGTCCCCAAAGATTCTCCTCTCCTCTTCCACAGGGCAGCCATGCTGCACTAGGCACATTTGTACCTGAAAGCAGGTTATTTCCATTCCTTGATGACTTGCCTAGGTTCATGCAGGCATGACACTCTGCCCTTTCTTCCAGTCAGCCTTCCTGGGTTGTCCAGTACTAGGAGTGTAGTCACACCCCATCATGCCCCCACACGTAGCCAGGGCTCTTTAATCCTTCCTGTACTACCAGTGTTTAACACAGCAAGTGCTCAGCTTCTTAAAGGTACAAAAGAAAGAAAGTCGGTGCTTAGTGACAAAATGAGCAAAGACGTGGGCTAGAGAAGCTCAGAGAGTGAAAAGGCCATGCATGAGAGAAGAGAGGTGCTAGGGGACATGAAGCATGGGCTTGACTTTCCCCTCTGCTGGACAAGTGGGGGAAAGGTGAGATATGCATAAAGTCAAGCTGAGAAGTCATATTCAGGAGCCCTGGTAAACACATGGAGACACCATGTTGAAGATGAACTATAAAACTTGTGAGTGGGGATGGGAGAAAAAACTATGAGGGCAGCAAGGGAAAGGGTGATATTGTCCCAAAAGAAATGTACTCATTACCTGACTTAGGTAACTGTAACCCCTCTGTACATCACCTTTATAATAAAAATTTTAAATATAAGCATGTGGAAGGTGGGGCTGTGCCAGAGTGGAGCCTAGGAGACTGTGAGTGAGTGTGTGGAGCTCTGGGGACCTCCCCTCTCCCTGACACCCAGCAGATACTCACCAACTAGCCAGCAGATACTCACTCTCCCCACACTTTTATTAGCATCAAGCAGTTGTACAAGAAGGTTTCATTGCATTGTGTCTGTTCATGCAAATCAGGCAACTTGATCAGACTCACCCCTCCACCTCTCCATCATGCCACTTCCCTACTACCAAACCAACCTCGACCAACTTTATTATTCTATTTCCACACATAACTATTTTAACCCTATTTGCCCCCCATCACCAATGTCTTCTCCCTCCCCTTCCCCTAGTGACCACACCTGGGCAGGACTCATTTTATATTCCTGTCCTTCTTTATTTACTTGTCAGTCATGGGGCTTGAACTCAGGGCCTGGGTACTGTCCCTAAGCTTTTCTCCTCAAGGCTCTACCACTTTGAGCCACAGCGCCACTTCTGGTTTTCTGGTGGTTACTTGGAGATAAGAATCTCATGGACTTTACTGCCCACAATGGCTTTGAATAGATCCTCAGCTCTCAGCCTCCTGAGACAATAGGGTTACAAGTGAGAGCCACCAGTGCCCAGCATCCTTTAATTTTTTAATATATTGCAATGTTCAAAGGAGTGAGACCATGGTATCTCACACATACATATGCAATACTTTATCAGGTTGATCCTTGCTTACTCTCTCTCTTTCCCTCAAGCACTCATTGGTCAGCTCCCGAGTGCACCCACTTTGCTCCACTTTACCAGCTGACAGAACTCAGGTAGGCAGCCCAAGCATGAAGTATGTTCAGAGAACCACAAGGAGCCCCAATCAAGAGCCAAGCAAGGGTCATGCAAAGGCCTGGGAAAGTGTGCAGTTGATTGATGGAGAAGCAGAAAGCAGAGCACAAAGTTTCACCCCTCTCCCTCCCTGCAGGCTGTGAACACTTGAGGCTAGCCTCACAGGATTGATTCCTAGGCAAAGCTTCATCTGGCTGGTCCACTCATGGGATGTAGCTGTGTTGGTACACTGCCATGCTGGACAGTGTCAACCAGAGACCCGCATCCTATGAATGGGAACATCTGCCCGCAGGTAAATCTAGCTCCCTGTCCTCATCTGGCGACCTCTCACCAGCCCTGAGACCCTGTCTCTGAGAGTCTGCTGGTCATTTCAGCCTGAAAGTGCTGCCAGCCAGTGTGCAGAAGTGAATTCAAGTCCTACCCACTCATGCCTCTGCATCGTCCTCTGGCCTGCCAAGGCTCCACATGTTTTGTGTTGGCCCTGTGCCGGGCTCCATCTGCCTGTGGCCTGCGGGTTACCATGCCCACTCTCCACTCCAGTAGACATCTCTCTCCTGGGAGGTTATGTACACCACCAGAGGTTCACCCAACCCACACAACAGCATGTGACCAAGAATGCTGGTTCCGGGCTGGGAATATGGCCTAGTGGCAAGAGTGCTTGCCCCCTACACATGAAGCTCTCGGTTCGATTCCCCAGCAGCACATGTATGGAAAATGGCCAGAAGGGGCGCTGTGGCTCAGGTGGCAGAGTGCTAGTCTTGAGCAAAAAGAAGCCAGGGACAGTGCTCAGGCCCTGAGTCCAAGGCCCAGGACTGGCCAAAAAAAAAAAAAAGAATGCTGGTTCCTAGGGGTGCTCTGAGGTCCTTTGCATCCAGTACAAGGTGGCCCATGTGTGAAGCACAGACAGGTGTGAAAGTGGGCCCTGGGCTTCCCATTAATTCCATCTTCTGCTTGCTCCTGGACTCCATACTTAACCCAAATCCACTTAATATGTTACTTATTATGTTACTTTCTAAGCTGACATGCAGATTCACCATATTCTTATCAAACAATGTGTGGGTTTTACAGAAGTTCACAAGTTGATCCTAAAATTTATATGGAAATGGAAGGGCCAAGAACAGCCAGAAGAATGTTCAGCATGAACCGTTGTATGGTTCAGGTTTCCTGATTTCAAAATCCTTACTACAAAATTCAATAAACCAGGACAGTGTGTGATGGACATTAGATAAACCCAGACATTTGTGGAATAAAACTGAAAATCTAGAAATGCAACTTCACATTCAGTTAATTGGTGTTTGACAAGAGTACTCAGACCACTCAGTGAGGACAGAATAGTGTCTTCAACAAATGATGCAGGACAGCTGGTTCTCAAAAGTGAATCATAGCCTAAAGATAAGAGATAAAATTACAAAACTCTCTAGAAGAAAGCATATGGGCAAACACTACTTACCTTACCTTGGATCAAATATTAGTCTTGTAGACAAAACCATAGCACAAGAAAAGGAAGGAAGCAAACAAGTTCTTTGAACTTTAAAGACATCATTTACAAAGGTAAAAGACAACCCACGGGATGGAAAAGATATTTGCTTGTAGAATATATAAAGAATAAATACAGTTGGATGCTGTGTGGCTCTTGTCTGTAATTCTATTTACTCAAGAGGCTAAGACCTGGAGTATCTCAGAAGTTAGCCATGTAAAAATGTTTGCAACACTGCCTGTAAAATAACCAGCCAAAAGCTGTACTGGAAATACTGTTCTAGTGGTAAAGCACCAGACAAGTAAGCAGGGTAGGCCCTGAGTTCAAACCTCCATACAAGTATACATACACATAAAGAAACAATGTTTATATATCCACAAGAAGATAAATACCAAATTAAAATATGAAAAAGATATAAGTAGATAGGCTCCTAAGAAAGACATGCAAATAGACAATAACCATATAAAAATGATCTTTGTCATCACTGAAATACAAAGAACCCACTTCCCACCCATTAGAATGGCCAAGAGACACAACTATGTTAATTGCAGTATTATTTACCATAGCTAAGATATGAAATCAACCCAGATGCCCCTCAGTAGATGAACAAATCAAGAAAATGTGGTACATATACACAATGTAGTTCTATGCTTCCATCAGAAAGAATGGCATCACCCCGTTTGTAAGGAAATGGAAAGACTTGGAAAACATCATATCAAGTGAAGTAAGCCAGACCCAAAGATACATAGGCTGCCTGGCTTCTTTCATTTGTATACGAGGCAAGCACTCTTGCCATTAGGCCATATCCCCAGCCGGCTTCCTTCATTTGTTATGATTAGTATATGTCTAGGATAGTCCTAGTTCACAATATAAGATGATGCTAATTGAAATGATCTCCATGATATGAAAACAAGTTGTTTTTCTTTTTCTCTTCTTCTTTTTTAGTGTTTGCAGTTATTTCTTTTGTCTTTCATTATTTTCTTCTGTAGTTTTTCCTTATTTTTTTTTCTTTTTGGCCAGTCCTGGGCCTTGGGCTCTGGGCCGGAGCACTGTCCCTGGCTTCTTTTTGCTCAAGGCTAGCACTCTGCCACTTGAGCCACAACGCCACTTCTGGCCATTTTCTGTATATGTGGTGCTAGGGAATCGAACCCAGGGCTTCTTGTATAGGAAGCAAGCACTCTTGCCACAAGGCCATATTCCCAGCCCCCTGTCTTTCATTATTTTCTCCTGTAGTTTATTCCCTGGGGCCACTATTTCTGATTTCAGTACCCTTTGTCTTGTATGTAAGTTTATCTGATTTGGGGAAAGGAAGGGGAATCACAGAAATGGTGGGACAAAGGGTGAACTGATGCAAAGGTGATACTCACAAGGCACTACGTTGGAAATGAACTTTACAGCTTGGGGAGGTAGGAATCAGGGGTAGGGAAAGTGGAAGAAGGGAGAAGAAATGAAGGAGGGGTAACACTGTTCGAAAAGAAAAGTACTTATTACCTTACTTATGTAACTGTAACCCCTCTGTACATCACCTTCACAATAAAATTATTTTTTAAAAAAAGAATGGCTAAGAGGATGCAAGAGAAATTTGAACCCCCATGCACATCTAGTAGCAATGTAAATGGTGAAGCCACTTTAGGTAACAATTTGTCCGTTCCTTGAACAGTTAAACAGTTATCCTATGACCCAGCAATCACACTCCTAAGTATATATTCATGAAAAATAAAAACATAACTCACACAAAAGCTTGTACATGAACACTTATAATGGTATTATTTATAACAACCAAGAAGTAGAGGCAACCCAAAGGCCCATCAGTGGACAAATACATTTTAAAAGGTACTGCTTACAAGATCAATGGTAGCATGCTTAGTAATAAAATTGGGGCATTAATTCCTGCTAGGCCATGAAGAAACTGAAAACACTATGTTTTGTGCAAAAGGCCATGCATGAAAGATACACTCCCCCATTGCATCACTGGGTGTAATACTGGGTGTGTATGTCCTGATGCTTCCATGTACGGAGGTTATGCTTGTTCTTGAGATTCATCACAGAACACAACGGACTTCATAGCACTCCTCCTGGGCTTTTACTCTAATACAAGGCAGACTCGAAATACATCGATGTGCAAATAATTAAGTCATTACAATTATTTATTAGGTGCTAAGAGAAGGGTAGGGACTCTGTCCTGGCCTGGTAGGTCAGGAAAGGTGCCTTAAGAAGTGCCTTAAAAGGCACCTTAAAAAAAAAAAGACACCTTAAGAGGTACCTTAGCTGTTCACTGTATTTTGCTCACTTATTGTGTTGGAAGCAATTTTCCCTCAAGTAAAAGTACTTTGTGCACATAGTATAATACAAAGTTGAGGTTGTTTCTCACCATTGCCTAGATGGAGGGTAGGTGGCTGGCTTCAACCCCTTCCTAATCTCTATGCTTCTTAAGGGAATATTGTTATGTGATGTCTCTGTCTGTATTTCTAGATAGAGTTTAGGAGTGAAATCATACCACGTGCCGGTTGCTCACATCTGTAATTCAAGCTACCCAGGAAGCAGAGATCTGAGGATCACAGTTCAATACTAGCCCAGGCAAAACAGTCTGTGATTCTCTTTTCTCCAATTAACTATCCAAAAGCCCAAAGTAGAGCTGTGGCTCAAGTGGTAGAGTGCCAGTGAGAGAAAAAGCTAAAGGAGAGATCCCAGTCCCTGAATTCAAATACTGGCACAAAAATAAATAAATTAAATGAAAATAAAGGCTAGAATAAAAATAGACTAGAAGAGAATAAAATAAACTCCGGCTAAAGTAAGTACTGGGTTTTATTAATATAGGAATTTTAGGCCCCTCATTTGTACCAGAATGGCTTTCAGAGAACTGGCAGCTTCCCTCACTAATGCCACCCTCACCACATCTTAACGGTATGAAGTGGAAAGGTCTCTGTGTTTCTCCCTCCATCCAGAGCTAGAAGCTGCTCAGCCCAGGGTTGAAAGGAAGCCTCTCTGAAGTGTCACTGATGGGGCTCAGTTGTGCCCCCAGCATGGAAAAGAACTCTCCTAGCTCCTTTCCATGACCTGGCTCTGCATTTCAGCAAATGGGAGTGTGGCATCAGGCTCCATAGAACTTTCTTGCTCATCTTCAGCCTGACTCCCCTACCTCACACATTTCCAGTCTCTGTTTTCACCTTCATGCATTTATGAGCCCGATTATAATGAGGCACTGGAAGACTATTCCAAGCTTCATGATACTAGTTTTGCTCAAGTTCTGCTAGAATAGTACTGGATCAAGCTTGATTTCAGAGCTGACTTCACTATTTTATCCTCAAAGAATAAGATCAGAAAGGCCAAACTTCAAATCCCAGATTTTTCTGCTGGTCACTTTCAGAATTTAAAACATACACTTCCTTCTTCTCTGAGAATCTGGAAGTGTGGGTTGCCCTGTTCATGATGGGTGGGGCAATGAGATGCCATTAGAAGTTGTGTTCAAGAATAAGCCTGTTTTGGGACTTCCAGAAAGATGGCAGGGGAGCAGCAGAGCCCTAGCTGAGCTCCCTCTGACATCACAGTTTTCCCATGCCAGGGAAACTTTTACTCCTAGAAAGACAGCCCAAGTAAGTTATAATAGCAGAGGGAATGTGGCCAGAAAGGAAAAATTGATTTTGCTTGCCTGAAAACACAGATTTGAGCCCCGTGCAGCAACCCGCCACCACACCAGGTCCGGCACTGGCACAGCACCCTGCACTCTGCACACCTAAAGCACACAATGACGACCAGGGAGAAATCCTATAGATGACCGCAGACACACGTGGATCACAGGCTGAGCATGGACGCGCCAAAATCGCAGAGAAAGCATGAGTACCCCATGAAAGACATTCTAACTCCCACCCACAGAGCAACTCCTTGAAGGTAGCCCTTCCTCCACCTCCAGAGCAAGGCGCCATCTTTGACACTGCAATAGGCTCAGACCAGACTGGAACTAAAGCAGGCCAGGGGAAAGCAAGGACAAAGAGGCCATCTTTGAAAAGGGCAAGAGGGACCGACCAGTGAGAGCCAGCTCCACCCAGAAGAACGCCTCCTGCCCAGGCGGGAGGCTCGTCCTGGGCTGCAGCTCTCACACTCCTGTGAACTCAGCCAGAGGTGCCCCACCCCGCCAGAATTGCTAAATTAAAACCAAAAGTTGCAAGTAGCTACCAGTGGCACAGAACAACCAGATGGGAGAACAAACAGTTCTGAGACAGATAAACTGTCCCATCAAAGAGGAAGCCCAATTCCCAGCCCGAAACGGAGCTGAATTCCATAGCCAGCTCCTCCCAGGAGGCCACCCCGCCCAGAAGGGAGGAACCTACCCCAGGCAAGCAACTCTCAGCCAGGTAAACCAGGCCAGAGGTGCGCTGCCCAGCTGAGTCCACAGCCTATTCAAAACAAAGTGTTAAAGGCAGCAGCCCCACAGCAGACAGGAGGAGCCATGGTTCCCAAGATTGTTCACGTCCCCATCTACAGTGGATGCCCAAGGCCTACCTGCAAGCTGTGTGAACCACAGAGCCCCAGGATTTCACCAACAGGAGAGGAGGGTCAAAGCAGATCCACCCCTTGTAAACTGAAAGCAAGTCAAACCAGCCGAGCAGCAAAATAGACTGCAGACCATCGCAAGGAAACCAGAGACTGTAGAAAGCCTACCCAAACAAGGAAGACTCCATTTTTTTTTTCAAAACATTTTTTAAGCTTTTTTTTTTTGTTGTTGTTTTTTTGGCCAGTCCTGGGCCTTGGACTCAGGGCCTGAGCACTGTCCCTGGCTTCTTCCCGCTCAAGGCTAGCACTCTGCCACTTGAGCCACAGCGCCCCTTCTGGCCATTTTCTGTATATGTGGTGCTGGGGAATCGAACCTGGGGCCTCATGTATATGAGGCAGGCACTCTTGCCACTAGGCCATATCCCCAGCCCCGTTTTCTTTTTTTTATTCCTGAAACGTCATTGGTTTTTTTTGTTTTACATGTTTACCTGTTTGTTTTATCAATTTTTTTTGGTTGTTCATTATTCTGGTTTTTTTTCTTTCTTTCTTTAATAACTTTTCTCTGTTTTGTGCATTTGTCTTCCACTCTTTTTTCTTTGTCTCTCTCTTCATATTCTCTTTCTTTAAAAATTTACTTTCCTATGAATAACACCTCCACTCTTTTCTGCTAACACTCCATTGTCAATCATTTTAACCTTGTTCTTTCTACTGATTCTACTCTTCTCCACATTTCCATGTCAACCCCCCCATACATTTTACTCTATTCTACTTACTAACTGTAACTTACCCTCCTGACTTACTTCCAGGACCTCCAGATTCCATTGACCCCTGGTTATTGGATAGAGGGTATCCCTGCTCAATCAGAGTGAATCAAAGGGGTTCAAAGACAAAGCCAGCCAGTCCAAAAAGAACTTAATATAAGAACAAAAATTGCTCATATGGTTGTAACAGTAAATAAGTAACTACTGAATAAAGGGCTCAGGATTGGTTGTTATATCAAAATTGTATTCTTTAGGAACAGCAAATCTAATTTTATACACAGGTATACAAGGTATCTGTATATAATTGTGAACTTCTAAGATTTACACAATAGTGCTTAGTAAGGTCTGCTTTGGGTCTTAAATGGTGCTCAGAAATGCTTGTAGATTGGCATTCCCAATCCAAATGGGCAGAAGAAACACAAGGAAGATGGCAAACAATGGAGTCTCATCTCCCACTCAAAACAAGCAGGAAGCAAAGCAGTCAATCAAAGACATAGAAGAGAACCCTCAAAATGCTCTACAATGTCTACTGATAAAAATGATAAATGAAAAGTTTGAATATCTTCAGTCAACTATTCTAGAGCGTGAGGAGGCAAAGCAAAATTTAATGGAGAATTTCAAGAGTCAAAAGAAAAGATAGTTACCCAGCTTAAAGATTTGAGCGACAGCACTCAGAACCAAATTAATGATGTGAAGAAGTCCATGCAGGACCTAACAGAAAATTATAGCAAAGATATGGAAACCACCAAGAAAAACCAGTCAGAAGGAAGAGAGATTCGAAATCAAGTAGCTAGCCTACAGTCCAGACCAGATGAAGCAGAGGATTGAATCTCAGGAACTGAAGATTCTCTAGAATCTACAGAGAAAGAACATAAAAAATAATACAAAACCAATCAAATCGCCAAAACAGATCACTCCAGGAGCTCCAAGATACAATCAGGAAGCCCAATTTAAGGCTAATAGGTATCCAGGAAAACCTAGAGAAAGAAGTCAATGGAATAGGCAACCTATTTAACAGGATATTAGCTGAGAACTTCCCAAATATCCAGAAGGATAGGCCTATACAGATACAAGAAGCATTTAGAACCCCAAACCGACCAGACTAGAATAGGAAATCCCACTGACACATTGTGATCAAAACAGGATCAATAGAGTCCAAGGAAAGAATCCTTAAAGCTGTTAGGGAGAAGAAAACAATCACATTTAAAGAAAAGCAATCAGATTTACCCCATACTTCTTAGCAGAGACCATGAAAGCAAGGAGAGCTTGGAATGAGTTATGAAAAACCCCAAATACAAATAACTATCAACCAAGAATACTGAACCCATCTAAACTTTCATTCATAGATCAAAGTAATATAAAAGTCTTCCACTGTAAGGAAAAACTGAAACAATATATCTCCACCAAACCAGCTCTACAGAAAATCCTCAAGGATGTACTACACATGGAAAATAATTAAGATCACAATACAGACAGAGAAATGAACTCTAAATAAAAAAACCAGAATAGTACATCAAGAATTGGGAGGACACAGCTCTTAACAAGATAGCTATAATGAAAGGAACAAATGATCATCTCTCAATCCTAATTCTTAACATTAATGGACATTATTGTCCAATTAAATGACATAGGCTCATAAGTTGGATCAAAAATCAAGATCCATCTCTCTGCTGCCTCCAAGAGACACATCTAACCAGCAAAAGTAAACATCTTCTAAAAGTGAAAGGCTAGAATAAAATCTACCAAGCAAACGGCCCCCATAAGCAGACTGGTGTTGCAATCCTAGTATCAGATAAAATTGACTTCAAATTAAAAACGGTAAGAAGAGACAAAGAAGGTTACTACATACTAATAAAGGGATCTCTCTTACAGGAGGAAATAACCATCCTAAATATCTACACACCAAATACAGGAGCACCCAACTTCATCAAACAAACACTACTGACTCTAAAAACACTCATAAACCCAAGCACATTGATAGTTGGATACTTTAACACTCCACTGTCACCTCTGGACAGATTAACACCACAAAAACTGAACACAGAAACCACAGAACTAAACAACTGCATAGACCAAATAGACATAACCAACATCTACAGAATATTCCATCCAGCAACACCAGTATACACATTCTTTTCAGCAGCCCATGGAACATTCTCCAAAATAGATCACATCTTAGGGAACAAAGAAATTCTGTACAAATTCAGAAGTATCAAAATCATTCCCCGCATTCTCTCAGACCACAATGGAATAAAATTAGAGCTCAACTCAAACAGCCACCACAGAAAATTCTACAATTAATGGAGATTAAACAACACACTGCTGAACCATCAGTGGGTCATTGAAGAAATTAGAATGGAAATCTAAATGTTTATGGAACAAAACCAAGATGAACACACAAAGTACCAGCTCCTTTGGGACATACAAATGCAGTACTCAGAGGAAAATTTATATCTCTGAGTGCCTACATCAATAAACTGTAGAAACAGCAACTTAACAATTTAAGGAAGCACCTTAATCTCTTTGAAAGGGAACAACAAGCCAAACCACAAGCCAATGGATGGAAGCAAAGAATTAAAAATCAAATCAGATCCAATGACTTAGAGTCAAAAAAAAAAAAAAACCGAAAGAATCCACAAAATGGAGAGTTGGTTCTTCAAAAAAATTAACAAGATAGACAGAACCCTAACAAATCTAAACAAAAAACAAAGGTAGCACACCAAAATAAACAAGATCAGAGATGAAATAAATACTACCACCACAGAAACAACCAATATTCAGAACACAATAAGGGACTATTTTGCAAACTTTATGCCAACAAATTCAAGAACCTGGAAGAAATGTATGATTTCCTAGAAAAATTGATATCCCCAAACTCAACCATGAAGATTTAAACCTTCCAAACAGACCCATATCCAGCATTGAAATAGAAACGGCAATAAGGATGGGAACATCCAAGAAAAGCCCAGGTCTAGACAGATTCACAGCAGAATTCTACAAGGCCTTCAAAACAGGACTCACACAAATATTTCTCAAACTGTTCAATGAAATTGAAAGAGAAAGTTCACTACCGAACACATTCTATGATGCCAGTATAACCCTCATCCCAAAACCAGACAGGGACTCATCACAGAAAGAGAACTATTGGCCAATATCCCTGATTAACATAGATGCAAAAATTCTCAACAAAATACGGGCCAATCGACTTCAGCAGGTCATCAAAAAAATCATACACCATAATCAAACTGGATTCATCCCAGGGATGCAAAGTTGGTTCAATATAGGCAAGTCAATTAATGTAATCCACCACATCAACCACAGCGAGGTAAAGAACCACATGGTTTTATCTCTGGATGCGGAAAAGGCATTCGATAAAATCCAGCACCCATTTATGCTAAAAGCCCTGGGAAAACTGAGATTCCAGGGAACATTCCTGAATATAATAAAGGCAGTCTATGATAAACCAACAGCAAGTATAATTCTAAATGGTGAAAAACTAAAGCCATTCCCTTTAAAATCAAGAGCAAGACATGGATGTCCGCTCTCTCCCCTTCTCTTGAACATCGTACTAGAATTCCTAGCCAGAGCAATTATGCAAGAAGAAAACATAAAGGGGATCCAAATAGGAAAAGATGAAGTTAAACTTTCTCTCTTCGCAGATGACATGATCCTATACCTAAAGAACCACATTGACTCTACTCCCAAGCTACCAGAGCTGATCCAAAACTTTGGCAAAGTTGCAGGATATAAAATAAACCCTCAAAAATCAATGGCATTTCTATATGCTAATAACATGAATGCCGAGGCTGAAATCAGGAAAGCAACTCCTTTTGCAATAGCCTCAAAAAACGTAAAATACCTTGGAATCACCTTAACGAAAGAAGTGAAAGACCTCTATGATGAGAACTTTAAAAACATGAAAAAACAAAACTAAGGCAGAACTAAGGAAATGGAAAAGCCTCCTATGCTCCTGGATTGGGAGGATTAACATAATCAAAATGGCAATATTGCCAAAGGCTATCTAGAAATTCAATGCTATATCCATTACAATCCCAGCACAATTTTTTTAATGAAATTGAGGAAGCAATCCAGAAATTTATATGAGACAATAAAAGACCCAGAATAGCAACCCTATGCAGAAAGAACAGTGCTGGAGGAATTACAATACCCAACATCAAGCTGTATTATAAAACTATAGTAATGAAAACAGCTTGGTATTGGCACCGGAACAGGCCTGAAGACCAATGGAAGAGAATTGAAGACCCAGAAATGAACCCACAGAACTATGCCTACTTCATCTTTGATAAAGGAGCTAAAAAAATAGGATGGAAGAAAGATAGCCTCTTTAACAAATGGTGTTGGCAAAACTGGTTCAACACATGCAACAAACTAAAACTAGATCCTTATATAGCACCCTGCACCAAAATCAATTCCAAGTGGATTAAAGACCTCGAAATCAAAACAGACACCCCGAAAACACTAAAGGAAGGAGTAGGAGAAACACTTGGGCTCCTTGGCACAGGACGGAACTTCCTTAACAAAGACCCAGAAATGCTACAAATCAAAGAAAGGATGGACAAATGGGACTGCATCAAACTGCAGAGGTTCTGCAGGGTAAAGGACATAGCTCACAAGATAAACAGAAAGCCCACAGATTGGGAAAAGATCTTTACCAGCCATACTATGGATAAAGGTCTCATATCTAAAATATATGCAGAACTAAAAAAATTACATTCCTCCAAAACAAAACCGCAAAGAACCAATAGCCCCATCAAAAAGTGGGCTAAAGACTTAAAAGAGACTTCTTTGATGAGGAAATGAGAATGGCCAAGAGACATATAAAAAAGTGCTCTACGGGAATGTAAACTGGTTCAGCCACTCTGGAAAGCAGTATGGAGATTCCTCCGAAGGCTAAACATGGAGCTCCCCTATGACCCAGCAGCCCCACTTTTGGGCACAAAAAAGAACACAATAAAACCACCAGCACAATAATGTTCATCCCAGAACAATTTGTCATAGCTAAAATTTGGAACCAACCCAGATGCCCCTCAGTAGATGCAAGGATCAGGAAAATGTGGTCCATATACACAATGGAATTTTATGCCTCTATCAGAAATAATGACTTTGCCCCATTCATAAGGAAATGGAAGGACTTGGAAAAAAATTCTACTAAGTGAAGTGAGCCAGACCCAAAGAAACATGGACTCTATGGTCTCCCTCATAGGGAAGAATTAGCACAGGTTTAGGCCAGTCACAGCAGAGGATCACAAGAGCCCAATAGCTATGCCCCTATGAACACATAAGATGATGCTAAGTGAAATGAACTCCATGTTATGGAAACAACTGTTACATCACTGTCGTAATTACTTTCAACATGCGATGTGAAACCGTAGCTTCTATTATTGATGATCCTCTTGTATGCCCCTCCTGTGGTCATAGCTTCACTATCTCTGTATCTTGTCTGAGTACATGGAAACCGTGTATACAGGTATTAGAACTAGGAAGGTGAAAGGGAATACCAAAATCAAGAGACACGGGGTAAAAAGACAAATGATTACAAAAGCAATACTTGCAAAACTGTTTAGTGTAAATCTACTGAACAACTCATGGGGGGAAAGGGAAAGGGGGAGAGGGGAGAGGGGAGTGAGGGAGGAGGTAACCAACAGTACAGGAAATGTATCCAATGCCTAAAGTATGAAACTGTAACCGCTCTGTGTATCAGTTTGACAATAAAAAAAGAAAAAGAAAAGATTAAGCCTGTTTTGTTAGCCCCTGGTATGTTACTGCTCTTCTTCATGTTCTTCTACCCAGGCCTGGGAAATGGGACATTGCTGCAGGAAGTCCACTGCAGGGAGGATCCCTCCCTGTGTGACCAGCCTGCAGATCCACACAGGGGGTCACCCACTGTCATTTCATATCTATGAAGTTCATCCTGGGACACAGTGCTTTGGGTTACTTGTGAGCATACCTCCAAACACAGGAGCAGTACTTGAGGAGTGAACACCTCTAGTGCTAACCAGATGCTTGCAAAGTCTGAACAGCCAATTCAGAAACCCATTCTTCAGAGAGAGGGGCCTACAACATTCAGGTCATGATAAAGCATAGAAGAGCATCTGCCCCTCCTCACCAAGAGTTAGGCCCACAAACACTGAGACTTCTATGTGCTTTTCTCTGCTCTCTCCCCAGTGTGTAGAATATAGCTAGGCTTTGGGATTTTGTGAATATGCAATGAGTAAATGAGTGAATAAATGAATGAATAAATGAATGACTAAGGCAACTGGAGAAGCAGGAACAAAGGCATACATGTATTTTTGGAGAGGAGACAAAGAGTGTAAGGAAGCAAAGGAGGAGATTTGCCCTTTGGGGCACAGCATCCTTGGGGCTGATAGGTAAGAGATCTGCGTTGAATTACAATACATCAGCTATGCCCAACGTTCTGTCCTTCGGTCTTAGCTGAATCATTCCTGCAGAACCACTTCCTTGAGAGGAGTTACCTGCTCCTCATGGACAAAGCCTACCAGTGGTTGAAGTGTTCACGGGGGCTCTTTCGATATGTTCTATGTCTCTTTCTTTTTTGCTCAGGTAAAGAGAAAGTATAAGTTCATATATGTTGGATTTCAGAAATAGACTTAGTGATGAACTCTAACTGGCATTTTGTAGTTGTATAATTTTATATACAAGGCCTGAAATATTTTCTCCATTTTCTTGTCTTGCTGAGGAGGCTGACATATGGAATAATGTCAGTAAAACACATAGCCTGGATCCTTACTCCTATGGATCGCCAGTAATAACTGTGGGTATTGGTTATAATGGTGATGCTGATGCTGATGCTGTTATTTACTTCCTGTGCCAGGTAAGGTCCTGGTGCCCTGGATCTGCCCTGTGTGTAGGCCTGAGAAGGGTCTGGGTTCCTCCCTGGGGGGCCTTTGGAAGTATCTTGGGTGGCGTGGATTCCATCACTAGGAGCCCCTCATACAAAAGGCAAATTGATCCCTCTTCAACCATTACCATGGTCTGGGCCTTTGACTCCACTTGGTGAAGTAAATTAAAAGCTTTAGATATATTAAACTCAACAGTTCCTTTGTGTAAAGAGCAATTTATAAACTGGCAACCTGAGCTGGTTTGGAGTTGCTCTGGGTCATCCATGTAGCTGAGGAGCACACACATACAGAAGTGGGGAAGTGATGCACAGAACATGGAAGTGGAATGCAGAGACAACTAAATCATTCAGAGCATGGCTTTTGGTTTATGTGAATCTGGCTTGAGGAGTCGGCTGCCTGCGGGCCATTGAAGTTAGGCTGTTGTGTTTGGCTGAGGCCCTGCAGGCCACTGAAGCTAGGCTGTTGTGATTGGTTGAGGCCCTGATACTCACTGCAAAGGTAGGTTGCCATTTGCTCACATACCAAGTTTGGTTACAGTCCACTATGGATTTTGACATTTTGAACCCAAATTTAAAATATGTACAGAGGCAGCTATAGGACAAACCTCATTTAGTTTAACAGGGTCTAGTGATCCAGACTCTTCCACCTGGCCTGGGAAGAAATAGTGAAAGACTGGTGTTGAGTGGGCCTCTTTCAGATTACACTCAAATTCTCATATGCTCAAAGTGGCCACAACATGTTTTCTGTCTCTGTGGAATTTAATGTCCCTGGGACATATTTTCTATGATACCATGATAATGACACCATGTTTCTGATCTTACACAACAAAAAGAAAAGCCAGGTTCTTTACCTGTGCAGAAAGCCTGGCTCTGGCTGGCCTACCACAGGAGGGGGTGCAGTTTAGACAGAGTAGACTCATGCTGTGCATGGCCCAGTGCTGGACACTGAGAGTTGGAAGGACCAGCAAGATGGCTAGAATGGGGGGGGGGGGGAGTGAGACCACATACCATGTCTTCTCAACCTCAGACAAGATATACCACTTTACAGCTTTCAAAGGGGAAGCCAAGCTGAAAGATTCAAGTATGCAGGCTCAACCAGAGGTCAAGTGAGATGAGAGTGTTTTGTTGCTTATTTTTGAGGTGGGAGTCTCAAGAACTTTTCTGTGGGAGTTAGCCTCAAACTGTAGTCCTCCAAATATGACCCTTCAGAGTATCTAAGATTACAGATATGAGCCACTGGTTTCAGCTAATGGAGATTACTTTTATTCTAATTTGTCTTGTCCCTCAATTTTATCAGGAACAGTTAAATAGTATCCTGGGAGATAAGGAGACTTGCACCCTTTGGCCTACTATTCCATCATGATTTTTTTTCTCCCACATTTTTTGTAGTTATTTTTATTTTCTTTTTTTCTTCTTAATTAGTTGTGAATTCTTCTGGGTCCGCTCTGGAAGACTAGAGGGATATGACTGCTGTTAGTGGGCACCAGCTGAACTCCAAGTTCTGGAAGTATCTACCACAGCCAAGGGACCCATGTTCCCTTAACAGCACTGCCTCACAACCACCAAGCTCTCAGAAAACATTCCTTCCTTCCACGTTTAAAGTCAGCAGTGGAGTGGCCCTGTGTCCAAGCTGACTTGGGCTGGCTTCAAACGGCCTGGCTGGGACCTGGGTAGTAGACTGAGGCCCAACATGAGGAAGTCTATCACATAAGAACTGTTTCTCGCCTCTGCCTGCCTGTGCTGTTGGAAGAAACCACCATGCACTGGGTATGGGTGTAAGGGGTAGAAACATATTTACCCTGGTGTGGTGGAGGCTAGAAATGCATACTGGAAGGGCTACACCTGTGAAGGCTGCCTCTGTCATTCCCAGCAGAAGGCCTCTGCCCATAGCCCCACCCCAAGCCCTGAGGTAAAGGGACTACGTTTCCCATGTACTGTGGGACACATTTACACATAGAGAAATGCATGCTTCTGTTTACAGTGACCCCTCAGTCAAACACCTCCCTTTCTGCAGTTCCAGTTACCATAGCCAACTATGACCCAAAAATATTACATGGAAAACTGCAGGAATTAATAATTCCTACATTTTAGACTGTGTGGCCATCTGAGCCGGGAAGCGCTCCATCACTGAGCTACATCTCCAGTGACCCTTGAAGTAACCCTTTCTGTACTTAACCATGGCCCTCATGCACAAGAGTAGTAGTGTTCGTGGTCTGGGTATGATGAGGAGCTTCAGAGTGCTGTGTGTACCATGTTCACCCTGCAGGAATCTGGAGGTGCTGCATCAGCACCACTGAACTCACAAGGCCAGTTAGTTTTGTCCCCTAGCTTCTCTTGTAGGGAGCACACACCCTAGTTTGGAGAGGGGATGCCAAGGTACATCTAACAAACTGACTTAAGAAGAAGACATTTAAAGGGTTTCATTTCAGAAAACTTAGCGAGACCCTTCCAACTTGTCAGTCTAGGAAAAAGAACAGATGCATTTCCAGAGACTTTGACCCAGGCCTAGCAGAGAACAAACAAAAGACTCCTTCCAGGCACATCTTGGCTCCTAGGGAAGAAGGCCAGGAAAGCCCTCTATAGAGGAGAACACAAGTTCCATCATGGCTGGGCATGAGGGCCACATGTGGCACAGAGCTGGCACCAGAGGGCAGGGCCCTGCTAGTCTGAGGCCTGCTTCGAACATCTGTCAGTACACAGATGGGAAGCGGGGTACATGTGTGAGTAAACACCAAGCAGTTATATGGCCAAGGAGAGTTCTGGAGAGTTCTGACCACACGACATCTTCCTACAGGGTGGAGAGAGTTCAGACATAGGAAAGTGGCTCAGCACCCTGCCCAACATGAATTCACACACACACACACACACACACACACACACACACACACACACAGATGTTCTGGCCCAAAGTTCCCTCCCAGCTTTGCCTTTACCTGCCACAGAATCCTGATGGTCACATAGCTTCTCCAAGTTAGGTGATTGGCAAAATGGACATAACACAACACTACCTGTACAGACTGACAGTACAGTTCTGTGAGATGCTCTCACTAAACTGTCTGGCTTAGAGTCAGGCCACAACTGAATGGGAATGACCACGACTTCCAAGTAGGGAAAATGAAGAAAGTCCCAGCAGAGTTGGGAAGAGGAAGAAGGTTCCAGCAGAGTTGGGAAGGGCAAGGCATGGTGATACACTTGGTTTCCAATATTTATAGGAAATTGTATTTCTTTCTCCCACTATCAGCAGGTTCTAGTTTGTGATGAAGCTAAGGACTCTCTCCTTGCCTGCTTCGACCTCTGCTGTAGTCTGAAGCATTTAAAGGACAATTAGGCAGTGACAACTCATTGATGAATGGTTCTACTCTCTGCTCATTTCATCACAGTAGGTGCTGGGTGCAGATACAATTACTACAACATGGTCAGACAGATTCCACATTAACCACTTGTCCCACGGAGGGCAGCAACAGAGCTGAAACTCCTGCCATAGCGTCTTCTCCAGTGGGAAGCAGGCCAGGGCTGTGAAGCCAGGGCTCAGATTTCTCCAATAGAGGTTCAGTCTTTCACATCTGGGGCCAGAGGCCTGGGTCAAAGTAGTTCACCAGAGGTTTTCCAAGAGAAAGGATTTCAGACCCTGAGCTGGAGAGTGTGGCTTCATCAGAACCTCAAGGGGTAGGCATCTGCTATGGCTCAAACCAACCTCTTAGCCGCTGGAGCAAATTTGTTCTTGCCAGAGCTCACCAGTGGCTCACCAGCAGGACCCCTACTGCCAGCCCCAGTCTCTCATTGGCTGCTACCAATGAGGAAGAAGTGACCACCAGGCATGATATAAACATGCTACACCTACTTCTACAAACTTTCATCACTGTCAGGCATCTCCCTGTTGAAACAACATAGCCATATGACTAACATTCTTTTCCTTGTTAAATGAGATCTTGGAAATCCCTTCATGTATCTGCCTAGCAAGTCTACATCATTCTGTATAACCACGACATCATTTTCTCTGTGCAAAACCTTATGGATTAGAATAGGGTCACCATGCATGCATTCTTACAAACATGTGAAATTTGGTATCCTTTTTGTTTATGTGCTAGTATTCAGGCTTAAACTTGGGGCCTGGGTGCTGTTCTTTAGCTTGTTCACTCAAGACTGGTACTCAACCACCTCAGCCACATCTCTGCTTCCAGCTTTTTGCTGAGATAAGAGTCTTGTGTACTTTCCTGCCTGGGTTGGCATGATCCTCAGATCTCAACCTCCTAAATAGTTAGGCTTGCACTTGTGAGCTAGTGACATCCAGAAAAAATTGGCATCTTTTAATTTTCAATTTTGTTTTAAGACTGATGTCCCAGAAGTGAAATATTTTCATGACTGTTCCAAGCATTCAATGAGCTGATTGGCAACTTTCAGTCATGTACCTCAGCTTCTTCAGCCACCACCTACAGTGAGGCCCGATTCTCTACACCCTGGCCAATGGTGGATGCTATTGGTCTTTTTAATTGTTCAACCCCAAAAGAATATGGTGGCAGTAATGTAGAAATGTACATTCCTCTGAGCCTCAGCATCTTTGCATAGGCTGTTGTTAATCTGAGAATTTCCTGTAGATCTTTTACCTGTTTTTTCTTTTTAATTATTAACATTTGCCTTCTTGGTTCCTTTAAAGCTTTTTTCTTTCCTTGTATACTATGTAATAGTTTGGCTTGCTTGCTTGGCTGGAAGTCTACCACTTGAGCCACACCTCCAGTATAACTTTTTCACTGTTTGTTTTGGAGATGGAGTCTTTAAGACTTTTTTTTTTTTAACCAGGGGTAGCTTTGAACCACAATCCTCCAATTCCAGTTTCTTTTATAGCTAAGCTTACAAGTGTAAACCATTATACCTATGAGTCAGCACCTGACCACCCTTTGCTTTCTAAATATTGTTTTCCAGATGTCTGCCATTTGTTTTTCAATTTGCAAATCATTTTTTTCTTCTACAAGTTATTTTTAGCTTTTCATAACACTCTCCAATTCATTTTTAGATTATGTTTATGTGCCCCCAATTTCTATGTTATCTTAATTTCCTTCTCTCTTGCATTTTGACTCTTTAATATGACTTTGTCATGTGGCATGAGTTGGGCATCATATATAATTTTTCCAAGTGTCAATTATGAGAATGCAGAATTTTCCCACATATTTGGGACAGATAAAAGTATAAATTACCACAAACTTTACTCCATTGTAGAACTTAACTACATTCATATCAATATGATATGTATAAGTTCTAAAATATTCAATAATGTATACCTTACAAAGTAATACACCTTATATTATTGGTTAATCTTGTATATCAAATATTCTCTTGGAGTTCTGTTTCTGTTGCTGTTGTTCTTGCACATGTATGCATATATACTCACATTTTTCCCCACTTGAAAATCCATAAAATCACCTTGTAGAGATGTGGTAAAGGTGTCCTAAAAGTTAACTGGAAGAGATGCACCGCCTGAGACTCATTCTTAGACTTTAAAGCTTCCTAACGTTCTTATTATACATCCTACATATTTCTTGTCAGGTTAGATTCTTTTATGTTTAGGGTTACTGAATGCATCAGATTTTTTTGCATTCTCTGTTGATATTTAGGAAAATATTCTATTTATACTTGGCTCCTTTACAAAGTTATTTTTATTTTCTTGGATATCCTTTACATAGAGATAGGTGAAAATGTTGTTTCTCCTTCCCAACATTATACCTTATTTAGGTACAGAGGTAATCGTAAGAATGCTTGGCACATCCTGCCCTCAATAGTAATGTCAGTCCACTGTTGTCTCTGTCCCTATTGCCTTTCCCTGTCTTTCTTTGTCCTGACGAGATTCTGTAACAGCAGCTGTAATAGATACATTCAGGTGTGAGCCCAGGCTGGGCTTTGAACACCACTAGGCACTGATAGGTTGTTAAGCTGGTCGTCCCAAACACTGAATAATCAAGCATGTTGTTGCTAAATACAGAGAAATGAGCCCCAGCACCAAACCATATTCCATAGGCTTTCAAATGAACTCCAAACTCACAGCTTTCTCTGCATATGCTCCTAACAGAACCTCTCATTCTGACTCCTGACTGGGTACTCCTGCACTCTGGACATTAAGTTCCCTAATAAACACTTGGAAATCACCATCCTGTGTCTTCTTGCTTGCGTGATTGGTTTGGAATACTAACATTTTAGCCAAACAGAAAACTGATTAAAAAATTGTTTCTCCATTAATTGTCAATATGATGAATTATCTAATTATCCCTGATACCAAACTACATATTTGTAATTAAGATGCTAATACTTTACTGCTTTTTATGTATCACAAAATACTGAAAGTATCAAACATGGAAAAAGTATCAAGTAAATGCATAATTCTACTCATTTCCCACTAATGACATGTTATACCTGCAATGCACAGGATATAATTGTTAATATATTATTGGACATTTTTTTTGCTGATAACAGTACTTGAACTCAGGAACTCTCTCTCTCTCTCTCCCTCCCTCTCTCTCTCTTTCTCTCTCTCTCTCTCTCTCTCCCTCTCTCTCTCTCTGTCCCTCCCGCCCTTTCTCCTTTCTTGCTCTTGAGCAATGCCTCTAGTCTGGCTTTTTGCTACTTATTTTGAAGACAGAATCTTAAAGACTTTTCTGTCTGGGCTGGTTTTGGACTAAAATCCTACAGGTCTCATTCCTGAGTAGCTAGGATTACAGGCATAGGCCAGTACAATTTTTTTTTTTTTGGTTGTTTTCTGTATTTTCATTGAGACAAGTTCTTACTGTATAGTCCAAGCTGGCCTCAAACGTTTGATCCTCTTTCCTCAGTCTCCCAAGTTTTGGGATTACAGATATTCAACACCACACACAGTCATATTATGGGAAACTTTTGCCTTATGAATTTGTTCTTGTTGTTTTGGTGGTATTAGATATTGAACTCAAAGCTTTGTACTTGCTAGAGAGTCACTTTACCACTTGATCCATGCCTCCAGCCCCATTATTTGTAAGGATGGCATCTTGATTTGTGCCTGGGCCAGTCTAGTCTGAGCTCTTCCTGTTTGTATTTCACTGAGTCTCTGGCAGTGACAATCATTCACCACAATATTCAGCCATGGGTTCAGATAGTCTTGTGAATCTTTATGCCTCGACTTTCCTTGAGCCACAATCCTCCAATCTCAGCCTCCCAGGTAGCTAGGATTAAAAGTTTGAGCCACTGAATACAGCTTTTGCATTAGGTTCTAAAGTATCCTTTTTTCTCAGCCTCATCTTGTAAATTAAGTTCAGCAGTCATTTTCTATGCTACACAGGCTAAAACTTAGGTGCTTTCTTTGTATTGAAGATTTGGTTGTTGTTTTTTTTAATTCCCTAATAAACTGTCTAGATGTATTGACTTTTTAGGAGTACAATTTTTCCTGTTTTAAGACTTTCATAGATGGATTTTCTATTGGTTCTAAATTTAATTTGGTCTTTATATATTGCTGAAAAATCACTCATTTATGTATTATTTTCAAATTAATATAAAGATTTACATATCTGAAAGATCAGTAATGTTCCCCATATCTGCAGTCTTGCATATATTCATTCCTAAAGGAGATTTTATTTGTACTTAGAATTTTCCTTTTTGTTAAAGCCAAACCCACTATCTTGAGATATTTTATTGGCCTTGTAATACCAGTTATAATGTTAGGTTTTTTGAATACAGCATCAGAAAATTTTATTTGTATATGTTGCATTAATTTCCATCCCTACATTAACTTATTTCTCCTATTAGATATGTTTTTATTTATTATTTTTCTGTTGTACATGTTTATTGTGTGAATTTGTGTGTGTGTGTGCACATGTGTATGTGTGTGTGTGTGTGTGTGTGCTGGTCCTGTGACTAGAGCTCAGAGCTTGGGTGTGTCCCTGAACTATTTGCTAAAGACTAGCACTCTACTACTTGAGCCACAGTAGTACTACTTCCAGCTTTTTGGTGGTTAATAGGAGGTAAGAATCTCATGGGATTTCCTACCCAGGCTGGCTTTGAACCTCAGCCTCCTGAGTAGCTAGAATTACAAACATGAACCACTGGCACCTGGCTTATTGAGTGAATTTCTTTTTTAATGAAATCCACCTCGTTTGATTTTTATGTCTGTTTTAGTATAAAGGGGTTCCAATTCAATATGTCAGTTTATGAGTGTTATGCATCTTGATCAACATCACCCCTCCCATCATTCTTCCCTCTATGTCCCAACCCCATCCATTCCCTCAAGTTACTTGGCTTCTATCCTGTCTGACTTGTAATTATAACTTTAAAGTCCTTCTTAACACCAAAGTGGATCTTTTCAGGCAGTATGTGCAGATCATTTTCTAATTTTATTAAATTGTAGAAAGTTGATATCACTTGCCAGATTTCAGTTCTTAGTATTTTTGAGGGGTTTTATTACTGCCTGAGGTTAGGATGTGTTCAATATTGGGAATAGTCTAGAAAACACTGTTAATTTTCTGTCAATTCAAATATGTGTTTATACATCCTATTCATACCATAAAAAAAACCTACACAGACAATGCAAACACAGTAAGATATGTTCTTTCCGACTCTCAGCAGCATTTATTATTTGTGTGTATGTGTGTGTGTGCACCCCCGTGCACGCACATGCACCTATACTAGGGGTTTAGCTCAGAGTCAAGTTCTCTCCTTAGTTTTTTGTGCCTCTGGTGGTTGCTCTACCACCTGAGCCACACCTCCACTTCTGGGTTTTTAGTAGTCACTTAGAAATAAGAGTCTCTTGGAATTTTTTGCCCAGGTAGTTTCAAACCAAGATCCTTAGATCTCAGCCTTCTGATTAGCTAAGATTACAGGCATAAGCCACCAGCATCCAGCCTGTTTTTATCTTTTTACTTCTGAATGAAATACATCGTTATATAACTGTAGGTTTCTAGTTTGCATTTCTATATGTTTTTTTCTGCGTATCAACGTATTTGTTGAATGGTAACTCTTTTACACAATTACTTAAAGATAATACAACTCTCATTTAAAAATAAAAATAAATTTCTGCCTGAATAGCTTTTTCTTTAAGAAGCTTCCTTATTCACACTAGTAATAAAAGTCTCTGTGTGTAGACTTATTCTTAGCAGTTTATGATTTTATTTAACAAAATTTTCTTAATTATTTCTCTGTATTAGTATATATTAGTTGTATATAGGCATTTACCATGTTTCCATCTATGCATATAATGTGCACCAAACAAACCCACACCTGCTGCCACTGTCCCATTTTCTTTTCTTTTTTTTTTTTTTTCAGTTGTGGGGCTTGAACTCTGGGACTGGGCACTGTCCCTGAGCTCTTCTGCTCAAGGCTAGATCTCTACCACCTTGAGCCACAGCACTACTTCCAGTTTTCTGGTGGTTAATTGGAGATAAGATTCTCACAGATTTTCCTGCTCAGGTTGGCTTTTTTTTTTTTTTTTTTGCCAGTCCTGAGGCTTGAACTCAGGGCCTGAGCACTGTCCCTGTCTTCTTTCTGCTCAAGGCTAGCACTCTACCACTTGAGCCACAGCACCACTTCTGGCTTTTTCTATATATGTGGTGCTGAGGAATTGAACCCAGGGCTTCATGTATATGAGGCAAGCACTTACCACTAAGCCATATTCCCAGCCCCTCCTCATCTTCTTTCTTGTAATAATTTCAGCAGATTTCTCTGTTGTTTTATGACAGAACATCTATATGAAATACCTGCAGTATTTCACCTTTCCCTGTACCCGTTTCCTCTATCCTTCCCCTCTCACTGGTACAAAAGAAGTACAAAACCTGTTGTATAGTCCTTTGTCAACTTAATCCCATATTCTAGATTTTTTACCCCTGGTTTGATTTCAGACTTTGTTCACTCAATTTTTCTTTAAAAACTTTTAGCATTGTTTTACTACTGATGCCTAAAATCAAACAATCCCTTTCCATTCTACATGTGGAATCAATTTACAATCATTTTTATACTGGACCAGAAGTGTTGATGGTTTCTCCGTTCAATTGCCATGGCTTTCACCAGGCTAACAATCCTCATTAACTGGAAAATCAAGTCAATGTCTTGGCTAACAGGTCACAGGTGGTATTCTTCTGGGAAGGCTCACGTCAAAGGGTCTTGGTGGGCCCTTCCAAATGAGTGAGCATTTGGCCAAGGATAGGATTTTCAGTTTAAATTAGAAATGTCCTTACAACTCTGAACATGATTTACCATCATCTTTTTCTATCCACCTTTGCCAATGACAAGTTGGATGCCCCATTCCAGTTCTTACTCTCCAGAGGTCAAGCTTTACCAGGTATTTTGTAAATGCTTTCTTTGCATTCTTCACATTCCTCATTAATGGCTGAAAGGGAGGAATTTCTATCTCATTTGTCACATGCAGATCTTTCCACATACTCAGCGGGTCCAAGAACGTTGTTGTTGTTGTTGTTGTTGTTGTTTGCATTAACACTGGAAAATTTACCCCTCCCTCTTATGTCTTCTATTTTCATTCATTTCATTTTTGTGTGTTTTTATGGTGCTGCTAGCTGCTGGCAATGTGGAGTCTGAAGGTGTGAAGAGCTCTCCCCCGGAAGGCAGCCATGTTCAATGTATGTGCTACAATGCTGTAATTCTGGGCCATTTCGGCTCAATACAAGTCTTGAAAATGGGATCTCCAGGGGAGGGACACTTTCTCCAAGCACCCCAATGCAGCCTGCTGGACTTCCTACCACCAGGTTCTAAAGGAAATGTGTAAGTATGGTGAACTTCTTGTCACCAGTTCTAGAAGGGACACAGCACCACTGCTCAGACCTATGCATGCAACAGTTATACTGAGAATAGCAGCTTTCCTTCTTGATCCATGAGAAAAGATAGAAAGTCCCCATTCCTACAGAGATATTCGGATTTCTCCTTCAGTCGCTGGGAAATGTCACCAATCGTGTGTGTTAGCATTTCCCTAGCCTCAGGTCCTCAGCTCCTCCCACTAGCCCCCAGATCCACCCATACCTAATGAGCCACTCCTACTCACTACCTAACTACTTCCCCTTTACCTCCCTAGAGAGAAGCTGCAACCTGGATAAGGTGCAGACGCCATGTAGCTCCCTCTCCCATGGGAACTATGGCACTTCTAATAAACCTCCTTATGAACCTTCTTCTCCTATCTGTGATTATCTCTGCATGGTCCTCTGGGATGGCCAATACCTATGCTTTCAGTGTGGATTAAGGGGTTCTCCCAATACTTTACTTACCAACTCCTAGCTCTGGGCCAGTCAAACATGCACCCTCCTTTCAGAAAACTCTCGCTTCTCCTGCCATGCATGGTCTTTCAGAGTTCTCTTTTTTATGCTGGTACTGGGGCTTGAACTTGGCCTCAAATTCTTGCTTGGCCTTTTTGCTTAAGACTGGTGTTCTACCACTTGGGACATACCTCTACTTTCCAGGGATCTTTCTGGATAGCTCATAGCTCAATGTCCCAACCAACCATGAGGCTTTCAAGGATCACTCCCCAACACCTGTCACTTTCCTGAATTCCTACAATATTCATGGGGTAAATAGGTACAGTGCACATGTTTTCATGCTTGCCTGCTGTACAACTGTCATTAAAGTATGAGTGCCTTAAATGACAGGATCTTTTCAGTTTTTTCTAACTTTTCCCCACTCCATGAAGTATAGCTTCTGATGAGTAATGGGCTTAGTATCTTGGAATTGGGATTATGGGTGCTGTAACACCAACAATGTACAAAATCGAAATGGGGGAAGATGTGGAGAAAATGGGGCTCCTGCTGAGTAAGCAGTATTTGCAAGAATCTAACATAAACTACAGTCCAGGAGGTATGCAAGGCTCATTGCAAGTTAGTCTGGCATACAAAAGTACAGTGACCTCAAAAATGTCCAAAGATTCCTCTCAGTACCTCTTCCCATAAGTCTAGGGACATGCTGCAAAACCCCACAAAAAGTCCCTTGAGCCCACTCCGTATACTTTGCTGATGCTTCCTTCTGAAATCAACACTGGATTTGGTTCACCTCTGTGTGTTTGCTCATTACATAGGCAAATATTGTGACCATGTTTTCCTCAATTCCCAGAGTGGCCATGTGCATCTCACACAGGCCTAACAGGAGAACGTGGCTGTCAGCTCCTCGGGTCCCTCAAGTCCATCCACTACACTGGCCTAACAGGAGCATGTGGCTGACGGGCTCCTCGGTTCCCTCAATCCATCCCCCACACTGGCCTAACAGGAGCACATGGCTGTCAATTCCTTGGTTCCCTAAAGTCCATCCCCCCACACTGGTCAAGCGCTAGGAGAAATAGCATCTGCAGCCTGTGAACTCCAGGTTCTACAAGAAAACACCTGCAGCCTGCTGGACTTCTGCCATCAAGTACTGATTGCATCACTGTTTCCCTCCAGTTGAAAAACATTGGAAAGACTAACGGCTTTGTCTTCTCCATCTCTCACCTTAGCATACTGGTGTAAGATCTAATGCCTGAGCGAATCTGGCTCATTTCATGGCACTAAGCAAATCTCTGGTATAGCAGTCATTCTCCAATATGAGTTCTGAATCGTCTAGCCTACCTTTATGACTTTGGTCTTGGACTTTCAGTTTCCAAAGTGAAAGAAGGAAATGTCTGTTGTTTGGCTATACAGTCATCCTGTAGTGTTTTGTTGCACAGCCTGAGCCAAAACAAGCTGGTTTAGACATAAGAGAATTTGGGTGCCATCTTGAAGATGAAACAGAACCTGGAGTGAAATGAAACACTGACCCTACCATCAGCCCTACCGGTGACACTGGCCTTGCCCTGTTGCCTTCTGGTATGATTGCGGCACATCAAATAAGGGAAGATGGGCTTCCCAAAAGAACAACCAACTAGTGAAAAGGAATCTCTTCTTGGGGGGTCTGGTCTTATTTTACTTGAAAGATTAGGAGATTATTCAATCCAGCCCACACAGGTATTTATCTAGAATGATGGTTTTACCTTTTAGAAAGGAAAACAACATTCTTAATAGGCACAGGCCTCACTATTATCTTTCATATTATAATATCCACCTAATTTGCACATATATGTTCTCTACCTGAAGAAGTTGGAAAATGTGTGCCTCTGATTCCTAGCCATTAGTGCCCAGAGATGGAAAGCAGTCATTAGTAAGTAGTGATTAGATACCTTGGAGTCCTTAAGGGATGGGGGCTATAAACAGAGGGAATGGAGAAGACATGTTTGCTCTCTAATAATCAGGAGAAAAAGATCCAGCCTGAAATAAAGGGAAAATCAAGAGTCCTCTCCACTGGCAGCCAGAGGAGAGGTGAGCAAGGTAACATAATACTTCTCTTTTAGTTGCCTGCCTTCTAGCCATCTCGACAATGGTCAAGTGCAGGGAGCTCCAAGAGACAGACTCCTAACTGTGTGGAAGGGCATAGAGAGTTTCCTGGTGACTGGCACAGGAAGGCTGGCACAGCCACGGGTAAGTGTTCATCACAAAGCTGTACAGCCTCTGTTCTCAGGTATCAGTGAGTGTGCTCTATCCACCAAAGGCATCTGACCCATAGGTCTAGCACAAGTCAATGGCTCCATAAGCCTGAGCACAAGCCAATGGCTCCCAGAGGGTCTTAGGAAGGATTACAAATGCCTGAGTTCAAAATCCCTGGAGTTTCCTAGAGGTGAAGGATTATCTCTGCATCCCTTGCAGCCCAGCTCAGGCATTGATATCAGAGAGGTTTCCTTTCATGGCACTGAGCCCTCACACACTGTCCAAGTCTCCCACCCTTCTTCCTGGCCTTCACTGCTTGGTAGATCAGAGAACATTAGTCTCGTTAGACCAAGCAGATGCCAGTGGGAGGGAAGGCAGAAGAAGAGGTAGGCACATGGCAGTCAGAGGCTGACCGCATACAAGAGACAACCCTGTCTCTGGCATGCATTAGTGTGCAGCCTGGATTCTAAAGAAAAAGTGTATAACATGCAGTGTGCCTGTACACACACACACACACACACACACATGCACATGTGCACATGCACACACACATGCATACCACAAAAATCAATGCAAACATTAAAGCAAATTTTTAGAATCACAGTAAGTAGAGAAGATTTTTCAGAAACCTACTTTGAGGCAAATGGAGCAATGTAGTACACATCCCATGATGGATGAACAGGCTCAGATGGTAGGGTGTGATTCCCATGCTTCTATAAAATACCAAATATACCATCTGGAGTAGAGGAGATCTGCCCCAAATCCAGACACGGGAAGGCCACTAATGTCTATGGAACATATATTTGTGAGGCCAGAGCCATTCAGATAACTTTCTTCACTTAGCAACCTGAGGCTCAGCTCTGAAGCTGAGCCTGTCTACATAGCTTGGACAAAGCCCATGCTGGGGTGGCCTGGATACTGTGTAGGAGTCCAGAGGGGTATCCACACTCCATCATCAAGCTCCCTTGGAACAAAAGGCTCACAGAAGTGGGTGGTGTGGGTTTTGGAATCTTCCAGCCACAAATCAAGCTCTGATTTAATGGAAAACTTATTAGAGAAAACTTGACTTTCAATAATGAAATAGAAGTTTATGAAAGTTGCACAATTAATTGTCTCTGGAATGAATCATAATTTGCATTTAATTATAAAGGCAGTGCTCAATATGGGAGCAATGCCAATTAAGTTCCCTGCTTCTCTTCTGTATTTCAGGGTTTTGCAGCCAGCCCTTGAGGGATTCACTTTGGAGAGACAGGCTTCATCACAGTGCATTATCACATAACCCCCCAGCACTGTTTGGGCCTGCTGTGTGAGAAAAATTGGGCTCCAAGGGGCCCAAAGAATCTCAGGACACTTTTGACTTCTGTAAATTTGAGGGAAGTACCAGGATAAATAGAATGGCTTCTATGGCCTGCACATCTGACACAGATAAATGGGGAGTCGGAAGAGAATGTCATGGCTTGGAGGAATGGCTCAAGTGGTATGGCACCTGCTTGTTCAAATTTCAATGTTGCCAAAAAAGAAATGAATAAAAAGGAAAAGGTGTGTGCATGGGATGACCTATTTCAAAGAAAAGTCTAAGCGTGACTCTTCTCCCAGTGAAAAGCCCTCCACGCCTCTACCTCTGAAGACAGGCAGGACTCCCACTGAGTGGCATCCAAAGTTCTCCTGGCCTGGACCATCCAGCCACATCTCTACTCTCCAATTGGACGTCACATATCAACAGTTCCTCATCCATCTCAGTCTCCTGTGCACACAGTGATATTGCTTCCCCAGACCATCCCTCATGCCATCCCCTGTGTGTCTTCTTTCCTCTGTTCCTTCTCAAGCCTGGCTAACCAGTGAAGGTGCATCATGCTCCTGCCCAGTGCTGCATCAAAGCCCCACTCAGGCCTTCATCCATTCGCAGAAACACCTTTAATGACTGAGCTGCATCTTCTGAGCATACTTCTATACTTGGCTCTCCAAGGCACCTTTCAAGCTTGATTGAAATCCACACCCTGAGCCTTGTCTTCTCATGGAAAATCTACATAGACACAGGAAGCCAGCATGAGGATGGGCTTCTGAAAGAGCCCAACTGCCTGGTTCACCACCCTGCAGCTAGTGGCCACCCCACACACAAAGGCAGCAGAGTCTGCCACCCAGGCGCCTGGGGTCTTTCTTTGGTGGAGACAGCCTGGGTGATTGGAAGGAGCTATCAAGACACCATGTGTCAGATATTGATTCTGCCTCATAATCGTTGGGTCACCTAGGAAAGCAATTTATTTTGTCCTCAGTTTCCTAATCTGTGAAGTGGAAGTTAAAGAGGGGACTACCCCTCTAATATGTGGACAACATATTGAACACCCAACACTCCACAAAACAAGAGCTCTTGTTCTGTCTGATCAGGCTAAGTAGATAAGCATCACTAACTGGCCAGTGTCTGTAGCTGCATTCCTCACTGCTGCCATTCCTACCTGGAGCTGTCAGCCAGGGACCAGGAGAAAGGATGAGTTGCTGGTTTGGGCAGAGTCCTCTCTCTTCCCCAGTTCCATTTTCCTGACATTCTGCCTGGCACCATCTTGTGGTGGCAGTGAGAACTGCAGATGGCTATTCAGGTGCCTGCAGAGCAATAGTGAAGCTTCCCTGGCTGCCATCTTAGCAGAGAGTATGCAAACATACTGGGCATGAGTTCCTGGGGACTAAGGCCCAGGCAAAGGAGACTGCCTGCTTTCTGGGTTCTATCTACCCTATGACATGGGATCTTTTAGATCTTGGTCATTCAAAACAACGAGTCCTTCAAGGTAGAGTGGGACCTGGAAGTGCCAGACATGTACTTTGTTACTCCTGTGACACTGAAAATCCAAGGTCTCCTCAGAGGCATAGGCAGAAACCAAGACCCCCAAGGCAGAGACCCCTGGCCTCACCAGAAACACCAGACAGCTGCAGCGCTACAAACGAAGAGACTTCCAGACACTGTCCCAATATGCTAAAGACAAGAACAAGGTGAGTCATCTAGAGCTGAACTCAGAAGAATGAACTGGGTTTCACTATGCATTCAGCGTGTGTGATCCTGAATAGCTGTACATTTGGCCACATGAGGGGGAGTGAGTACTTCACCTACATATTAAAATAAAATTCTGGCCAGAGGCTGATTGCTCATACCTGTAATTTTTGCTACTCAGAAGGTTAAGATCTAAGGATTGTGGTTCAAAGCCAACCTGCACAGGAAATCTGCAAGACTCTTATCTCCAATTACACACACACACACACACACACACACACACACACACACACACACACACAAATAGAGCTATGGCTTGAGTGTCAGAGCATCTACCTTGATTAAAAATGCTACAGGACAGCACCCAGATCCTGAGTACTGGGGGTATGTGTGTTTGTGTGTGTGTGTGTGTGTGTGTGTGTGTGTGTGTATTCCTGGTCACTTAATGTGACCTGATGCCATTACTGATGCCATTAGAAACCAGTTCTAGTGATTAATGAGAATGCCTACTACAGTGAGGTACTCAGAGACACTGCTTCCTTCCAGAACCTTCTTTCCAGCACAGCCCAGGTCAAGTGGGTGTCAGGAGGCAGACATGATAGAAGCCTGAGAGGAGGTGAGCTCTTTACTCAGTGCAGAGGGAAGCCCAGGGCTGATTACTGAAAGATGACAACAAGTGGAACTGCCTGCCAGAGGGTTTCTAAGCTGAGGTCCTCAAGGGCCTTTTCTAATAAATTGATAAGGCTGATTTTCAATTAGCTCGGCATTTGCATAACAGCAATTAATTTCTGTACTGGAGTTGCTCTGTTGATTAGGTGAGTTGCCTCTTTTGCAGGCTTCATCCTGCTTAATTGGGCCTAGCAAATGTTTCTTGTCACATGTCAGGGCACCATATTGTTCAGGCATGTTCTGGGTTCATATCAGCTTCTTTCTACAACAGATGTCTACACAGGGAGCACCAAGCCAGCAGCTGGCCACCCAGGGCCCATGAGTCCTGCCTGCAGCTGGATCCTCACTCCAGCCTATGCCACCACAAGTCTGCCATGTGCTGACTCAGCAGTTCTGCCAACGCATGTTAATAAACCCTAGTGGGAAAACAAGAAATACAAAATGCTTCAAAATCCAAAATGCTTTGATCCCCAATGGAACACTTCACATAGACAATTCCATACTATGAAACGGTTTAATTTGCGAAATCAGTAAAAATCATCGTACAAAATAACCTTCAGCTATGTGCATAAGGTGTTTACAAAACATGAGGTTTGTGTTCAGACTTACATCCCAACCCTAAGATACCTCTTTGTACACATGCACATATTCCAAAATCTGGAATCTGGTCCCAGGCACTTCTGATAAGCTAGACTAGAGTCATTAAGGCATGTAAATTGAGAGCCAGGAGCTAAGAATAATTGAATCGTGGGCCGGGGTACAGTTCCTTAGCTTTTTCACTCAAAGATGATGCTCTACCACTTAAGTTATGGCTCCACTTCTGGCTTTTTTTGATGGTTATCTGGAGATAAGAGTCTCACAGACTTTCCTGTCAAGGCTGACTTCAAACTATGATCCTCAAATCTCACTCTCTGAGTGGGTATTACAGGCATGAGCTACCTAGTTCTTGGCTCCCATTGTTTTCAACCTTGTACTTATAAATTATCCAGAGCTTGAGATAAGCATATTCTGGATGAATATCTCAAGAATAACATCTGGTAACTCTCATCCCCAGATTCAAAGGGGACCTTGTTAAAGGATAGTAAGTATCCCCTAACTGTGGTTCTTTCTGCCTTACTAAAATATCTCTTAAAAGAAAAGCATCGGGCTGGGGATATAGCCTAGTGGCAAGAGTGCCTGCCTCGGATACACGAGGCCCTAGGTTCGATTCCCCAGCACCACATATACAGAAAACGGCCAGAAGCGGCGCTGTGGCTCAAGTGGCAGAGTGCTAGCCTTGAGCGGGAAGAAGCCAGGGACAGTGCTCAGGCCCGGAGTCCAAGGCCCAGGACTGGCCAAAAAAAAAAGAAAAGCATCTAGCTGGGGCTGGGAACATGGCCTAGTGGCAAGAGTGCTTGCTTCGTATATATGAAGCCCTGGATTCGATTCCCCAGCACCACATATATATATAAAACAGGCAGAAGTGGCACTGTGGCTCAAGTGTCAGAGTGCTAGCCTTGAGCAAAGAAAAGCCAGGGACAGTGCTCAGGCCCTGAGTCCAAGGCTCAGGACTGGCAAAAAAAAAAAAAAAAAGAAAAAAGAAAGAAAAGAAAAGAAAAGAAAAATCATCTGGCAGAGTCTCAACCTTCTATCACTTATGTCAATTAAGGAGATGTGTTTTTTGGGAATTTCAAATTTACTAGTTCATAAGAACCAATTAGAGAGGGCTGTGACATGTTCAGGTTTAAAACATAGATGCACACATGACGATAAATACCTATAGAGCCTCTGACTATTCAAGCCTTCTAAGTACACTTTACACAGAAGAAGAGTTCCTTCTCATGTGCCCACATCTCCAGAACACAGGAAATTGTTTTTTTTTTTCAGATTTCAATAAGAATATACCTTTTAACTAGATTTTTCACATGAAAAAAATCATATGCATATATATTATACAGTGAGTATGTTTCTTATTCATAAAGCATAATATAATACATATCAATAGTCTTCCTTCTTTTCTATGTGCTAAATTAACTTCTTAAACTTCTCTCTTAACTAGACTCATTCTTAAACTCCTTTTTGTGTCAATGTCCCAAACTTGAGTGGTGTCAATGCTGTGAACATGGTGCTGAGGTTCACAAGCTCTAGGAGTCTCTACGTTTGTACTCTTCCTAGAGACATTTGCATGCTGTCAAATCTTCAGACTAAACTAGTTTACTGGGAGAGTTTCGAATCTGTCTGTAGACACTGAATTTACATGTGAAAATGCACAGATTGCACTGGGTTCTTCCCTCTGCCCTGCAGTGCTCCGCCTGCCTTGGATCTGCTCCTTGGCAGGTGACCTACCCAGACTGCACCATCTGGCTTCCAGTTTGGCTCATGGATCAGAGGCCACAGCAGGAAACTAGACAGAAAAGGAGCTCCCAGCCCAGAGGCTGCCATGCCTGGCTTAGTTCCTTTACCAAAGGTATCACAACAGCCCTTGCTTCCTGCAGCTGAGACCTCCCCTGTTCCTTCAGGGTGAGGCAAGAAGAGAAGCTTCCCCTGCTATGGGCTGACCATCCCTCTGTTTGGCTTTCTTCTACTTTGTTTAGATGGTTCCTCTAGCAAGCTCTCTTCAGTGCATCCTTCCATTGTGCTGTCTGCTTCCTCCTCCTGCTGCTGCCTGCACTGACCCAGTAACAACTCCAACTAAGAGACTTAAATGGGCCAAGACAGCAGAAGCACAAAGACCACATCGTGGCCTCACTGGGCTTCCCCTCTGCTTGTCCCACAGCACATTGTGGGAGACATGGATGGGATGCTTTCATTTTGACAATAGCAGATTCCCAAGGGCTCAAACATTCCATCACTGACATGCCAGCAGGGGTATTTCCAGGGAAACAAACATCACCAAAGCAAACCCTCTTTATTAGAAAGGGGATTCATTTGTTTCCATTAACATTAATAATTCAAAACCTTATTTCACTACTGCCTCTGGACCCTGTTCCAAATTTTGCCCTTGCTCCCTGCAACCCACAGTCCGGCATTGGCCTCCCAGCTGTCCTGAGCACTGCCTGGCACTGACAGCCAACTCCCAGACAGCCAGCACCCAGCCAGGACTGGGCACCAGCTTCTTCTACTCAGGGTGCTTCTTCCCTGATTCCCTCCCTGGCTGCCTCCTCATCTCAGTCTCTCTCCTTTTCATCTATATTATTGCAATGAACACTACTCAGCATATGATGCATCTGTTTGTTGTTGATTCTGTGCTTCTTCTGCACACATAGCACCATGTGAGTGACATGGGGGCAGCCATTCTGTTTCTGCTGCTGGAACTTTGGTGCTATGTCATCTAAAACAAAGAAACCCTTCAGAAACATTCCTTAATCAATGTCCATCTGCCTGAATATAAGTTAGCATATTTCCTTACTCAAGTGTCAGAAGTTAAGAAAGCATTATTGCAATTGTTATGCACAATTCTTAATACAAGACTTCAAGGCATGTTCTGGTCATGAGACTTTGTCATGATATTTAGCACTTTCCAGTCTCCATTTCTGCAGGTGTAAAATGAATTGAATAGGATTCTGAGCATGATGATTGCTGCATTTCAGGCCACCAATAAGTGTTTTATATTATTTTCTACGTCTGTGTCTTTGGTTATCAATGTTCAATATTTTTCTTATAAGTCTAGGAAGTAGGACTTGATACGATTATATATTTTATTAGTTGCTTAAAGTTAATAATTGTCATAGTTTTTGGTAGATGATTTTTCTTATCATCTCCTTATATATTGTGCCATAATCATGCTTTCAGATTTACATTCATTTTCCTATAATAAATACTGTAAAAGCAGCTTAACTTAATAACCAGTTAAATTATATGTTAAAATATATTCTCCTGTCAACAGGTTTTTCATATAATTCTAACTTGAAATTTTAACCTGTATACTTAATACTTTCTTTAAATAGTACAGCAGTTCTACTTTCTTTTTTCCTCCTACTAGGAAAGCAATATCCTCTCTGTCCTCTAAATACAGCTTTTCTTCCTCCTTAGCATTTTGTCTAATGTTTTATACATCTTAGCAATGAACTAATGGGAAGAAACATTATTATCATTCACTGTCAGTCTTGTGTACATTTACATATATAACTACTGATCACTTTTTGTGTCTCAGTATTCCCAAGATCAATAAATAGTCTTCTTGCTGAAAATCATTTTATATTCTTTTTTCCTTAGAAAGGATCTATATATGCGTAGTAACTTGTCATACTCTTTGACTATAAGGTAATCTTTGTCTTGTTCTTATTCCTGGAAATAACTTTCTAGGGTATAGAATTGTTCTTAAAAATTATTTTCCACTGGGTGTCAGTGGCTCATGCCTGTAATCCTAGCTACTTAAGAGGCTGAGATCTGAGGATCATGGTTCAAAGCCAGCCTGGGCAGGACAGTCCATGAGACTCTAATCTCCAGTAAGCCACCAGAAAACAGGAAGTGATGCAGTGGCTCAAAGTAGTAGAGTTCTAGCCTTGAGCATAAGAGCTCAGAGACAGTGCTCAGGCCATGATTTCAAGCTCCATGACCCACCAAAAAAAAAAAAAGCCTTATTTTCTTTGGTAATGTAGATTATTCCATTGTCTACAGGGGATTGAACTCACGACCTCAAGCTCTCACTTAGCTTTGTTCACTCAAGGATAGCACTCTACTACTTGAGCCATCTTACAACCAGGAGCCTCACTCTTGGCTTTGCTGGCTAGTTGGAGATAGGACTCTCTTGAATTTGTCTGATCAGGCAGGCTGGCTCCTCAGATCTCAGCTACTGAGGAGCTAGGACTACACAAATAAACCATCAGTATCTGGCTTAGCATTTCTATTTTAATTTATGTTCTACAGTTTCATGTTTCTAAGTAAGCTTTTTTAATATATTCATACTTAAAACCCAAAGTGCTTTCTTGTGTTTACAGTTTTCAAGTAGTGTCACTTTTCCCTTTTCACTAATTATTGCTTCAAAAATGTTTATCAGATATGTGCTGCGATTCTCATTCTAGCTTCTATGGCTCTCATCCTTTTGCTTTGTGTACACAATGCCTTTACAGAATTCTGACACCTAATATTTTGCTATTTTTTCTAACTCACTAATCCCCTCTTAAGCTGCATTTAGACTATTGGCTACTTATCTCTTATAGACATTATTTTTATTTAATTTCAATGGCTATGACTTCTACAACTATTTGGTCTTTGTGGTGGCTGCCTGGTCTTTTTCATAGTGGGCTTCTATTGCTCATCAGAATTCTCCCTTTTTGTCTCTTTTAACTTTTGAACACTTTTGCTCTGTGACACTTAGAGTCCTACAAGTAAATAGCCCTGTTTCTGCATCCTGGATGCTTTCAGGTAGAAGATGTTATTTACACCACACTCACCTTCACTAGCGGTTGCTTTCTGTGGAATCCAGGATGGGCCCTGAGCTGTGCAGAAGAAGGCCCTGGGGGAGGCTCAGCATTGGCTTCTGTCAGAGCCCTGGAGTAGTATGATTCTAACTCATAAGATAGTGTGTGCATGTGTGTGTGTATTACACACTGACATACAAGGTATGCACTAGCACCACACATCTTCATATGGCAGAGGCTGGCATACCAGTGTCTCAACAATCACGTTTTTTTGTCCCAGACCATGGTGGGCAGCCCCACAGCCCCTTTCCACACAAGATTCCTGTGAAGCCCATCTCTAGCTCCCACAATGCATGTGCCTCAGGCTTTGACATCTGTCCTCACAGAGTACTGAAATCCTTGCATGAAAGGTCAGTGCCTTCCTACTGCCTCCCAGCTCCCACACTGGCTTCATTTACACCTTTACGTTTCCTCTTTGTCTGTGGCTCTTAGCAATTTCTTCATTTCTCTTTCTCATATTGAAGCTTAGCTTTTAAAAAAAATTGCTTCATTCATCTGTCTTAGACAAACAAGCTCAGACTTTTAGTCATGAGAGTAAATGGATATATCTAATAAAATGTCCAACAGACCTCAACTTTTTACCTCAGCTACAGTCTGGCCAATGCCAATCTTCTTGCATCTGAAAATCACACTAACAGTCCTTCAGTTGCTTGGAGAAAGAAGAAATATAGAGGGTTCTGCTTGGCCCAATGCCTTGCCCAAGAGACTGAGCTCAAGACATGGTAGTTAGCAGTGGCTTGGCCATTTTCCCCATTACGTCAAGCAATATGGAGTTGTTCCCATCCCAAGCTAATGCTAGCTCTGACAGTGGACTGGAATCCTTTGGATTTTGGCTTAGGTATAGATTCCTCAAAAGAATAAGCTTCATCTTAATTCCTGAAGCACAAGAAACTCCAGTTTGGTTCCTACTAGGTTACCACAGCCATATTAAATTTACCCAGAAGCAATCAGGCTGTCTGATTTAATTTCTAAAATCTACTTATAAGGCCGGAGGGTAGATAAATGGAGAAAGAAAGGGTAGGAAAATACAATCATAATCAGTGTACATAGGTGGAAACAGAACAGACAACTTAAAGGATGGGTGAGGTTGGAAAGGGGGAGGAGACCAAGATGCACTATTCTTATAAACTTTCGTTGAATTGAAACCCCTTTGTACAACTGCTTAGAGACGATAAAATAAGTAAATAGAATCTACTTATATAGTCTTGAAGACTGTGCAGTCTAAACATACTTGGTATCTTCTGGAAGCCCTCATTGCACCTAGTTCTGCCTTAGATGTCCATGGAGGGTTCATGGTGCTGCAGGTGTTTATATTCTGGTCTTTCGCTTGTCCTCTTCAGAGCCCTCTGATGCCTCCTCTCACTTAGCTGCATCTCTACTTCTAATCACCTAGCCCAGACCCTTTCCATTTAATAGGTTTGCTTTCTAAAAATAAAACCATCATAGCAGTAAAACAAGAAGTAAGACATTGCTCTTTCTGTCTCCTTCTAACGTTACACCAGATGGATCAACAGTTGAATTCAGTCAACAGAACTTCTTAAATCATTTTTTAAAACATTCTTACCATTTCTTTCCCTTATGAACTCCCTTTGGATCTTTTGCCTTCCTTAGGATTCTATTCCAGGTTTGTGACATACTTTGGCACTTGTCTTTGAGGATGTTCACTCCATGTTAGCCCAGATGATGCAGTCTCAGAACCATTTCCTCTGATCTCTGATCCTTCAATATCTAATGCCTTGCCTTCTCCTTGTATTCTAGACCCCTGAGCTAACAGTGCCTCAGGCTCCGAGCGTGAGCCTTTCTCTTTTCTTCTTATACTCTCTTAAGTATTTCTATCTAGTCCTATGACTTTTAATACCAGATCATTCTGCTGAATACACATCTATTTATCTGCTCACATCTCAATCTTTCACACAAAATTCACTTATTCAATAGCATACCTTACCTCTGTATTAGAATGTCTAATAAACACTTCAATCTCAGCTCCCACCAGCACCTGTATTTTTTGTCTTTATTTTTCTTGGTGCTGGTACTGGAGCTTGAACTACACTTCCTTTTAGCTTTTTTGCTCAAGGCCAGTGCTCTACTATTTGAGCCATATCCTCTATTTCTAGCTTTCTACTGATTAACTGGAAATAAGAATCTGCTGGCTTTATCTGCCCAGGCTGGTTTTGAATAGGAATCCTCAGATATCATTCTCCTAGGTAAATAAGATTACAGGCATGTGCCATTCATATATCATTTGTTTACTTGTCTGACACCCACTAGAAGTAAGCTTTATGGGGGGGGGGCAAAAACTTTGCTATTTCTGGGTCTTCACTGTATCCAGATCTTAGTCCAGAGACAGTGGAAAGTGGGCATTCTGTAAGTACTTGCTGACTGTATTTTCTACTCAGAAGATGACTTCAGTTGACCACCTGAGACTCTAGTGCAGACTTCACCAAAGGCTGGGAGATTCCAGGCCACAGACCAGTGTGAGTCCCTTCTGAGTTCTGAGAATCTTGTGAGCTCCAAGAGAATAGAAATGCAGAAAAACATAAACATAGAACTATCCTATGATCCAGCAATACTACCCTTGGGCACTTACCCAAAAGACTACAAATTGGGGTACAGCCAAGCCACTTATACAACCATGTTCATTGTTGCCCTGTTCACCATAGCCAAGGTGTGGAAAAAGCCCAGATGCCTCTCAATGGAAAAATGGATGGAGAAATTTTGGCATATACCCACAATGAATTTTACTCATCCATTAGACAGAATGATATTGCATCATTTGCAAAGAAATCCATGAACCTGGAAAAAAATATGTTAAGTAAAGTAAGTCAGGTCCAAGAGAAACCAAGGATGCATGTTTTATTTCATATGTGAAATCTAGATCTAACTCATAAATGTACAAATAAACACATGTGGTGGTGTATGTAAGTATACACAAATGTATTCACCAAAGTATGATATTTGTAAGAGAGAAATCAAATGGTGTAATTCCTTAGGAAAAAATTGACTTAGTCCAACAAAATAAATACCAAGAAACTAGCACTTGAAAGGTAGGGAGGGAAATGGTGGAAAGGTCAAGTGGAGGGTATTAAACAAATGAAGAGCAAAAGGAAAGAATATATACAGTCATAATACTCATTGCATATGCTATAAAATTAAGATAATTGAAGGGAGGGATTGTGTTTGGAAGGATGGAGAAGAATGATAATGGGTGACATCGATCAAGATGCACTGTATTCATTAACTGATTTGTACAACTACTTAGAGATAATAAAAATATAATTAAAAAGAAACAATAAGGAGCGACATAGTATATGTGGCATTTGAGACATGGACACAGCCAGCTGACATCAAGGGACACCCAAAGCAACAATGCTCACTGCAGAGCCTGTGAGACTGCTGACAGTACCACCAGACATAACCCCTCACAGAGTCCAGCTCCTGGGCATAGCCCACAGTGGAAGGGAGGTTTGGTCCAACTGATACACAACACATCTTATAGGAGTCACAAAAGAACCAACCAGAAAGCCAGTCTCACTTGCTCAGAGAAAACCTACATGGTATTTTCCTTCACAAAATGTGCATATTCAAACTGAAAACTCATTAAAGTCTAAGATGACAAATCTACATGTCACACAGCAACCAGAGATTAGGAAACACCAGACGCTGGGGCCATTTCCATTATGATAATTACATTTAACAGGTCTCCAAGACACAGCACAGCCTGCTTCTGCTCCACACAGGCCAAGCCCAGGAGTGCCCCTCCTCCTGCTCTCTTGTATGCGCACCATGCTGACGAAGACGTTCTAGTCTTGCAAACAAATTCTGTTCATTATATTCAAAACCGATGCCAAACAAGCAAATGATGGACTGAGAGGAGAACTAAGTCTAATTCTTCTGAATCGTCAGAAACTGATATTCTAGAAAAACCAGGCATACCTCTATGTACAGAAGCTGTTTACAGCTTCATATTTGTTAGCCTTAAGGAAGGTAAGTAAGAGTGATCAGACCCAGAAGTGATTACTTGAAGCAACCAGGTATTTCACCAGGCTGGCTTCACACATACACACATTTATGTATACCCAATGCATGTCCTCAACACTGATGATGAGATACAGACTTTCCAGTCATATGAGTGGGACCCCATCAGTGCCATACACATTCCCGAGCAGCCAGAGTTGAAAACCATCATCGTCCAGAGAAGAGCTTCTCCAGGGTGCCAGGTCCAGCATCAGTGGCACAGGGGCACTTGTGAGATTCAAACTCCCAGTCCCCATCCATTCCAACTCAGTCAAAAACTCTGGAGTTGGGACTCTGCCAGTGGTGTTTCACTAATCCCAAGGAAATCTTGTGACCTCTTGACTGAGAACATTGACTGCAAAGTCCCATCTGCTTCAACACCAACCTTCAAATATTAGGACTTGCTAGGTTGTGCTATATGCACTTCCTATGGGTGAGGGCCCCACCCTGAGCCCTCACGGAGTCACCACAGATCCCCAGTTCAAAACCCAATACTGGCACAAGAAGAAGAAGGACAAGCAGAAGGAGGAGGGGGGGGAGGAGGAGAAACCAGGAGTCCAGACTGACATAGACAATTTTAATTGAATGCTATAATAATCTTCCAGTTTGGATTTCACATTTCTGGCATAGTAAAGTCTACACTGGTATATTTGTTTTTCTTACAGTATTATTACAAATATTGTATTTTGTCCAACCAATCCACATAGCAAAGCCCCTATCTTATACAGGTAAACTTGGAGATAGAGCTTTCAAGACAATTATTAAGGTTAAATTGTGTCTTCCATGGGAAACTCAGATATTCTGCCTTATGTTTTTATCAGAAGGGAAGCCACAGTGGCAGTGGCACACACAGAGGAAGGCCATCTGGGGATGGGGCAGGAGGGGAGCCTCTGCCAGCCATGGAGAGTGGCCTCCAAAGAAGCCAGCTTGCATCACACATGCATCTTATTCTTGGACTTCCAGACTCTCTAACCAAAAGAGAAACAAGTATCTGTTGCTTAAACCATTCCATTATATTCTATTATGGCAGCCTGAGCAGATGTACAGTTTCAAATCACAATGCCTATACTAATCAATTAGTCTACTAAGTTGCTGCCTAAAGTTGCGCTGATGTTCTTCTTTTTTTTTTTCTTATTTATTGTCAAAGTTGTAGGGTCTGCTTTCTCTGCTCCGGCTCAAATGCTTATTCCTTTCTCTCTTATTACCCTCGTATCGTCCTCTCCCCTAACCCTCGGCCTGCAGGTCTGTCAGGGTGAGACGTAGGGGCGTCTCCGTCCTGGCGTGCGCGCGACCCGCGTGGCAATGTGACCACTATCCTACCCTGGGAGCTACGGACATAGACCACGGAGTCAGCTTCTGAGAGCGAACTAACTTTATTGAGAGAGGGGCAAGGGGAGATGATCGGGGGAAGGGGGTTGGCCAGGATTCCCATAGGCCATGAGCTGTCAGGTGACCTCCAAGGGGCTGGTCACTTGACCTCCAAGGGGCTACCTCACTCTGAGCGCGCCAAACCAGGGCAGGGGTGGTAGGCGCCAGGCTGGCTGCCAGCTAAGTTGGGGGTCTCTTTGCCCAACCGGTTTCTCCGGATTCCAATGTAGAGAGGATGGAAAGGCCGCATTCCCCAGCTGGGGGAGGTGCCTCAGGCCCCTTCCATCTAGGGGGGAAGATGGACCCCAACAAAAGTGACGTACAGAGAGGTTACAGTTTCATACGTTAGGCCTTGGGTACATTTCTTGTATTGTTTGTTACCTCCTTCCTCATTCCCCCTTCCCCCCTCCCCCTTTCCCTCTCCCCCCATGAGTAGTTCAGTTGGTTTACACCAAATGGTTTTGCAAGTGTTGCTTTTGAGTAGTTTGCCTTTTTATCCTTTGTCTCTTGATTTTGATATTCCCTTTCACTTTCCTAGTTCTAATACCAGTATATACAGTATCCAGTGTACTCAGATGAGATACAGTGATAATGCGGGTACAACCACAGGAAGGGGATACAAGAGGATCATCAACAATAGAAGCTACGGTTTCACATGGCATGTTGAAAGTGATTACAACAGTGATGTAACACTCGTTTCCATAACATGGAGTTCATTTCACTTAGTATCATCTTATGCATTCATAGGGGCATAGCTATTGGGCTCTTGTGATCCTCTGCTGTGACTAGTCTAAACCTGTGTAAATTATTCCCTATGAGGGAGAACCATAGAGTCCATGTTTCTTTGGGTCTGGCTCACTTCACTTAGTAGAATTTGTTCCAAGTCCTTCCATTTCCTTATGAATGGGGCAATGTCATTATTTCTGATAGAGGCATAAAATTCCATTGTGTATATGTATATTTTCCTGATCCATTCGTCTACTGAGGGACATCTGGGTTGGTTCCATATTTTAGCTATGACAAATTGTGCTGTGATGAACATTGTTGTGCTGGTGGCTTTAGTGTGTTCTTGTTTGTGGTCTTTTGGGTAGATGCCCAAAAGTGGGGCTGCTGGGTCATAGGGGAGCACTATGTTTAGCCTTCTGAGGAATCTTCATACTGCTTGCCAGAGTGGCTGAACCAGTTTACATTCCCACCAACAATGAAGTAGGGCTCCCTTCTAAAAGGTAAAAAGCTAAAGCCATTCCCTTTAAAATCAGGAGCAAGACAGGGATATCTGCTCTCTCCCCTCCTCTTCAACATACTACTAGAATTCCGAGCCAGAGCAATTAGGCAAGAAGAATACATAAAGGGGATCCAAATAGGAAAAGATCAAGTTAAACTTTCTCTCTTCACAGATGACATGATCCTATACCTAAAGAACCCCATAGACTCTACTCCCAAGCTACTAGAGCTGACCCAAAACTTTGGCAAAGTAGCAGGATATAAAATAAATCCTCAAAAATCAATCGCCTTTCTATATGATAATGATCCGAAGACCGAGGCTGAAATCAGGAATCAACTCCTTTTGCAATAGCCTCAAAAAACATAAAATACCTAGGAATAGCCTTAACCAAAGAAGTGAAAGACCTCTATGATGAGAACTTCAAAAACATGAAAAACAAAACTAAGGAAATGGAAAAACCTCCCATGCTCCTGGATTGGGAGGATTAATATATTCAAAATGGCAATGTTGCCAAAGGCTATCTACAAATTCAATTCAATACTGATGTTCTTCTTATTTAAGTATAATAGCAGTGATTCTTTTCTCTGTGTGCCTATGTTTCCAACCTAATGATAGTGGGGCTTAGTATCCTTTAAGTTTCTACTGAACATGCTTCATCCAGGACAGCTCATTCTTGATGCTTGCTACTTAGTTAGGTAATTGGATTCTACTTCAATATTTTTCTGCAAATTCCTGTTTCCTGGAATATATTGTCCACTCAGTTTGGATCTCTACACAGCTTCAATCACTTCCCAAGAGTAGGTACTTGCATATAATATCTTGATGCACTTATACAGTTTTTTATTCTGCCCTTGCTCTTGGGTGATGGTTTAGCTGGGTACAGAACCTGGTTTCCCCAGGCTTTTGAAGTGATTTTTCTGCTTCTGACTCTGATGCCTTTTCTATCTTGATATTTTCCATATGCTTGGAGATCTTCTCTGAGAACCCTTACTACCATTCTCTCTAGAGTCTCAAGGGGCTATTCAATGTAAGTACTCCTGCCTCTCTCACTTAGAAAGATTTATTGGATCATTTTATTCATTTACCCTCACTATTTTTGTTCATTTAAAAACTACTGTTCTTACCTCTTCAATTTAACACCTAAGTGCTTTCTTTTCATTCCCTCCTTTACACTTCCTGCTGGAGTTCTTTAGTGATGGTCTCAGATTCATCTTCTAATACTCATACAGAATGCTGCCAATTTTTTCATGCCCAGGGCTGATTTTGCTCTGTAGATTCCTTTGGAAAATGTCTCCTATTTCTATTCCTTGGGTGTTCTGTCATTCCCTACTTCTCTAGTAATGCCAACACTCTTCTGTTACACTTTCTGCTGCTTTATCATCTTGTTCCTTCAAATTGAGCTTGGGTTTGTATAGCTTCTGTTTTTCAGAGCTTTTATCTTTATTTTCTACCAGTAGTGGGGCTTGGTGCTGTCTCAGCTTTTTCACTGAAGGCTGGTGATACTCTGCCACTTGAGCCATAGCTCCACTTCTAACTTTCAGTGTTTATTTGGAAATAAAAGTGTCACAAACTTCTCTGTCCAGACTGGCTTAGAACCCGATCATCAGAACTCAACCTCCTGAGTTGCTAGGATTACAGGCATGAAGCACAGGTGCCCAACAAGCATTTTAAAAACTTGGTCTCTGGCGTTCTTAGTTCATGTTGGTCTCAAATATTCTAAGATCTTCAATTGAGTCATAAGAGACAGGCTGAGAGGACTTGGTGACTAGTTTGTTAATCATCTTTTTTTTTCTTTTTTTTTTTGCCAGTCCTGGGGCTTGGACTCAGTCAGGGCACTGTCCCTGGCTTCTTTTTGCTCAAGGCTAGCACTCTACCACTTTAGCCACAGCACTACGTCTGGCCATTTTCTATATATGTGGTGCTAAGGAATCGAACACAGGGCTTCATGTATACGAGGCAAGCACTTCCCACTAGGCCATATTCCCAGCCCGTTGATCATCTTTTCGATAGTGGGTGAGACTCAGTCATATCCATCAGGAAGCCCTATTACTGGATCTTCAGGCTTTTCTTCCTCTTTGGCCACCAGTGCCTCCAGAGAATGTTCTTCTTGGAGTCTGTCATCATTGTTGGAGAGAAGAAAGCATGTCAACATGCTCTCCTGCCAGCTGTTGTCCACATCAATGGCTCCCCCATACTAGCTGTCCAGCCCAGCAACCCCCTGGGTTACTATCTCTAAGACTTGTTTCCTGCCAGTGTAGGGAAGTGGTCACGCCATTACAGAGACTTGTGATGAGCCCAGGAAGCCTATCTGCTTCCTACATAGAGGTGCAAACATTTCTCCTGGCTTAGGAGCTTTCCAGAGGTAGCTTGTATTAAAAATTCCTTGACATTTTCAGGCTTCCACAGCTTAAACCAGGTTTGTTTGGGTTTTTTTTAAGTATCAAATCTTGGAGTCTTTATTAGAGCATTAGCAGTCTGCAGGCAGCCAGTTGTTACAAAGGCTGCAGCCCCCAAATACCCTTAACCATTCCAGGAAACAGGCCAGAGAGGAAAGAAAGAACAAAAAGAATACCAACAAACCAATCTATCTCTAATAGAGAGCTGACTTGGGAGGCCATGATGACCGGAGATGAGCCAGGAGACAGGACACATGACTTGAACATGGAGACATGTGGCATGGCATGGCTTTAACTTTCTGCCAGTGAAAATTTCAGTTTTTTCAACTGGGCTACTTCAGTTGCCACTTACCATATGCTTTCCAGTTCCTTGATTTTGTTATTTTTCCCTGGAGGGTTGATTCTTTTTTAAACTATTCCTTATGGAAGGATAATATGTAGACCATAAATTGCATTTGTCATAAGAACAGATCTCAATTAATGCTCAAAATATAGAATATAACTTTGTAACCAGGACCTGCATCACAAGAAAGAAAACTACCAGGGCCCAAGGAGCTTCCTTGGTGGCCTTTTCCAAGGCCTCTCTGGAGCCCAGCAGTGGCAGCTGGCAGCAGATGTTGAGTGGCACAAGCAAAGTTACTGCTGATCTTCAGTGTCGGCAACCTTCATGGATAACTCCACAGTGTCACAGGCTTTGCTATCCAGTTTCTCACTTTGTGAAACACTATGATTTATTTTATCTATTGCTGATGGACACATGAGAATAGTATTGTTCATGTTCTTTGGTGAGCACTCGTGTGTGCATTTCTGTCTGCCCAGGAGAGGAATTGTCGTGTCATTGATTTTCAGCTTTCATAGAAAGCACCACTAGTCTCCAGATTATCTTAGCAACTTGCCCTCCTCCCAGCCTCATATGAGAATTCTAGTTGTTCTGTGTCATGACCAACATTGTCTTCATTGTAAACTTTTTGTGCATTGGTCTATACTTAAAAAAAAAAAATTCTTGTCAGGTGTAGTGATTGACATCTATAATTCCAGCTATTTGGGAGGCTAAGATCATGGTTCAGGTTCAAAATGCATAAAAGTTAGTGAGCTAACCCCTTTCCAATAAATAAAAAGCTAGATATGGCAGTGTGTATCTGTCATCCCAGCTATAGCAATAAGCATGTTATAGGAGGATCACATCCTGGCCGGCCTGAACATACACATAAGACCCTATCCAAAAAAGAATTAGCTAGCTGGGTGCAGGCAGCTTACACATACAATCCTAGTTACCTGGGAAGCTGAGATGTAAGAATCATGGTTCAAAGACAACCTAGGCAGGAAAGACCATGAGAATCTTACCTCTAATTACTACCAAAAAGCTGAAAGAAGAGATGTGGCTCAAGTGGTAGAGTGCCAGTTCTGGTCCTGAGTTCAAGCCCCAGAACTGGCACACACACTAGCTAAGCAAAACATACAGACACACACACATTAGCTAAGCAAAATGGGCTGAGGATGAAGAAGTTTTTCAAAATTATAGCTCTATTACCCTCATTCTTTCCTTGTAAAACCTTAGCGCAGGATCCATCCAGGGCTTCCTAGGAGTTCAGCCCATGGCTGACTGGTCCATCCCATGAGTCCCTGGCTTTGATCAGCTGCTGCCTTAACTGCTTTCCAGTGTCCATCTGCCAATGGATAATATACAATAGCTCGGGCTGGGAATATGGCCTAGTGGCAAGAGTGCTTGCCTTCTACACATGAAGCTCTCGGTTCAGTTCCCCAGCACCACATATATGGAAAACGACCAGAAGGGGTGCTGTGGCTCAGGTGGCAGAGTGCTAGCCTGGAGCAAAAAGAAACCAGAGACAGTGCTCAGGCCCTGAGTCAAAGGCCCAGGACTGGCAAAAAAAAAAAAAAAAAAAAAAAAAAAAAGCTCATTCATCATACCTGGCCTCCATTGCCAGCCCTGACCCTTCCCAAAGCCAATGACAGCCAGGCAACAAGGAAAACTGTACAAGTCCCTATCATAATAAGTGTGGTCACAGAGCAGTGTCATCTGTACCACTGGGAGGCATCATAGTCTCAGGCCTCTCCAGACCACAGTTCTGACTGATAGCCTTCATAATGAGACCAAAAGCACTGAGCTAATTTTTCTCAGCTTCTGGTTTCTTCCAGTGGAGAAATGTTGCAAATGATGACCATTTCATAGGCCTTTCCATGTACCTATAAGAATTGGAGGATGTAAGGTCACCAGGAAGTCTGCCAATAGCTAGCACTTACAAGGTGATCCCTCTGTCCCTGTGCCTGGTTATTCCTGGTTAGTGTCAGGTCTGCCATTGTGCTGGGCTATGAAGAGGTCCAGTGGCCAGTCAGAAGAGCATCCTAGATGGTTGGCTCTGGACTTCAGAGCAAACTTTATCAGAACCAGGAGCACACAAGGCACACTGTGTCCAGGCTACTTGTCAACATCTAAAGGACCCTCCTGAGCCCACTGTGCTAATTATAGTAAACGGGTTTCTATCCCAATCAAATGTGGCAGTTCCAAGTAGATCATTGTTCCCAATGTGTCACCTTTTTCTGAGGATGAAAATTAGATCCTTCTCCCCAAAACACATCATTCATGCGCCTGCCAGCACCCAGACACACCTTGGATGGGCTATGGCAATCAATTAAATAAAAGAAAACTTTCAAAGGGCTACCTGTCCTCCTCAATTTTTCCCCTCTTCTCCTCTTCTTCCCTCCTTTTCTGTCTTTTTCCCCTCCTCCTCCTCCCCTTCCTTCTCTTTCTCTCTCCTCTTCTCCTCCTCTCTCTCCTCCTCTGCTTTTTCCTTGTGTTTCTGCTTCTCCTCCTGTTCCTGCTCCTCCTCCTGTTCCCACTCTACATCTTTCTATCCTTGCTTTCACATTTCCATGGGACATGGGGTCTCCTCCAGATCATCTCCATTCATTCACAAAATGGAATAAGGATTAGTGCCTAGTGGGTAGTGCCCAGAACACTCTCATCTCTCACAGATCCCCCAAGTTCCTCTGTGGTCCTTATGTCACCACCACCAAGATTCAGGGGAAGCTTCACCTGCTGGCAGAAAAAGGTAACTGTGCCTCCTGCTAGTGCCCTCCTGAATCACAGAAGGTATGGTGGAGACTTCCTTCTTTACAGGGGGGACTGTAGGAGTGAGAGAAGTTAAGCACTTAGCCAAATCCACATGTTAAGAAAAATGATACCCAGGAAAATGTGGTACATATACACAATGGAATTTTATGCCTCTATCAGAAAGAATGACATTGCCCCATTTGTAAGGAAATGGAAGGACTTGGAAAAAATCATACTAAGTGAAGTGAGCCAGACCCAAAGAAACATGGACTCTATGGTCTCCCTTATTGGGAATAATTAGCACAGGTTTAGGCAAGTCACAGCAGAGGATAACAAGAGCCCAATAGCTATACCCTTATGATCACATAAGATGATGCTAAGTGAAATGAACTCCATTTTATGGAAATGATTGTTATATCACAGTTGTAACTACTTTCAACGTCCCATGTGTATCTGTAGTTTCTACTATTGATGATGTTCGTGTATCACCTTCTTGTGATTGTATCTACACTATCTCTGTAATCTTATCTGAGTGTATGGGAAACAGTGTGTACTGGTATTAGAATTAGGAAATTCAAAGGGAATACCAAAATTGAGAGACAAAGGGTAAAATAAGAGAAACAGGGCTGGGGATATGGCCTAGTGGCAAGAGTGCTTGCCTCGTATACTTGAAGCCCTGGGTTCCATTCCCCAGCACTACATATACAGAAAATGGCCAGAAGTGGCGCTGTGACTCAAGTGGCAGAGTGCTAGCCTTGAGCAAAAACAAGCCAGGGACAGTGCTCAGGCCCTGAGTCCAAGGCCCGGGACTGGCAAAAAAATAAAATAAAAAAATAAGAGAAACAACAACAAAAGCAATACTTGCAAAACTGTTTGGTGTAAGTGAACTGAACACCTCAGGGGGGGAAAGGGGGAGGGGGGAGGGGGGTATGAGGGACAAGGTAACAAACAGTACAAGAAATGTATCCAATACCTAACGTATGAAACTGTAACCTCTCTGTACATCAGTTTTATAATAAAAACTTTAAAAAAAAATGATACCTACCATCTCATACACCATCCAAGCCAGAGCTCCAAGCTAGGGGATAGATTCCTCCAGGTCTCTCCTGTCCCCATTCTCAATGGAGCAGGCAGATATGGGTGGTGGTCTTGAACAAGTTGAAGACAGGGAACCTGGGAACAGGAGTGCTGGCCATGGAAGGCAGGAGTGAGGACACCCTGGGTGCTTATGGCTCCAACATCTCCCTCCCCTCTCTGAGATCCTAAGGTTTGTGTGCAATGTCTAAGTGATGATTGGCATGGCCCTGGTTCTAGGGGACTTCTAAACAACTTCCCTTGACCAAGCCCAGCTGAAAGAGTTCTGCCCCTCTTACGTATGAGAAACAATGAGGGTTAATGCAGGATGGTGACAGGTCTCCCTTGGAACACCTGCCAGATGGAGCACATTAGAGCATGTTACTGCTTAGAAACACCACATCCAGTGACAGTGTCTCCAGCACTCCAAGCAGTAATTGGCATTAAAAGAGGCTTGGAACTGCAAACCAGTGATTTTCAATTGGTATAAAAAAGTAATTGACATTAAGTGCTGTTTGGAGCAGCAAACTAGTGATTTGCAAATGACATTCAATAAGAAATCATTTGTGTCTATTGATGTTAAATAGGCAAGAGCTCACAGAGAGCTCAGAGGGGCAGCTCACAGTGCAGGGAGGAAAGGGAGCTGAGCTGAATGACCCTGTGGATCCTAAGAGGCTGTGAAAACAAGTCTCCCACCCCAGGCCCCTTCCCTCAACACAGTAGGAAGATCTGGAAGGAGCAAGGCAATAAGGTGGGTGCACCCAGGCTGATTCCACACAGCAATGTCTCTCTGTTTCTATTTATCTCTCTGCCTTTGTCTCCCCCTCTCATTCCAACAATCCCAGCTACATCAAAGGACTCCCAGAAAGGGCCTGTGTCCCAACTCTGCTGTCTCCAACTACAACTGCCTATTTCTGACTGCTCTCTAAAGAAACATTCAAATCTCTGTCAGCACCACTGCCCACCCCAGGAAGTCTCCACCACATCATTCTATCCTTCCCTCTGCAAAGAGACACTCTTCAAGGACACAGTGCAATAAGCTAACCACTCATGATGAGAGTTCTGGGTGAGTGACTCAGCAATACAGACTGAATATGAATGATCTTTGGCCAGAGAATTCAGGATCAGAAGAACAACAGTGGTCCCAAGTCTAGTCCCATGAATGAGAGCTGAGATATAGTTGGTGAGGAGTGTCCTGGGAGTCCCAGGCCCTGTGCAGTAGAGCAGGGGGCCACTCAGTGCAACTGAGCAGTGGCATCACCCAGCCTGAGGCCAAGAAAGTTGCAATCATGCCCAATTCGTTCAGTGATGGAGGAGAATAAGCTGTATCACAGAGCACCTACTAGTGTCAGAGGTGCAACTCCCACAGTTACCTGTAATCCACATGGCTAATCATATTCTAGATGGGGAGACTCATCTCAGAGACTGGACAGCTGGCTCCTAGGTACATAAGCACCACCAGGAGTACTGCCTGGGTCTCTCTGATCCCCAAAAAGCAAGGGTCCCCGCCACTATACACTGTGAAACAATAGACCTCAGTGACAACCATACGGTCTTGACATCAGCCATTGACCTGTCCTTTGGAACTTGGGTAGACTTTTCCCACCAAGCAGCTGCCACTGGACATAGTAAAGCACATGAAGTGAATGCCTAGCTTAAAAGAAACATACAGCCAGGAGCCAGTGGTTCATACTCTCAATCCTAGTTACTTCAGAGATTGATAATGGTAGAATTATGGTTCAAGGCTTTGGCAGGAGGGGACAGGAAAACCCTTTTCAACTTAAAGCTTTACTCACTGGTGCATGCAGTGCAGCCCAGGCAGGAAGTCCATGAGACATGCCTGTGATCCTAGCAATGACAGGAAGCCTAAAGTTGGTGGATCATGGTTCATGGGTGTGCCCAAACTGGAAAGGAGATGCTATTCTAAATTAGGTAGAAGTGTTGTTCATCAGTATCCCACCAGCACAGGACACCAAAAACAAATCAATCAATAAATAAACAAAATCAATTATAAACCAAATTTTATAAGCCAAGGACACACTTAGAGAATGCAATGACAAACAAAATGCCATTCGTGACAGCAGCCCAACTCACAACAGACCTAGAGAGACATCCTGCCCACACCACACACCTGCACGAGGAGAGCTAGAACACTGCTCCGAGGCAGAAATGGTTTGAAACAGATTGAGAATTTCACCTTATTCTAGAATTGAAAAAGATGAATATTATAAACACATCCATCTTCCTCAAATTAATGAGTTCAAGGAAGTGAAATTGCATCTGCTATGTGGTCATGTTTTGATTGCTTCACTGTTTTGGAACCTAGGCTCAGTGATCCCTAAGGTCATCTGAATAACTAGTATTAACACACACACACACACACACACACACACACATTGAAGCTGGTAATGGTGGTTCACATCTACAATCCTAGTTACTCAGGAGGCTGAGATCTTGACTGTAGTATGAAGCCAGTCAAGACAGAAAACCTAGCTAGACTCCATCAAATAATCAGCAAAAAGGAAAGCTAAAAGTGTCATTCAAGTGGTAGAGCAAGCAAAGCTGAGCAAGCTCAAGGCCTTGAGTTCAAACGTCAAACCCCAATACCACCAAAGAAGGAAGGAAGGGAGGGAGAGAGGGAGGGGAAAGAAAGGGAAAGGAAAGGAGTTGGGTTGGAGACAAGGACACAGATCAAGAAGGAAGAAGAAGAAAGAAGAGAGAGAGTAGAGAGGGTAAAGAGAAAGAGAAGAGGAGGCAGATAATTCCACTTACAATAATGCTTTTACAGCTCAAATGTGATAGTGTCCATATCACGTAGGCATAATTTCAGTGTACCATTGTTGAATAGTGAGGACTCAAACTCTGATTAGGTTGCACATAAGTGAATTATTCACCATAAGAATGTTATTACAAAACAAGCCTGGCGGGCTGGGGATATAGCCTAGTGGCAAGAGTGCCTGCCTCGGATACACGAGGCCCTAGGTTCGATTCCCCAGCACCACATATACAGAAAATGGCCAGAAGCGGCGCTGTGGCTCAAGTGGCAGAGTGCTAGCCTTGAGCGGGAAGAAGCCAGGGACAGTGCTCAGGCCCTGAGTCCAAGGCCCAGGACTGGCCAAAAAAAAAAAAAAAAAAAAAAAAAAACAAGCCTGGCATCTCCCTTGCCCTCTCAGCAGGTATCTACCTCCATCTCCACTTTGCTGCCATGAATGGAGTAGAATACAGCCACCACCAAATGACACTGATTCCATGTTCCAAGACCACCAGAATTATCAAGCAAGGTAAGTTTCTTACCTTCAGAAAATCACTCAGCCTCTCAAATGTCACTATGGCAGCAAAACAAATGGACTAACAAGCACCACAGTGGAAAAAAAAATTCTGAGTAATGAATTAAACAAGTGAAATTCCACACATACCTAAAAGGCTACAAAACATTGTTGGAAGAAATTAATCTGAATAATTAAAAATATATCACACATTGACTAATTAGTAGAACTAAAAGTAAGATAACAAACAAGATCCCATATTGATCTAAGTCTAATGTAGTTCCTAAATATCAACTGGATTCTTTGCAGAAATTGACAACTTGATCCTAAAGTTCATATGGCAATTCAAGGGACCAAAACCGATCTTGAGGAGTTTCATGCCTGTAATCATACCTGCTTGGGAGGTAGAGGTCAGGAGATCACATTTTGAGTCTATCCCAGGCAAAGCTCATGAGACCCCATGTCAACCAACAGCTGACAATAGTTAGTGCTTCATGAAAGTTATCCCAACTAGACAGGAGGCCTACACTGGAAGGATGGAGGTTCTCAGCCAACTAGGAAAGAAAGGTCCATAAGATTTCATCTCAGACAAAGAAGCAAGGCATGGCAGCACAAGCCAGCCATGCTAGCTACTTCAGGAAGCCTAATGTAGGAAGATTTTGTGCTCCAAACACACACTTGGACAAAAAGTAATATTCTGTTTCTAATTAACAAGTCTGGAGGAGCAGCTAAAGTATTGGAGCACCTACATAGCAGGTATACGATCCCAAGCTCAAAACCAATTAACAGTGAGAGAAAGAAAGAAAATTGTGGCACTGACAATTTCCTCGTCCAAAATGTACTATGAAGCTAATGAAGAATGTGGTATTAACATAAGGACAAACACAAAAATGAGATTAAGAATCCAGAAAATAAACACGATTATAATCGATTGAATTTTTTGCTCTGATGTTAAGAATAAATTTTTCAACAGTGTTGAATTTTATATCAATATACAGAAGAACAGTACCAAGCCCTTCACAGAACAGAAGAAATTCACTGAAATGCATCACAGCCTTAAAGGTAAGAGCTAAGTCTATAAACACAATTAGAAGAAAACAAAGGAGTACATTTCTCCACTAGTAAGGGAAAGCATTCTCAGATATGATGTCAAAAGAACATTAACAAAAGATGAGTAGGTAAATTGAACTTTGTCAGAATAAGGATATCATCAAGAAACTTAAATGATAATTCTTTCTTGTGAGAATAAATTTTTTAATTGTGGTTCTTTTTTGTTTTTCTTGGCAGCATTTATGTCTGAATTTAAGAGTCTTGAACTTGCTAAACAAATGCTCTACCACTTGAACCATACCATCAGCCCATACAACCCCCTTTTATTGTGTGTATGGGGTCTCAAACTTTAAGCCCACGTTGGCCTTGAACCACAATTCTCTCAATCTCAGCCTCTGCACCTGGTGCATATCATGATTTTGATGAGGGACTTACATTTTGAATACATAAAATACTATTTCTATTCAATAACACAAAACAAATAACTCAAATGAAAAGCTAAGGAAAATATTTTAATAGTCATTTCTTCAAAGAAAATATACAAACAATGAGTAAGCTCACAAAAACATACTGAGCACCAAGCCCATGAGAGAAAGACAATCTGAGCTACAAGGAATTGTCACTTTATCAAAGGACAGCTTTCATCCAAATGAAGACAGATTAAAGAATGTCAAGAAAAATGTGAACTGGAATTCTCCTACATAGTCAATGAAGATGTAAAATTGTGCACCCATTTAGGAAAGTAGTTTGATAGTAACTAAAAATGTTGAGTGTGGAATGACTATAATTTCCTCAAAGTCTGCTCTTAGGGTTCTACACAATGAAATGAGAACAATCCTCATCATAGCATCACACCTAATTGCCAAAGTCTGGACACAGCCCTAAAGTCTGTTTCTGCAATCAGAATGTAATGTTTCCATAGACTGAAATATCTTTCGAAAATGAAAAAGAAAAACAAGAATGAAGTGCTAATGTATGTTACAATATAGAAGACAGCATACTAACCAAAAGAAGCCAGTTACAGTCGCCTATATTGTATGATACCATTAACATAAAGTATTCTGGAGAGCCAAATCTATACACACAGAAAATAGGCCACTGGTTACACAGACTTGGTGGTTAGAAGGAAATAAGGAGTAACTGCTCATGAGTACAAGTTTTCCTTTTTGTTTCATTCATGCTGTACATTTGATACCAGAATTTATCTTATAATTGAAACACCTTCAACCCTATTCTCTCTGCTTCTAGTTCCAGGTTTTTAGATTTCAATTATTAGGAAAAGCAGAAAGTACTTGTCTTTTACCTAGCATTGTGTCATCCGGCATTCACCCACGTTGTGGCCAATGGCAGGATTCCTTCCTGTGTAGCACTAGTCAATATTCTGAATAATGTTTGATTATATCCACACTTGTATATTTTGGCTTATCTTTTTCATACATTAGTGGACACACAGAGGTGCTTCTCCTACATCTTTACTATTGCGAGTGAGTGCAAAGTAAGCCTAAGAGAAGACCTCCACAGGATGCTGGTCTTCTTTCTTGGCTGTTCACCCACAGGAATATTGCTGTCATGCGTGTTTGTTCCAATGCCAGTTTTCTGAGGAACCTCCACCAATTTTCCATAGCAGCAACAGCAAATTTACATTCCACCCAGGGCAGAGGGTTCCTTTGTTACTGATCCCTTCTATTATGTCATCCTGAAAAAGGCAGAGCAAGAGCACACTGTGGTTTTGATCTGCATTTCCCTGGTAATTGGCATATTTTACTATATCTGTTTGCCATGTGTATACCTTCTTTGACAAAATGACTAAGTAGTTTACTATTTGGATTTTGTTGTTGATCATTTTTTCATTTTGAGTTTCTTGAGTCTTTGTATGTTTTGGATATTAACTCCTCATCAGACATACAATGTTCAAATGTTTTCTCCCATTTTGTAGACCTCCTTTACACTTTCTTCATTGTTTTGTTTTTGGGTTTTTTTTTTTGCTGTGCACAAGCTGTTTAATTGATATGGTCACACTTGTTTATGCTGTGAGAAGCTGTTTAATTGATGTGGTCACATTTGTTTATTTTGGCACTTATTGGCTATGCTTTTGGAATCATAGCTCTTACCACCCCCCCCCCCCACAAAAAAATTCATATGAAGACAAGTGTTAGGGATCCTTTCCCCTATCTTTTCTTCCAGGAGTATAATTATTTCAACTATTAAATCTTCATCCAAACTGCTTTGTTAAATAGTAATTCCTTTATACAACTACTTAAAGATAATATAGACATTAAAAACCAATCATTATGGAATGTCTTCCCTTTTTAAACATAAACAATAAAGTTTTATTCATCTTCTGAATTAATTTTGGGGTATGGTATAAGAAAAGTGTCCAGTGGCATATTTACCACATAGAGTGTTTTCCCAGCACCATTTGTTGAAGACAGTATCCTTACCCATCTTGTATTCTTGGTTCTCTTCTCAAGGATGTAAAGGTCTATTTAGGTGCCCACAACTCCATTCCATTTTTCTATGTATGTGTTTTGTGATAGTGCCATATTCTTTGAAATCAGGTTATATGGTCCTCTAGTTTTGTTCTTCTTACCCAAAGGAAAAGTTTTATCTTTAGGGAATTTTTTGTGATTCCATAGAACTTGAGGAGGTTTTCCCTATTTCTGTGAAAAATTAATAGAAACTTAATTTACTCTATAGAAGATATTGGGTAGTTTGTACAATTTAACAATATTATTGAGAAACATGTATCAGAAGGACTGTGATTTAAGACCAGCCAGGCAAAAAAAAAAAAATTAGTCAGACCTGCTTCATCTCAATAAGTCACGTATGTCAATACATGTTGTAATCCCAGCTACCTGAGTAGCAATAGGTAAGAGAATCGTGGTGTAAGGCCACCCCTAGGCAAAAACCAAGACCTTATCTTAAAAGTAACCAAGAAGAAAGCCAGGCATTAGTGGCTCAACCCTATGATCCTATCTGTTCAGGGGGCTGAGATCTGAGGCTCAGAGTTCAAAGCTAGCAAGGGCAGAACAGTCTGTGAGACTCTTATCTCCAGTTAACCACCAGAAAACTTCTCCAGTTAACCACCAGAAAACTGGAAGTAGCTCTTTGGCTCAAAGTAGTAGAGGACTAGCTTTGAGCAAAAGAGCTCAGGAACAATGTCCAGAATTTAAGCCCCATGAACAATAACAACAAAAAGTAACCAAGGGCCAGTGGAATGGCTCAAACTAGAGAGTACCAGCCTAGCAAACATGAAGTTCTGAGTTCAAACCCCAGTACTGTCTATAGATATAGATACAAATATAGATGTCACATACATATATTATATATATGGATGTGTGTATATAATCTTCTGTTCCATGGACATGGGATATCTCTGTTTGGGGGCTCATCATCAGGGTCTTAAAGTTTTTAGGGCACAAATTTTTACATTTCCTTGGCTAAATTTATTTCTAAGTATTCTTTTCAGTGCTGTTGTTAATGGGATTTTTTTTAAATCCTTTTCAAGTTGTTTGATGTTGAATGCAACTGATTTCAGTGTATTGATTTTGCATCTTACAACTTCTCATTAACATTTATGAGTTCTAATAGTGTTTATAGGTGCCTTTTGTGTATAAAAATCACATTATTTGCAAACAGAAATGAAAATGCTAAGCTATTGCAAAATGGCAAAAATGTGAGCCACTGCTTGACCCAACTGGCTTTACATGAAGGTTTAGATTAATCATATTCCTATATTTTTCCAAAATCTTGATCTTTGGGTACTACTATTTAAAAGAAAATACTCACATGTGTTCTTTATGCCCAATTAAATCTGCTAATGCAGAGCTCGCTTTGAGCAGAGGCCCCAGCCAATGCCCTGTATATGGCACTGGGTGCCCTGTGCTTTCACACTGAGTCCTCTAGGGTCTGTAATCTGCTCACCAGCCACAACTGCTGCACTGCCCTGATCTACACTAAACTGCACAACATCCATAGGGAAGCGGATCTCATGACAGGGTGCAACTTCCACAGGTGCTGGTTTGGGACATCTGATTCCCTGAGGGATGTTTAGCCAAGGGACATAGCTCCAGGTGGCATCAGTGGCCTAGGGCAGGGTGCTGAGGACATCCTAGACCCACACAAACAACTGAGCGGAGGTAAAAGGCACAGGATATGGCTCCAGATGGCTCTTACATCTGTTCTTGAAGTTTGTAGCCATCTCCAGGTTAGGGAATAGAAAGAGAAGGAAAAATTCAACCATGAACTTCCTCCTTCAGCACCTGAGTGGGCCCTGTGGTGGGCCAGGCCTTTCACCCAAAGGCTATGCTGAGAGACACTGCTTCCCCCTCCTCAGTTTTTTGCAAGCTGGGGAGACATCTTACAAATGTTCTGGAATCTGTCCTCAGAGGAAAGAGCAGCATGGCTGAGCACTGTGCACAGCTTAATTGAAAGTATTTCTGGAAGATTGCTCCATATGTTTTACATTTGAACCAGTCTATAAATATCTTGGTAACAACTTGAGTCCATAAATACCGTATTCAAAAGGCTTTGCAGGAAATATCTTTTAATTCTTCCAGTCATCTGTTAGGCTGTGTGACAGTTCATTGTCTCACTTGTTGTTCAGAATTGTCCTCAGGATCAGGGTCATGGTGGGAAGTGAGTGGGGCCTAGTCATTCAGGAATGGCCAGGCAGCCTGGCTTCTGAGCCAGGATTCTATGCTCTGATCCCAACTGCCAATGAAAAATGAGAGGAGGTATCAAATTAGCGAAGGACAGTAGGGAAACAGAGAATCTGCAACAACTCTGGAGAAGCTGACCTTTATCCATAGCATGCTTTGTGCCTGGATAATACTGGGAACTTCACTGTTTTCAATTTCCCTATGAACCGATATTGCTGGAATTGTTTGCTTTACTCTACTAGAGGGGAAAAGCAAGGCTAGACAAGATAAAGAATATCACCTTGTAATCAGCCAGGATTCAAACCTGGGTTCACACCACATGTTTGTAACAGATGGTGAGACAGAGAAACTCAAAGCCTGGCCATCCACCTGCCAACAGATGAGAAATACTCACCATTTGCTTTTTGAAACCATCTCACTGACAAGGTGATTTCTTATGTATACTCTAATTCCCCTAAAAAGTGGGGTTTTTTTTAGGATATTATTGTCTCCAAAAGAGAATTATCCAAAGTTGACTGCCACTGACTCGGTCCAAGTCACGAAATAGAGACTATCCAACTTCTATTTCAGTGCCATCATTGGTGTAGGATGTGAATGATTGAGCCTCGATCTACCAGTCGCATCTCAGAATGCACCCAGGGGTGGAGTCAGCACTCAGGTCCTAGACTCTGTATGTGTCCATTTAGGTTGAAGCTGCCTGTGTAGAAACTAGGTAGTGATACCACAAAGCAGTGGTATCAATTTCAATCAGGATAGAGCAGGCCTGGGAGGGCCCTTGCTGAAGCAGCTCACCAAGGTCCTCAACTGCTTTTCCAAGCATGCTCTTACATGCTGTCCAGGCCCATCCAGAACAGCAGTCCACATGCAGCAGCCATCTTCATACAACAAAATTCTCTTACAAAAAAATCAGTCAATTGGAATGTTTAAGTAGACTTTGTGCCATGAAGAAAAAGAGAGTTAGAGTTGGACATTGTGGTACATGCCTGTAATCTCCTGCACAAAGAGGCCAACCTGGACTGAGGCCAACCTGGACTATGTGGCAAAACTCACAAGAGTCTATGGGAAAATGACTCACAATAAAATCATGTGAACAGAGCTGACACACACTCTTTGTTAGCATTTCCCTAGCCTCAGGTCCTCAGCTCCTCCCCTTTACCCCCAGAGAGAGAAGCTGCCACCTGGATAAGGTGCAGAAGCCATGTAGCTCCCTCTCCCATGGGAACTGTGGCCCCACTAATAAACCTCCTTATGAACCTTCATCTCCTGTCTGTGATTATCTCTGCATGGTCCTCTGGGATGGCCGGGCTATACCCTTTCACTCTTCTCAGAAAGGGACATTTACAGATAGATATCTGAGTGAGAAACATGGAGAATTATGACACAGCCAGAAGTCCAAGACAGAGGAAAGACCGGCTGGACTGGCATGGTGGCCAGCCTCATCAGCCACTGGGCGGAGCTGGAATTTCACTCTGACTGGGATAGGATAGGGAATTTGCGGCCTCTCTGGGCAGCAGTCTACTAGTTTCTATGCTCCCTGGAGTCAGGCTCAGTGACAACCAGGCAAACCAAAGCTGGAACTCCACAAGTGTCCTGAGTAGACCATCAGGGTTAGACATATTAGAGGTGACTTTTCATTTGCCTGTGGGAAATGACGGCCACAATTCACAAGACTTGTGTTCCTACACAGTCTTATTGGCTATATCCAACTGCATAATAGAACAGTCTCCAGACTCTGAGCAGTACAGAGCACTTACAGAGCACTTACTGAGCAGTACAGAGCACTTAGGCAAAGCATACCTATTTAGGCATCATGACACAGCAGGACCACCAAGAACCATGAACATTCTACTTCCTGTAATATTTGCAACCTAGTAAAAAGCTGTGGCCCAGGTCTAGGGTCCTAAGCAGCTACACAAACCCACAGCATACATACAGAGCACAGATCGGAGCCTACTTTGTCACCAAGGCAGCACTTGGGGATCAGGAAGTTACACAGACATTCTGCTTTCACTGTGAGAAGTATGACCTTCCCTCTCCCATCCAGAAGTTGTTTGGTCAGCCTCCATAAATCTAACTTCTAAGTATCTAAAGAGGTTTAAAATCTCAGATCTTTCCAGGTGCCAATGGCTTACAACTGTAATTCTAGCTACTTAGAAGGCTGAGATCTGAGGATCACAGTTCAAAGCCAGCCCAGGCAGGAAAGTCCATAAGACTTTTATCTCCAATTAACTAACAAAGCTAGAAGTAGAGCTGTGGTTTAAGTGATAGAAAGCTAACTTTCAGCAAGCAAGTTCAGGGACAGAACCCAGATCCTGAGTTCAATCCCCAGGACCAGTACAGAAATCAAACAACAACAAAAATCTCAGATCTCACTGTCTTGACAGTGACCTCTCCATTATATCCTAAATGCAGTCCCATCTGCAAGGTAAATGGGAGAAGGGTGTGTTTGAAATGTTTATATGTATGCTAGCACTGGGGCTTGAACTTAAGACCTGTCCCTTAACTTTTTTGCTCAAGACTGACATTCTACCTCTTAAACCATAGCTGAACTTCTGGCTTTTTGGTGGTTAATTGGATAAGAGTTTCATGGGCTTTCCTGCCCAAGTTGAGTTCAAATCATGATCCTCAGATCTCAGCCTCCTGAGATGCTAAGATTATAGGTGCAAGCCATTGGAGCCCAACTAGCATTTCTGGAAGTCGTGTTCTGGAAGTCTGTGGGACAGAATGAGAGCAGGATGATCTGCAGGAAGAGCAACCTCTCTGAGTGACAAGGAGGTACCAAGGCACAACCCAGCAGAAGTCAAGGAGTGCCATTGATCAGTCCAGGGCAGGGAAGGCATGAGGACCCGAGTAAGCAGCAGGATTCCTGGGTGCATCTCAAAGGCTGCCTCTAGCTACTTAGTTATGGAACACAAGGACTAAAACAGATCCATCAGCTAAATAAGGTTGTACCTGTACAACATAAACAGAAGACAATAAAAACACCATTCAGGTCTGGTTAAAAGGAGACTCATCTGGGTCAATCATAGACTTGAGCTCACTCCCTCTATCCACACACCAGCATCAGCTTGCTGTTCATCTCTGTTCCAGGGGTCTTATGTGAACACAGTGAACAATCACGGGAGCCAGAGGCTGCAGAAACTGTGTAAGCCTTCCTGCTATCCCCCTCACAGGGCTGCTGAGCTGGTCCCTGCATTCAGCCATTTAAATGACATCCCTGTACATCCTGTGTGGAAGCCATTCTAGTTATTCCAAAGACAGGGGAAAGCAAATCTATCCTCTGCCTTTATTATCCTTATCATTGTAGTGGAGGTTTTAAATTTAGAATTCTTTTTAATGAGCTGTGTCCTGGTTTTTCAGAATTTAGGCTATCATGCCATGGTGAGGTCAGTGGATGACTCAAAGTTCCACCTTCCACAGGCATGATGGACCTTCCACTCTCAACCCATTGCCCCTTCTAACGTAAAAGTGAAAGTCAGATGCCTGAGATCAACAAACAGGTGACGATTCCTGCAAGCATTAAAGAGAGGGAATTCTGCCTGCCAGGCACCAGTGGCTCACACCTGTAATCCCAGCTACTCAGAAGGCTGAGATCTAAGGATTGTGGTTCAAAGCCAGCCCGGGCAGGAAAGTCCATGAGACTCTTACCTTTGAGGATGGCTGGACAGGGGCCAGCTAGGGTCAAATGGGGTGAGAACACAGATTTATTCTGGGAAGGATAGTACATGAGGAGTTCTACAGGACTCTGAGAAGTCTGGGCCCATGTCCACAGCTCCCTTCCCAAGAGCCCTGGTTCCTCAGTGAGAAGTCCCTAAAGTGACTCTGGTAGGTCCCTGGAAGCTCAGAGAACCCTCCAGAGAGCTTCCAAAGAGCCACCCACCAGTTCCACAGAGCAGCAAAATCAAGCAGTGCACCCTAGATAGAGGGCTCGCTGGGAGAAAGCTCCCTGGAAAACCAGCCCAGCCCAGGTTTCATCTCCTGTCCCTCTCCCTCAACCCAAGTCTGGAAAGGTTGGGGCAAAGATAAATGAAGCAAGGAACACCAAGGGCGGTTTCATCCCCTCTGAGGTGCCCAGCCCCAACCTGCTGGCCTTGCTGTTCATTGAGCAACTCCAGTTTCAAGATAAATTTAAGCAAATGTTTGCAGCAAGTCATAGAATGGGAGACACCAGGTGAAGAAGGGAGAAGTGGCATGCTAGAGGGCTCGTGAGAGAAAATGGAGCTTTTCCTAATTGAGCCCTACAAAAATGGAGCTAGCTGAGCAAGTCGGTGTGGCAGGAAATGCATTGTGGTTGGAATGAGCTGTGCACCTGGTGAGTCATGCAGAAGCAGGTAGAGGAGTGCATATGGCTGGGAAGTCAGGCAGGTGTGACTGCTGACATCCATTCGAGTGAGAGGGAGGCTTCCTGAGGATCCATATCTCCTATCCTCAGCACCCTCAAGATCACCAGCCCAAACTATAACCCACAGCTGCCCAAGCTCCCCACTGCATGCTTGCAATCTAGGCCCCACCTGGATGCCACCCTTCAGGAACACATCTGAGCAGCCCTCCCCTCAGCTTGAATGTTGCCTGAGCTTCTGTTTGGTCACCGGTGAGGCCGAGGGACCCTGAGTGGCCTGACTTATCTGCACCTATTATTTAATACCTTTCAGCTTCCTGAAAGAGCAGTATCCTGTGACCTCCAGGCCTCTTCACACCTCTCTTCCACACGGAGGCTGGTCCCATCCCCTTCAGAGCCCACACTGCCGGAGTGGACAGACCAGTAGAAGCATGGGTAGAGAGACTCAAAGACAGAGAGAGAGGCAGAGACCATGGTGAAGAGAAAGACAGAAGACAGAGATAAGAAGATATAAAGGCAGGAGGCAGAGAGAACAAACAGAGACTAGAGGGAATTTTTTTGTGTTGATATTGGGGCTTGAAATCAGGGCCTGGGTGCTGTCCCTTAGCTTTTTCCACTCAAGACTGTTGCTCTACTACTTGGTCCATGACAGCTCCACCTCCAGCTTTTTTCTTCTTAGTTAGATATGAGTTCTATGGAATTTCCTGCTCGGGCTGGCTTGGAATCATGATCCTCAGCAATCAGTGAGTAGCTAAGATTACAAGCGTGAGCCATGGCACCTGGCTGAGAGGTTCCTTTTGAAAGGAACTAGCTTGTTCAACTGAAGAGGCTGCAAAGTCCAAACTGCAAAGGCAGCCAGCGGGTACAGAGCCAAAAAAGGAAGGCAGCATGAGTCTAGACGCTGCATGCAGCAAGAACTCATCTCTCCCAGAGGAGGATATCATCAAGCTTTCTCTAATGACCTTCAACTGATTATACAAGGCCCACTGCATCATGAAGTCAGTCTGCTTCCCTCGGAGTCCACTGACTAATGCTGATTGTATGCACAAGGAATCTTTGCAGCAAAATCCAGAAGTATCTGACCAAATGTCAAGGTATCGTGACCTGGTTGATTATTACCTGCTGAGTATTCAGAACATGTGCAGGAACCTGAGTTCCCAGAGTGTGTCTGTTTTCTTGTTCACAATGTGCACAAAAAAAAGTTCAAAAACTGTGAATTAAGAATCTGACTTGTTAAGAAATATGTTATACCTGGTTCTCCAAAGAAGACCCTACTAGACGGAACGGAGGTTCCTGGTCCTGAGGTTCCTGGTCCTAAGGTCCGTGTGAGAGGATAAGAAGAGCCTAGGTCTCCAAATGCCTTCCCATGCCCAGCACTCTGTTGATCTGCATTAGATGCTAACCAGAGCAGAATGTGCATCCTCCAACTTAGCTCCCAGATTTCAACACACACCTGTGTTGATAACTCCAGGAAGAAAAGAAAGGGCCATGTGGCTTGGAACTAACTAGAACATGGCAGCCACTGGTTGCACACAATGATGCATGCTGTCAGAAGAGTCTGGCTCCTCTCCACTCTGTGCAAAGACAAAATATTGAGAAATTTTCTGGGCTGGGGTCCAGTTCTCTGCCAAGGGCAGACAGAGATGTCTGGGTATCATCTGTGTAATCAGTCACACCAAGAGCCCCTAGTTGTTGAGCTCCTGTCTGTCCCTGTTCCAGGTGCTCATTGTGGCTGACACCATTTGCCAGCTCAATCCCAGGGCCACTTTGTGAGGTCAGAATTCACAGCTCCATTGAACAGATGAACAAACGGAGAGCCAGAGGCCCAGGCGGACTTGTCTGAGGTCCTAAAGAAAGAGAGTATAGGGTTCACTCTGGTATAGTTCATTTCATCCCACTCATAACATAATTATAAACCTATCTTCTTCCTCAGTGACCTCTGGTGCCCACAGCTGGTCCCAACATGGTGCCTTCAACGTCACAAGCACTGGCACTGTGGGTCACCTTTAATTTGTCCAAGAAAGAGGTGTTACAGCTACAGAAGTCAGGTATTAAGCACATTTCTTTTTGAACAGTGTCACCCCTTCCCCAGGACAGTAAGTTTCCACAGCACAGAAACAAGGAGGTTTCTGTAGTTCAGGTCCTGAGTGCCCCATCCCTGCCCCCACACTGCCTACATGTTAAGAACTCTGTTCCCCAGGGTGGTGCTATTGAGAAAGGCCAGAACCCTGAGGAGGAACCCAGGGTACCTTAGGTCACTGGGGAATGCCATTCTGCTTTTTGTTGTTGTTGTTGTTTCTTGGACATGAGGTGAGCAATTTGCCCCTCAACATGCTCTCTCATGATCCATCTGGCCCCAAATAAATTTCTGTGAGTCCAAGCATTTCTTTTCCTATGTATAGTATCTCAGATATTTTATGATAGGAATCCATAGTTCACCCACAGTGTCCACAGAAGGAATGACAAATTCCTCCAATGCCTGGCATACCCAGAGAGCTCCAGCTTCCCCTAGCAGAGACTGCCTTCCCAACCCTCAGGTTTTAGCACTCCTCCAGCATGACAGCAGCTCTGTGGACAAAGCTGCATGCAGATGTTCCTGTTGTGCCTGCATGTCCCCACCCCAGGCCCACACAGTGGGCCGTGGCTAGCTAGCTGGCCTATTAGGCCAAGGAAAGCTGAGAGAGGTGAGGAAATGGGAAAGGGTAGGTTCATGGCCAGAGCCATCTGCTTACTCACAGGTCTATATTCAGCACCCATGAAGCTCTCTGTGTCTATGGGAAGTAGTTATAGGAGTTTCATGGTCATTTAACAGTAGTTCTAACCACTGTCTTTTTTCTACATCTTGCCCCTGTTCCATTGCACACAGACATCTTTATGTAGTCACTTAGCTTTTCTAATTAAACCAATGGGAAAGAAACCATATCCCACAGCTGGAAACACTTTAGGTTCAACATTAAGTAGAACTAATTGATTAGCTACCTTTCCTAATGTATTGCTTTATGGTCAGATTGAAATATAAACCCAATCCACCCTAGCAAGACTATGAGTCCAGATAAGGGTTTGCTCACAGGGACTAGACCTAGGAAGGCACCGGGCACAACTTCTTCATTGGGCTCCAACAGCCAGAGGCTGAGGTCTTACCTGGGTCTTCTACCTGGCCTGCCTCATTCAGCAGACATCATATCTTCCTCTCCAGGCACCTTTGAGGGCTGGCCAGATCACAGTGAACCAGCTTCCAGAGTTTGCTCCAGGATGCAGTGGGCAGAAGTTAGAAACAGGTGGGCAGAGGAAAAAAGCAAGTATGTTGCAAGCAGATATGGGAAAATCTGAGACCCTTAGGAATCTAGGGGCTGTTCCTTCCAAGAGCTGCCTGGGCTCTCCCAGCTGCTACTTCTTCTGGGAAGCAGTCTCTTCTCAACACACTGCTAAACAACCTGTTCTTCCTTATCCATGTCCAGGCCAGAAAGTACCTGCTGTCCACCAGTGGCTACGGCCTTTGGGGAGGAATGAAAAGCAAGTCCATCCGGGCCTGTTTGCTTCACAGAGACAGATTCCAACCTTTCTAGTTAATTATTTCGGTTTGGTTTTCACCAAATGAAACCCTTCTGTTTCACATTGTATTCCACTAATATTGTTTTGCAACCCTTTCATTTTAGAAAAAAAAGACATTAAGACTGAAGGTGATGGTGTATACCTTTAATCACTGCTATTGGAGGGCCGAGGTAGGAAGACTGTGATCCCAACCCATCCTGGGCAAAAACTTGGGACCCTATCTGTAAAGTAAATAAAGGAAAAAAGGCTGTAGTCATGGCTCAAGTGGCAGATTGCTGGTCTAGCAAACATGAGAGCCTGAGTTCAACTCCAGTACAGTTTGAAATGTTTGAAAATAGAATGCTGAGGGAAAGTGAGTTACTGGGACCTTCCTGCAGGCTCCAGAACTAGCCAGTGTCATCCTGTCATCCTGGATCCATGTTTGACTCCAATCCCCACCCTTTCCTGCTCCCAATGAGCTTCCTCTTCCCAAGGCCTCTGCAGAGGTAGATAACCTCCTGAAGAACCAGCTTTGCCCAGTCACTTCTGCTCCTATGGCTCCCAGGCCAGCAGAAGAGTGTCTTGTCTCTCCCTCCATCCCGGAGTGCTCTTGTTCCCAAATGCTTCATGGGTGACCCTGCTCTCAGAATTAGTACATTTGTCCCAGTTCACAGAAAACAGAATGCAAACTGGCCAAAATAATAAAAGATCTTATAACAGAAAAGTCTATAGACAGAAATCAAGCTCCTACAAGTCTACTTCTTTACTCTTCACTACCACCCCTCCCTGTGGAGCTGGAACTAAGAGCAGGCTTCCTTCCTGGTCATAAAAGGGCATTCAGCACAGTGGGACACAAGGAAGCCCCTGCTAAAACCACCAAATTAAAGACCTGAGCTTGACCCTGATTGCTCAGGCATGAGAATGAGGAAATACCATGAGGATTGGTGAGACTGGGAGACAGGGACAAAAAGGGCCCTAAGTCAATGTTTGCAAAGGCCACCACCACATCCACCATGACACTATGAGTATTGTGTGACTGTTACTTTACTGATTGCAGTGGAAAATATAAAGCATTGAAAGTCCACAGCCTCAGGTCAAGAGGTTTCTACTTGAATTAGTTGATTTATTTATTTACTAATTAATTGTTTCTACCAGGGTTGAACTCAAGTCTTCATAGTAGCTAGACTAATATGCCACCACCTTGAGCCATGCCCACAGCTGTTTTGCTTACTTTTATTTGGCCTGGGGCAGCCTTGGACCTTGATCCTCTTACCTTCTCCTTCCCAGTAGCTGTGGTTACAGTTGTATGCTACCACATCTGGCCTTTGCAAGGAATTCTTAAGGATATTTCCCAACTGCCTTGTCTTATTTTTAGTTGGTCTCCAGAATTCTTTCTCACTTTTTCTAATAGTCCCACCTTGCATTGGGAGCTGTACCCTTCTTTGGTGGGGCTTCCTCCAGGTCAAGAGGAAGAGCCCACAGCCTGGGACTAAGTCAACAGGATAGCTATCAGCCAGGGTTTGGTCCTGTTGGTCAAGTGACTCGACCCATTCAATCAGAGAGCACCACAGCTTTCTTAAGAATGCTGGGACAAAGATCTTTGCTGTATGGTGTGAATGCTGGGAACAGCGCTAAGACATGAGAAGACATTCTGCCCTGGAACAAAATGAAATCGCAAAACATGACACTAAAAAGTGGGAACCAACCTATCAACAGATCTTGACAACTATTCCTAAGGTCCCAAGAGCCCCAGAAAGGGCAGGGCAGTGAATCTGTTGCCTAAACTAATTGGATCTAGTTTATCCACTATATGCATAAATTCTGATACCACCTTTTCAACACATTTGCAGTTAGATCTTATGTTTTCTGTGTAAGCCTTATCCCTAATTATTTCCTGAGGCTAAATTCCCAGGCACAGAACTGCTAAATCAAGGACTTTATTGTCAAGGCTTTTGGATACTCATTGTCAAAAGTCCTCAGGAAATAATGGGTCTCATAACATGAAAGGGCTCTTCTCAACACATAATCAATGAGTAATTATGATGTTTATAGGAATTCTTAATTTATTAGGTGAAGTAATGTTACACTGAAATATACATGTGTATATATATATTATGTACATATATTTAATATTACATATTATATATATATATCACATTGGCATCAAAATGTAGAATTAGACTGCCACTTTCAATCTTGCTGGAAATGCCCCAGGATATTGGGTTGCTACATAGAAATGAAAACACCAACTCAAAAGGAACTCAACAAAGAAAATTTTACTTCTTCAGAAGAACATGCTACAGACAGGTAACAAAGGATTTATCCCTAACATGTTATTGTCCCTTGCTCTCATTGTTGAGAAATTAGGTTCACAATCTGTTAGTTTGAAAGGTGTTAAAAGTACATCTGAGCAATTGACTGAGACTAGAACATCTGGCCAAAGCAGGAACTTGTGAGGAAAAGAAAAGATATATATTAACTAAAATAGCTTCTTAAGAAATAGTAGCAGTGTTTATGTTAAGGAACCATTTTGACAGAAAATTCCTACCAACTCATTTCTACCCAGCACTCTATAGGTCACCATAAAGAATTTCTAAAAAGTGGAATGTGCCATTTGCGGAGGGCAGCTGACTCTCAGCATTCACATCTGTACTTCTGCCCTTGGCTAAGAGGCCATGTGACTACCAGATGCAGAACTGGAGACCCAGAGTCTTGCTTGCCTTGCTTTGTGCCAGCAAGGCCAGCTTGGGCTGTCAGGGAACTTGTGGCCATAGGCTTATTGCCTTGGGGACCGCTGCAGCACCCAGCCTCCAGGACAAGGTCTTGTCTGGGTTCATCCTCAGTGAGTCCTGCTGCAGCTCTGGTGCACCCTCCTTTCTCATCCCTGAAACGGGCCAACCCAGCATCTCCTGCTCTCCTGGTAATTTTTCAAGTTTCCCATTTCATTGAAATCAATGCCTTTTAATTGGCTAGGTAAACTAAATCTGCATTCAAATGCAAGTGATGTGTAGGCTTTATTATAAATAGCCCCAAATAGCCAAGCCTATATTTTCAAGAGCCCTATCTAAAAGGGATCCACTGCTGCTCGGAGTGAGTCTACACCTTTCTGTAGTGCATGAGCACTTGCAGGACCATCCAGACCTGCCCTCCCTCCAAAACTGCTCTCACAGGAGTCCCAACCAAGTCCAAGCCCATTTTGGTTGTAACTTGGATCTTCCTAGAAGCTTCATTTGTGATAGCCAAAACCTGAAGATAACCCAAATGTCTTTTCACATCTGATTTTTTCCTCTACTAACAATTACCAAAACTTGAATAGAAATATTTACCTGTTTCTTGCACAACTGCCTCTCCCCACCCCCAGACTTTGACGTCAGCGGAAGCAGATGAGAGTGCATCTGCTCCCTCTTGTACTCTGTGTCTGCTGTGATGTTTCCTTTAACCTGATGACACATGGTGGATGAATGAAGGGATCCCCGCCTGCACAGGACTTCCTCCTGTAAAACGACTGCCCTTTTCTACAGAGCTGCATGCACACACAGCCCGGGCCCCTCCACCGAGGCCTCTCCCCAGCATTCTAGGCCCTTCTGTCACCATCCACCACTTATGACCTGAAAGGCAGCTTTTGTTATTTCCCCCCAAGGTCTATTGCCTTGAATTTCATTACCTGAAATCTTTCTTTGCTAAACACTCTGGCTCTCCCCTCCTCCCACTCTTGCATTGGTAATAGCAGTCCACTCCTCTGCTGCTTCATAAAGCAAGTGGTATGTCTTCATTGCTGTTCCCTACTCACCAGCCTCCCTACTCACCAGCCTCCTAGTCTCATGGCTGCTGCTGCTGCTGCTGTATTGAGTTGAAATTCAAGGGGCTACCAGAGAACATTTGCACAGTCTTAGTAAAAATAATCCAGAGACAAAATAAAAGATAGATTGTCCCAAGCACTGTCAAACACAAGGCATAGAAATATCTCTGGAGATTTGAGATGAGGAGACCACAGCTTCCACTACTTCAAGGCTTATCTCAGGGGAATGAGCATCTGTGTTTGGAGGGGAAATTTTGGCTTCCTCTGGGACAGAGGAAGTCTAAAGGGGTTGTGCAGTAAGGACCATGAGGCTCCTAGTGGCCTGCTTCACTGAGCAAGGTTTGCACACAGTGGTCAGAGCAGAATCTCCATCATCTGCTGAGCAGAGCAGAGCCACCCACCCTGGCCCCACAGGGACCCAGCCTGTCTCTAAATAAATATAAAGATGGTTGCTCAGTGATTGAATGCTTGCATAGAATGCATACCCCGCTGGATTCTAGCAGCATCACAAAAAAATCAAAAAAGCAAAAGAAAGAAAACAAATGGCAAATACAGGCAGCCCTGGCAGCCTTCACGTCCTGCAGGAGAGCCAGCACAGCCTCAGGAAGGTAGGCACTTCCAGGGCAGGCAGTGGCCCCCTCTACCAGCTGGGTTGTGTCTCCAAGACTCATTATCTCTGAAGCCTGGGTTTTGGCCTTTCAGAGCCATGGTGATCCAGCCACAAGCCTTCTCACGACAGGTGCGCTGGTGCTGCACAAAGATGCATGGAGAGTTTACTACACTACTAACTGAGCAGAATTTTAAAGACTGAATGTGGTGACACTTTGCTGGTGGGGGCTTCACCTCTTTCCAGCACTCAGTGTGGACCAGGGTGGGGCTTACAGGCCCCTGGAACACCCCAAGCCCCACCTAGGCGTCTCCCTGCCAACTGGAACTGCCACAGGAACCTCTCTCATAGCTATTTGGCTTTATCCCAGTATGTTGGCTGGGTTCCACAGGCAAGCATCCCTAGAAGACAAGGCAGAAGCTACATAACCTCATGTGACCTCAACCTCACAAGTCAAAAGCATTGTTTGTGCACATTCACAGGCCCACTAGATTCAAGACCAAGAAACAGAGGTCCTTCCTGCCCCCACAAGATCCCAACCAAGAAGTTAAAGTTGCTAAAGTTGCAATGATCTAGGAAGACTCAAGGTCCATACCTTGGCAGAAAGAGCCTGAGCAGGACTTTGAAACAGTATTTGGCTGTGGAAAAGGTCAACTCTTTTGCATTTGGCCATTTGACCATGGATACACTGTATTTGTTGTATCCTGTAAATGTCCAAATCTCTACAGAAGCTACTTACTACTACTAAACAAACTGTCCATGTAAATTGGTGACTTAAGACAGCTGTGAAGGTCATAGGTCACAAGCACCTCCAGATGAGACACTGGCTGCTTCCGTCTGCACTCACGGGCTGCTGACTACAGGACCTCCGCATCTTGCTGGCTGCTGGAAGAAGGTCGCCCCAATCGCCTTCCAACATGGGTATATCATGGGCCCGCTAACTTCACCACAGTCTGAAAGCCTAGAAAGTCATTGAAACAAAATAGCCTAGCCCCAGGTGAACACATCAAGGTTGCCTCTGCTCAACCTAGCAGACAGTACCAGGCCTACCCATGAGGGGGCAACCCTAAGGATGGGGGCCTGACACTGTAGATCCCAGGATCCAGCTCAATGGGGACCTCAGCCCTGCCTCTCCCGATATCAAAGTAGATGTGAATAGATGCTCCAGGTGTCCTGAGTGCTCTCTGAACTGAATTACAATCATGTCAACAGAGAGAAAGAATGCAATGAAGGAAATGTTTGTAGAAATTAGGTCATAGAGCTCCTGAAAACTCTGCTGTACTCCCAGCCACTTCATTCAGAGTATTTTAACCCTAATTTTGTTCTATGCAATGTGTTAATTCTTACCAACCATGCTGTGACATAAGTGGGACTACAATGGGAGTATTTAGCCTGCTGATGTCTGTAACTCTTTTTTATAAAAGAGCTTGCAAATATCTACTTGTATGCTTGCAATGGATTTCTTAAAGCCCACCACACTTTTTTTTTTACATTAAATCAATCTCTCACACTCCACTTTACCTGTGTGACAAGACCCCAGCCTCTTTGTGTAAGAGCCATCCTTTATGGTACAGAGTAAAGTATGGAGGCCTAGTTAGGATCTCAGGATCTTCCTCTTTGTCTCTCCCATGGTGAGGCTTCATGGGGCCCTTTACAATATGGCAAATGCCTAGGCCTGGACAGCAGGAAGGGCCTCATGGGCACCGAGACCGGCTCTGAATGTCTATATGTCAGCGGCTCAGCTCTTTTGGAAGCCCCTCTCTACCCATCTGTGTGCTAAAGAATGCCAGGCAAGGCTGCTCGGGCAGCTTGAGGGCTATGTTCAGTATCTTTTCATTTTCTCCAGGTTTGTTTTCTTCCCTCTGCTCCAACCCATTTCCCCTACCTATGCCTGGACAACTTTCATCCATGCTGACACTCAGAAAACAACCTTTCCCAGTTCCCAGGATGCTGCCAGGGAAGAGAAGATGCCAGGCAATTTGAGTTTCCTCTTCCACTGAAATGTGCCTCAATTAGCACCTTGTTCCAGAAAAATCCCAGTCATTTTATTCAGGGCCTTTGTTTTCTTTTTTATCACTTTTAAACTTTTAAAGTTTAAAATAATTACATATTCACAGGCAGCTTCAAAAATAACACAAATAGTTCTCTTGTACCCACATTCCCATAACAGTTATATTTTCCATACAATATCAAAAACAGGAAAGTCACATTGCTGTAAGGCAGGGGTGGGGAATCTTTTTTCTGCCAAAGGCTAAATGGATATTTATATCATCATTCATGAGCCATACAAAATTATCAACTTAAAGATTTTCCCACTATATTTGGTCAAACATCTAATTTACTTATCTCTAATGTGATGGCTGGAACTGCTTCTCTGTGGTGAAGCATCTAATGTTGGCTGGTATTGATGATGATGATGTTTTGAACACAGATGCAAACTTCAATACACTTCTCAAAATGGGAAAGTCAGAATTGCTTATGGAATACTTTTATAACTCAGGAGTGGAAGGTTGTTCTTCCTGCTTTTCAGTTCATCATCACTTCATGGCTGAATAATTTTGTGTTATAGGTCATATCAACTGGCTCCACATTAAAAGGTGTGGCAAAGATACTCAGTTCCATTTGTTTACTCTCTGTATTCTTGGGGATCTGCCATTGAATACTTCACTATATTCACCAGCATTTCTGAGTATTTTAGAAGACTTCTTCACTTCTTTGAGTGGAGAATAGCACTGTGGTGTTCCTTTTTTTTTTTTTTTTGTCATTCATGGGGCTTGAACTCTGGGCCTGGGTGCTGTCCCTGAGCCCTTCTGCTCAAGGCTAGTGCTCTACTACTTGAGCCACAGAGCCACTTCCAGTTTTCTGGCAGTTCACTGGAGATAAGAGTCTCATGGACTTTCCTGCCTGGGCTGGCTTTGATCTATGATCCTCAGATTTCAGCCCCCTGAGTATAGAGGATTACAGGTGTGAGCCATGGGTACCAGGCAAGACGCCATCTTTTACTTGCCCTGTTTTGGGTTTTTTCTGGATTCTTGATTTACTAATCCCCCTCTCTCTTTGAAACTTGCTCACCAAGACTTTCCAGACTCTGCCAAAATCCCACCAGACTTTTCTTGTCCGATCTAAAGGTTTACTAAAAGTATGCTAACAAAACTCTTCACCCTTGGATCAAATACTGGCTATTAGCCAATCGAGAGAGATTGTGAACCCTGAGCCTTACCAGTTCAAGCAAGGGTGGCAGGACTCTTTGCATGGTGATAAAAACATTGTAACAGTTTTCCTGCTCTGTGTATTTGCTTATGGATTTTAGCTGATGCTTCACCCTTCTGCAGAAGTGATCTTTGACTTGCCAAGTTCCTTTTGAATTGGTGTCTTTATTCCTATGCAACACCCCAATATCCCAAGGCATATCTAACACTATGGTCAATCTATAACAAGACCATTTAACTTTTCAAGAAATGTTCAAGTTTTTTCATTGGAACAAGTCTTTCAAACAAGTCTTCATCTCTTGTAGTGCCATGTGTGGCTTCTAGGGACAGCAGTTATGCCACAAGTAGAAATGGCCAGTTAGGCAGTATGTGTTCTGTCTGTTGTCTCAAATCACAGGGAGAGAGTTGGAAATCTCCTGTGGAATCCCTCAATATTTCTTCAGTATCTTGTACTAAGTCAGTAATCTAATCTGAGATGGAACTACAAGTGAAATCAACACATTGAAATAATTTTACTTCGTCTGGTATTAACTCCACTGCAAACACCATGCATTCTCACACAATCCTTTTCTCTCCATGAGGCCTCAGTGTCTTTGTGAGTAGCTCCCTACTCTACATAAGTCATCAGGATAACTTTGTCTCCGTTACAGGGAAGCCTAGTGAAAACAGCTAACTGTGATTCCAAACTCCACTGAAGAGAATTATGTCCAGATGCAGTTAGACTTCCAATTCATTGAGTTTAGCATGTTTAGAGCTATAGTGCTGCTCTAGGTTGGCTTGTTTCATTATTGATAACATATAACCATAAACTAGGCACTTCAACAAATAGTCATCAGCCCATTTCTCTTTGAAGGCTCAGCATTTCAGTATGTGATAACATTTAAATTTTGCTAACTATCCAGTGTGTAAGTGTGATTGTTATTGTGCTTTGATCTCTGTTCTGATCTTGCATCTTGGATCTGGAAGACATTGAACATTCATATAAACTACAGAGGTCTTTTCTGAGTAATTTCCTTAATTTTCATCTGAGACTCTGTTTTGTGAGGATTGTTGATCATGGACATATAGATAAAGATTGGATTTGAATGATCATCTGTGCCAACAAAGCTATCAGCATCATTGTCAGTCATTGGAGGCAAAGTCAGCAAGATGGAGAATCCTCTTGTTAAATCTTTTCTCACTGCCACTGGATAAAGGTAGTTCTACCATAATGTGTAAATATTTTCACAACATTTATACTTCTAGGCTGTCTGGCCACTGACTGTCCTCTGAGTCACTACAGTACAAGCAGATGGGCTGTGGGCAGCTGAAGAGAAGAAAATGTATCTGTCCTATCAAGTACTCATGTATGTCCTGGCTATCTATAACATGGATGATCCTTGCTTTATCCCTCAAAATTTACATCATTATTATGATAAATAATAAATATAAATTTGTGTTATTGTGATAAAAGCTCCAAAATTGAGCTTTGATTCCTACTTGTGGTTGCTTGTGCTGGGCCAGACCAAATGATTTTCATGGTCCTGGGATGGCCACTAGCCAGACGTTCCCCAATCCTACACTGAAGCATGTGTTCTGTCCTGTGCTTTTCTACCACATGTGCAGATTCAGGTAAAACCACTACAATTAGAACACAGAGCTGCCCTTTGTCAGCTTTCTGAGGCTGTAACAAAATGCCTGGGATAATCTGTTTCATGGTTTTGGAGGTTTTGAAAGTGATTGGTTGACCTACAATGATGTAGGATGGTGATGAGTACATGATGGACCAAAAACTGACATTGCTACAGGGTGCCTGGGAAGCAAAAAGATAGAGTGGAAGAGAACTGGACCCCATAAACCCCTTTGAGAGAATGCCTCCAGTAACTTACAAGGTCTTACTTCCTAAAGGCTCCACCTGTCCCAGTAGTGCCACTCCAGGGAACAAGCCTCTTAAATGTACTTTGGGGGATTCTTCAGATCCATACTACAGCATATTCCATCAGGACAAAGTTCTCCCAGGGAAGCCATCACACCCACCACCTGCCACCAAGCCTCTTACTCTGCAAAGGAGAAACCTCACTTCTATTTATGTAATTTGATTGTTTTAAGAATGCTTTATGGATGGAGCCACATAGCATCCAACCTTCTGTAACTGGCTTGTTTCAATCAGCCAGATGTGCTGAAGAGCAGGTAGAGGGGTTCTGTGTGACACTAGTAGGTTCTTAGCATTGCTGGACCATCATGTGTCATGGCCTGGATGCTTTTTAGCCATCCCTCCAATGAGGGACTATTGGTTGTTTTCAAATATTGGTCATCAAGAATAAAACTGTTTACTTCTGGGAAGACGGTGGAGGAGCAACAGAGCCCTAGCTAAGCTCCTTCCAACATCCCAGTTTTACCACTCCAGAGGAACTTTTACTCCTAAAAGACAGCCCAACTAAGTTATAACAGTATAGGGATTCTGGCCAGAAAGGAAAAATCAACTTTGCTAGCCTGAAAACATAGATTTGAGCTCTGGGCACCATTCTTCCGCCACACAGGTGCCAGCGCTGGCACTCCATGCACCTAAGGCACACAGCGGCAACCAGGAAGAAATCCTCCAGACAGCAGCAGACAGATGTGGATCACATGCTAAGCACAGATGGGACAAAATCACAGAGTTTCAGGCTCGGGTTGCCTCCCCTGGCGCGGGGACTAAGGCTCTGCTACGCTTCTAACAACTCCCTTTCTCACCCTCTCCCCTGGTCACCCAGCCCGCAGGTAAGGCCAGGATGGGGCGGGGGAGCCAGCACTGACCTCACGTGCACACGGCCGAACGAGAACGCTTTGCCCACCTCCTTACCAGTAAAGAAAGCCAAGCATACATGGATCTCGGAGAAGCTTCAAGAGCAATCTGATTTATTAAGGCGGGGGTAAAGGGAAATGATAGGAAGGAACGAAAGGAGACTGACCCGCCAGGACGCTGATAGGCTGTGAGCTTGTCATATGACCCCCTCATGAGCTAACGTCACTCGAAAGCACCACGCCAGGGAGAGACTGGGGGCGCCTGGGCTGGTGAGAAAGTTGGGGGCTGGTTGCAAAGCCAGTTCTTCCGGTTCTGGACACAGAGAATTGTGGCCTGCTTCTGCATTCCCCAGGGCTGGGAGGAAGGGCGGCGTCTCGGGTGCGCTCTCCAATGCCCTTCACCCTGAAGTCCATAAAGCTGGACCCCAACAACAGAGAAAGTGTGAGTACCCCACGAAAGACATTCTCACTGGCGCCCAAAGAGCAGCTTCTGGAATCGAGCCCTTCACCCACCACCAGAGCAAAGGACCATCTTTGACTCTGGCATAGACCCAGTCAGAGCAGACTGGAACTAAAGATGGCCAGGGGAAAATGAGGATGAAGGGGACATCTTTGAAAAGGGCAAGAGTGACTGACCGGTGAGAGCCAGTTCCACCCAGGAGAAAGTCCCCCTGCCCATGTGGGAGGATCTCTCCCTGGACCCAGGCCCACAGACTAAGGTAAACTCAGCCAGAGGTGCCCCACCATGCCCCGCCCCACCGATGCTACAGTTGCCCACTCTCCAGCAGTCAGAAATTATAAAATCGAACTGAAAGCAGTGAGCAGCTACTAGAGCCACAGAACAATCAAGACAGGAGAGTAAACCATTCCCAAAACAGATAAATGGCTCCCTTACAGAGGACGCCCAACTCCCACCAGCAAACCAAGCTGAATTCCACAGACAGCTCTGCCCAGGAGAAGGTTGCCCCACCCAGGAGGGAGGAAACTCCTTCTCAGCAAACAACTCTCAGCCAGGTAAACCAGGCCAGAGGCCCCCCGCCCTGCTGAGTCTGCACACTTTTCAGAGCCAAGCATTAAAGGAAGCAGCACCACAGCACACGAGAGAAGCCATGGTTCCTGAGACTGTTCAGTGTCCCCCAACTATAGAGGACACCCAAGTCCCATTTACAAGCTGTGCGAATCACAGAGTCCCAGGATTTAACTAATAGGGGAAGGTGGTGAGAGGAGATCCACCCCTTGCAAACTGAAAGCAAATCAAACCATCCAAGCAGCAGGAAAATAGACTGTAGGCCATCGCAAGGAAACTGGAGACTGGAAAGAGCCCACCCAAACAAGGAAGACTCCATTTTTTTAAACATTTTTTAAAGCTTTTTTATTTTCCTTTTTTTGAGTTGTCATTTGTTTTCTGTTTTTATTTGTTTGTTTTATTGAAGTTTTTTTGGTGATTTTGGGGGGCTTTCTGTGTTTTTTTTTTCCTGTATTTTTCTTTGTTTCTCTTTTCACACTTACTTTCTTTAAAATTACTTTCCTATGAGCAACTCCTTTACTCTTTTCTACTGACTCTCCATTGTCCATCATCTGAACCTTGTTCTTTCTACTGATTCTACTCTTCTCCACCTTTCCACTTCACTAAAACTAAAACAAAATCATCACACCCCTCCCCCCATTCATTTTACTCTATTCTCTTCTCTACCGCTAATTTACCCTCCTAAATTTACTTCCAGGACCTCCAGACTCCATTAACCCCTGGTGATCGGATAGAGGGTATCCCTGCTCAATCAGAGTGAATCAAAGGGGTTCATAGAGAAATCCCACCAGTCCAAAAAGAACTAAATATAAGAACAAAAATTTTTCATAGAGTTATAACACTAAATAAGTAACTACTGAATACAGGGCTCAGGATTGGTTGTTATATCAAAATTGTATTCATTGGGGACACCAAATTTGATTTTATATTATCTGTATATAATTGTGAACTTCTAAGATTTATACAACAGGGCTTGGTAAGGTCTGCTTTGGGTCTTAAATGGTGCTCACTGGTGCTTGTAGATTGCCATTTCCAATCCAAATGGGCAAAAGAAGCACAAGAAAGATGGCAAACTATGGAGTCTCATCTCCCACTCAAAACAAGCAGGAAGGAGAGTAGTCAATCAAAGACCTAGAAGAGAATCCTAGAGGGAAGTCAGGCTGTGAGCATGGGCTGGGCACGGGGTCTGCTCCACATTGCATGGAGAGCGCTGTCCAAGGAGGTGAAGGAGCATGTGGGCACCGACCACTTCGGGAAAAAGTACTACTATATCCCGGAGTACAAGAACTGGACAGGACAAACTATCCGAGAGAAAAGGATTATGGAAGCAGCAAATAAAAATGAAGTAGACTATGAAGTAGGGACCATCCCAACAGAATGGGAAGCTTGGATTAGAAAAACAAGAAAGACTCAACCAACTATGGAGGAAATACTGAAGAATGAAAAATATAGAGAAGAAATAAAAAGAAAAGGCCAAGATTTTTATGAGAAAGAAAAACTGCTCTGCAAAGAGAGGAAGGAAGAGCTCTTGCCTCTGCCTATGCAAACTGAGCAGAAAGGCCATGCCTCTGCTCCACACTTCAGAAAGGAAGAACCCTCAGTGGCTCCCACCAGCACTGGGAAAACCTTCCAGCCAGGATCCTGGATGCCATAAGGTGACAAGAGACACACCCAATGAATGGACTATGGAAAACTCACTCACTTCCATGGGTGTGACTATTTTAACAAATGAAAGCAGTAAAAAGTCCACTACTTTGTATTTCTCTTATACACCAACTGTACTCCATGCAGCTTAAGAATTCACTTTTTGCATGGCCTAACTCCCTTAGACTTGAATCCTACCCAGGACTTAGTCATCTTTACGTGTTATAAATTTACTTACAATTATTTCCCTTCTTTGATTTTAACCTTTGAGGTGTGTCCTGTACCTGTGAAGAACTAACAGGACACATCTTAGTAGCACTAAACAGCGGGCTCTCCCACAAGTGAATCAGGGTCTCAGAAGATTCCAAAGGACTAAACCGTGAACATAGACATATTATGTAAACATAAAATTTAGAGAATAACAAAGAAGCCATAGAGAGCTTAATGCAAAGATGAGACAAATGCAGCTTTTGAAAGAAATCAAATTAACAGGAGAAAATCAATCATGAAAACCTGAAAGGACAGCAAGGAGAGAAATGGGATGGTAATTGGAGTTCATGAGAAAATTACACTGAAAAGAAAAAAATGGGAGAGTTCTCAAAACAAAAAGAAATTCCACTTACAATTGAGATTTGGTGGCTTGTATATTGAAGAAAAATATGGATAAGTCATATACAAAATTTACTTTTCACCTGGAACTGGTGGCCCATGTCTATAATACTAACTACTCTAGAGTCTGAGATCCATGTGCTAGAGGTTTGTAGCCAACCTGAAGAAGAAAAGTCCACAAGACTGCATGCCTATGTGCCCAGCAAAAAGCTGGGCTGGAGGTATGGCTCAAGTGGTAAAGAGCCTGCCAAGCAAGGGCAAGGCCCTGAATTCAAACCCTGATGCTGGCAAAAAAAATAATTAAAATATTTTAGAAGGTTAAAAAAAAAAGAAGAGAATCCTAGAAATGCTCTACAAACTCTACTGATGAAAATGTTAAATGAAAAGTTTGAATCTCTTCAGACAACTATTCTAGAGCATGAAGAGGCGACAAAAAGATTAACACATCAATCTGTCGATAAAATAATACAGGATCCCATGGCCTCCACAAATAGAAAGATAAATGAACTTCAAGAGTTCCAGCTAAAAGACTTGGGAGACAGCACTCAGAACCAAATTAATGAAGTAAAGAAGTCCATGCAGGACCTAACAGATAATTATAGCAAAGACATGGAAATCATCGAGAAAGACCAGTCAGAAGGAAAAGATATTCAAAATCAAATAGCTAGCCTACAGTGCAGAATAGATGAAGCAGAGGATGAATCTCAGGAGCTGAAGATTCCCTAGAATCTATGGAGAAATATAAGATAAGAAATCAATACAAAACGAATCCAATAGGCAAAACAGATCACTCCAGGAGCTCCAAGACACAATTAGGAAGCCCAATTTAAGAATAATAGGTATCCAGGAAAACCTACAGAAAGAAGTTAATGCAATCGGCAACCTATTTAACAGGATATTAGCTGAGAGCTTCCCAAATATCCAGAAGGATAGGCCTATACAGATGCAAGAAGCATTTAGAACCCCAAACCGACTAGACCAGAAAAGGACATCCCACCGACACATTGTGATTAAAACAAGATCAATAGAGTCCAAGGAAAGAATCCTTAAAGCTGTTAGGGAGAAGAAAATAATCACATATAAAGGAAAAGCAATCAGAATTACCCCATACTTCTCAGCACAAACCATGAAAGCAAGGAAAGTCTGGAATGAGGTATGCCAATCCCTAAATAAAAATAACTATCAATCAAGAATACAGTACCCAGCTAAACTCTCATTCATAGCCAAAGGTCAAATAAAAGTTGTCCACAGTAAGGAAAAACTGAAACAATATAGCTCCACAAAACCAGCTTTACAGAAAATCCTCAAACATGTATTACACAGGAAAAATAATCAAGATCACAATACAGATAGAGAAATGAACAGTAAATAGAAAGCCAGAATATCAGATCAAGAACTGGGAAGACACAGCTCTTAACAAGAAAGCTATATTGAAAGGAACAAATGATCATCTCTCAATCCTAACTCTCAACATTAACATACTTAATTCTCCAATTAAACGACATAGGTGGATCTGCGAACTTCCGGGAAGACAGCGGAGGAGCAGAGCCCTAGGTGAGCTCCCTCCGACATCACAGTTTTCCCACTATAAGGAATTTTTTACTCCTAGAAAGACAGCCCAAGTAAGTTATAACAGTACAGGGATTCTGGCCAGAAAGGCAAAATCAATTTTGCTGGCCTGAAAACACAGATTTGAGCTCCGGGCAGTGACCCACCGCCATGCCAGTGCCGCCCTGCACTCCACGCACCTAAAGCACACAGTGGCGAAAAGGGAGAAATCTTCCAGGCGGCAGCAGACACATGCCGAAATCGCAGAGAAAGCGTGAGTACCCCATGAAAGGCATTCTAACTCCCACCCACAGAGCAACTCCTTGAAGGTAGCCCTTCCCCCACATCCAGAGCAAAGCACCATCTTTGACACTGAAATAGGCTCAGACCAGACTGGAACTAAAGCGGGCCAGGGGAAAGCAAGGACAAAGAGGCCATCTTTGAAAAGGGCAAGAGGGACCGACCAGTGAGAGCCAGCTCTGCCCAGGAGAATGCCCCCTGCCCAGGCAGAAGGCTCGTACTGGGCTGCAGCTCACACACTCCTATGAACTCAGCCAGAGGTGCCCTGCCCTGCCCACCAGAATTGTTAAATTAAAAACCAAAAGTTGCGAGCAGCTACCGGTGGCACAGAACAACCAGATGGGAGAAAAAACAGTTCTGAGACAGATAAACTGTCCCATCAAAGAGGAACCCAATTCCCAGCCCGAAACAGAGCTGAATTCCATAGCCAGCTCTGCCCAGGAGGGAAGAACCTCCCCCAGGCAAGCGACTCTCAGCCAGGTAAACCAGGCCAGAGGTGCCCTGCCCAGCTGAGTCCACAGCCTATTCAAAGCCAGGTGTTAAAGGCAATGGCCCACAGCAGATGGGAGGAGCCACAGCCCCCAAGACTGTTCACGTCCCCATCTACAGTGGATGCCCAAGGCCTACCTGCAAGCTGTGTGAACCACAGAGCCCCAGGATTGCACTAACAGGGGAGGAGGGTCAGAGCAGATCCACCCCGTGCAAACTGAAAGCAAGTCAAACCAGCCAACCAGCAAAATAGACTGCAGACCATCACAAGGAAACGAGACTGTAGAAAGCCCACCCAAACAAGGAAGACTCCGTTTTTTTTTCCAAAACAACTTTTAAGCATATTTTTCATTTCTAAAACGTCATTGACTTTTTGTTTTACATTTTTACCTGTTTGTTTTATCAAGTTTTTTTTTTTTGGTTGTTCATTTTTCTGGTTTTTTTTCTTTCTTTCTTTCTTTTTTTTAATAACTTTTCTCTGTTTTGTTTATTTGTCTTCCACTATATTTACTTTATCTCTCTCTTCACATTCTCTTCTTTAAAAATTTACTTTCCTATGAATAACACCTCCACTCTTTTCTGCTAACACTCCATTGTCTATCATTTTAACCTTGTTCTTTCTACTGATTCTCCTCTTCTCCACATTTCCATGTCACTGAAACTAAACAAAATCATCACCACCACCACCCCATCCATTTTACTCTATTCTCCTTACTACCTCTAACTTACCCTCCTGACTTACTTCCAGTACCTCCAGATTCCATTGACCCCTGGTTATTTGATAGAGGGTATCCCTGCTCAATCAGAGTGAATCAAAGGGGTTCAAAGACAATATAAGAAAAAAACATTGCTCATATGGTTGTAACAGTAAATAAGTAACTACTGAATAAAGGGCTCAGGATTGGTTGTTATATCAAAATTGTATTCTTTAGGAACACCAAATCTAATTTTACACACAGGTATATAAGATATCTTGTATACAAGGTATACAGGATATATAATTGTGAACTTCTAAGATTTACACAACGGTGCTTGGAAAGGTCTGCTTTGGGTCTTAAATGGTGCTCACAAGTACTTGTAGATTGGCATTCCCAATCCAAATGGGCAGAAGAAACACAAGAAAGATGGCAAACTATGGAGTCTCATCTCCCACTCAAAACAAGCAGGAAGCAGGGCAGTCAATCAAAGACATAGAAGAGAACCCTCAAAATGCTCTACAAAGTCTACTGATAAAAGTGATAAATGAAAAGTTTGAATATCTTCAGCCAACTATTCTAGAGCAAGACGGGATGTCTGCTCTCTCCCCTTCTCTTCAACATAGTACTAGAATTCCTAACCAGAGCAATTAGGCAAGAAGAAAACATAAAGGGGATCCAAATAGGAAAAGATGAAGTTAAACTTTCTCTCTTCATAGATGACATGATCCTATACCTAAATAACACCATTGACTCTACTCCCAAGCTACCAGAACTGATGCAAAACTTTGGCAAACTTGCAGGATATAAAATAAACCCTCAAAAATCAATGGCATTACAGTGCCGGGCACAGCCCCCCGCACTCCGCGCAGCTAAAGCGAGAAATACTCCAGACGGCAGCCGAGCACGGAGGACCTGACATCGCAGAGACAGCGTGAGTACCCCACAAAAAAAATATTCTCGCTTGTACCCATAGTCCAGCTTCTGGAAGGCATCCCTGTCCCCACCGCCAGAGCAAAGCGCCATCTTTGCCACTGGCATAGGGTCAGACCAGACTGGAACTGAAGCGGGCCTGGGGAAAGCGAGGTCAAAAAAGCCATCTTTGAAAAGGGCAGGAGGGGCGGAATCAGTGAGAACCAGCTCCGCCCAGAAGAACGCCCCCTGCCCTGGTGGGAGGCGAGTCCAGGGCTTAGCCAGAGATGCCCCGCCCTGCCCGCCGGAACTTCTAAACTTAAAGCAAAAGCTGCGAGCAGCTACCAGGGGCAGGGAAACAACAGATGGAGGAACAAACAGTTCCGGGGACAGCTAAACGGTCCCGTCACAGAGGAAGCTAATTCCCAGCCCAAAACGGAGCTGCATTCCATAGCTACCTATGCCAAGGAGGCCACCTCCCTCAGGCAAGCAACTCTCAGTGGAGCAAAACAGGCCAGAGGCCTGTTTAGTTCACAGCCTAGTCAAGTCCAGGCATCAAAGGCAGCTGCCCCACAGCAGACAGAGGAGCCACAGTTCCTGTGACTGCTCACGTCCCCATCGACAGAGGACGCCCAAGGCCTGCCTGCAAGCTGTGCGAACCTCAGAGACCAACGATTGCACCAACAGGGAAGAAGGTCAGAACAGAACCACCCCTTGCCAACTGAAATCAAGTCAAACCAGCCAATCAGGAAAATAGACTGCAGTCCATTGCAGGGAAACCAGAGACTGGTTTCTTTTTCTTTTCAAACATTTTTTTTAACTTTTCTTTTAAATTTTCTTTTTAAATTTTTTCACACCTGAAACATCATTGGCTGTTTTTTTTTTGTTTGTTTGTTTGTTTTTTGTTTGTTTTCCATTTTTACTGATTTGTTTTATCAAGTTTTTTTTGTGTTTGTTTATTTGTTTGGGTTGTTCCTTTTCTGTTATTTTCCTTTTTATTTACTTATGCTTCCTTTTTAAACAATTTTTCTCTGTTTTGTGTATCTGTCTTCCAGTATTTTTACTTCATTTCTCTCGTTGCGTCCTCTTCCTTTAAAAATTACTTTCCTATAAATAACACCTACACCCTTTTCTGCTAACTCTCCAGTGTCTGTCATTTTATCAATGTTCTTTCTACTGATTCTACTCTTCTCCACATTTCCACGTCACTGAAACTAAACCAAAATCACCACCATCCCCCCAATACACTTTATTCTATTCTCTTTACTACCTCCAACTTACCCTCCTGACTTACTGCCTGGACCTCCAGGTTCCATTGACTCCTGGTTATTGGATAGAGGGTATCCCAGCTTAATACGAGTGAATCAAAGGGGTTCATAGAGAAAGCCAGTCCTAAAAGAACTTAATATAAAAACAAGAATTGCGTATAAGGTTGTAACAGTAAATAAGTAACTACTGAATACAGGGCCCAGGATCGGATGTTATATTGAAATTGTATTCTTTAGGAACACCAAATCTAACTTTATAGACAGGTATACAAGTTATCTGTATATAAATGTGAAATTGTAAAATTTACACAACAGTGCTTGGTAAGGGCTGCTTTGGGTCTTAAACAGTGCTCACAGGTGCTGGTAGACTGGCATTCCCAATTCAAATGGGCAGAAGAAACACAAGAAAGATGGCAAATAATGAAGTCTTATCCCCCACTCAAAACAAGCAGGAAGCAGAGCAGTCAATCAAAAACATAGAAGAAAACCCCCAAAATGCTCTACAAAGTTTACTGATAAACATGATAAATGAAAAGTTTGAATCTCTTCAGTCAATTATGTTAGAGCGTGAGGAGGCAAAGCAAAAATTAATGGAGAATTTCATGGCATCCACAAATAGAAAGATAAGTGAGCTTCAAGAGTCAAATGAAAAGATAGCTACCCAACTTAAAGATTTGAGAGACAACACTCAAAACCAAAGTAATGAAGTTAATGAAGTAAAGAAGTCCATACAGGACCTAAGAAATGACATGGAAATCATCAGGAAAGACCAGTCAGAAGGAAAAGAGATTCAAAATCAAGTAGCTAGCCTTACAGTCCCGACTAACTGAAGCAGAGGATCGAATCTCAGGAGCTGAAGATTCCTTAGATTCTATGGAGAAAGATCAAAAATCAATACAAATCCAGTCCAAGCAACAAAACAGATCGCTACAGGAGATTCAAGACACAATCAGGAAGCTCAATTTAAGGATAATAGGTATTGAGGAAAACTTGGAGAAAGAGGTTAATGGAATAGGCAACCTATTTAACAGAATATTAGCTGAGAACTTCCCAAACATCCAGAAGGAAAGGCCTATACAGATACAGGAAGCATTTAGAACCCCAAATCGACCAGACCAGAATAGGACTTCCCACCGACACATTGTGATCAAAACAGCTTCAGCAGAGTGCAAGGAAAAAATACTCAAAGCTGTTAGGGCAAAGAAAACAATCACATATAAAGGAAAAGCAATCAGAATTACCCCAGACTTCTCAGCAGAGACCATGAAAGCAAGGAGAGCCTGGAATGAAGTATACCAAACTCTAAATAAAAATAACTACCAACCAAGAATTCTGTACCCCGCCAAACTCTCCTTCATAGCCGAAGGTCAAATAAAAGTCTTCCACAATAAGGAAAAACTGAAACAATATATCTCCACCAAACCAGCTTTACACAAAATCCTTAAAGATGTACTATACAGGGAAAATAATCAAGATCCCAACACAGACAGAGAAATGAACCCTAATTAGTAAACACTAGATCAAGAAATGGGAAGACACAGCTTTAAACAAGATAGTGATAATGAAAGGAACAAACGATCACCTCTCAATCCTAACTGTCAACATTAATGGACTTAATTCTCCAATCAAACGACATAGGCTCATAAGTTGGATCAAAAATCAAGATCCATCTTTCTGCTGCCTCCAAGAGACACATCTATCCAGCAAAAGTAAACATCTTCTAAAAGTGAAAGGCTGGAAACAAATCTATCAAGCAAATGGCCCCCATAAGCAGGCTGGAGTTGCAATCCTAGTATCAGACAAAATTGACTTCAAATTAAAAAAGGGAAGAAGAGACAAAGAAGGTTACTACATACTAGTAAAAGGATCTCTCCAACAGGAAGAAATAACCATCCTAAATATCTACACGCCAAATGCAGGAGCACCCAACTTCATCAAGCAAACACTACTGGTTCTAAAACATTCATAGACCCAAACACAATGATAGTGGGGGACTTTAACACTCCACTATCACCTCTGGACAGATCAACACGCCAAAAACTGAACAAAGAAACCACAGAACTAAACAATTGCATAGACCAACTAGACTTAATCGACATCTACAGAATATTCCACCCAGCAAGGACAGAATACACATTCTTTTCGGCAGCACAAGGTACATTCTCCAAAATAGATCACATCTTAGGGCACAAAGAAAATCTGTACAAATTCAGAAGTATCAAAATCATTCCCTGCATTCTCTCAGACCACAATGGAATAAAATTAGAGCTCAACTCATTCAGCCACCACAGAAAATCCCACAATTCATGGAGACTAAAGAACACACTGCTGAACCATCAGTGGATCATTGAAGAAATTAAAACAGAAATTCAAATGTTTATGGACTTCAACCAAGTTGAGGACACAAAGTACCAGCTCCTTTGGGACACAGCAAAGGCAGTACTCAGAGGAAAATTTATGTCTCTGAGTACACACATCAACAAACTGGAGAAACAGCAACTCAGTAATTTAAGGAAGCACCTTAATTTTCTGGAGAGAGAACAGCAAGACAAACCCCAAGTCAATAGATGGAAGCAAATAATTAAAATCAAATCAGAATTAAATCAATTAGAGACGAAAAAAACCATCGAAAGAATCAACAAAACAAAGAGTTGGTTCTTTGAAAAAATCAACAAGATAGACAGACCCCTGGCAAACCTGACCAAAGAACGAAGGCAGCACACTCAAATAAACAAGATAAGAGATGAAACAGGTAGCATCACCACAGAAATAACCGAAATTCAGAAAATAATAAGGGACTATTTTGCAAACCTTTATGCCAACAAATTGGAGAACTTGGAAGAAATTGATTAGAAAAATTTGATACCCCCAAACTCAACTATGAAGACTTAAACCTTCTAAACAGACCCATATCCAGTATTGAAATAGAAACAGCAATAAATGATCTCCCATCCAAGAAAAGCCCAGGTCCAGACGGATTCACCGCAGAATTCTACAAGGCCTTCAAAACAGAACTCACTCCAATATTTCTCAAACTCTTCAATGAAATTGAAAGAGAACGTTCACTACCAGACTCATTTTATGAAGCCAGTATAACCCTCATCCCAAAACCAGGCAGAGACTCATCACGGAAAGAGGACTACAGACCAATGTCCCTGATGAACATAGATGCAAAAATTCTCAACAAAATTCTGGCCAATCGACTTCAACAGGTCATCAAAAAAATCATACACCACGATCAAACTGGATTCATCCCAGGGATGCAAAGCTGGTTTAATATACACAAGTCAATTAATGTAATCCACCACATCAACCGGAGCAAGGTAAAGAACCGCATGGTTTTATCGCTGGATGCGGAAAAAGCGTTCGATAAAATCCAGCACCCATTTATGCTAAAAGCCCTGGAAAAACTGGGATTCCAGAGAGCATTCCTGAATATAATCAAGGCAGTTTATGACAAACCAACAGCAAGCATAACTCTAAATGGTGAAAAACTAAAGCCATTCCCTTTAAAATCAGGAACAAGGCAGGGATGTCCACTCTCTCCCCTGCTCTTCAACATAGTACTAGAATTCCTAGCCAGAGCAATTAGGCCAGAAGAGAATATAAAGGAGATCCAAATAGGAAAGATGAAGTTAAACTTTCTCTCTTCGCAGATGACATGATCCTATACCTAAAGAATCCCATAGACTCTACCCCCAAGCTACTATAGATGATCCAAAACTTTGGCAAAGTTGCAGGATATAAAATAAACCCTCAAAAATCAACAGCCTTTCTCTATGCTAATGACCCAAAGACCGAGGCTGAAATCAGGAAAGCAACTCCTTTTGCAATAGCCCCCCAAAACATAAAATACCTAGGAATAACCTTAACCAAAGAAGTGAAAGACCTCTTTGAAGAGAACTTTAAAAGCTTGAAAAATGAAATTAAGTCAGAACTAAGAAAATGGAAAAACCTCCCATGCTCCTGGATTGGGAGGATTAATATAATCAAAATGGCAATATTGCCAAAGGCTATCTACAAATTCAATGCAATACCCATTAATATCCCAACACCATTCTTTAATGAAATAGAGGAAGCAATCCAGAAATTCATATGGAACAATAAAAGACCTAGAATAGCAAAAACACCCCTAAGCAGAAAGAACAGTGCTGGAGGAATTACAATACCCAACTTCAAGCTGTATTTTAAAGCTATAGTAATAAAAACAGCTTGGTATTGGCACCGGAACAGGCCTGAAGACCAATGGAACAGAATTGAAGACCCAGAACCCACAGAACTATGCCTACTTAATCTTTGATAAAGGAGCTAAAACAATAGTATGGAAGAAAGATAGCCTCTTTAACAAGTGGTGCTGGCAAAACTGGCTCAACACATGCAACAAACTAAAACTAGATCCTTATATATCACCCTGCACCAAAATCAATTCCAAATGGATTAAAGACCTTGAAATCAAAACAGGCACCCTGAAAACACTAAAGGAAGGAGTAGGAGAAACACTTGGGCTCCTTGGCACAGGACAGAACTTCCTTAACAAAGACCCTGAAAGTCTACTAATCAAAGAAAGGTTGGACAAATGGGACTGCATCAAACTCCAGAGCTTCTGCACGGCAAAGGACATAGCTCTCAAGATAAACAGAAAGCCCACAGACTGGGAGAAGATCTTTACCGGACATTCAACAGACAAAGGCCTCATCTCTAAAATATATGCAGAACTAAAAAAATTACCTTCTTCCAAAACAAAACCGCAAAGAACCAATAGCCCCCTCATCAAGTGAGCTAAAGACTTACAAAGAAACTTCTCTGATGAGGAAATGAGAATGGCCAAGAGACATATGAAAAAATGCTCTACATCACTGGCCATAAAGGAAATGCAAATCAAAACAACATTGAGATTCCATCTCACCCCAGCAAGAATGTCATATATCAAGAAAACTAATAATACCAATTGTTGGAGGGGATGTGGCCAAAAGGGAACCCTACTTCATTGTTGGTGGGAATGTAAACTGGTTCAGCCACTCTGGCAAGCAGTATGGAGATTCCTCAGAAGGCTCAATATAGAACTCCCCTATGACCCAGCAGCCCCACTGTTGGGTATCTATCCAAAAGCCCACAAACAAAATCACAGTAATGCCACCAGCACAACAATGTTCATTGCAGCACAATTTGTCATAGCGAGAAGCTGGAACCAACCCAGATGCCCCTCCATAGATGAATGGATCAGGAAAATGTGGTACATTTACACAATGGAATTTTATGCCTCTATCAGAAAGAATGACATTGTTCCATTTGTAAGGAAATGGAAGGACTTGGAAAAAGTTATACTAAGTGAAGTGAGCCAGACCCAAAGAAACATGGACTCTATGGCCTCCCTTGTTGGGAATAATTAGTACAGGTTTAGGCAAGCCATAGCAGAGCATCACAAGGCCCAATAGCTATACCCTTAGGAACACATAAGATGATGCTAAGTGAAATGAACTCCATGTTATGGAAAAAAGTGACATATCACAGTTGTAACTACTTTCAACGTCCTATGTGTCTGTGTAGTTTCTATTATTGATGATGTTCTTGTATCACCTTCCTATGGTTGTACCTACACTATCTCTGTAATCTTATATGAGTATATTGGAAACCTTGTTTACTGGTATTGGAAGTAGGAAATTCAAAGGGAATACCAAATTTGAGAGACACAAGGTAAAAAAAGAGAAATAACTACAAAAGCAATACTTGCAAAACTGTTTGGTGTAAGTGAACTGAACACCTGGGGGGGGAGGGAAAAGGGGGGAGGGAGGGGGGCATGAGGGACAAGGCAACAAACAGTACAAGAAATGTATCCAATGCCCAACGTATGATACTGTAACCTCTCTGTACATCAGTTTGATAATAAAAATTTGAGAAAAAAAAATATATGGGGCTGCAGTCTTGAGGTTCAACCTTGAGGCTGCAGACCTCCCGTACCCTCCCCCCAAAAAAATTATACTAAGTGAAGTGAGCCAGACCCAAAGAAACATGGACTCTATGGTCTCCCTTATTCAGAATAATTAGTACAGGTTTAGGCAAGTCATAGCAGAGGATCACAAGAGCCCAATAGCTATACCCTTATGAACACATAAGATGATGCTTAGTGAAATGAACTCCATGTTATGGAAACGATTGTTATATCACAGTTGTAACTACTTTCAACGTCCCATGTGTATCTGTGGCTTCTATTATTGATGGTGTTCTTGTATCACCTTCCTGTGGTTGTACCTACACTATCTCTGTAATCTTATCTGAGTATATTGGAAACCATGTATACTAGTATTAGAACTAGGAAACTGAAAGGGAATACCAAAATCAAGAGACACAGGGTAAAAAAAGACAAACAACTTCAAAAACAATACTTGAAAAACTGTTTGGTGTAAGTGAACTGAACACCTCAGGGGGGGAAAGGGAAACGGGGAGGAGGGAGGGGGTATGAGGGACAAGGTAACAAACAGTACAAGAAATGTATCCAATGCCTAACTTATGAAACTGTAACCTCTCTGTACATAAGTTTGATAATAAAAAATTGAAAAAAAAATCAATGGCATTTCTATATGCTAATGACACGAATGCCGAGGCTGAAATCAGGAAAGCAACTCCTTTTGCAATAGCCTCAAAAAACGTAACATACCTTGGAATAACCTTAACGAAAGAAGTGAAAGACCTCTATGATGAGAACTTTAAAAACATGAAAAACTAAACTAAGGCAGAACTAAGGAAATGGAAAAACCTCCCATGCTCCTGGATTGGGAGGATTAATATAGTCAAAATGGCAATATTGCCAAAGGCTATCTACAAATTCAATGCAATACCTTCAGGGATCCCTGCACCCCAGAAACTGTTTGGTATAAACCAACTGAACAACTCATGGAGGGAGAGGGAATGGAGAGGGGAGGGGGGAATGAGGGAGTAGGTAACAAACAGTACAAGAATGTACCCAATGCCTAATGTATGAAACTGTAACCTCTCTGTACATCACTTTGACAAATAAATCTAAAAAATAAATAAATAATAAAAACATGGAAAACGAAATTAAGACAGAACTAAGGAAATGGAAAAACCTCCCATATTCCTGGATTGGGAGGATTAATAGATTCAAAATGCCAATATTGCCAAAGGCTATCTACAAATTCAATGTAATACCCATTAATATCCCAACACCATTTTTTAATGAAATAGAGGAAGCAATCCAGAAATTCATATGGAACAATAAAAGATCCCGAATAGCAAAAACAATCCTAAGCAGAAAGAACAGTGCTGGAGGAATTACAATACCCAACTTCAAGCTGTATTATAAAGCTATAGTAATAAAAAAACAGCTTGGTATTGGCACTGGAATAGGCCTGAAGACCAATGGAACAGAACTGAAGACCCAAAAATGAACCCACAGATCTTAATCTTTGATAAAGGAGCCAAAACAATAGGATGGAAGAAAGATAGCCTCTTTAACAAATGGTACTGGCAAAACTGGTTCAACACCTGCAACACACTAAAACTAGATCCTTATATATCACCCTGCACCAAAATCAATTCCAAATGGATCAGAGACCTCGAAATTAAAACAGATACCCTGAAAACACTAAAAGAAGAAGAAGGAGAAACACTTGGGCTCCTTGGCACAGGACGGAGCTTCCTTAACCAAGATCCAGAAATGTGCCAAATCAAAGAAAGGATGGACAAATGGGACTGCATCAGACTGCAGAGCTTCTGCAGAGCAAAGGACATAGGTCACAAGATAAACAGAAAGCCCAAAGATTGGGAAAAGATCTTTACCAGCCATACTATGGACAAATGCCTCCTATCTAAAATATATGCAGAACTAAAAAAAATTACATTCCTCCAAAACAAAACCTCAAAGAACCAACAGCCCCCTCATCAAGTGGGCTAAAGTCTTAAAAGAGACTTCTCTGATGAGGAAATGAGAATGGCCAAGAAACATATGAAAAAGTGCTCTACATCACTGGCCATAAAAGAAATGCAAATCAAAACAACATTGAGATTCCATCTCACCCCAGTAAGAATGTCCTTTACCAAGAAAACTAGCACGCCAGTGGAGCAATGGATAATGTGTCTGACTACAGATCAAAAGAAAACTAACAATAATAAATGTTGGAGGGGATATGGCCAAAAGGGAACCCTACTTCCTTGTTGGTGGGAATGTAAACTGGTTCATCCATTCTGGAAAGTGGTATGGAGATTCCTCAGAAGGCTAAACATAGACCTCCCCTATGACCTAGCAGCCTCACATTTGGGCATCTACCCAAAAGACTACAAACAAGAACACAGTAAAGCCATCAGCACAACAATATTCATCACAGCACAATTTGTCATAGCTAAAATATGGAACCAACCCAGATGCCCCTCAGTAGACGAATGGATTAGGAAAATGTGGTATATATACACAATGGAATTTTATGCCTCTATCAGAAATAATGACTTTGCCGAATTTGTAAGGAAATGGAAGAACTTGGAAAAAATTATACTAAATGAAGTGAGCCAGACCCAAAGAAACATGGACTCTATGGTTTCTCTCATAGGGAATAATTAGCACAGGTTTAGACTAGTCACAGCAGAGGATCACAAGAGCCTAATTGCTATGCCCTTATGAATGCATAAGATGATGCTAAGTAAAATGAACTCCATGTTATGGAAACGAGTTTTACATCACTGTTGTAATCACTTTCAACATTCCAGGTGAAACTGTAGCTTCTATTGTTGATGATCCTCTTGTATCCCCTTCCTGTACTTGTCCCCGAGCTATTACTGTATCTCATCTGAGTACACTAGATACTGTATATACTGGTATTAGAACTAGGGAAGTAAAAGCGAATATCAAAATCGAGAGACAAAGGATAAAAAGACAAAGGATTCCAAAAGCAACTCTTGCAAAACCATTTAGTGTAAACCAACTGAACAACTCATGGGGGGAGAGAGAGGGAAAGGGGGAGCGGGAAGGGGGGATGAGGGTGGAGGTAACAAACAGTACAAGAAATGTACCCATGGCCTAAGGTATGAAACTGTAAACAAAGAAAAAGACATTAAAAAAGAATAAAACTCTTATGAACATTCTGTACAGATTTGTATATGAATATAGTATTTTTTATTTTATCTAGGATAAATACCCAAAATATGTACTGGCTGGATAAGATTTATGTTATTTTCTAAAAGAAATCACCAAATTATTTTCCATAATGGCTGCACCATTTCATATTCCAACCCACAATAGTGAGAGATCTAATTTCTTCTCATCCCCATCCAAATTATTGTCATTATTTCTAGCCATTTCAATAGGAGCATATAAATAAGAAACTGAGCAGATGAAATATAAGATCTCATCATGGTCTGAAATTGTATTTCTACTGGCTAACCATGCTGAACATCTCTTTATGGGGTTCTTTCTCATCTATATATCTTCTGAGGTGAAATGTCTTCTCACATCCTCTGCCTATTTTTTACTGAATTATATTTGTCTAAATGTTGGGATTTGAAAATTTTTTGAGTATTCTAAAATCAAGTCCTTGGTTAGATAGGAGGTCTGAAGATGCTGTTTCTTAGCCTACAGTCCTATCATTTGTGGTACAGGTTCATTCCTCCACCATAGAAAGAATTAAGAGGCCATATAAGAATTAAGAGGAATAGTGATGTGTAGTGACTTCCTGTAGAGAGGGTGCCTCTAAGCTAAGAATCCTATAAAGTCCCCCAGGAAACTTGCATTAATTAATGCCCTTGTACTCTATTAATTCCCTTCTACCCTAGGACACAAATGATCAGTGAGGGCCTAAGTGTGGACATGGGTCCCTCATTGGTCTCTGCTACTAAGCACAAGTATGGTAGTGGTTTCCAGATAGCATCCGCCACCTTTGTTCCTGAACCCCCAAACATCCGATGATTGGATTCTCCCATCCTCAGCCACCAGCCTGGTCTCTATTCCCTGTATGGCATGTTATGCAGGAATCCCTAGGCCACATCATTCGATTTTGGACACCATCTTTTTCTCCTTTCTATGACCCCCTTCTAGCTCTTCCTCCTCAGCATGGCCCTTCATTCACTTTTATAGGACTTGTGCAAAACAAATATTTGCTTGTCTATTTTTTCATAATTGCAATTTTATTAGTTGTGTCAAAGTTCAGTACACAGACCTTTCAATTGGTACACGTCTTAGCACACGTCCCAAAAGCTGGAAGCCATGAACTGTTTTGAAAAGTATTCCAGTGACATTCCAGCTTCAAACCTGGAAGTGAATTTTCCTTTAGAGGAAGCCAAGTACCCATATTCCAAATGTCGGTCCACCGGGCAGACAGGTTGTGCAGTGGGACCCGGCTTCCTTCTCTTCTGCTTTGGGGACCGCGCTTTCCCGGTTCTTAGTCTCTGCATTTTCTGCAGACAAATCTTCCTTCTTGTCCAGGCTGGTCCCCCAGCTTGTCTGACCTTTGCTCCCCTTTACCCTCTTGTTTGCTCTTTCTTGTTCCAAGATTCATCTTTTCCCGTGGGCATTTGGGGGCTGGATTCTACCTCAGCCAGACCAGGCTTGGTTGACCACCTGGCCAGCGTCCGCTTGGGCTCTTCCTCTGCCCCCTTGGGCCAGCTGACCTTGCTTTTGGGCATCACGGAGGCAGGGGTTCGCTGAGGGCTGGAGCACGCAAGAACCTTCCAGGACCTACACCCACCAGGTGTTTTATGAATCATGCTTTTGATGGTTCATCTAACAACTATTCACCAAGACCCAGATCCCAACAAAGGTCTCCTACATTATCTTCTCCAGTATGTATTGTTTTACATATTACATTTAATCCTATGATCCATGAATATATCCTTGCTTGTTGACTAGAATAATAGTGACTGTGTGGGTGAAATTCAAAACCAGATGGAGAGAAAACAAGTTGGTAGAACGATCATACCATGATGTGGTCTCAGGTGTATGAAATTCTACAAATGGAAAAATTGTAGAAATAGAAAGCTGATGATGGGTCACTAAAGGCCAGGTGCAAGGGAAAGCAACTGACTACAAAGGAGTGTGAGGAAATTTTTGGAGTAATTAAGTGTCCATATTTTATTATGCTGGTGGTAATATACCTCCTATGTACAGAACAAAACTCACCAAACTAAGCCCATTTTCTCTTAATATGTGCTACTTCAAATGGGAGAGGAATGGTTAAATTTTATTGGAAATCAGTTATGCTTCACTAAATCTGAGCCTATTCCCTCCCAGAAGACCAATTGATTATACTTATGAAGCAATTTCTGGTTCTCTGTTTTGATTTACAGATGTCTGCACTTTCCACCACAGCACACTGTCTTGCACAAGAGGTCCAAAAATCAGGTAAACTTATCCTTCCATGGCACATTCCTTTCTCAAAACATTTTACTCATTCTAGTTCCTTTCCCTGTCTATTTTTATCTTAGAATAACCTTGCCTATATTTATAAAAAGAAAAAATATTCCGGAATTTTAATATATGTTATGTTAAACCTAATCTAAAACATTTTGAATGAATTGGTAGCACCTTAGGAATGTTGAACTTGCCAATCCATGAAAATGGCATAACTCTCCCTTTACCTAAATCTTTTGATTCTTTCTTCAGTTTTACAGATTCAGCATATATCTTCTTTACATGCTTTGTTATATATGAGTATCTCATTTTACTTCAGCAACTATAAATGGTACTATTTTTTGTTTAACTTCCACATATACATTGTTAATATGTATTCATCTTCATACATCAGGTTTATATCCTCCAATCTCACTACTGTGTTCACTTGGTAGTTGTATATTTTTGGCAACTTCACTATGTCATCTGAACATAGTATAAATTGTTTGTCTTCCTTTCTGGTCTGGATGCCTTTTATCTCCTCTCTTGAACTGGCAAAACATTTCAATATTATGGTGAACAAATGGGGTGAAAGTAGTATTCTTGCCTTGTTCTCAACCTTAGTAGGAAAGTATTGTCTTTTAGTACTAATTATGATGTTAACTGTAAGCTTTATGACATGTTCTTTATCAAGTTTAGGAAGTTCTATTTCATTTCTGCATTTCTGGTAGCTTTAGTCACTAATGTAATTTGAATTTTGAAAACTATATTTTATGCATCAATGATATAGTCCTTTGATTCTTCTCTCAAATTACATTCTGAATATTGAACCAACTTTGCATTTCTTGAATATAGTCCACGTGCTTATAATGTATAATTTTTTTATGCTGCTAAATTTTATTTAGTCAGGGTTTGCTAGTATATTTTACATTTATACTCATGAGGGATATTTGCTAGTTTTCTTTTCCCATTGTCTTTGTTGTTTTAGCATCAGCATCCTGTGACTTCTGGGAATGCTTCCTCCTCTTTTGTTCTCTGGGAGGAATTGCAAACAGTGTTCATATCTCTTGAAATGCTTGGTAGAATTCTCTCATTAAATCATTGAACAGTTTCCTGGAAGAATATTTCTAATAAAAAAATAACTTCGTAGGTAGTAATAGAACTAGTCAACTTTATATTGGGTCAGTTGTCAGGGTTTGTATTTTGAGGAATTGCTCTATCCTTGTCATTTCAGTTGTCAAATTTATGGCTGTAGTTGTTTTCGATATTACTTTATTATTCTTTTATCTCTGTAATCTATTGAGATGTCTGCTGTTTTATTCACCATGTGGATATTTTTCCCCTTTATTTTTTCTTTCTCTATCTCATTTTTTTTTTTTGGCCAGTCCTGGGCCTTGGACTCCGGGCCTGAGCACTGTCCCTGGCTTCTTCCCGCTCAAGGCTAGCACTCTGCCACTTGAGCCACAGTGCCGCTTCTGGCCGTTTTCTGTATATGTGGTGCTGGGGAATCGAACCTAGGGCCTCGTGTATCCGAGGCAGGCACTCTTGCCACTAGGCTATATCCCCAGCCCTCTCTATCTCATTTTGTTTTCCCTTTCTTAATTTTATCAAACTTTTCAAAGAACAATGTCTTTGTTCCTCTGTCTTTCCCCATTGTTTTTCACTGTTTTAGATTTATGCTGTTGTCTTTATTATTTCTTTCATTATGCCTGATTTCAGTTTACTTTCTTCTTATTTATCTTATTTCTTAAGGTGGAATAGATGTTAACTTGAGACATTTTGCCTTTGCTAATGTAAATATTTAGTTCTGCACATTTCTGTTGACTGTTTTACCTTTTTCCCGTGAATTTTTGTATGCTTTTATTTTCACCTAATTCAACGTATTTTTATTTGTTATTTATAGTTGTATTATTCGATGCTGAGGTTTCTCCTGTTATCTTTCCTCTGTCTGCTACATTCTGCTGTGAAGCCTCTCCATTGTATGTTTCAGTTACTATGCTTTTCATTTCTAAAATTTCCACTCAGTTCTTCATATTTCTTTTTTTTTCACTAAGATTGTGTTTCTGTACTTATTTTAATATGCTTGGAACTGCTTGTCAACACAGTGATAACCACTTCAAATATATTTGTCCAAGCTAGGCACTGGTGGTTCACACTTACAACCCCAGCTACTTAGAAGGCTGAAAATGGAGTGATAGAGGCTCCAGACCATCATAGCCAGAAAGTCTCACAAGATCCCATTTTAACACAAAGATGGGTCCAGTATGCACCTTTTGTTCTAAGCTATGTAGAAGGCTGAGGAAGGTTTCAGGCCAGCCCAGGCAGACAAGTTCATGAGATTCCATCACCAAAGAAGTAGAACAAAATAGAAAAGATCAGAGCTCAGGTAATTGCATAAGTGGGAAGCAAGACTCTACCAAAAAACAAAACAGGGGTGGAGGTGTGGCTCAGCTATAGAACCCCTGATGTTTTTTTCCACCTTACTGACCTTGAAAGTTGATTCCAACCATCTCAGCTTCCTAAGTAACTAGGATTATTGGTGTGAGCCACTGCTGCCCAACTCCAGTTGAGATGCTTCTGATTCTTAATATGAAAACTGATTTTTTTTTTAATGTGTACCAGTACTGGGGCTTGGACTCAGGGCCTGAGTGCTATGTCTTAGTATTCTTCATTCAATGCTGGCACTCTTAGTGTTTTCATTCAACCACTTATGCATTGCTTCCCTTCTACATAGCTTAGAATAAAAGGTGCATACTATTGGACCCATCTACAGGTTAAAATGAGATCTTGTGAGCCTTTCTGGCTATGATGGCCTAGAGCCTTGACCACGTGAGCCACACCGCTACTTCTGGCTTTTTGCTGGTAACTAGAGATAAGAATCTCATGGTCTTTTCTGCCTGGGATAGCTTCAAATCTCAACCTGAGTAACTAGGATAACAAACATGAGCAACTGGTGCTCAGCTGATTTTTTTAACATTGAAACCTGGGTGCTGAATACTTTGCTATAAGATGGAGAGCCACTGAATTCTCTGTGTGGACAGTCCTCCTCTGATACAAGGGTGCCCTGTAGAAACTGAAGTCTGGATCCCATCCCTGCTGCCTCCTCTGCCAGCCCCAGGTGGGGGATCAGGCAGGATATGGCAGTTCTCACATGGTCTCGTCACATGGAGACGGCAGCAGGTGCAGGTTTTCCTACACTCTTTCATACAGTGGAAAATTATTTACTAAAAGTTCTCCAGCATGCTAGGCTGCATGTTTCTGCTGTTTTAGCTAGAAAGGCACCCAGGATTTTCCTGGAGTTCTGTTGGTCTGTGTCCATGATCTCTTCCAGTTTTCCAGCCTTCCCAGTACAGGACATGTGAAGAAAACAGAAAATGCAAGGAAATTCACTACAGCCTTCTTCAATGTGCTTCACGAGTGTGTCTCCTTTTCACCTTTCAGTGTGTCATTCTATTCATTTTGTATCTCATGTTCAATATGTTTTCTTGTTCTTAGCGAGAGGAACAAGGAGATAGGTACTGACTCTCCTCAAACCAGAAGTGTCACTGCATCCTTTAGTTGGACAGGACCTTTTGTGAGGGGGACATTCTAAAGCTCTGGCTGAGCAAGTATCACTGGCCCCACCGGCTCCCTGTGGATCAACAGGCCCCCAGGAAGCCTCCTTGTCAGCCCTTCTCAGAGACTGACTTCCTCAAGGAGTAGGATCAGTATCTTTTCCATCTTAGATTGGTTTCCCCAAAGCCCAAGGAGGGACTCAGAGAACCAGGAAACAGTTCCTTTGCCCACTAGATTTTTTTACCCAGACCCCTGTCCTCCATCCTGACCACTCATCCTGAGTGGCAATGCTGGAAAGGTACCATGCCCAAAGCTGTGAGCCCACCACAGCCCAGACTCCTGCTCTATGGGAGCTCAAGAAGTGCTCAGCTCAGCTAAGGAGGCGGATCCATCTTTGTCATGTAATGTTCATGCCCAGGAGAATTGGAGGAAACCCAGATCTGAAAGGTCAGGTGAATACACAACATGATTGCATTTCACATATGAAGTGTGGCTCTCACTGAATTCCTTGAGCATCTCAGAGGCCAGGGCAGTGCCTGGACATGGTACAGGGGCCTAAAGAGTTGTCGCTGAGGTTGTTATCTAGCCACGAGCTGAGTACACTGTAATCTCAGCATGAAAACTGCATTGTTGCAGCAAATGATGCCACCGAAGACAGAGGGCAGATAATTTACATCATCTTGCTAGTCATTCCACATGGAACCAAATAACTCAGTGCTTCTTCTAAACCCCACATCTCAGCAGAATTCAAACCACCCTTCCACTCCACCAAAAGTGGTTTTAAGTTGTAAGAACAGGGTGTGGACACCATGATAAGAAACAAATAAGACCACACATGTGAATCCATTGTTTCCTTAGGAAGTCTGGGAAAGTGCAAGCATGTTTTGCAATACTATAAACATCATTTCTATTATTTGAGTGATAACTGATTACTGTCAAGAGGCTCCTATGGGAGAAAGAGTAGAAAGAAGAGGGGCTCCCATTATTATTATCACTCAGATTCCAGGCAGTTCCCACACCACACAGGAAGTTTGCACACCCCCAAGTAGTAAAGTGCCAGCACTGAGTAAAAAAGCCAAGTGAAAATAAAAGGTCCTGAGTTCAGCCCGCATAGCAACACAAAAAGAGAAGGAAGAAAAGTCAGATGTTGACCTGAATTCTTAGCCAACTAAAGGTGGTGGCAGGATGGGAGGGTGTCCATCTCCAGACATTAACACTACTTACATCAGTCTCCACTTTCCTTTAAAAGGTGTCTTGTTTTTAAAGGAACAAGAGAAAAACATCAATAAAACCAGATTTTAGTATAGTAGATGAGGAATCCAGCACATAGGACATTTAAAGTGTCAATAATATGTTCACAATTCGGGAAGAAAGGTAAGCAGTGTGTGTGATCAAAGGAAAAAACTTCAACAGGAACTAAAAATTAAAATGAAGACGAGGAATGATAAAAATAAAAACCAAGTTGAAATTGATTCAATAGATTTGATGATATAATTGACTTAACAGAACTGAGGAAAAAAGCAGTAAGTCAAAGGTAGGTCAATGCAAATTATGCAAACTAAAACAAAAATGGAAAAACTAGTGGAAACAGTAACCAAAAGCTAAAGGATAATGTCAATGTCTCGTGGATTCTAGAAGGAGAAGAAGAGAAACAGAAGCAGAAGATATTTGAAGAGATAATGGGTAGGAATTTTCCAAAGTTAACAAGTTAAAATAAGTTAAAAATTAAAATTCTCCAAAAGCACTAAGTAGAATATGTATAGCCCACCACCCCCTAAAAATCTAGATAGATCATAATCAAAATGTTAAAGTACAAACACAAAAATGAAAATATTGATGCTAATCACAGTAGAAATATAAACTGTATTCATAAGATAAAAGATAATAATTACAGACGTCATATAAAAATGTACAACAGTAAACAATGAAATAACATATTCAATGAACTAAAACAAAAATGTTACCCCAGAATTCTCTAAACAGTATCTTTCAAAAATGAAGCAGATAGCTAGGCACTGATAGCTCATACCTATAATCCCAGCTACTGAGGAGGCTGAGATCTGAGAATCTCAGTTCCAAGCCAACCCAGGCAGAAAAGTCCATGAGACACTTATCTCCAATTAACCACAAAAAAAAAAAACCTAAAAAGCTGGAAGTGGAGCTGAAGTGGTAGAGCACAAGCCTTTAGCAGCACGAGCTCAAGATCAGCGCAGGCCCAGAGTTCAAGTCCTGGGACTGGCAAAAAAAAAAAAAGTAGAGCTGGGTGCCAGTGGCTCTTGTCTGTAATCCTAGCTACTTGGCAAGAGGATATTATAGAGCCAGAGTGACCGTAAGTCCTACCCCCCCACCCCTTGCTTCCCGGTAAAGACCATATCCAACCGTGAGTTATGAGTGGAATTTTCAGTATCTAATCATGAGTGTGATTTCCAGTATTTGTGAGAGGCATTTCCAGTATCCAATTGTGAGTACAATTTCCAATATCTAATCAAAACCCTGCAGCTGTGCACACATCCCCCCCTTGCTACACCCCTATGGCTTAACCAATCAATTTTAAATGCGTCTGTCCCTTGATCTGACCAATGACCCTTTCCAGATTCCTTCCCGCCACCAAATGCACCAAACATGCTTTAGGATTATTTTTTAATTTTCCCGCAGTGTGTGTTGATTTGTTAAAAGATACTATGATGTATGCTGAATCCCCGCCTTCCCCAAAGAATGTATAAAACAGCTGGAAGCCTTAGCCTCAGGGCCTCTTGCATCACTAGTGTGCTGAGGACCGAGCTAGCTCGAAATAAACGCCCTTTTTGCTGCTTGCATTGGTCTTGGTCTCTGGAGGTCTTTCGGGGGATCCGAACTCGAGCATTTCAATCTCAGTTTGAAGCCAGCTCCAGGAAAGTTCCTGAGACTCTTATCTGCAATTACCTACCAACAAAGCTGGAAGTGGTGCTGTGGCTCAAGTGGTAGAGTGCTAGCCTTAAGCAAGAAAGCTCAAGGACAGTGCCCAGGCCCTGAGTTCAAGCCCCAGGACTGGCACTAAAAAAAGAAAAAGAAAGAAAGAAAAAGAAAAAGCAAGTAGGAATTATGTCCATCAAACAAAACAAAACAAATTAAATTAGCAGCACATTTGTCATAAAAGAATGTGAAAGAAAGTTTTACTATTACAGAAGTATGATGCAAAGACTCAAATCCCTACAGTGAAATTGGAGGTGGGTAAAAAATATCACCAATAAATGATCATGAAATTTATACCTTTTCTATTTCTGTAAAAGTTCACATACTTACCAAGTACTGGTGGCTTACACTTGTCATCCTAGCTACTCAAGATCTGAGGATCACAGTTCAAAGCCAATCTTGGCAAGAAAGTCCATGAGATTCTTATCTCCAATTGACCAGAGAAAAAAGCCAGAAGTGGAGGTGTGGCTTACAAAGTAGAGCACTAGCCTTGAACAAAAAAGCTCAGGGAGACAGCCCAAGATCTGAGCTCAAACCCCAGGTCTGACAAAATAAAAAAGTTCACATTCCTACCCCAGGGGTCAATGACCTTTTTCTGTGAGGGAGCAGCTAGAAAAAGCAGGCTTCTGATTCTGTCACATGCTCTTCTTTGTTTTGTTGATGGCTGTTTTCATAGTTGGCTGTTATGTTAGGCAACAACAGCAGCAGTGTTGACAATGGGCTTCTCTGTCCTAGGTCTTTTAAACAGAGACAGCAGGCCTGCCTCCCTGGATTATGGGTAAGAGTCAACCTGAGGTTAACAGAGAGAGGAAGAACATCTCCCTGCCCTACCCCCCATCCTACCTGACCCATGCCCAACTCCTTCCATAGTCCTGACTCTCCATGCTAGCTGCATTCTTTAGTGGCCTTCTAGAATCAGACACATTATAATGCTCCAGAGAAGGAAAAGAAATGTACTCACTGCCTTACATATGAAACTGTAACCCCTCTGTACTTCACTTTGACAATGAAGAAAAAAAACTTTAAAAAGAGAGAAGGAAGTGAGCCAGCCATTCCTATAACTGAATAATTAGCCCACCACTCCCACAAGCACTGTCAATGTTTTAAGCCCTAGGATAAGATTCCCAATTGATCAGGACAAGAGGTAGACTGTCAGAAGCAAAGGCTGTGGGTTCGATGAATTGGCCTCCACAGAGAGAAAGTACTCAGCTATTCTTCCCAGCCCTCCATGGGTTCCGTGGCCTGGCCTCTCCAGACAGAACTCACTCCACTCATGCTGGCTGGCTCTCCAGCCAGTACTGAGTAGGAGTGGGGTCCAGAGTCATGGGAAATCTCATTTCCCAAGCAGCCATGGGCTAGAGGGAAGCTAAGTGTTCCAAGATATCCACTGTTGTTCTGCTATGCACTTATCTCTGGTGATGTGTTTTATTCTTCTCACCATTTCTATGAGGCTTTGTCTTTAAAATGACAAGTGCACTAGGTGCTAGTCATTCAAACCTATAATACTAGCTACTCAGGAGTCTAAAATCTGGGAATCACAGCTCGAAGCCAGCCCTGCAGGAAAATCTATGAGACTTTTATCTCCAATTAACCATCAAAAAGCTAGAAGTATAAGTGTGGCTCAAGTGGTAAAGCACAAAAGAAGTTACAGGATAGTACAAAAAAGAGAGACAGAGAGAATGATAGGCGTGCTCATCTCCACCAGGTACTATGAGATAAAATGAGGTCATTTCTGAGTAAAGAGCCCAGTGTGAGTCCTGCTCTGAAGGAAACACTGTGTTTCCTGCTGGGAGGATGAGTAGAGGGAGAAGGCACATGGCTCATCTCTCCTGGCCTCTACTATCAGACCTCTGTGTCATCTTCCTTTATCCTTCCTTCCAAGTCCTTTGTCCATGTTCTTCCACACGGCCAACAAATCTGGTCATAGCTCACTTCTGCTCAAAATCCTTCAGGGGCTCCCTTAGCACCATGAGGCCAGGGTTAGATGCCCTCTGCAAAGCCGTGGGGGCCTCTGGGAACCAGAACCTATAGGGCCACCCAGCCAGCCTCCTCCTACACTCCCCTCATCACTTTCTGCCTAGCCTCAAGCCTCATCCCCTGAGGACCTCCTGACCCTCACAGCTGCACCTGGTCTTTCCCACTCTGAGCCTCTCAGCAGCCAGGGAAAACACCTGTCTTCCAAAAGGCAATTATAGCTTTTTATTGTGCTGGGCCTTCTTGTGTCTGCATCACACACCAGGCCAACAACTGGAGAGCAAGTCTTATGTCTTATTTATATACTTGCAGAACCTCAGCAAGAGCAGGACCCAGCACAGCTGTGTGATGCTATTTGCAGAAAAAAGAAGAAAAGGGAAACAGAGAAGAGGGAGAAGAGGAGAGGGGAACTGGTGGCAAGAGTCTGGGGAAGGGCATGAGGCTGTGGGAACTGGGGAGAAAGCTAGTCAGCCACAAAGTAGGTAGATAGTAGGTTGTGATGAGACCAATTAGGGTAGTTTGACCCACAGGCCAGAATCAAACTTGACTTTGTGAACCTACTCTTGAGTGAACTAAGTGCACACAATCTGAGAAGCAAGTTCATGCTCTGGCCAGGATGCCAAGAAATGAAGTGGCTCCCATCCATCTTGAGCCTCTCTTTTGTCCCCCAAATTATAACTTGAAAGACAGCAACCGCATAATGAGGGACTGTGGTTGTTTCGGGGCTGGGAAGCAGAAGGAGCAGGAAACAAAAGGCCTCAGCCTTTAGGAAGGAGGCACCCTCATTTTTCTTGGGCAGCACTAGCCTCCTTTGAAAGAAAGAAAAGAACACAAATCTAGCGCCATGGCAACAATTCCTGGCCACCCTGGGGTGGTAGCCCTGGGACGTGACCACCTCCCATAAATTTCTCCAGAGGTCAGACTCCCCCGGTTTCCAGGCCGCACAGACACAGGAGTCCCATAAAAGGAATGCCAGATTACACCTTTGGGTCTGGTCCATGGAGTGATGGACAGGGAAAGCTTCTCTCCTCGCCTGCCATCTGCTCAGTCATAGGATGTGATTTCCCTGCCCTGAACTCCAACTTGAAAGCAGCCTGTAACTATACCCGCCCCCCCCCCCAAAAAAAATGCTGTTCACAAAGGCATAGCGTAAATACACAAAAGAAAACCACCTCTTGGCTCATTTTGAATGTTGAACTTACGACTGTCAGGGGAGGCAGCAGGTGCAGGCACATTTAGACCTTTGTCTAGGAGCGAGACTAGGGCCCGCTGGGACAGGTCCTGTGGAGACAATAGGCTCTGACATTAATGGAGGAGTCCTTGGTTCACAGTGATCAGAGCCGTGTGCATGCTCTTATTGCCACAACCTTATTAAAAAAAAAAAAAAAAGGTCTCATAAATGAGTTATATGCACTCACAAAGTTCACATGGCAGAGATGGCCAAGAGTCTACCCAAAGCCATTTTTCCTTCCTCTTTAATAGAACTGCAGCTGGGCACATGACTAGATAGCAACACTATATCTCCCAGCCTGCCCTGCTGTCTGGACCAAGAGGAGCAGCAAGGAGGTCACTTGTAAACCAAAATCTTTGCCATGGGGGCTTGCATGCTCCTCTCCTTAAAAATCTCAGCCTCAAATGACCTGGGACTCAGACTGTTGGGAACAGCTGTGCCTTTAAGAGGCCACAGCTGGCTTTGGGCCGTCCCCTCTTCTTCCACCTTCCACAGGAAGAGAAGCCCCCTCCTCCAGGGGCGAGCACGTGTCTGATGGCCGGGGACTCCAGACCCCAATCCTTGGGGGGCTGGGTCTCCGCCCACAAGGGAAGTCTCCTGACATCACTTGATGGACAGCCTTGGTGGCGAACCTGTAGTCCCTCTCTTATGCCCGCCTTTGGGGGTATATCTGTTGGCTCCTCATTTGAATAAATCAGAATGCCCCAGAGGTATTCTCCGAGACCACCACGCGCTCGTGTCTTTCCTTGGGGCTGGCAGGCATGGGGTCTGGCAACCACAAGCAAACCGAGGCTGCATTGGGACCCCACTCCCGCGATTAATCCCCATGGCCAGGGGACATGAGAGAGTGAGTATGGATCCCACATGGAAGAAGCAGACAAGCCCAGGAACCACCCCCCCCCCCCACGCAGATGGGGGGCAGTAGAGGGAGGCCTGGCATCAGACTTCACCTTGCACCTGGAGAATACTTTTGAGTGAAGGAAACAAAGTGGAATTGAGCTATGAAGAAGTCTGGGACATAGATAAGCACAGGGAAATACATCTCATCTGTTAGTGAGACTCAAACAGGCTATAAGAGGCCAGTGATCCATCTCTTTGAGTCTTTGCCTTGTGGGTCTGCTTGTTACAGCAACAAGAATTACAGCTAGAACATAGTAGCAAAGTCCAAGCTTTTGAACAGTTCTGTCTTACTTCAAATCCTACTGGTAAAATCATTGTCCAGACAGGTGGGTAGAAACTAGATTTGAAACAGTAGCAATGTATAAGGAATGGTCACATACATGCTTCAAGGCCTGAAAAATCAAGAGAAGCTGGGGATACTTAAACTCCTAGTCCTGGCATGCCCTTTTGACCTTGATTGATGGATGATGCCTTACTGTGCCCAAGTGAGTAGCTACCACTGATTGAGTGGATTAAGTGACAAACACTTGGTATGATTTTATCCTGTAACTGTAAGTTCAAAATCAAGATGCCAGGGAAGGAGTAAGGCCTCCTCCTCAACTCTTTCCCTATCATCTACCTCCAGCTTATTGATGGCCCCAATCCTGCTGTGTCCTCACCTGGCCTTTGCCCTGAGTCTCTTCCTTATTTTACAAAGACACTAGTCAGATTGAATTAAATGCTATCCTGAGATCTCACTAACCTTAATTACTTCCTAAAAATTCCTGTCTCCAAATACTCATATTCAACATAAAAATTTAAAGTGGTCACAATCAGTTCATCACTGTCTGGTAAAGATTTAGAGCAGGAGACAGGGAGCCTGAGCTCCCTGACTTTCCCATTCATTCATTGTGCACCAATGGGCCAAGCATTGCCTATCTCTATGCTACATTCGGCCCCGAAAGGTGAAGAAAATTAAAGATGAAAGCCTGAGTAAGGTCCCTGGCACTCAGTAAATTTATATTTAGAGAAGCTTTGAAGACTAGCTATGTCTCCACTCCAGAAAAATCTTGAATTCTGAAGCTCTCTTCCTTCCCTGTATTGTATGCAGTAGTTTGTCCTTCCCCAAGGCCCTGAGTGACTACACGTAAAACAAGAATCTGTTCCCAGGTAGCAGAGAGCAGCCGTTTGGCCCAGGGCCACCTTGTGATGTGGCAGCTCAAGCAGGAAAGGTCTCACCACTCCTGACTCTGCACCCATGCCCTCGCACTTAAGTTCAAGGGCAACCATGATTCAATTTAATCCTTTATGAACACATACACACACATAGACATGAGAGAGAGACAGAGAGAGACAGAGAGAGACAGAGACAGAGAGACAGAGACAGAGATGGGCCATTAGGGATCTGTCTAGGGAGAGAAAAATGCTAGCCTTGGGGGACACAGCTGATTCTTGAAAATGAAGGCTGTTGTAAAGCACCCCCCCCCACTTGCACACTTCTGCATTTGGCCAGTTCCATTCCTGTTCTATTGCCATGTTGTGAGAGATCCATGAGGATCCTCACAAGAATCCAGATGCTAACTTTTAGTCTCCAGACCGACAATCCAAGTACCAATCTCTTTTCTTTATAATGCAGTCAGCCATGAGTATTTTGTTATAAACACAAGATGAACTCAAACACTTCCTTTAACATTATGACACATAGTAACACATGGACTGACTTGCCACAAGTCTCTTTCCACCAGGAGGCATGTTGATCTTCAGCAGAGTGTGATGACATTGCTGAATTTATTTGCTGGGAAGGTGAAAAGAATGCCCTTGAGACTGGACACTGCTGGGCTAGCTCCTGGCATGCAGAATTTCTAGTCAGGCCATCCATCATTCAGCACTAAGCATTGTTCCAGGGTGCAGAGCCCTGGCCCTGGCATATGGCCCTGTGATCTCAGAAAAGTGTAACCTTGGTTCTGGTCTGTGGAAGAAACCTATTATCTCCAACAAGCTCACAAGTGAGCTGGCCACTCAAGCAGGCACAGGGAAAGGTGGACACTGTAGCATCAGGCACACCTGCACTGGGCATCCAAATCACAGCTGCCTCTGTCCTGCTGTACTTGTCCACAAGATGTGTGCAGGAGACGATGTGAATGGAAGCAGGCTCTGCAACAGGCACTGTGGGTAAGCTATCAGCAAATCTCAGCCGTCCTGCTCTACCATCAGCCCTGGCTCATCGCTCAGATGCCTGATGTTAATGCTGTCGTCCTAATGGTTGTCCCAGAGAACCTGTGGGACAACTACACCTTGCCCACCACTCTGCAATCCTCACTGGGGTTCAGGCTCTGTGTGCCACACACCACAGGAAGAAAGGGCCATTATCAGTTCCCTTTCCCCAGCAACCCGGGAACTTTTCCAAGTGCTTCTCTAGGACATCAGTAGTTGTCCAGTAGTCACCCAAAAGGCAAAAACAGCTCAGATGTTAGACTAGAGTTCAAGGCAGCAGCCTGCTCATTCAAAATCCACGCACCATTCAGGCTCCTTGCCAAGAGCTGCCAGGCTGGCTCATATATTACTTATCACCTTGTACTCAGCAACAAATATGTGTTTGAGTGGTTTTATTGTTCACTAAGTTGTAAGGCTTAGAGATGGTTACACTGTCTTGGCACAATCCCACAGCAGGTAGCAAGGCTGTCTTCCTCTGCTCTCCCAGTAGAGACATGAGTTTTCGCTTCTTGTCACATCACCATCATTGCTGGTTCTTTGCCAATCTCCTTTCATTGTCTTTCTTATCTGTGGGTCTTAAAAGAGTTGCTATTTTCTTTCTAAAATCAAAATTTCAACTAAATTGGAAACAAAACAGTCTGAGTTCCCCGTTGCTGTCGTACCAAGTCGCGAGACGACCACCAAGAAGGCCACCGAGACTCAGACTTTCCGAAATGCAAAAGCAAGGCAAGGCTTTATTCAAGCGAGCTGCAACTCGGGCCTCGTCCTACCCACTGATACAGCGGAGGTTAGAAGGGAGCCCCGAGCTGTGATTACACAGGGCTTATAAAGGCAAAAAACAAAGTTACAACAATCAGGTGTTCAAGCAAGCAAGATTAGGACACAGGTACAAATCTGATTGGCTCAGGGCTCGAGGCACTCTGGGGGCAGTCAGAGTTAAGCATTCCCAGCGGTTAGAGTTCTTGACCGACTGAGCCCTAATAAGCTTATCCTGGGTTTGCTCATAGTTTAAACAGACAACAAAACAGGGGCTGCCTGAAAATGGGGTTTACTTTAACTCTTCATTCCTCCCTTCACTGACATCCTTTTCTGGAAGTGCTGAAAGAGAAAGAATTCATTTCCTTGTGCTTTCCACCTTCCAAGCACTGCCCACATTTCCTAGACCACTGCCTGAAAGCCAGCGCTGCCTGATCAAGTCTCCCACATTCTGACTCACCCTCTCCTACTTACATGAATCCTTGTGGTCCATGAAGCCTACTCAATCATCCAGTGAGCTCACACACTCTCTCTTTAAAGGATGTTATTCACCTTCTTTCTACCTGAAACCTAGACTCCACCTGTTAGGTAGCTCAACATCTCACAGTTCCAGGGTTTACAATGTGACACACATCTTTGGGTTATTATCAATCTTACCAAAGATGTGAAATGGCAAGGATTTTAGGGACATTTAGCCAGTCCCTACAATGTTTCTGCAGGACAGGGCTCTCATTTTATAAGTGATAAAAATTAAATCTTGAAGCGGTTCAGTGATTTGTTCCAGGGTGTCAAGTGCTGGATAGTAAAGTTAGAGGTCTCATTGTTAAAATTCTTTTGAAAGCATTATACAGAGTATAGCCCAAAGGGACAGAGAAAGCACATGATAGATGATAGATAGAAAATCAGCAGATAGAAGATAGATAGATAGATAGATAGATAGATAGATAGATAGACAGATAGATTTTAAGAAATTGGCTTAGTGAGGTTGGTGAATTTAAACCTTTCAAAGCTAATGTCCCAGTTTGAGTTTAAGGACATGAAGCCGCTATATAAACAAGAGAAGTCTATATCCCTATTCAAAGGCTATCAGGCAGAATAAAGAAACTAATGTCTCAATTTGAAAGCCACACGGGCAGAGAATTCTCTTTCACCCAGGAGAGGGATATCCGTTTACTCTTGTCAAGTCTTCAACTGATTGGATAAGGCTTGTCCACACTGGGGAGAGCCATCTGCTTTTCTCAATCTACCTACTCAACTGTTCACCCTCACAAAAACACTCAGGATAATAGTTGCCCAAATCTTTTGGCACTCAATGGCCCAGTCGAGATAAAACATTAAATAAATCAATGCACACAATCTCCCAAAAGCATTTTGAAATAAATAAAGAATTCTCATTTGGGAAATGATTGCATAATTTACAAGACTTAAATGCATTTACCAAAGGTTTAGAAGTCTTATGCTTATTTTCATCAAAACTTTACCAGGTTAGGTTCCAAAACTTTTAGACATCAGATGAATAAACTGTGGATATTAACCTCCCACAGCTTGATCTAAAATAAAAACTACTCAGGAGAGAAAAGACACAATTCCTGAGCATCAACAAAGAACTTACAGTGAAGTATGCTTTCTTTCTTCTTTGAATCCAAGGAGTAGGACTGAGGTAACTGAGCTTTGCCTACCTTGTTGGTAAGATGTGATTGCGTATCTTCAAGGGCTGACATTTGCTTGGAGATAACAGTGACATTTGCCCAGAACACACTAGAAAACATGCTATTATCTTATTCAGGCTCCACCATGAGTAGGCCTTACTTCTCCAGGTCAAGCATGTAAACCAGGCTTGAGTCTCCATGGCAACCCACCACTGCATGAATCTTAGAAGGAAAGGAGTTGTCTCTGCCCCAGAGCAGTGGTAAAAAATGCCCCTGGGGGCAGGGGACAGGGGGCAGATACATTGGGGAGTTTTTGTAAGGTGTGAGTCTGTTCCAGCCATGACCACCACTGAACTGAGGAGGAAGCAGAGGGGTGGGAGGCAGGAGCCCTCAGCAGGAGCTGGCAGAGGGTGGGACAGAGGAATGCAGAAGCCATGAGCAAGCAAAAAGGTTATCATTGGGATAATTATTACTTATTGAACATTCAGGAAGTGCCAACCATTGGCTAGATATTGTCACAATACCAATTATAGATTTAGACTTATCGCTTCTGAAAAAGCCTTCAAGGAGTCATGCTACAAAACATGTTAGTGCTGGGGATATGATCCAGTGGCAAGAGTGCTTGCCTCGTATACACAAAGCCCTGGGTTCAATTCCCCAGCACCACATATACAGAAAATGTCCAGAAGTGGTGCTGTGGCTCAAATGGCACAGTGCTAGACTTGAGCAAAAAGAAGCCAGGAATAGTGCTCAGGCCCTGAGCCTAAGCCTCAAGACTGGCCAAAAAAAATAAAGAAAGAAAGAAAGAAAGAAAGAAAAGAAAAAGAAAAAGAAGAAAAGAAACACATTAGCTTCTAGGAGGAGGATCATTCAGGCAGAGGGCAGCCCCCTCTCCTCAGGCGTGGAGAGGGTTACACAGGGAGGTTTGTCTCAGGGAGCTGCTTCTTCTCAGCTTTGGCTACACAAACATGGTCCATTTTATAACTCTTGACACTTTAGCAGTCCAGTGGTCAAGCCACCCTTCCTACTCATCCAGCACCTTGCTAGGAGCCAGGTTTTAAAGACAGTGTTGAAACCAGAACATCTTGCTAAGTGCTTGTGCCTCCGACCTATAATCCTAGCTGCATAGGAGGCTGAACACTGAGGATCATGGTTTGAAGCCAACAGAAGTAGAAAAGTCCATGAGTCTCTTATCTCCAGTTAACCAGCAAAAAGCTAGATGTGGAAGTATAACTTAAATAGTAAAGTGCTAGACTTGAGCACAAAAGCCAAGTAAGAGCCTGAGAACCTAAATTGAAGGAGGAGGGGGATGAGGAGGAAGAGGAGGAGAAGGAGCAGGGGAAGAGAAAGGAGAAGAAGAAGAGGAAGAAGAAGAAGAAGAATGTCACTACTTCATCTTACTTTGAGCCTTGGAAGACAGTCACCCCCAGTGAGGTCTAAGGGTAAGCCCAATAGCCTCCTCTCCCATAGCTTAGCATGCTCCTTTCCTAAGCAACACTACGCCCATTTAGTGAGAGCAGTAACTAACCAGTCCCCACCCTCCTTTACCTTGAGATGGTACTCCTTTAGGGCAATTATGACCATATAAGGCAACAAGTTCCCCTTACAGTGCTCCAGGCCTAGGCAGTTGCAGGACCCCTTATCAACTATTTGGGCAGCAGCCATAAATCCTAGCCTGCCATGATGAAGCCCCCCGTCTGCCCCCAGTCCACACATCCACACTGAGGTCTCCTGCCTCTAAGACCTCCTAGGTTATATAGGTCACCCCAGACAATAGACTGCACTTCTCACTTCTCCCTGGTGCGAAGGGGTCTTGCCCATCCCTTTGCTGGCAATAAACCTTTCCTTTATTCTTTTGTACCTGTATGTCTGCATGGTTTCTGGCAAAGTTTAATGTATTCTAACTGGTAGCCAGGGTCAGCCCCTACTTCTGGAGAGAGCAGAGGACACAGATGACAGCTGTGAATGTTTCTGATGCTCCATGAGCAGATTCCAAGTTCAGCCACAGGGCCTAGGCTGATCTGCAGTGTACTGGGCTCAACCACAGTCCCGTTGGCCTCTATTAAACTGCACAGGTACCAGAATTACACAGGAGGCATTCAGCATAGCTGCTCAGGACATTGCTAAATCAAGACTTACTTGCTTTAGTCATTATGACTTAAACTTGTGAAGGATTACTTCTGTCATCATGGCTACTCAGAAGACTGAAATCTAGAATCATGGTTTGAAGCCACCCTGGACAGGAAAGTCTGTGAGACTCATCATTAATCAATGAGCAAAAACCAGAAGTGCAGTTGTGGTTCAACAGATAGTATCGACCTTGAAGGAAAAAGCTAAAGGAGAGTGCCCAGGCCCTGTGTTCAAGCCCTAGTAACAGAAAAACAATTAAGCAAAATAAAAATAAGAATATGTAATTTAACCCAATGGTTGCCATAATGTCAGCAGCGTTTCCTTTCCAGTACCATCAGTGTAGAGGAGTCGGAGGGTTCTCCAGAGTGGTGCTGTGGTGGGGGGAGGTGCTCCCTTCTCCCTGTCTCTATCTCCACAGGCCTGGGACACAAATCTTCAGGCAGCAAACAACATCCACCAGGGGAAATCACTGTGCTTAATGAAGCAAGTGCAAAGGGAAGCAGGTTCCCAGAGAAAGAGGAGCAAAGAGAGACCCACACAGCTTATACATCCAACACCCAGAGCTCCTTTTGCTTTCTTGCTTGTGAAGCCCATTTTCCCAGCACACAGCTCTCCCAGCACCCACACCACAGTCACCACAGACCCTTTGTACAGAATGTTAGCACTGATGGGGAGCACTGACGGGGGTATTAAGATAGAGGTGTGGTGCTCAGCCTTTCTTATATGGAAAGAGTCACAATATGTGCACCCCTAGTTCTCCATGAATTTACTCGAAATTGGGGCCAGGCCTACTTTGGACAAAGACAACAGTGATCTCCAGAAGGAATTTTTATTGCCTCACAAGTGATGAAATTATCACTCTGTCTCTCCCCTTTCTCTCTTTTCCTCTTCCTGCTCTTTTGTGGGAACTCAGAAAAAGGTATAGCCCAAGAAGACTAGGCCCTGCTGTGAAGATCCCTCACAGGGAACTCTGATGCCATGTTATATAAGTCACTACGGATACCTACTGAACATTGGGTTGAAATACAACAAGTGTCTCACACATGCTATATGAGCATGAGTGCACACAGAAACACACTCGGATCTCTCTAAAAGCATTTGTCAGAACCAGCAATAAGGACTGGAACCACCACAAGACATCAATATCTTACATTAATCCTGATGGATGGATGGATGGGTGGATGGGTGGGTGGGTGGGTGGATGGGTGGATGGGTGGGTGGATTGCCATGCTGGGGATGAATTTAGGGCTTCATGTTTACTAAGCACACACTCTACGACTTCAGCCATGCTACACGAAGGACAGGCATGATTGCTCACAGTGTTCACATCACACACTTAATGCATCACCCATCACAGGTCATAGTCTTCCTCCATGCACTTTGCTGCATTACACTAGAAGAAGAAAAGCAGGTACACTAGAATAAGGGAAGCAGGCTTTGGGTACATCAAATGAGTTTTCTGAGCAGAAAAGAGAGGCTCACTGACTCTGGATAGGCAGATGAGGGAGGTTGATAGCATACAGTTGAGTGTGTTTTTCAAAGGTAGCCAAGACAGCATACCCTACTCTGTCCTTCCTCCAGTGCAGCCTGGACCCTTCTCCATTGAGTACAGGGGAGAACGGCCATTAGTCAATAGAATTCTGTAAAAGGGATGGATGACACTACAGATGAATGGATCCAAAAAATGTGGCACCTGTACACAATGGAATTCTACACAGCTATTAGAAATGATAAAATAATGGCATTCGCAGAGAAATGGTCAGATCTTGAACAAATAATGTTGAGCTAGATAAGCCTAGAACACAGAAACACAGAGAACAAAGGCACATGGTCTCCCCGATATGTGGTTTGGGAGGGGGGTGATGAGAACAGTAGATATCGTGTCTGTAAAATAACAAACTTCTTTTCAAATGATATTTCCAGATGTCTTGGTCAGTGACTTCACATTATGTCTCTAAAACCAAACAATTACTAAATAAACATAAAAAGTCTAGGATAGACCTATCAGAGGAAAAAAATAAAATAAAAGGGAGAGATGAGGTTCCGCCTGTTTGGCTGAATGCTATGAGAGCACCTATATACATCCACATGAAATTCCATTGGCGGGAAGCCCTGGCCACTTCCCTTGGAGGCCTGCAGATGACTTGAGCCCACCCTTCTTGCTACCACATGGTGCAGGTCCTGATGGCTAGGGCTGAGGAGGAAGGTAAGCAGTGCACCGACTTTTAGCAGAAGGCCAGGCACAGAACCAGGCACCTCCCTGGTATGGGTGCTGAGCATGTATGGCACCTTCCATCTCAGATCTTTGTGAGAACCAGGTTACTAGGGCACAAGTAAGTAGGTTAAGTAGATCATGGAAGCTGCTTTGTTTACCCTACAAAACTTTTTTGTGGTGTCTCCACAATTGTCTAGGCTCTTAGCCCTCACATGATCCTATCTCTAAGACATGGGCAGATAAATGCCAGGACTCCTGGCCAGGTTAGACTCTTGCTATCACATAGATCTTAAATGTCCACCAAAGGCTGCTGTGCTAAACGTTTGGTAGCCAGCTGGTGATACTGTTGGGAAGTGATGAGGACAGGGGTAAAGCTTAATAGAAGAAAGTTAGGTCATTGGGTATGAGCCTTTGAAAGGTGAATGAAAGCCCTGACCGAATTGTCCCTATTTAGCCGAAGTCCTATAGGGACTATGTTAGGGAAGATGGCCAAACACTGCTGAAGTGCTATCCTCTCAGAACATGCCCAGGCTGTGTAAATCAATCTCCCTGCTCTGCCTTGCAGTGTACAGTATTTCTTTTATTTGGTATACAAAGCAGAGTGGCCATAACAGGGAAAACTCCTGGAGTCTAAAACTTCTGGTTTCAGACTCACCTCAAAGCTATGTTGGGCTTTAGTTCTTTGGGCACCAAATAGCAGGGTGATGAAAAAATAGTTCTTGTCAGAAATGTTCTGCTTGGTGCAAGCATTCCCAAATCATCCACTTCGATCCAGATCGTTGTTACAATGAACACTTACTTAGTGAAAACCAAACTGTCATTTTGAAAGGGTGTGGCTCAGTGGGTAGAAGGCTCACCTAGGCCTAGAGGATGCAAGTTCCTGGGTTCAATCCTTACTAGTAAATGGAGGGGGCATGGGGACAGGGGGGCGGGGAGGGAGGAGCCAGGTTAGGAATGTGGGGATATTGCATGCTCAAGGCCCAGAGTCTGATGCTGGCACCAGCACCTCCACCACCACCACTACAACAACAATGAAAGACAAAAATGGACATCACAATACATGCCTACAGTCTCAACTACTTAGAAGGCTGAGGCAGAAAGACTGAGCCAGGAGCTCCAGACAGGCCTGGCAACAGGGCAGACTCTGTTTCAAAAATAAGTAAGTAAACAAACAAACAAATGTTAATGACAAATAAGGGTTGAGTACTTGCTTGGTTTATCCATAGCACAACAAAAGTAGATAGCTTCAACATATGAGAGAAAGAGAGATGCATGCATACATACATTCACACATGATGGGCAAACAGATAGATAAATACAATTAGCCACCCTTTGTTTTGGACAGAACTGCTAAGGGGCCCTTTTAGTTATGCAAATATGAGGATATAAAGATGACTTTATCCCAGCCCTAAGAGACTCATTAAATCATTGTATATAGGGCTAGCCTAGGAATGTGGGCTGGGTACCCTGGGAAGGAATCCTATTAGAAAAAAAAAAAAAATCGTGTGTGTGTGTGTGTGTGTGTGTGTGTATGTGTGTGTGTTTGTGTGTGTGTGTGTGTGAGAGAGAGAGAGAAAGAGAGAGAGGGAGAGAGGGAGAGCACCACAACGTTCCACCCAAATAGTCTCAGTAAGGCCCCATGGTGTGCTCCTATTCATAAATTTGACAGGGTGAAGGAACTGAGTCTGGCAGGATATGACTGCTTCCTTGGGGTCCTGGGCCCAAGCCAGGCTGCTTAGGGGAGTAGGAGGGGAGAGTTTACCCAACCAGAATTCAGTGCCCCCTCCCCCAGGCCCGGAAAGGAGTGCTAGTCCTGGAGCAGGAGCTAGCACAGGGAAAATGGTTACAAAAACAAAGAAAGAAAGAAAACAACTTATTCTCCAAGCAAAGGAGGGTGCAGGGATCCTAGAGGGCTAAGCACCACCCTGTGCTGGAAAGTTTGGGTTGTAGAGGAGGGAAGTGAGAGCCCTGTCCTAGCCAGAGACAAGAGAGAGGACAGTCCAACCAGGTCCACCAGGAAGACTGAGCTCGATGGAAAGGAGAGGAGAGAGGGGCTCCGAACTAAGTAGTTCAATAACTAAAGAGCCAAGCCATGAAAGGCAGGACTTGCATCTCTGCTTCACTGACATATCCCTTGGACCCGGGGCAGGTGAGGAAGACACACAGGGCAGGTCTAACCTCTCTACAAAACCAGATCTGTCCACCCAGAGATTTTCCCTACTGATCGAATTAATTAGCACTTTTGCAGCTAGCCAACCAGTTCTCAGAAAGGGAACAAAGAGACCTACTGAATATGTGTGTGTGGGTACCTCCCCCACCCCTGGGGCCACCAGGGTGATAGGAGTTGACAGAATCCCTGCTGGTTTACTCTAGAGAATGGGGACATGGACATCAGAAAAACACCCCTGAGGAGCTTCGTGGAGGGGAGGGAGGGGGAGGGAAGGGGAGGACAAAGAACTAGAGGAGAGGGGAAAGGGCAGGCCCAGGCTTCTAATCCTCATTCAGAGGCAGAGAGAAAATTCAAAGAGAGGAAAGAAACAAAGAACATATTTTCCTCTGGGTCCTCAGCATGGAGCCATGCAATGATTAATGATGTAATCAGCCTGCAGAAGCTGCTCAGGTTTCTATGCAAATGGAGAGAAAATGCGGCCAAAACCCAAACCCCCAATGTCAGTGTAACATAAGGAACTGGAGCTCAGAACAGGAAGAAAGCAATGGCTGGAAAGAATCCTGCATGGCCTGTCTTCCCACTGGCCCACGTGACTGACTGCCCAGGGACTGTAGACTAAAGCTATGTCCAGCAGCAGATAGAATTGTGGGGCTTACAGAATGAGAACTCTACAACCTCCCCTCTGCCCCCAGGCCAGGCCCTCTGTGATGAGTTAAGATGATACACATTCATAGCATGAATCACCACAGGCTCCATTCTCTGGTGTCAGATATCTTGACACTGGTCATCCCTTGTCACTATTATGCAATTATGGGAGACATCAGAACAGACTCCAGCTGGAGCTCGTCCTATAATTTGTAATGGAGAAACACATACACTCAATAAACCAAAATCTGCCTTTTAAATGTTTGAATTTTTTTTTTTTTGCCAGTACTGAGGCTTGAACTCAGGGCCTTGAATTCTCAGCTTGCTTGCTCACAGTTGGTGCTCTAACATTTGAGCGATGCCTCCAGCCCAGTTTTTTGCTGCTTAACTAGAGACAGAGTCTCATGAATTTATCTGCCCAGGTTGGCTGAACCTCCATCCTCTGGATCTTAGAATTACAGGCAAGAGCCCTGATGCTTGCATTTCAATGTCATTCTCTTCTTTCATAATACTCTGGATTTTGTTTGTTGCAGTTATTGCTATTGTTGCATTGCCATTATTTTGAGGAGGACTTCAAAGACCTCACCAAACTGGCAATGTGGTAGGTGTTTTTGTGACAGAAAAAGGGGAACTGTGAGGCAGATACAAAAAAGTGTCAGACATAATATATGGTCAATAACCTTTGTCTCATCATGGCATTATTTTGTTCCCATAGTACTTCAGGCTTCTGCTCAAATGTTCTTCCTGTTCAATTTCTTCTTCCCATATGCCCTTGGTGCCTGCTCAACCAATGAAAAGAGCCAAAATGGCTCATGCACAAGCCATCAAGCAATCAGCACAATGCCAAGAGGAGGAGACTTGAGAGGAACCCCCATACAAACCACAACAACAGCAAAAGAAAACAAAAACTGGCTGTGCTACTAAACCTGCTCCAGGATGGAGAGTTATTTCTGTGCTACTTTCTTTCACTTTCAAATAAACTTATTCTACTTACCTTAAACACTCTCTGTTCTCTTCTTTTTTTTTTTTTTCAGAAAAGAGTTTATTGAAGGGAGAGCAAATTGCCAGCCTGCACAAGATGGAGGGGCATATACAGAAGGGAAGGAAAAAGAGAAAAAGAGCCTTTTAATTCATTAATGGGAAAAGAAAACAAACCTGTTTGTGGTCTTTTGGATAAATGCCCAGGAGTGGGATTGCTGGGTCATATGGAAGCTCTATGTTTAGTGTTTGGAGAAACCTCCATACTGCTTGCCAGATTAGCTAAACAAGTTTATACTCCCAACAATAATGTAGTAGAGTTCCCCTTGGCCACATCCAGCCAGCATCTGTTATTTGTTTTCTTGATAATGGTCATTCAAACTAGGGTAAGAGGAAATCTCAATATTGTTTTGATTTGCATTTCTTTTATGGCCAGAGATGCTGAACATTTCTTCATGTGTCTATTGAGCATTCTTAATTTTTCTTCTGAGAAGTCTCTCTTTAAGTAAGTCTTTAGCCCATTTGTTAATTGAGTTCTTATTTCCACAAAGCTACCAGCACAACCATGTTCATTGCAGTATTGTTTACGATAGCCCAAATATTAAATCAACCCAGATGCCCCTCAGCAGATGAATCGATAAAGAAAATGTGGCATATACTCAATGGAATTCTATGCTTCCATCAGAAGGAATGATATTGTACCATTCATAAGGAAATGGAAAGACTTGGAAAAAATTATATGAAGCAAAATAAGCCATATCCAAAGAAACATAGGGTGCATGGTTTCCCTCATTTGTTTTAGCTAGAAAGTGTCTATAAATCTACAAGTAAACACATTGGATGGTAAAAGAAGAAAAAAGACGCTTGGACATGATAAATTATACAAGACTCTAGATATTTACAGTCAGAACAAAGGAGGATATTCTTAGGAGGAACTCACAAAAGTTCAATAGCTATGAGCATATGATCATATAAAATGTTTATCAAAATGAACTCCAAGGGGCTGGGGATATGGCCTAGTGGCGAGAGAGCTTGCCTTGTATACATGAGGCCCTGGGTTCGATTCCCCAGCACCACATATACAGAAAATGGCCAGAAGTGGCGCTGTGGCTCAAGTGGCAGAGTGTCAGCCTTGAGCAAAAAGGAAGCCAGGGACAGTGCTCAGGCCCTGAGTCCAAGGCCCAGGACTGGCCAAAAAAAAAAAAAAAAAAAAAAAATGAACTCCAAGAAATGCAAACAAGAATTTTTATGTTATTTTGTTTCTTTTTTTCTCCCTTTTCCCTGTTTTTTATTTCAGTACCTTTTGTCTTACATGTAAGTTTATCTGTTTGGGTGAGGGCAAGGGGGCCCAGAAATGGTGGGACAAATGTTGAACAAATGCAGTAGTGATATTCACTAGACATTGTGTTGAAAAATGAACTATATACCTTGTGGGGGTAGGGGGTAGGAGGGAAAGACTGGGAGAAAACAAGAGAAAAAGAGAGCCTGTTCCAAAAGAAATGCACTCATTATCTGACTTGTGTAACTGTAACCTGTACATCACCTTTACAATAACAATAACGACAGAGAGAGAGAGAGAGAGAGAGAGAAGAAGAAGAAGAAGAAGAAGAAGAAGAAGAAGAAGAAGAAGAAGAAGAAGAAGAAGAAGAAGAAATGTGCATAAGCTCAGGTCCTGCCCTCCACCCAGCCCAGCCACTTGTGTCCACAGCAGCTTCCCCAGGACTCCTTCAAAGTGAAAAGCTTAAAAGCTTCTTTTGCTGGGTCCATTCTTCTCCTATTAAAAGTGGGAGAAATGCTTGGCATCCACTCGGGCTTATGTGCTAACCCCTCTGTTTTTTTCAGCACAAAGCTGGGAAGGGTGAAGGCTGCATGGGCACCCAGTCTTAGTCACCATCCAGCATTGCTGCCTCACTGTGACAAGCACAGAATGCTAAGTGTGTGTTGGAAGAACGGAATGAGAGGGAGAAAAGAATGGGAGAGAGGATGAGTAAAAGCAAGGGGGCAAAATAGAAGAACAAAAAAGTCAAAGAATAAAGGAAAGATGAAGGGAAATTCCAGTCTCGACTTCTCTCAGCCAACCCCAGCTGTCTGCAGGCTCCAGGGCCCGTTCAGATAGAAAGGCACTATAGACCTAGTGGCTCACTAACAATAGATATTTATTTCTCAAGATTCTAGGGGCTGGGAAGTCCAGATTAAGGTGCCAGTGGGAGAGGGGGAAGGCATTTTCCTGCTCATAGATGGCACCTCCTTGGACATCAGGAAGGGTGGTGGGGCTCTCTGGGTTTCTTTTATGAGAACACAAATCCCATTCAGAAGAGCTCCACTTTCATAGCCTAAGACTTTCAAAACCCAAAGACTTTACCTCTACACACTAGCACCTTGAATTGGGGAGTAGGGGACACCAACATTCGGTCCATAGACCCCCTGCTGTGCTCTCCAGGACAGGCAGGGAAGAGGTCAGGACTCCGAGACTGGGTGGCCCTCACTGTCTGGTCCTCTCTGGGCTTCCACACTGAACATGGATGGTGAAGTCTCCCTGCTGAGGTCAGAGAAGAAATGTCAGTGTAGCACTGTTTTAACCTGCAGGCCCAGGCACTCATGCTTCTTCATTTCCTGAGAACCAGAGGTGGGAAAGGGAGGAGAACAAGAGAAGCCTAGGAGGAGAGAATCCACCCAACCTCCTAGAGCAAGCAGCCCACTGCCAGGGATGGACTCAGCCTGGGGGCCTTGGGAACAGGATGTGAAGCTACTGTGTGTTCTTAGAGAACAGTGCTGAGCACAGGTGGGTCGCCAGTCAGCGGCATATGCCAACACTCTTAGCCTCTCCTACTTGGGGACCTGACTACACTCCTCTCAAACCCACCCTCATGGCCAGAGCACAGGTGCTGTTTCATTGTGAGGGGAAGACAGCTGTTCTTAGAGCAGTGCTGCTCCGGAAGCCATGGTGTCAGATGCATGCAGTTAGACTAGGAGCCATCCACAGCCAAGGTTGGAGAGATGCTGGAATCAGCCTCAGGGGAGTGTCAAAGCACAGATAGAATGATGATGTGTGCCAGAAGAGAAAATCCAGGAGTTGGTGCAATGTGGCTGCGCTGTCTGAGGGCCACATACTGCAGAGGCCAGCAAAGGGGATAGTGAGGCATGACACCTCCTCTGCTCACAGGGTCCCTAATATTACTGCAGCTGGCCTGAGTTGGGCGTGCTTTAGACCCAGGACACAGCTGGGCTCCGCAACTCTTACAGAACAACGGCTATCACTTCCTTCCATTTCCCTAGTGTCTCTGAACCCTTCACAGGGACCCACAAATAGTGACCCCTTCTGACACAGAATGCTTTCCAAGAACCACTTTGGAGCTGGATGTGAGGGCTCAAGCCTGCTATCCCCAGCTACCCAGGACACCTACGTTAGGGGGACATTAGCCCTGAGGGCCTACTTTAAAAATAACCAGTGGCTCAGAGCTAAGAGTGCCTTCCTAGCAAGTATGAGATCCTGAGGTTCAATAGTGCTTAAAAAAATAAGAGAGAGGGCTGGGAATATGGCCTAGTGGTAAGAGTGCTTGCCTCCTACACATGAAGCTCTCGGTTCAATTCCCTAGCACCACATATACGGAAAACGGCCAGAAGGGGTGCTGTGGCTCAGGTGGCAGAGTGCTAGCCTTGAGCGGGAAGAAGCCAGGGATGGTGCTCAGGCCCTGAGTCCAAGGCCCAGGACTGGCAAAAAAAAAGAAGAAGAGAGAGACAGAGACAAATAGAGAGAGAGAGAAGCAAAAAAAGAATCCTAGCCGGGTGTTGATGGCTTGCACCTATAATCCTATGTTTAGGAAGCTGAGACCTGAAGATGAAGGCTGAAAGCTGAAGCCAGCCCATGTAGTAAAGTCCCCAAGACTCAATGAAGCACCAAAAAACCAGAAGTGGCTCCTGTGGAGGAGCATCAGCCTTGAGTGGAAAAGGCTAAGGGACAACTCCTGGGCCCTGAGTTCAAGCCCTACTATTGGCACATACAAAAAAATTCCAATGTGGTCTACCAGTATGGTCTCTGCCTCTTTTTGCACAGCTCAGAGCTGCCTTGCACTTTCCCTTTCTGACATCACTGCTGGCAGGACTGGCAGGACTCGGTCAGTCTAGCCCTCATGTGGCACATCTCCTCCATGCGTGTGTCCCTCATGGCAGCAGCTCAGACATCCAGGCTTTGCTTAGGGCCACATGCGCCTGTGGTCTCTGGCTGCTTGCTCAGGTCACGCATGCCTGTGGTCTCTGGCTGCTTTGGCTATCTGAAATGCATAATCCCATACTTCAGTTATCACTGACTTCATCGTTTGAACATCCACTTGGCGTGGTGTGTGGGAAGCCCTAGCACTCTGGCAATGGAGAATGAGTCAGAGCTATGGTTCCCCGGGCAGCTGAGCAATGGAATCCTCCTGCACTGATAGAGGAGGAGGGGAACAAAAGGCCCAGAATGGGGTTGGGGGGTAGGGGGGAGAATAGAGAGAGAAAGAAAGGCTAGGGAGGAAAAGCCCTGGCTTGTGAAGCAGGAGATGTCAGATGTCAGGGAAGGGCATGGCACATGTGGGGTGAGGGTGTGCTGCCCCCTGGAAGCCTCAGTGTAAAGAAGTGTCTGCTCACACAGCCTCTGCAGCTGCTACCACAAAGAACCAGGCTGGGTGGATTACACAACAGAAATCCATCCTCTCATTGCTCTGGGGTAGATGTCCAAGTCGAGGTTTGGGCAGGGCTGGTTTCCCATAGGCCCATCTTCCTGGGCTCGGTAAGCCAGAGGAAAAGAACACTGAAACTAACCCCTCTCCTGGGCACCTCCTAGGAAGCACTGTAAGCTCTGTCTCCTCCCTAGTGCTTCCCATGGCCTCTCTTCCTGGGGAATAATTAAGAGTTTATGCTTCTTTCCTTAATGGTAGAAAACGTCCAGGCCACTTCTAACCAAATGGAGGCACCTGTGCGATTGAACCCTGGTGTCCTTAGACTGAACCTTCTGCAAAAAATCCCTATGTGAGCTTCAGGCACACACATTGCATTCATGCATGTACTATAAACTATGGGATGGCAACTTCATACATTTGCAGATCCCTCCCCTGCCAAGCCATGACCCCTGTCTCCCCCAAACCAGCAGACTATCCTCATTATGAACTCCTCCCACTCTCCAAATTCTAGAAAGTGGAAATTCTAAACTACGGGTTTGCTCTTGAGCTACCTAGATCGAGCCTGTTGTTTCCCTTAACAATGTAGTTTCACTATCTCTATTAAATTCCTTGCTTTACCGTGTGTATGTGTGTGTGTGTGTGTCTGTGTGTGTGTGTTCATTCAATTCTTTATGGGAGACACCAAGAATCTGAGATCTTCAGTCCCTGACCACCTAGCAGTGACATCCTCACATGGCAGTCCCACTGTGCATCTGTGCCCAAATAGCTACTGTAAAGACACCAGTGCTACTGAACAAGGACCCACTTTCATGACCCCATTTTACTCAGTTTATTTGAAGCACCCGTGCAAAGGTTCTGTTTCCAATTATGTCCCACCCTGAGGTCCTGGGGTTGGGGCTTCAGTGAATTATTTTCAGGGACACACAATTCACTCATATTAGTGATAAACTAATGTATTCTGGGCACTTGGACTCAGCTGTACATAACTTTGACATTTAAGAGACTGGAGATGAGTGTAAAAAGTACTAAAAAGCTGCTCTGCTGTGCCTATAACTTCAGTAGCAGCAATAGAAAATCTAGGCATCCCTGACTCCTCCATTTTGTGCCGATATCCTTTATCCAGAGCCATTCTTTCTTGCAGTCTCTTCAGCCATCTTGGAACCCAGGAAGGAGCAGGCAGAAGACTGGGACACCTACAAGACACCAATGACCAAAACAGAGGCTTTAGCTCTCAGGCCCAAAGTCTAGGAGTTACGGGATAAGCTGGGCCACCTGCCCCCATGTGCCACCTAGAGAGACATGATGAAGAACAGAGTAAAGGGAATTATTACAGCTAAGCCATGGGAAGATAGTACTTGAGTGCATCTTTAGCCATCATCAGAGGTTAAATAGGGAGAATTGGAGATAGGGACTGAGAATGGTATATATCATTAAATCAGTCTCCAGTCACAGGTGTGGCTTGGTTGACCATTAGGTCAGTCTTTGTCCTTGGAGGAGTTGTGGAGAGATTATTACTTTATTACTGGAAGACAACAGAAATAAAGGGTCTCCTGAGTTTTGGACTGTTTCCTTTAAGGTGATAAGAAGACATACTCAGATGGCAATATGGCCTAGTGGCAAGAGTGCTCTTGCCTCGTATACATGAAGCCCTAGGTTCAATTTCTCAGTACCACATACACAGAAAAAGCCAGAAGTGGGCGTTGTGGCTCAAGTTGGCAGAGTGCTAACCTTGAGCAAATTGAAGCCAGGGACAATGCTCAGGCCCTGAGTTCAAGCACCAGGACTGGGAAAAAAAAAAAAAGACATGCTCTGTGTAGGGGCAGTTTGCCATCACACAAGATGCCAAAGGACAATGCAACAGGGCTACAGCAGAGAATAGCTCAGATCAGAAAACACAGATACACAGTTGGGGAACTTTCAGTTAATCCACAGGACCCAGAGAAAGCATCTTTTATGTTGCCTCTTAGAAGACAATGAACCATCAGACCACCTATTTACACCATGTGAATCTCCTCAGTTCCCACCTCATAATTCTTGCAATTTAACCCACAGCAATGTCTATGCATACACATACCCCACTCTCAAAAACAGCGAGATGCACTAGAGTACCACAAAAGAAAGCCCCTTCCCCTGCCCTTCATCATATCTGTTTTGTGGGTTTTTTTAGATTTTTTTCTTTATTTTTAAAGTGTGATATAGAGGGGTTACAGATTCATATGAAAGACAGTGAGTATATTTTTCGTTCTACTTGTTTCCTCCTCCCTCATTCCTCTCTACCCCCTCCCCTTTCCCTTCTCCCCCCAAGAGTTGTGCAGTTGGTTTACACCAAATGGTTTCTAAGTGTTGCTTTTTGAATGGTTTGTCTTTTGACTGAGTGGTTTGTTTGTTTCTCTTTTAGTCCCTTCCTGTGGCTGTACCCTCGCTACCACTGTACTACATCCAAGTATCCTAGATATTGTCTGATACGGGTAATAGAACTGGGGAAGGGAGATGGAATACCAAAATTGAGAGACAAAGAACAAAGATCATATCTGTTTCTGTTTGTTTGTTTGTTTGGGGCATATATGGGCGAGTGGCCGGATCTGACCTGTAATACTGTGTCTAAAACTCCAGTTCCAGTAGCTGCTAAGAACAAAGTTTCCATATACCACTTTGCCAGCAGACTTTCTAGTGTGATACAACACCTCAGATATCCAAACATCCTTCTCTCTTACACAAATGCCAAAGGCCCAGAAGGTATTTCCCAAGAGCCAGGAAAAAGCCAGCCCTCAGCTCTTCAGAGTTCTCAAGGTTTGGCAACCTGGGCCTATATCGTTCACCCTTTACTGAATACTGCTGGAACAAACCACCACAGCTGTAGTGGCTTAGAGGACATTAATTACCTTACCATCTTTTAGGTATCACCTCATCTCACTGTATTGACATCAAGGGTTTAGGCAGGCTTGGTTCCTTGTTAGACTTCCCATGGCAGAGCTATTTTCCTGGGGTTATAGGGCTCAGGTCACCCATTTTCTTGGTGGCTAAGGCTTTCAGAGGCTGCCCACAACCCTTGGCTGTCTTCAGCCAGTAATGGCAGTCAAGTCCCTGTCACCTAATCTCTCTCTGACTTCTCATTTTTGTTGTCCTCTTCTAAGTTTTTTATAAGCTTGTGATTAGATCAAACTACTCAGATGGAGCCAGGCAAGCTTTGTTCATGCATGTAATCCTTCTTACTCAGGAGACTGAGATCTGAGGATTACACACACACACACACACACACACACACACACACACACACACAATTTCTAGACAATACCCAGATAACCCAGGAAAATGACTAGTCTCAGGGTCTTTAACTAGGTAGGGTAACATCTTCACAGGCCCTAGATTCACTGGCTGTCTCTGGAGGACATTACTCTGCCTATCACATAACATCCAGCTGAAAGCAACTTAGTTGAACCCAAGGAGTGGAGAGGAGGGAGAAAGAAGCCCATTGGCTTGAACCTCACCAAGCCTGGCTGGTGTTCTAAAGCCTTTCTCAATGGGAAATACTTCCAGATCCCCTCCGGCTCTGCTGCCTCCTTCCACTGAATTCTGTTTCTCCTCTTTCAGTTTTGTAGCTGTCCCTAAATCATTACTGGTAATGGTCTGTCAAAAGACAAATCACAGCAATTTGATTTAAATAACTCAATTGGATTTATGTGTAATTCTAGAACCAGACATTTCATTCCATAAAATACAATAAGTGTTCAGATGGACAGAGCAGGTTTCACAGATTTTAAGAACTGATGAAAATAGAAACAAAAGCCACAAGCACTGTTCTCCTAAGTCAGGGAGAGAGACAGAAGCATAGGGAAATAACTGACTGGTTGACCTCAGGTTCCCATATTCATAAAAGGACTAGGGCAGAGGAGACTTCATCCTCTAATCTTTGAAACTGGCCTATTTGAGAAGTTAGCTTGTTATCTCCTAATCCTGACTTACAGAACAATCAGATAAACATTTTCCATGCAGTTTGGTGACTGGTGACACAGAACTTTATTTTCATTTGTAGTCTGTTGGAGCCCAAAACAATGACCTCTTGTGATTTTTATCTAATATGATTGAAATCTAACCCCTTCCCTCGATCTATGCACACAGAGACAAACACACACCACAAAACACACACCCATATACACAGTAGGCCTTCCTTCAGGTCTGAAGAGACAGACAGGCCCTCAGGCTTGCCACATCCCACTGCTGGGCTCCGGGATAAAAGTCTTTGTTGGGCCCTCCCATACCAAGCTTCAGAAGAAAAATTCCAAAAAATTATGTTTGTTTCGGGGGAGGGGTACACATCAAAGTCAACCCTCCTCTTGCAGATGCAAGTAGACCACAGCATTAAGTACCCCACAGCACAACATAATAAAAGTTTTGATGAGATCATAAGGCTCCCCTGCTTTTACAGCTTTGCCTCCGGGGTAGGGTAGGTAATACACTTGGGGTGCAATGGGGCCAGTAACAAACACTGATGATCAGAGATGGGAACATGTATTATGTCTTTGTCAAGAAGTCTAGGAGCCGTTCTAAGACTGATTCAAGAACGCAAACATACCAGCATGCTGGTATATATATCACCTTCCTTTTGAGCCTAATGTGGCTGTGTAGGACCTAACATAGAAGGAATAGCAGAAAGAGACTTTATCCTGTAGGCTCAATTTTTATAAGAGGAAAAATTGCTCCCCTCCCCAAGCTCCAAGTTGAGTTTCTGTCATGTGGCATTAGTCAGAGGTGTGTTGTTTATTACTAAGCCAGTCATTGGTAGAGATGTGGGATTACTGTGGTTAATTTGAGCCAATCATGAAACACCATTAATGTGGATAGACTCCCTTCCCTGAGTGCCTGGCCAGTGCAGATACTGGAATGAAACTGCTTTTGCTTAAAACCATCGACTCTCCACTTGAGCCTACCAATGTCCCATGGGTAACTAAAGGCAGGATAGAAACACAGTATCTTGTATCCCTTTAGCATCTATCTCCTGTGCCCTGACCCATTCTATCCTTTGGTCACCTTGGATTTCAGGAAAACAGACTGATCTGTAAATGTTAAAAGAGACAAACTACCCCCAGGCACCAAGGACTTGTCACTAACCAATCAGACCAAACACATGCCCAGACTACTCCATTATGCCTTACATTCACCCAGTACGGTCTTTATTTAAACCAAACACTTATATCAGTACCTTCAAGTTGCACTTGTATCTTCTCAGGGTCACCTTACTGAACAAACTTTCTCTACTCCTCATGGCTACAGATCTGCTTAATTGTTACATCTAAATGTACAACCAAACCTAGTTCAATTGTGAGTCTGACAGCCTGGACTTCTGCCCTAATGTTTAGGTTATACCTTTTAGTGAGCCAGCCAGGTCTAAGCCACTTGTAGCTAGCAGACCTCAAATAAAGAAGGCAGAAAAGGAAGGTCCCCTGTGCCTGACAAAATCATACTTATTTTGGGGTCCTTCATTTTCTTTCTGTTTCAGAGTGGCACCAATGGCTTTTTAACCATTATTTTAGTGGCGCACAAAACATGATTATTCTGACTGTAGAAGACCTCTAATCTGAACTTTGGTAAGGTTTTACCAAACAGTGCTCTTCAGGCCCTGCCAGGCCTTTTCCTAGTTGACTGGGCTCTTTTGAGCCATTTTGGTTCATTTGAACGAAGTTGGGCTATTGCTGTTTGATCAATAGAAAAGTTTGGATTCTGTAACTTTGTGTTGATAATTGGCAGGGAAGGCATTTAAGGTACACAGCAAAACCAATTTCTTTGAGGAGAGCTCTGCTATGATTAGCATAAGAGCAGAACATACTTTCCTTATGGTAGTGGTTCCTAGGAACAATTCTATTTATAATAATAAACTTTAAAAAAAGGACAGAAGGATGGTTTATCTAAGGGTACATGTATTCTGAATCAATGCAATTGCTGATATGTGTCATTTTGTGTCTATGTCTATTAGTCCGTGTCTGTAGTGACTGATTGCATAAGGGCTAAAACTCTGATAACTGCTGCAACAGTCCTATTAGAGCTGTATTTGCATGAGGGTCCAGACCTCAGAAAGAGGAGACAGATGTTCCTTCATGCCTGCTCTGGGTGACTCTAGGTGACTCTAGGTGAAAAGAGTCTCAGCCGTCTCATAGGAAATCACATCAGAAAAACATCTCATTCCTGGGTGAGAAGAAGCAGTAACAGCTGAGCCAGGAGGTATTGTCACGCCACACCTTGAGTTACCTCCCACACCTCCGTGTTGCTATTGGTCTTTCAAGGTATACAAAAGGAGACAATTGGCCTTTTGACAACTCTCTAGAAAGGAATCCCATGAAGTGACATACTTCACTGACCCAGACAATTTCCTTGCACTGACATTTGGTCCAGCCACCTAAATGAGTCTCTGATGAAACGAGACCTAAAACACTGGCAGCCAGGACATCTTGGCACATGCCTATAATCTTAGCTACTCATGTGAAAAAAATAGGTTTGAGGACAAATCCAGGGAAAAAATGAAGTGAGGGTTGGCAGTACATACCTTCAATCTCAACTTCTTGGAAGGTGGAGACAGGAGGATTGTAGTTGGAGGTCAGCCCAGGCAAAGGTTATTGAGACCTTATCTCAAAACTGAGTGTCTTGGCATATGACTGTAATCCCAGCTATTTGAGGGGTAGTGGTACAAGGACTCCTTGCCTATGACAACTTCATTAAAACTAAAGTACAAGGAGAGGGTAGGAGGAATGGTTCAAGTGGTAGAACACTTGCCTGGCAAGCAAGGATGAGGAGTCCCTGAATTCAATTCTAAGTACTATAAAGCAAGTGACAATAAAAACAACCCCAAGAAAAACATTAAAAAAAATTAATCTGCACCTGGAATTCCTGGAAATACTTGACTAGCTAACCTACAGCTGCTTCATTTTTACATTATTTAGCTCACCTCATGTGTGCTTAAACTGATTATCTCGGGTGTGTGTGTGTGTGTGTGTGTGTGTGTGTGTGTGTGTGTGTGTGTGTATAAAAGAGAAACAGAGGCAAAGAAAGAGGAAGAGTATTCTCTGGTACTGGGAGTCAAACCCAGAACCTATATTTGCTAAGCAAATAGTCTACCACTTGAACCACATTTCCAGAACATCTTAAGGATGATTCTTGAGCTGTAGTAATGAAGCTAATAAGGAGAAACGATTGCCTCTGTTTACTCTTTTGCCCTTTCTCTTTTGCTGTTGCCTCTTTTCAAAAAGTGTTTACTGGGGCTGGGAATATGGCCTAGTGGCAAGAATGCTTGCCTTGTATACTTGAAGCCCTGGGTTTGATTCCTCAACACCACACATATACAAAAAGGCCAGAAGTGGCACTGTGGCTCAAGTGGCAGAGTGCTAGCCTTGAGCAAAAAGAAGCAAGGGACAGTGCTCAGGCCCTGAGTTCAAGTCCTAGGACTGGCAAAAAACAAATATACAAAAAAGTGTTTACTAAAAGTCTCCTCTCACGGCAGCTGCTTATAGCTCATGCCTACTCATGTCTACTCAGGAGGCTAAGATCTGAGGATCCAAGTTTGAAGCTAGCCTGAGAAGAAGAGTCCATGAGACTCTTGTATTCAATTAAGCACCTAAAAAGACAGAAGTGGAGATATGGCTCAAGTAGTAGAGACCTAACCTTGAGCAAACTCAGTGCCCAAGCCCTGAATTCAAACCCCAGGACCAACACACACACACACACACACACACACACACACACCCTCAACCAGGCCTAGATAAAATCCAGTCACTCAAGAGTTAACTCTGAGAACGAGAAATAAAAAGGGGATCTATTTTTAACCAAGCTGGTGTGTAAAACCACCTGATCATAGATCTTCAAAAACAATCTTAAAGTTTGGTGTTAATATGGTTTCTTCTGTCATAAATATAATTGGGATTCAGTTCCCTTTTATAATATGTATTTGAATCTATTAACAAATATGTTCTCATAAAGTGCTCAGGTAGAGAAACAGTTTAAGATTGCCTTCTTCCCAGATCTTCACTAAGAAAAAGTTATGATTCTAATGACCATATGCAATTCTATATGCAGAAAATACAAAAGAAATTTTAGCTAAGTTTTAGTATTATTAAAATTATTTGGAGGAAGCAGAATTACCTTACTGAGCAAAGAAACAATTTTACTAAATTCAACTTTTTTATAGGGTTATTTTCAAAATGCAGTTTTCCCAAAAAACGAGGCAGAAAAGAATTAGGAAGTAGAAGAAAGAGATTTAGGGAAAGTATTTTTGGAAAAGAAGGTTAAAGAGAAAAGGAAATGCTTTAGAATGGAAAAAGATTTTGTAAGCAATATTTTGTCCTAAAATAAAAGACTGTTCAAAGTGGAAAAGAAAGAAAGGATCAGGACAAATAAAAAAACTAGAATGTTGAAGAAAGTTGCACAAGAAGGTTGGTCTTTAAAAAGTATATAAAAGAGGGAGCTCATGAAAAGTTTATGTCTGCAATTAAATCGACTATAGTTAAAGTTATTTAAAGGATTTTCTAAGGTCAAATTTTAATGCACAGATGTAAAGCTAGAACCTAATTCTGTATGTGTCTAAAGCAAAAAAGGCTTTCTTTAAAATAGTCTACTCTTGGCAACATTTGAAAAAAATAGCTTAAAAAGAAAAAATTTGTGTTTTATCAAGATCACTGGTTGTGCTTTTTTTTTTTTTTTTTTTTTTTTTTTGGCCAGTTCTGGGCCTTGGACTCAGGGCCTGAGCACTGTCCCTGGCTTCTTCCCGCTCAAGGCTAGCACTCTGCCACTTGAGCCACAGCGCCGCTTCTGGCCGTTTTCTGTATATGTGGTGCTGGGGAATCGAACCCAGGGCCTCGTGTATCCGAGGCAGGCACTCTTGCCACTAGGCTATATCCCCAGCCCTGGTTGTGCTTTCTTGCTGATTGGTCAGACTGACTACTTAGAAAACTGACACTTAATGAAGTCAAGGGTTAGTTAAATTGAAGTGTGTGTGTGTGCACGCGCACACGTGTGCAGACATGTACTAGTACTATGGCTTAAATGCAGAGCCTCATTCTCTCAGGTTTTTCCACCCATGCTGGTGCTCTACCACTAGAACCACAGCTTTCCTTCTAGCTTTCTGCTAGCTAATTGAAGATAAGCGTCTCTCCATTTTTCCTTCCCAGGCTGGCTTCAAACTGTGATCCTCAGATCTCAGCCTTCAGAGTAGCTACAATTATAGATATGAGCCACTAGTGCCAGCTTTGAAAGTTTTTTCAGTGGCTACCTTATAATGGTGGTTAACCAAACAAACTAATATTTTAGGTGACTCTAGTACACTTGACATTCTATACGTCTGTCAATAGAAGTGCATAGTTATCTATTTGAAATTTACCTAAATTTTATGCAGATGTCTGCAACTAAAGGAATGTAGTTTTAATGTGTTTTACACGCAAAGTGATCAAGTTCTCTCTCATGATATGCAGAGCAACCAAATCTTTGACATAAAATGGTCAAGAAGCATTTGGCATTTTTCTCAAGCTGATGTACAACAAGGTAAAATTGTTAGAAATGTTAGTCTTCCTCAGGCTTCTGTTCATGAGCTCATAATACATCATGGCTACCATCTTTGAGCAAAAAAATTAGACATGTACAAACACTGAGCACTCCAAAAGTTTTGGTCTAATAAATTTAAGTTTTTATACATTAGAAATCTAGAAAGGGGGCTGGGAATATGGCCTAGTAGCAACAGTGCTTGCCTCCTACACATGAAGCTCTGGGTTTGATTCCCCAGCACCACATATATGGAAAACGGCCAGAAGGGGCGCTGTGGCTCAGGTGGCAGAGTACTAGCCTTGAGCGGGAAGAAGCCAGGGACAGTGCTCAGGCCCTGAGTCCAAGGCCCAGGACTGGCCAAAAAAAAAAAAGAAAGAAAAGAAATCTAGAAAGGAAATTTGCAGACAACACATTCTACTTTGTTAAAAAATATTTTGGAGGGCTGGGGATATAGCCTAGTGGCAAGAGTGCCTGCCTCGGATACACGAGGCCCTAGGTTCGATTCCCCAGCACCACATATACAGAAAACGGCCAGAAGCGGCACTGTGGCTCAAGTGGCAGAGTGCTAGCCTTGAGCGGGAAGAAGCCAGGGACAGTGCTCAGGCCCTGAGTCCAAGGCCCAGGACTGGCAAAAAAAAAAAAAAAAAAAAAAAAAAAAATATTTTGGAGACCAACAGCACGTGCTTTCTCTTCTACAGGAAGCTAGATTTAATGTACAACTAGGCCAGATAACATATAGTAGGCTCAATGCATTTACACACAAACAAGCTGATTAAGGGAGGCTATACTTAGGGGAGGAGTCCAAAGGCATAACTCCTCTGAACAACTAAGGCATGGTTTATCCAAACAAATACCAGGAAGTAGAAATATGTTTTGGGGGTGGACATAGAGTGGGCACAGGAATGGAGGGAGGAAGGGTGAGCAAATGGAGCAATTCTAGTCAATGTACATTATGTAAAAAAGGAACTATGTAAGAAAATGAGGATGGGGGTGACACTGTTCAAAAAGAAATGTACTCATTACCTGACATCTAAATTTGACCCCTCTGTACATCACCTTTACAATATTTTTATAATGAACTCTATAAACTTGAGGGTAGGAATGGAAGGAGAAGATGAGGGAGGGGAGCAGGAAGGGGTGACACTGACCAAGAAGCATTATACTCATAACCTGACTATGGAATTGCAAACCCCTTGTACAATTATTTAATAATAAATAAATAACCAGCAGGGAAAATATTTCCTTAGCTAGGCTCTGGTGGTTCACACCTGTAATTAATCAGTGATATCTTCAAACTAAATTATTTGGAAACCAGGGGGGACATAGTGCAAATCCAAATAGAATCAACTGGTGTGGGGGCTGTAGTTCTAGCCCTTAAGAGGCTGAATTGGGAGGATCATAAGTTTGAGGCTAACTGGTACTATATAGTGAGAGTCTGCCTTGAGAGGAAAAAATAAGTTAAATGAAGTAGAAGTGTGGCTCAAATGATAGAGAAGCAACCTTTAGTGGAAAAAACAAGTGAGACTGAAAGGCCGTGAGTTCAAGCCCCAGTACCAGCACACACACACACACCCACACACACACACACACACACCCTTGTGCCAGTTCTTTACTAAATGTGAAGTTGTAAAGAAAGGGTTCCATGTTAGTTCTGACACTAAAGCTCTTCTACTAGATGCCTCTAGTATGAACTCATGCACTTGGTAAGGATCTTATATGAAAGTATAAACAAGAAAATACTCCTTCCACTGATTCCAAACATTTTTAGTAGTCCATATTCATGGAACTATCCAAAGGAAGAGGATCCCTATGCAATTTATTTGTTTGAATACCTTCTGACTTTGGCTTCCTCTTGTACACTGCTTTATAATGGTGCTTCTACTTTTATTTTTTATTTTTTTATTTTTTAAAGACTACAGCTCAGGTTTTATTATTCACATATCACTTCAAAAATTTCTTCTCAGAGCAAGGAGGTACTTCTGTATAACTTTGTCACCACGCTCTAGCAACTGGTTTGAACGGAGAAGGAAGGGGGTGACATGGACAAGCGTGGCCATAGGACAGTCCATCTGTGGAGATCTGGTAGGTGCGGGGGTGAGGGGAAGAGATGGTCCCAAAGCTCCCGTGGGAAATGATGGTGTCCCTCCCTGGAGCCACGCTGGACTCCACCTCTAGCCTTCAGAGAGCTAGCTTTCAGTCCAACTCATCCAGCCCACAACCCATTCCCATTCAGATTCCTTTCCTCTTGGGCTGCACCAATGACTGCCTTGGAGACCCACCCTGATTTAGCCGTTTCCATACCAGCCTCAGATCACTAAGATAGAAGCACCTGCCATCTGCTAACTCCCACACTGCAAGTAAAACCAGGCAAAAACACTGAGTCCCAGGGCATTGCCGCAGAGCCTTACTAATCCCATCCAGTGGTCAGATAATAGTAATTGTAACTTTTTTTTAATGTCCATGTAGTAAACCAGCTCTTTTAATGAGTCTCTATTTTCTCCCTGGATCTTAAACCAGGATCCCTAAAGACTCAAGCTTGTACTTGTATAGCCTGTTAGCTCCATGCTTCCTGACTGCAGTACCCCTGGAAGCTTGGCTAGATCACTCCTTAAGAGGTTCAAGCCCTAAAGACAAGACAGGACTGTCAGAACAAACCAACCAGTCAGCGCCACAAGGAAAGAAGTCCACAGGCTGGAAGCGTGCGTCCATATATGCCCATTAGATAAAAGCCACTAACAACCTGGAAGCAACTCTTGATGGCTAAATTTAAGTGATTAAGTGTGCACCACAGCGGAGCCTCTCCCACATTCTGGTGCAGTTCTGCAGTACTCAGCCAGCTAACTCAAGGAACCCCCCACCATCTGTGGATCACTTGATCCTGGTGGCCAGTTTCTAGGAGTCTATTGCTGCATTCTTCCCAGCGCATAACTTCCCCTTCCTCAACCAGCACAAACTTCCACTCCACCACTGTATCTGCCTGCAGGAAGAGAGAATGAGACCAGAACCCATCCTTGTGGTCGTGGAGTGGAATGTAAGCCTTCCATCTGCCAAGAATCTCATGGTCTCTGGTCACAGCAAGGAACTGTGCACGGGTGCTTGTAGTGTAATGAACCTGGAACCCAATACTGACTTGCTGAGGTGCCAAAGACCTGCCCTTCCCATCTGTTTCCCGGCCTTTTGATTCCACACGTGCTAGCACAGTCCACTCCCTGACTAAGGTTTAACCCAGAAGACTCAAGACTGCCACCCAAGCCAATGTCCCCCCAAGAAAAGTGTCTCGATACCACTTCCCAGTCCTCCTGGTCAGCCGGGGCCGGACTGTCCAGCTGTACATGGCTCCCTCCCTTAACTCTGTCCATAGGCAGGTTCTTTCCAGAACATGTAGCTGCGCCAGCAGGCGTCACTTGCTTTTGGAAGTTCTATTCTTCTCCACAATATTCAGGGGTTTTATTTCTCAAAGTTTCAGAGTAACCTGCGGAGTTGCCAGCCTCAGAAGTAGCTGGTGAGTGTGCATCTAGAATCCGTGCAGCAGGGCAATGCTGTCTTGCATTGTCCCCGTCTGCTCCACATAGATTCTGGGTCCAGGTGGCTTCCTGCAGGTTTTCCAGGCCTTTGCTTGCTGAAATTAAATGTCCATTGCTTTCTTGCAGAGTCGCTGTTATCCAAGATGCTCATGGTGGGTGAAATCTGAGGATTGTGGTTCAAAGCCAGCCTGGGCAGGAAAGTCCATGAGACCGGTTTTCGTGTATCGTGCTTCTACTTTTAGGCTGAAGCACCTGTTCTTTTCATGGATATACTTTATGTCCCCTTCTCTTGTACTAATTTATCCCTAAGCCTGGAGTCTTGTAAAGCCAGATTGGCTGACAACATAACTACTCTAAGTTTAGGAAGCAATCAAACATCAGGTGGAATTATGACAGGGGACTTAGCTACTGCTTTTGCTAATGTCCAATGGTAGACTAAAAGAAGAATCAAACCTCTGTCTCTTTGTCTACATCTGTCTCTTTGGCCTGAGCCATTATCTCTTCTAGTCGTCTTATATTCCAATAAAATAGAACTGACTTTTAACAACTTGAGACAAGAGACATTTATCCCGCAGACAGAAATGGCTTTTTCTTTCCTTGTATTAATATGGAAACAAAACCTCAGAGCCTAGGCACTTCCCCTTAGCTTTACCACTCAAGGCTAATGCCCTGCCATTTGAACCATAACACTTCTACTTCCAGTTCTTCCTGAGCTAATTTGTAACCACAATCTTCAAATCTCAGTAGTTAAGATTACAGGTATGAGCTATCAGCACACAGCTTAGCATTCAACTCTTAACTGACCCATAATAATTGTATATATTTAAAGAGTATGGGATAGTGTCCTAACACATGCACACACTGAATGCATTCAGAATTTCATAATTACCATATCTACCACCTCAAATATTTGTCATTTGTGTAGAGATTAGCAGTCCTGTTTTCTAATTTTGAAATATACAGTATGTTGTTGCTAACTATCTTACCTTACCAACTAATAGTCTCTCAATATTCATTGAATCCTCCTATCTGTAACTTTGATCCATTGTCCAGTCCTTCTGCATCCCCTCTCCCTTCCTTTCCCAGCTCCTGCTAATCATTGTTGTAGGGTGTGTGTGTGTGCGTGTGTGTGTGTGTGTGTGTGTGTGTGTGTGTGTGTGTGTTTGCTCAAGGCTGGCACTCTACCACTTGGGCCACCACTCCATTTCTGCCTCTTCCTTAGTTAATTGGACTTAGGAGTTTCACAGATTTGCCTGCCTGGGCTGGCCTCAAACAATGATCCTCAGATCTCAGCCTCCTGAATAGCTAGAACTACGGGCTTCTGGTTCTTTTCAGTGGACAAGGTCCTCGGGTAACTGGAATTAGTGTATCCATTTCCAGGACAAAATTTCAGAGCTATCAAGAACCAACAGCTTCTCACACTTAGGAAGTTGTTCCTCATGGGGTGTCCTGCCTGCACCCGGGGGACACCATGTGTCCCTCATTTCTTCACAGAGCTTGTGCCTGCAGTCAGGTAGGGCTGGGAGCTGCCGCTCAGGCTCAGAACCCACAGCTCACCAGGGACTCCTGAGAACCAACCTGGTCAGTTCTGGCAGAGCTCTGGCTGGAAAGGGCTGTGTAGTTCTAACTTGCTGGGGTCTCAAGGTCAAGGCTACTGCTTTGCATTACCATGGCCAAGATAGGCCAGGGACTGGGAAAGGTGGGAAAAGCACTCTAGTCATTGCCATGACACATCTTGGCTTTCCCAGAACCTCCACATGGCTCTAGCAGGCAGACCTTCCCAGCTGAGCAATACCTGTGGGAACATGGGGCTGATGGGCAGAAAGCCAGTCTCAAGTGACACCACTTCCCCTCACACCCACCCTTCCCACCCTGACTGCTCTGGGGGCATCTTCATTTCCCCACAGACTTTCATGTTCCACTCTCTGCTCCTCCTGCTTAATTTCTTAAAATAGATGAATTTGGAGAAACAAATTACAGACTTATGACAGTGTGAATTCCCATGTGCTCAGGGAAAAAAAATACAGAACTTAATTTTAAATCAGAGAGAGCATATTTGAAGTTTCTTTTTCTTAGGTCCCAATGTCATTAGTAAGCTTATAACCAAGAAGTGGGAGCAGGCAAGGTACTGTTGAGACCACCCAGACAAAGACGGAAAGAATCTATTTCTTCTTTACTGGCCAGCCAGGCTCCCATCCTACAAATACACACACACACACACACACACACACACACACACTCTGCTGGAAACAAGTTGAGAAGGAGCGTGAGCTCTGTGACACACTCACATACCTAGTCACAGACACACCCATGTTCACCTGCACACTGACACATATACACTGAAGTTCTGACCCTGTTTCCATGTGGAGACCGCTTTACAACTCCACAGCCATCACCAAGAGCAAGATGCCCTCTCCCACCACCCTGTTAGCTCTCCTGTCTTCATGGTTCCAAGTTTTACTTTTTTATTTTTTGGCAGTACTAGAGTTTGAACTCAGGACCTCATGCCCATAAAGCAGGAACTCTACCACTTGAGTCATGCTTTTAGCTTTTGTTTTTGGTTTTAGTTATTTTTCTTTTCTATTGTTGTTGAGAGACCAGGACTCAAACTCAGTACCTGATGCTTTGCTCGTTGGCTGGTGCTCTGCCAACTGAGTCACACCTCCAACCCCTGCTTTAGTTGTTTTTCAGATAGTGTTTCAAATTTTTACCTAGACTAGGCTCCTGCTACATGCAGCCTTCTGTGTACATGGTATCACAGGATTCTGCTAACACTGAAATGGGGATCTCATGACACGTTTGCCCCTAGTGGCCTGGAATGGAGATCTTCCCATCTCAGCCTTGAAATAGCTGGTGTTAAAGTGTGGGTCACCACTTTCAGCCCTGTTTTCTACATTTTTAAATCACCATGTCCCTTACTCTGTGACCAGGAACAGCAGAGAGGATAACTTTCTCTCAACATCAGCTCTTGGGAGAGCAGGAGAGAAACAGCATGTGCCCCCTGTGCCCCAACCCAGGCCTCATTTTTGTGCCTATGAAACACAATGTGGCATGAGTACTTTAAAACACTCTGAGTTCCAAAGATGGGCCAGGCCAAAGTCTGGTGGTTCACACCTGTAATAAGGTTGAGATCTGAGGAATGTAGTTGGAAGCCTGCCTAGGCAGAAAAGTCCACGAGATTCTTATCCAATTAACCATCAAAAGTAACAGAAGTGGAGGTGTGGCCCAAATGGTAGCGCCAGCCTTGAGCAAGAAAGCCAAGCCAGAGCTTGAAACTCTGAGTTGAAGCCCAATAGTGGTGCATGCATGCACTCACATGTATGCACACAAGGGCATGCACACAAGGGTGCATACACTTACACAGGCACACACACACATACACACACAAGGGAGGAGTCTGGGAGGGAGACTACAGGCTATCAGAGTGAGAAGAGACCAGAAACCAGCTCAGCTGTCCTGCATGCACCAGGCAGATACTTTGCATACCCTGTTCTCTGCCACTGTGGTACTCACAGCCAGCCTCACCCACAGGCCGCATCCTTCAGACTCCACACTGCCTGTCTCCCTGTACCTTGCAGGTGGCCCCAGGCCAGGCGATTCCAGGCAGTGCCCATGGAACAAACATGCCCAGTCAGGTCACTGAGCCAGGGTGGCCTTGTCTTCATGCTACCCTCACAGTGATGTGAGGCCTCAGCTCCCCACAACCCTGGAGGCTCAGCACTACTCAACACACTCTGCTTCCACTCCTGGTGTGGCTACCAGAATCTTCTCCGAGCAAGAGCCCCAAACACAGTCCTGTCCCATGCTGTCTCTAAGCCTCCCAGGGCCTTGGCAGCTGGTGCAGCTTGGTGATTTTGATAGCCTCAGGTGAAGGACCAGCTGCCGTGACCTGCACACCTGCTGGTACACAGGGTTTCCTCATGCTGGAGCAGCCACCTCGAGGTTCACAAGTGAGATCCCCCACTTCAGTGTTGACAGAATCCTGTAATGCCCTGTACACAGAAGGCTGAGCCTCCCTCCCTAAGCTTCTGCATGGACCAGGTGACTCCTCAGAGAGGGGCATGTGTGCACATCCTCACAGGTATGTGCAGGTATGTGTGTTCACGGGTTTTTTAAGACCCAATCTTAAACAATGTCTATGGTTTCCACAAGGGTTTTGAAGAAGATATTCAAACTGTGACAATAAGGCCCTACTCAGAGCTGAGCACACTCAGAAGGCACACCTTCTTCAGCACACCTCATTTACCTCACCCACTCCATAAGAATCCCAGGGACTGTCAGGAAGCAGGCAAGGTGAGCTCTGCCCTGCACTTATGTGACCATCTTTATAATGTCACATCAAATACTTCTTAGCCCTCAATGGCTGCCAATTTGTTCTACCCTTTTTAAATTAAAAATATTAAGGGTAAAAACTAAAAAGATCCATTTATAGAATATTAACACATGGGCAATCTAGGAGGGAGATGCTAACTTGGGTTTTGAAATTAGACTTAGACACTTTAATGAGCTGGGTAAGACTAATTAACCCAATAAGAAGAAAAGCTCTCCATTTTCTGCCTGTTTTCCCATTTGCCAAAAGCACAATAGACAACTTCTAAATATCAGCAGTAACTCAACAGTGCATGAAACAAATAATGCAGTGGGGTGGAATAATTGCTAGGCCTCATCCAATGCGTGCCCCTGAGGGTGTTTTGCTAAAGTGACAGAAATATACTCAAACCAACTCAGTTTGTTCTCAGAATATCCAAGACTCATGAGGAAAGTAAAGCTGTTTCTGTTAAGCAGTACAGGGCCTAAGACAGCCACCAAACCAGCCCCTGGGCACCTAGTAGGAAGCATTGGGCCTGTGGCCTCTGTGGCCCCCACTGCTGTTCTTGGCCAAGCTCCTTCCTGCTGGGCTTTTCCTCTAGGAAGTGACCACAGCCACAGCACTGTGGCTCACTGGGCACCTAAGCACCTCACTGACCCTAGCCACAGGAATCGACACGATTTTTCTACTTTTCTTCCTTTTTCCTTCTTTCCTCTTCTTTTTTTCTCTTTCTTCCTTTCTATTTTCTTTCCTCCCTTTCTTTCTTTCTCTCTCTCTTTCATGTGTGCACGTGCACTCGAGTGTGTGTGTGTGCGTGCGTGCGCGCACGCCCACACGCACCTGTACTTGAAATCAGAGCATGGCCTCCCTCCCTTAGGTTTTTTTCACTCACTGCCCTACCACTTGCTCCACTTCTGGCTTTTTGCTGGTGATTTGGAGATAAGAGTCTAATGGACTTTCATACCTAGGTTGGCTTCGATCCTTAGATCTCAGCTGCCTGAGTAGCTAGGATTATAGGCATGAGCCACTGGCAGTGGCTTGAGACATGCTTAATGTCTCAAAGGCCTCAGAGTCCAGCAATTGCCCAGACAATGGCCAGAATGTAGAAGGGCCTCTAGAACATATTTGGATATTATTTGAGTTTCACATGGCTCAACATGGCCTATATACACTACCCCTTGAAAGACCCCTCACTCTCCAGTTCATTGCCAGCAAATGCACAGGCAGTATGAATTTCATGCAGGGCACTTGCTTCCAGCCAGTGACATGCAGGTATCACTGAAGTAATGCTCATAGAGGCCTCAACCCAGGAGAAGGGTGTACTGTTAGGCAGAACTGCTCTGCCACTTAACGGTTCTTAATCCACCTAGGCCAAAGTCATTCTGTTTCAGTTTCCTCAGTCTATAATGGCATACCTGTTCTAAGGAATAAATCAGTTCACTTGTTAGGGACAAAGTAAATGGCTGGAACAACAAAGATGACGAAGATGGTAACAGTAGTGATGGTAATGCTGATGGAGATGGTGGTAATTATGGTGATTGTGCTGCTAATGGTGTTGACAGTGGGGATAGTGATGATGGGGGTAATGTGGATAATAGTGATAGTAGAAATATGAGAGTAGTAATGGCATCCATAAACTTTGTTATCTGTACTTCCTAGAGCCCAGAAACAAGAAATTTTCTCAGAGCTGGTATAAGATTTCTGAGTTACTCCAAAGTCTTTCTGAATACCTTACAGCATACCTTTTCCTGATTTTCATTTCAACTGTCAATTCATTTCCATTATCTTTGTTATTTGTTTTTTATTTATTTATTGAGACAGGCTGGCCTGGAACTTACTATGCTCATGCTAACCTCAGACTTACAATCCTCCTCATTCTTCTTCCTGAGTGCTGGGATTGCAGGTGTACATGATCACATTCGGCTCATTTTTCATGTTACTGTTCCCTCAGCAGAGTGATATGAGTCCTCTGGCTACCCATCATGCCTTCATTCTTTCCCTTTTCTCGAGCATCTTTGCATCTGAGCTTCAGCATTCAGCCCCAGAATAAAGAGCCGCTGCCAGGAAGGAACATGGGGCGTGCACAGCAGAGCCTCCTCATATCCAGAACATCTGGCCCACAGCACTCTGAGGAGCTCATGAAATACACAGAGGCCAAGCTATATAAAAAGATTTAGAGGCCCCACCCTCCCTTCCCTTGCAGTTTCCTTTCTCGGCATTTAGTTTCCACAATATCTGTTTGTGATAAATATCTAAGCCCTTGTCCTGCCAGGCTTACAACATAGGAATACTCCATCCTGCCACGTCTCAGAGTCTCTGGCCACCCTGTCCAGCCACCTAGGCCCCCACCCCCGAGGAGAGCTCAACTGGCTGGCTTCTAGGTCTATAGTCTCATAGCTGTAGAAGAGGAGCCCTCCCTTTACCTTTACCCTGTCCCATCAAGGATGGCATGACTTCCTAGTCTTCCATTCAATCAGCTTGCCACTTACTCTTTCACCCCCGCCAAGATGGCCACCACTCCCTCCTACACAGTTTCCTTTTCTTGTCCACAGTGGCAAAGCCAAAACTGACAAGAGCACTTCCCAGCCAGAAGCTGTCCAAAGGCCGCTCTTCACAAGCCTATTACATCATGCTCTGGTCCCCGCTGAACCTATGCCACTGTCTAGTACTAGGCAGCTCTCTCTCACTGCCCTAGGTTGTGTGCTCTGTGTGTATGCATGTTCTCTCTGTCTCTGTCTCTCTCTCTCTCTCTCTCTCTCTCTCTCACACACACACACACACACACACACACACACACACACACAGCTTTCCTGGGCTCTACCCTGTCCTCTACCTGGCCTGTAATTTGGCCAGCCTGCGCTCAGGACTGGCTTCTCTTGGCCCCTATTGGAGCCCCCTGAGACCAGATACCTCCCCATCCACCTGTGTCTTCCATCACATGGTTTCTCTGCCCTCTCATTGACTGTAGGCTGGTCCAGGGGCCAGCAGAAGGTCAGTACATGGTTATCAAGGCAGATAGATTAGGACCACCAGAGTGGCCAGCTGCAAGACTGGGAAAGGCAACCTGGGAGCTGACCTCTCACAGTCTGGCCTGCAACCACATCCACACCCTCAGCCCAGTTTGGTCTCTTCTGGGCTGTTCTGGGTTCCCTGACTTGCGTGCTTCTTCCATGGCGAATCCAGGACATTTTGGTCCAGAGCACCACTGCTTGGTGTCATGTGACTCTAGGAGCAGAGCTCCTGGTGTGGATGGAGACTGCTGACAGAAGCATGTTCATCACATGGCGTCAGAGATTCTGCTTTCCAGGACCCTCCAGTGGACCTCTGGGCCCAGAGGCATTCCTATCAGAGAAACTGCATCCTGGACAAAGAAGTGGAGAGGCCCTTCTCACAGCCAGAGTTTCTCATGCTTAGCAGCACTGCATGCCAGGTGGCCATACACACTATGTCAGTGACAGAGTAAACCAAAAAGGGTTTGTTCACAGCTCTTCACTTTCCAGAGGGGCCCAGGATGCACAGAGGCAGACAATAAAGTAGGTCAGATAGCAGCAAGTGCCTGAAGTAGAATAAGGAAAAGCCAGATGTCAGTGGCTCACAATTATAACCCTAACTACTCAGGAGGCTGAGATTTGAGGGTCATGGTTTGAAGTCAATTTGAGCAGAAAAGTCTATAAAACTTTTATCTCCAATTAACCAGCAAGAAGCTGGAAGTAGAAATGTGGCTCAAGCAAGAGCATAAGGCTCTGCGTTCACACCCTGTGTATAGGCACAGAAAAGAAAAGGAACAACAGCTTAGGTGGGCTTTTCTTCTCAGATGGAAGGCCAGCTAGGGTGCAGGGGCTGAGGCAGAGTGAGGGTGAGCCAAATGCACCAGGAACAGAGCAAGGTGGGGCCAGGATGAGGTACATGGGAAGGTCAAATAGAGCAAGAAGCTAAACTCGCATGTTTTGGACACTGTTTCCACTCTGAAAAGGTGGGAACCTCAGGAGAATTTAAAAGATCCAGGAGACTGGAGACCTGATGGACTCAGATGTAGCCCTCACATCATCACCAGGGCAGGCAGCCCCTTTGGTTACACCTGTGGGAGAAGCAGGGCGCTGACAGGGGGGCTCAATCCTGAATGCACTTACTGATGTAAGGAGAGGGAGAGGAGGATGGCTGTGGACTTAGATAGCTAACACCTACCTAAAAGATCCTATTGTCTCCTTTATAGAAACCCCAGCAGACGCTGAGGCCTGCATGAGGGATGCAGGGATCTGCAGAAGCAGGGTCTGGTCATCAGCTTTGAGCCCACCACAACACTTCAGGACTTGGCTGAGGCAGCTGTTGTCAGATGCCCCTCCTTGCCCTCAGGATCAAGGATACCAGGTTTGTGTACTGGTAGGCACTTGGGGTGCTGTTTCTCCACTCAGCCTTCCTGAGCAGGCTTTGGTCAGGTGAGTTGCTGAGGACTCACACACACAGATCAGCTGCTCCAGGGATTCTCCAAGTGTTCTTGCTCCCAGTAGCTCTACAATATCCTCACTGCTTCCAAGATGATGCCTGGAAACCAAAGATACCAGCCACAGCTGCTGCCATGGCTCCCAGGCTATGCAGACCAAGTCCTGCCTAGCAAAGCCTGAAAAGAACAATATTCCCCAGCCATGTCTACACTCAGACCAAGAGGGAACGCTGAGTTCACATCACACTGGATCTCAGCAAATGCTTATCTCCACTGCAGATTCTGCAAGAGCCTTTGGCTTATACAGCTCATAATCAGCTTAGGTTATCACTGTGCAGCCAAGGCAGAGGCAGCTGAAAAGCACCAGTGATTAGCTATGTGCCCAAGGTAAAAGGCAAACCGTCCACCATGTCTAACACATCTTGATAAAGCCATCTAATGTAAAGGAAAAACATAAGCTGGAGCTAGCAGCTGTGTGGGTGCCAGAGACTTATCACAGGCAGGCCCCATGGTACACCACAGGACAACCATGCTATCCAAATGGCTGCCCCTGGTGGTGACTCATGCCTGTAACCCTCTCTACTCAGGAGAATCAGGCCTGAGGATCATGGCCCAGACAGAAAAGCCTGTGAGACTCTATCTCTGAGTAACAAACAAAAAGCCAGATAGGTATATCTCAAATGGTAGAGCTCCAGCCTTGAGTGAAAAACCTAAGGAACAATGCAGAAGTTCAAGCCCCAGTACCAGCATAAAAAAATATATATATAGAGGCCATCATCATCGTCATCGAGCCATGCTATAGGCTGCCTGGGAGATAGGGGCTAGGAATGATGCCCAGGAGTCTGGCTGCAGTGCTTCTGCCCAGTTCTGGCAGTCTAGTGCCCATCCTGAGCCTTCACAGGCCCTCGCCATCAGAGATGAGAGAGCCACAGAGGCTGGCTGTTAGCCAGCCTGTCAGAATCGGTTCATTTCCAGTCTGGCTGTGGATAGGTTTTTCCTTGGTTCCTTTCCCTTTTCTTTGTACCAGTACTAGGGATTGAACTCAGGGCCTCTCACTTGGCTTTTTCACACAAAGGTGGCACTCTACCACTTGAGCTACAGATCCACTTCAAGATTTTTAGTGGTTAATTGGAGATAAGAGTCTCATGGACTTTTCAGCCTAGGCTGGCTTTGAGCTGTGATCCTCAGATCTCAGTCTCTTCAGTAGCTAAGACTGTAAACATGAGCACCTGGCTCCTTGAAAGTTCTTGTTCACTTCTCTTTAATGCTTGCCTCTCCAGTTCTTCTCCAAGTCCCTGGTATGTTCCATCCTGCAGCCTTACTGGAGTTTAGCACTAATTATCAAAGGATAAGCTTTCAGCTCCTTCAGAATTGCCAAGGCATTCACTATAGATCATCTGCTTTTAGGTTTATGGAACTCTCTGGCTTCTCATATCTGGCTCGTCATGACCTTCCTGTCTCACTGTGTTCGTAAGAGTTAGGCCTTTTGGAACCCTACTACACTGTTGGTGGGAGTGCAAACTTGTTCAAACACTCCGGAAAGCAGTATAGAGGTTCCTCAAAAGGCTAAACATAGAGCTCCCCTATGACCTAGCAACCCCACTTTGGACATCTACCCAAAAGATTACAAGCAAGACTAAAGCTACCAGCACAACTACATTCATCACAGCACAATTTACCATCGCTAAAATATGGAACCAACCCAGATGCCCCTCAGTAGATGAATGGATCCAGAAAATGTGGTACATATACACAATGGAATTCTATGCTTCCATCAGAAAGAATGACATTGCCCCATTCGTAAGGAAATGGAAAGACCTGGAAAAAATCATATCAAGTGAAGTGAGCCAGACTCAAAGAAACATAGACTCTGTGGTTTCCCTCATTAGTAATAGTTAGTACATATCTAAGATAGTCCTAGAAGATCACAATAGCTCAATAGCTATGTACATATGAACACATAAGATGATGCTAAGCGAAATGAGTATGGAAATAAGTGGTTTATCATTGTTGTTGTTATGTTTAACATACCATGTGAAATTATGTCTTTTTCTTTTGTCTTTCTACCAATGGTTTTGCCCCTGATGTCATTGTAACTGGTTTTGGTACCCTGGGTATTGTATATACATTTACTGGAACTAGAGAAGGGAAGGGGAACATCAAAATGGAAAGACAAACAGTAAAAGGAGAACCAATGCAACAGCAATACTTACAAGACTATATGCTGCAAACAAAGTGTACAACTCATGGGGAGGGAAGGAAATGGGGAGGAGGAAGGTGGGAGAAAAATGAGGGAGGAGGTAACAAGTGGGATAAGGAATGCACTGCCTTATGTATGAAACTGTTACCCCTCTGTACATCACTTTGACAACAAATAAATAAATATATTTTTAAAAAATTTTAAAAGAGAGGCCTTTTGCCTTCCCTGGCTGTCCTTCAAGTGCAATTTTAATAGGAGACAGAATGCTGGCTCTGCTTGGTTCTCCACATTTCAAAGGAATCCCCTTCTTGCCTCCAGAAATGGCTCATAATTGGGTTAATCAATCCATCCATTCACCAGGCCAGGCCCCCTACATAGCCTCAAGGGTACGAGGGTAACTCAGGTGGGCATCAGAAGCATGGTGACCCAGTCAGGCCATGAGCAGATGGGGACAGGGAACTGATGGGAAATGGAGAGAGATACAAGGGCACCATGCAGAGCCCATCCCAGCGCATTGCTGCTGGGCCCAGCCAAGGGAGGGCAGAAAGGACCTGTCTGTCCCTCCTCCAGATGGGACACAGGCCACAGCAGCCAGCCAGGCTTGGGACATGCTCTCTTATTATCTATGAGTGTCCCTGCCTCCATGTCACTACTTCCCCTATACCCTACATCTCCTCTTTGCTGCCCTTTCTCCTCCTTGGACTCCATACCAAGTGCTCTTTGCCATACAGGCACTTGGTTCCACTACGGATCAGACATTAGAACTCACTGCCCCGTCTTCAAGGGCCACAAGGGGAATCACTTCCCAGAGAGCCCCGGGGTCCACAGCCCTATCTCCCTGCCTACCTGGAGGAGGAGGGAACAGTGGCCAATGGGAGCACCAGGCCTTGGAATGAAGGCTCCCACCCAGCCAATCTGCAATACCAGTTCTCAATTTCTTTTTTTTTTTCTTTATTTCTTTTCTGTACCAGTGCCAGAGTTCGAACTTGGGGCCTCACATTCCCACTCTGCCAGCTTGCTCATGGCTAGTGCTCTACTACTTGAGCCATGTCTCAAGGCTGGATTTTTTTCTGGTTATTTTGGAGATAGATTCTTATGGACTTTTCTTTCTAGGCTGGCTTCAACTCTTGATCCTCCAGGTCTCAGCCAATTGAGTAGCTAGGATTAAAGATAAAAGGTATGACTCGACCTTGCCCAGCGGTGGTCTGCATTTCAGGTGTGCTGGCTTCAGGTAGCCGTTACTAGTGCTTACCACTTGAGCCATGCCTCTATGTCCAGCTTTTTGCTGGACATAAAAGACTCAAGAATTTGTTTTCCCCAGGTGGCTTCAAACTGTGATGCTCAGATCTCAGGCTCCAGAATAGGTTACATTACAGGAGTAAGTCAGTGGCTTAACCTGTTACCTTCCTTGAATGCACCCTTATTGCTATGTGGCTCTAAACTGATTTTCCTATTCAAGGATTGCTAACTGGAGATAAGAATCTCACAGATTTGTCTACCTTGGAGGCCTTTGCATCAAGGTTGTCAGCCTCCTGAGTAGTGAGGATTACCGGCAAACCCTCTAGCCTCATTTTTGCTTCCTATGCCCCTTGCTGGCCCCACACTTCTGAACCCATCCACTTACACTTCCTCCTCCAGTCCCACTTGCTTTTATACCCTCCCTTTTCCTTTGGAAAGAAAAAGAAAATATCTGTAGGCGAAGAAGTCAGTTTTTGCAGACAGCCTAGGCAAAATGCCTGGGCTGCCTGTCACGTTTGATGTTGAGAGATAATTCTATTTTCAGCAAAAGAATAATGAAAAGACATCCCCAGATGTCCTGGAAAGAACTCTTCTCCTCTCCTTTCCCATCAGCCTGCTGGGCCTCTCTGCAACCCAGCTTTCAGGATGTGTCGTGGGGACTATGCATTCTTTGCCAAGTCAGCCCCACTGCAGAGCTGGCTTAAAGTGGCTTCTCCTCCCATCCCACAAATGCCCCAGCTGACTTTACCTAGTTCCTCCTTGGCACCCACCAGAGCTGTCACCTTGAAACTTTAGACTCATCCCTCCCCATCATGGTCCCCTCTGTGCTGGCACAGGCAGGGCCTCCCTACTCAGAGATGGGCCCTGGAAAATGCTGAGTGGTCACTTACCAATGCATGATAGAGTCTGTGAAGAGACAGCTTCATGCTAGCTCAGCAACTGGAGAAAGGAAGGGAAGAAGAAAAGGAGGGATGGAGGGAGGGAGGAAGGAAGGGAGGGAGGGAGGGAGGGAGGGAATGAGGGAGGGAGGGAATTTCTTATGGTGTGTTAACTATAGGCAGAAGGAACAAAAGGAGTGATGAGTACAGGCTGGGATCCTCTCTCTGTGCCCTGCTGACAGCCTTCCTGGCAACCCTGACAAGCAGGAAAAACTCAACATTTCTCTATCACCCTGTGACCTAGAGACTGGGATCCCCCAAGGCCAGATAAGCCTCCGAGCCTGCACCTGCTAGAGGAAGACTTCCTTCATCTAATGGGCAGGCAGAGCCTCATGGGAGGATAAGGCCAAGGGAGGGAACTCCATGGGAGGTTGTCCAACACATCTTCGTGCCAGGATGCCCAGGGCTGCCCTCTGACATGTTTATCCTCCTCTCATTCCTGCTCAAAGTTCTTACACTCTTATCCCTGCTCCTGCCTGCTTATCTCTTTCCCAGGACATCACTTGAGCCTCCATGAACAGGGATTGCAGAGCTACCACAGCCAAAGAAGGACAGAGGGCAGGCTGTTGGGAAGAGGGTGGAGGACAGGGATCTACCGGGATTTACCCTGCATTCCCAGCCTTCTCTGCCAAATTTTCTCCCATCATTCTTGCCACCATCAAATACTCAACACAATTGGTTACAATGATTTGTATGTATGTGCACGTGTGTGTCTGTATGTGTTTCTGTGTGTGTATGTATATGCATGGTGCACATGTGCGCACATGCCTATAGCTTAAATTGAGTACTACACAAGCTCTTGCTTTACGCTTTTGCTCTACCACTTGAGCTATGCCTCCTCTCCGGCCTTTTTGCTTAACTTTTGTTTACCTGGAGATAAGAATCTCATGTACTTTCCTGCTTGGACTGGCTTTGAATCACCACCTCACATCTCAACATCCTGAGTAGCTAGGATTAGAGGCCTGAGCCACCAGTGCAGGGAATAACATTGATTTTGCTGCCTATTGTCCTGTTTCCCTCTGATAACTTTCACCTTTCTGGTAGTAGAAGTTTTGCAATTTCCATCACTAGTGTCTAGAACAAGGAAGGCAGAATGGGAAACAGGTCCTCAGGAAGAACATGTGGGAGGAAAATGTTTTCCCCCATGATGGGTTAGAACCAAGGCTGGTGAAGGTCATGATAGGTTAGATCCAGGGCTGGTGAAGGTAAAGGTTCTGCTTATTGTCTTGTCCCTCATCTTGTCTCACTGAGTTCACACTGGCTGCCATAAATACCATAGACTGGGCAGAGGGAACTGTCTAGCATTCATTGCCCGCATTTGTGAGGACTGGAAGTCCAAGATCAATAAGACAGGCAGGCCTGCTTCCTCAGAAGGCTACTGCTCCCAGATCACAGGAAGGTGGCTTTGTGCTGATGACAGGGAGAGCGAATGATAATTCTCTTGTCTCTTCTTTTAAGGGTACTCTTGGTACTTCTAGTTCCATTCACATGACCTAATCACCCCCAAAGGCCCGCCTGCTAACACCTTCCCACCAGGGGTTAGAGCTTCACCATGTGAACATCAGAGCATGTGTGCATGCTGCCCCCACCACAGGCTTTCCCAAAGGCATGTCCAATGTGTCTTCATGGCACTGAGAAGGAGGCATCACACTTTCTATCACCTGGGGAAGGTGTTCAGAAAGAAGGACAGCCTCTGCAAACATTAGCCCAATTCCCTCCAGGAACTTTCCAGACTTCCAAATGATAGGCAGTGGGAATATCATGACAAATGTTGCCATAGCCTGTTCACTTTTATTATCGGGCCTTTATGTTGGGCAAGTGCCTCTATTGGGATGGGCTCACAAAGCCTCTGCCTGTGTGTGTACGTGCGCACGCACACACGCACGCGCACCCAAACTGGGGCTTGATCTCAGGGCCTAGGTGCTGTTCCTTAGCTTTTTTTGCTCAGGGCTGGTGTTCTAGGAGCCACAGTGCAACTTCCAGGTTTTTGTTGGTTAATTGGAGATAAGAGTCTTATGGACTTCCCTGCCCTGGTCAACCTCCACAACCTTATGTCAGTGCACTTCTTTTTTTTTTTTTTTGGCCAGTCCTGGGGCTTGGACTCAGGGCCTGAGCACTGTCCCTGGCTTCTTTTTGCTCAAGGCTAGCACTCTGCCACTTGAGCCACAGCGCCACTTCTGGCCATTTTCTGTATATGTGGTGCTGGGGAATCGAACCCAGGGCCTCATGTATATGAGGCAGGCACTCTTGCCACTAGGCCATATCCCCAGCCCCAATCAGTGCACTTCTTGACAGAGTGTAACAAATTTAAAGCACTGTGAGTATAAATTTTAGAAACCTTGATGACAGGTGCATTCTGAGAAACAGTGAGTAGGAAAGAAGACAGAAAGATGGAATCAGAGTACACAGTTTGTGTTCACAGTGTACTGGAGAAAACATCGATAATTCTAAAGCAATGGCCCATGAAATGGCTGTAGGAACACAGAACTGAAATGTACCGGTGTAATGAGAACATCTCAGGTGATAATATAAATATCAAATTCCAGAGGTGGATACTTTACATAGGTTACATTCCTTGGTTTAATATTGGTGTCTGGATGCCTATTTTTAAGTGGATAAATTGAGAGCACAACTAGTTGAGTATTTGCTACCAATTATTTATAAAAACAATTTAGCAGCCAGATGCCAGTGACCCATGCCTAAAATCATAGCTACTCAGAAGGCTGAGATCTGAGTATTGTGGTTCAAAGCCAGCCCAGGGCAAGACTGGCAGACTCTTAACTCCAGTGAACCATCAGAAAGCCAGATGTGGAGCTGTGGCTCAAGTGGTAGAGTGCTAGCTTTGAGCAAAAACAGCTCAGGTACAGTGTTCAGGCCCCAAGTTCAAGCCCCAGGACCAGCATCAAAATAAATAAATGCTGTTATGAGACTACATAGGATCTGTCTAGGCAATTTATTAAGGGGCTTGGGTGAATGGACACATATTCTTTGTGATTGCTGAATCCTAGGACTGAAAGTACTTTAAAGGGGATTTAGAATGATTAACAACTCTAATTTAGAGTTGGAAAAAAATTTCCCAAGAACTAAATTATAAATGGTTTAAAATCAACTAGAGGTAAGTACTGGAAATGATTAGACTGGGTGCCAGTGGCATATGACTGTAGTACTAGCTACTCAGGAGGCTAAGATCTCAGCACAAAATTTGCCCAAAGCCAGCCTGGGCATAAAAGTCCATGAGACTCTTATCTCCAATTAGTTGGTAAAAGGCCAGAAGGAGGTGTGGCTTGAGTAGTAGAACATCAGCATTAAGATAAAAAGCCAAGTGAAAGCTCAAGGACCTGATTTCAAGCCTATGGGGAGCTTGAAAAGAAGAGACAAAGAAAACGGTTAGGAGAAAGAGTTTGCTTTTTGCTTAATGTCCTTTAAGACTTTTTATTCATTTTCTTAATATATGTTTTCACAATGTTCTTATATAGTTTTCATATTGGAAAACATTATGTCATCAAGCATTCTAAACATTTTTGAGTAGTTTTAGTTCTAGAATTCAGTGAGTAGTAAAAGCTATATGTCCAACTTGTTAAGTTCCCTAAAATATTACCTGCATAGGACCCTTCTGTATCACACATTGCTTTGATAAAGAATGTATATTAATTATGGAGGATTTTTCAGCTATCATGCATAGTGAAAACCTAAAAATATGAAATTATGTATGAAGTGCAGTCATAATTGTGTTTAAAGAATAAACAGAGAAAGCAAAAACCCTCATATTAGAATTTTAAGAATGAGGAAAATGTATCCAAGAATGTTCACAGTAGCTGTCATTTTCAGGAGGGACTGAGGGAATTTCAGAATTATTTCTGGTTGTTTGACTTTCAAATTTTCATTACTTGGGAAGGAGGGTACAGTGCCTTGGGGAGAGGAGAGTGTTGAACTGTGAATTCCAAGCCCTGGGGAATGGGGCAGAAAGTAATGTGGCAGCAGCCTCTGTGTGGCCCATGCACCCTGGAGGCAAGCATGGTGGGTGGTTTATTCATCCCCCTTGAATTAAGATGGTGCTGAGCACATATGACTCCTGGGATAGTTGATTCACGGCCCAAATGTACCCCAAGTGACTCTGATGCAACATATACCCCCAGGGCCCAATGTTTCACACCATGCTAAAACCCAGGCATGGTGAGGATAGCATCCAGCTAATCCCATCAGATCCATGGCTCCATTAAAGTGACTTCCCTGAACTGCTACACCAGCTCACCCTGTCTCTATACCCTCCTCTCAAGAGCTCAGCCACCACCATAATGTGCTGCTGACTCAGCCCTACCACCAGTGTTGTGAAGTCTTTGAAGCAGAAAATGCCATATGGCAGATGCCGCCCCCCAAACTGACAAGACACTGTTCTCATCTACTCATCCATCTAGTATTCACCATATGAGGAGACATCAGAGTCTTTCACAAGTTTAAAACTCTGATTTCCCACTATGAATGGCTTATTTCAGCCAAATAAAATTCCATAAAGTCAGAGTAAGAAAGTGAGGATGGGGAGGGCTTGGACAGGGTGAGCTACCAACCTCTGCTAAGCTTTCTAGGACCTCATATACCTCAGTTAATGCTGACAAAATATGGACAGAGAAGAAAGGCAAGCTGAGTTCATATGGCAGGATTTCAATGCTCTCCATTAAAAACTAAATGTACTTTTTATTCTATTTTCCAATATCCCTCAATGCAGTGTGTGTGTGTATGTGTGTGTGTACAAGAAATAAACAGTTAAATATATTTAGTTTGTAAATGAAGCATTCACAAGAGCGACCATTTTTCTTCATATGTGGTAAAACCCCATTGGAGTTTGCAGTGATTCATTGACAAATTAATTGTACTAAAAGTGACAGAAAAATTAAAATGTCAACAGAATTATGTTCTAAGTTACAAATACCAAAATATAGACTTTAAAAGGCTTGGGAAGGTGAGACATCAGACCAGTTAAAGATATTATGGCCTGGGAACATGGCCTAGTGGTAAAATGTTGACCTCATATACATGAAGTCCTGGGTTTGATTCCCCAGCACCACATATACAGAAAAAGCCAGAAGTGGCACTTTGGCTCAAGTGGTAGAGTGCTAGTCTTGAGCAAAAAGAAGCCAGGGACAGAGCTCAGAGTTCAAGCCCCAGGACTGGCAAAAAAAAAAAAAAAAAAAAAAGATATTATGGACAATGCAAACATGGCTCATGTCTGTAATCCTAACTACTCAGGAGATAGAGACCTGTGGAAATCCCAGGGAGGAAAGCTGGGAGACTCTTATTTCCAATTAACCAGCAAAAAGCCAGAAACAGAGGTTTGGCTCAAGTGGTAGACACCAGACTTGAGCAAAAACAAAACCAAGGGTGAGTACAAAGCCCTGAGTTCAAGCCTCAGTACCAACACACACACATACACACATACACACACATACACACACACACACACACACAAGATATTGTGAATTTGAGCTTTTCTATGCATCTCTTGCAAGTACTGTGTTTGTTTGAAGCCATCCTTAACAGAAGAATGAGGATGTGTTAGTACAGCCAAGATAAGGTAATAAGGACTGGATTATGCTCTCCCTGGATTAGTCTTTTTGTTACTATAACAAAATGCCAGAGGCTAAAATATTTTAAAAAGTATTTATTTAGGTCACAGCTTCAAAGGGTGGAAGTCTAAGATCACTTGGTCCTAACAGTGGAAAACATTATGGTAAAAGGGTACATAAAAGGGACTGATCACATGGTCAGACAGGAAGCTAGAGTGAGGCATAGAGCCAGTTACAGTCTTTTATAACAACCACCTCACAAGAACTGACTCAGTGTGCTAGAGCACTACCTTAATTCCTTCTGAGGCCATGCCTCCAATGATCTGTCAGGCTTCCCTCTTCCAGAGTTCCCTGTCTGTCTGTCTCACCTCCCTAGCATCCTATTATATGAGGGACAAAGCACACCCTAACAACCTGAAACAAAATAAGGAAAACTGATCAAACAAATGAGTCAAAGACTTGAAGAACACCATACTTAAGGCAGGAACAGATAATGATCCCTGAAAGATGAAGGGTCGGGGCAGGGGGAGAGGTGAGACCAGACGAGGGTTTTTTCAGGAGCACCTGGAAGAGTCCTTAAGCTGCAGAGATGGGTCTAGCAAGACCAGAACTTCTACAAACCACAGAGCAGAGCACTTGGCAGTCAGGAGCTGATTGGAGAAAACCTTCACCAAGTGTGGGTGGCTCATGCCTACAGTTCAGGAGGCTAAGATTTGAGAACAATGGTTTGAAACCAACCCAGGCACACTCTTATCTGCAATTCACCAGCAAAAAGCCAGAAGCACAAGTGTGACTCAAGTGGCACGAGCCACAAGCAAAATAGTCAAGAGGCCCTAAGTTCAAGCTCCTAGCATAAGGATTCCGCCCATATGTTTGCAGGACTCTGGGCTTGCCTTGCCATCCCTTGTCAGAGCCAGTGTGCCTCCTGAAGCTCCCCACTGGGCTGCATATAGATACCAAAGAAAAGCCAGCATGTCCATGGGCCACCAGCTCCTGCCTTCTTCTAAGCAAGACTCCAGCAAACATGCCCTCCACCAGATGCAGGCCCAGTCACAGAGGTATAAGAACTAAACACATTTGGGATGATATAATTGAGAAACAAATGTCAATACAGAAATCACGTTGCCAGAAACACATGACACATGTACGTGCCCCCCCAACCCCCAAACAGAGTTATCACTAAGCAGACTCTGCCTCTGATCAGTGCACCTTCTAAGGAAACACTAGGGACCAGGAAAGAACCACTCCAAAAGGTCAGAGGTGGCAGTGCCTGACACTCAAACAAGGCCAGAAATAGTCCCTTCTCCCACCAATCCTATAAAAATAAAATCCTGTATATACATGAGGTCTGAATGACAATGAATATCAGACATTGAATGAGCAGTGCTCTTAACAAATTTTAAAAGCAAAACCCAAAAGGATCAAGCCCTTTTCATGCATAACTTGACCTCAAAATAAAATTTCAAAATGTTTATTATTTGGGTACAAAAATATCCAGGAACCAACATGAAAAGCTCATGGTTTTAGACACCAACTAAAAAATTAGTAGGTATGAAAAGAAGCAAGAAAATAGAACTGACACTGAAGAGCTAAATTAACTGTCTCATATGTTCCAATTATCAAGTAAGGACATAAAAATCACAGCCAGGACAAGAATCAGGGATGACAGTCACTCACACCCCAAAATTTCAGGAAGCACAGAAACTCAGCCTGATGCAATACAGTTTAGATCATAAGTTGGAGATTACAAGTTAAATCAACCACATGGGGAGCAGAGGGAGGGAAAGTGGAAGAAAAACAAGGGAAAGGGTAACAATGTTCAAGAAGAATGTGCTCACTAACTTACTTATGTAACTGTAACCCCTCTGTACAGCACCTTTACAATAAAATTAAAAATAATAATTTTTTAAATGTACAAAAAGCAAGCACAAGCATAATAAAACAAAATCAAGCAGATAACACAAGGGCATTTAAAAACAAAACTAATTCTAAAGAAGGCATAAAAAGAGGGCAAGGAGATCAAATGACTGTGAGTGGGACACTAGAAAACGAGTAGCAAGCTAATAGATTTAAGCCTAAAAATACACCAATCACACTGTATAAATGATCTAAATTTCCAATTAAATTGACCATATTGTCTTAGTAGCTAAACAAGCAATATACAACTATATGCTGACACAAGAAATGCACTTTAAGTAGATACAAGTTAAAAGAATGGAGAAGTCATGCTAAGGACATTAAACAAAAGGAAATAGGTATGGGTAAGTATATATTAATATCAGAAAAATTGGATGTCAACGAAAAAAATATTCTCAAAGGTCAAGAACTTTATTTTGTAATAATGAAATAATCATTAAATCACAAAAACTTACTCATATATACCCCTCCTAGAGATTTAAGTTACTGAAGTTCAAAACTGATAGCAAGGCAAGGAGAATTGGGGAAGGCCACAATTACAGTCAGAGGCTTCAAACTCCATTCTCAGTAATTGAATAGGTAGACAAAAATCAGGAAGACTGTAGAAGATTTTCACCATATTGTCAACTAACCTGGCCCCAAAGATACAAACATTCCACACAATAAAAATATTCTTTCCAATTATGTTCAAAACATTCAATTAGATAAACCATTTTCTGGGACATGAAACAAGTCTTCACAAACTTCAGTTCAAGAACTCCAAACTCTGTTCTCTGAGGAATGGTATTAAAAATTATTAATAAGCAGATACCTAAAAATCCCCCAAGTACCTGGAAACTAAACATCACACTATTGAATAACAATAAATAAAGAAGAAAGAAAAAGTTAAGTGGGGAACTGTTCTGAACTGAAGAAAGTGAAAAGTTAATGAATCACAATGTATCAAAAGCATCCTAACCATCTGTATCACAAAAGAAGGTAGAAGGTTTAAACCTAACCATTCTACCAATCACATTGAATATAAATGGCCTAAATATCCCAATTAAAAGACCATATTATCCTATTAGTTAAGAAAGCAATATCCAATAGTAGCCCTTTTTTTTTGTTTGTTTGTCTTTGGCCAGTCCTGGGCCTTGGACTCAGGGCCTGAGCACTGTCCATGGCTTCTTTTTGCTCAAAGCTGGCACTCTGCCACTTGAGTCACAGTGCCACTTCTGGCCTTTTCTATATATGTGGTGCTGAGGAATCGAACCCAGGGCTTCATGTATATGAGGCAAGCACTCTACCACTAGGCCATATTTTCTAGTAGCCCTTTTTTTAAGGGCTGGTTGACACTCACTCAGTTCTACCACCTGAACCACACTACCAACTATAAGAAATGTACTTCAAGTAGAGATATATGTTAAAATTCAAACAATAGAGAAGTAATACTAAAGACACTTCAAAGTTATCATTTTCTCCACTCAGAAATTATAAAGATGAAAGAAAATCATACGCAAGATAAGTAGAAGAAAGAAAATAATGGGAATACTCTGAAACAATATGTCCTTCAAACCAAAAGCCAATCAGACCTGGGGAGAGAAAAAGAGCTAGAGAGTGTGAGAAATAATAAATCATCCAAATCATGGGTGAGAAAAGTGACATTAAGTGATATTAAGGGAGTAATAAAGGAATCCTGTTGTGTTGGATTAAGTAATATTTCCCAAAAACATTAGTGTCTGCCTAGAACCTGTTACTATGACATATTTGGAAAGTGACATTGCAAATGACATCAAGCTAGGATACGAACATCCTGAACTGAAATCTAATGGTGGTATCCGTGTCAGACTGAAGAGCTTAGACTCAGAGGGACACAAGGGGAAAACCCTACAAAACTCCACATGATTAATGATGAAAGACTAATATATTCCCCAAAGATCACAAAGAGTCAAAGATGTCCACTGGACACTTCCGTGAAGTGTTGCCGTGGAGGGGCAACTCAGTGCAATAAGAAAGGAAATGGGAAGGAGAGAAGTAACATGCTGCTTGCAGATGCCAGGGTCAATGGGGGAGAAAGAAATCCACCACCACAACCAGCATGTGAGGGCAGTCAGTGTGCAAGTAACAAAAGAAACAACGTAAACAGATTATATGTCGGTGTACTAGCAATACAAGTCATAAATTAAATACTATAAAACAGCATCAGAAAATATGTGATGCTTGGCAAGAAGATTAGAAACTGAAAAACACTTCTGGGAGAAATGAAAGGAAATATATGTATATTGTGCTTATGGATTAGAAGATTTAATATCATTAAAGTGTCATTTCTTTCCAAATTCACCTACAGAATCATCACAGTATCAGGCAAACAGACATTCTGAACACACTGACAAACTGGTTTTAAAAATCTATATTTCAATTTTTTTAACTATAGGTCTAAAGACTGATCCCAAAAATCTAAAACATGTTTACAAAAAAGAGCCAAGACTAATAAAGCTATAATACGTGTAAAACAGGATAGTGTTATCTTAAAAATAGATAATGAATCAATAGAAGGGAACAAGACAAAGGCACAGCCCCCACACCCTTTACTGTTGAGACAGGATCTCCACATTTCCAGGCTGGCTTGGAGCTGAAACTCAGAATCCTCCTGCCTGAGAACTAGATTACAGCATGCCACTGTGCCTGGCTCAGACAGAGCCCTCATAAGCAGTGTTGAACAGTCTTGGCAGTGGGTCAACAGACAGAAGTGAGCCCTCAGCTTGATTCTACCAGCCTCTGATGCAAAGGCACCTCCAACCACTCTGTATCCTCCTCTTCTTTCCCACCCAGGCTTCCCCAGTGGCCAAGAGGACAAGGGAAGCCTCCCTCCCTTTGTAACTAAGGGGCATCTCCTTAGGAAACTTGACTTCTTAGTGTCAGTTGTTGATCCTAATGTCCTCTGTATTTAGAGACCCAGAGGCCTCTGTGGGGCCCATCTGAGTTTGACTACAGGCAGGTGGGCCTGCCTGGTCTTCCAGAATACCTGTAACAAGCATGAATGTGAGATGGCCCTTCCAACATGACCAATTTCTGTGAGCAAGCACAGGGAGGTGGTCACTGAACTCCTAGAGCCTGTAGTTTGGGAGGGACAAAAGTGATTCGCAGGTACTTACAAGTGGCTGTGGTATAGCCTTTGATAGACAGCTTGCCTAGCGTAAATGAAGTCCTGGGTTCCATCCCCAGAAAAACAGATATACATATGTGAGCACACATGCATGCGTATGCACACACACACACACACACACACACACACACACACACACACACTATTGCTAGGCAATGCATCACAGGAGGGTAGGTATAGGTAATTCCGAATTAGTCAAGCTTGAGCTCCCCATCTTGCACAAATAGGTCAAGGCGGGTCATTGAGGTAGCCCAGACGAGTGACATTAAACAGGCCCTGAAGGATAAGCAAGACTCAGCTCAAAGTCCATTTACACACTCTGAGCTAAGTATTGCTCTGCTCCACTGCACAACAAGGATGAAGATAAATGGGGTGGGGGTGAGGGTGACCCCAAAGTGTACAGCATCCTCACATTGTGGCCCGGGAGAGGTGGAAGATAAAGCTGAGAGCTTCCCAAGGAAAGATCCATGGCACCCCAGCATGGCATAGAAGGCCTCTCCACTGATACCGCGGCTAGCCTCATGGCTGATGGTTGTCTCCCCTGGAAGCCACACCCCATGCCTGCCTTGTGCCTCATGCACTTGGGATTGGCACCCAGGCTCAGGCTTACATCAGGAGTGTGCAAACTGGGCAGAACTCCCTACACCTACCAATCCAGGGGTATTTCTACCAGCCCAGACAACCTCAGAAGTCTCTGCTACCACAAAACTCCTTGCTTGGACTTTGGGAGTGCCTGGCTGTATCAAGAGAAGCCCCGGTGAGCTGCCTGGGGAGCACAGACTGGGTCCCACAGAGGTGAGGAGGAGGTCAGTGTGCTGCACGCCTGTCACTGATACACCAGTGTGGCACATCAGTCAGACACAAAACAGTCTCTGGAGGGAGCCATAGCCAATGAGCATGAAAAGCAAACAGGTGCTCTTCCCTCTGTATGCAAGCAGATGAGTTGTTTACAGTACACCTGGGCATGAGTGAGGATGGCTGCTTCTGCCAGTGTTACCCAGGAAACCTGACACTGCCTTCCCAGACCCCATTTCCTTGGACTTGAGTAGTGATATGACTCGTTTTTCTATTTGGTCTTCATTAAATTTCAGAATTGAGCTCACCAACTGAAGCATGAATAAAGTATTGTTGATCATATTTCAAAAGTTCCTTATGATAATGGTTAATGCTCGAGTCTGGGATTTCTTTTCCTTTCCTTCTCCTGGGTTTGAGTTCAGGGAAGAGAGTTAGCTGTTTGCTGGCCTAAACAATGGGAAGTTCTTTGTGGGGCTGGAGTTTGAACTCAGGTCCTGCAGCTTGCTTGGAGATGATGGGTTTGGTGCAGATGCCTAGCATTCCACAGCCCCACTGTGACTGACAAGGATCCAGTCACAGAGAGTGAAGACTACGAGCTACTGGGTTAATTTCTTGAACTGTGCTCAGCAGCACTAGGCAGCAGATGCCTGAGCACTGCTCTGGGGGGGAAAGCTACAGAGTGACCTGGGCAGCGGTTAGATGCTTCAGATGCAGGTGTTTCATGAGCCCTGTGGGCCCCAGGGCTCACAGACAGTGAAGGGGTGGGCTCCTGGGCTAGCTATGGAGGTACAATGGGCCTGTGGATCAGGATCACCCTGGAGACATAGTGAATGAAGAGGAGGAGGACAGGCTGGGGACAGAGCACCCCAAGAAGAGAGCTAGCAGTATGAGGGCTGGCTCTGTGAAGGCCTAAAGGGGATGGAAGGACAAGGCACAGACCCAACATAGCCCCATCCTCTGCCTGGCAGCCATGTCCAAGAGATGACCACAGTGAAAGACATAAGAGGAACAGGGTGCAGAAGAAACAGGCGCCAGGCAGAGCAAGGACACTCTGGAGAGGAAGTGATTTGCCCAGGCTCTTCTGAGCTCCTAGAACTCCAGGTGAGAACAGCGACACACAATGATGTCATTAGGGCCACAGGACTGGCAGCTGGAACCACTCAGGTGTTGCGGGAAGGTTGTTGGCATTGAGGCCGTTCTGCAGCAGGAACGTTGGGGTGGGAGCAAAGGTCCTTTTCCCTTCCCTAATTCTAGCATGTGTGGACAACAGGGATTTATTTGCCTACTGACTCAATAGGTTGTTTAAGTGTATGTTGTCACATTCTGGAGTCTAGACTCCTAAATTAGATATATTCTTCTATTTTAAATAGGTAGTAAAAAAAAAATTGATCTCCCATGTACATGCTGCCCTCACACATGGGAGAACCAGGTCCTGGAGTATAGCCAGCTCCTGGAGGACAGCAAGGCCCACAGTAAGCAGCAACAGAAAGCTGCTTCATAAGGATTTCTGCCTGGATCTGCAGGTTCAAGCTCTTTTCAGCAGGATCCCCAAAATGCTATGCATCTCATGGCTTCAAACCTTTGGACTAGACTATGTGTAGCCTCAAATAGAGCACTTAGGGGATCAAAGCGCTCAGACTAGAAAACTAGCCTGAGTCACTAAACCTAACTCTCAACTGGAATCCACAACCTGAACTACAGGGAATGATATTGGCACTAGGTGGGAAACTTGAACTTGATATGCCTGCCTGCAGTCCTAAGAAATGACTCTTATTAGGGTGCCTTGGTCCAAGTGGATTCCAAGATCTCCAGAAATTAAGAGACTTATTAAAGTCACTCAGAAAATAAGAGGCAAGGTAGTTGGTCTAAGACCCAGTGGTGCTTGCAGGTTTCCTGGAAGGCAGATGCACCCATGCGGGTTGGGGGGGGGGGGGGGCAGCTCAAGGGCCAGAGTCAATGATTAACTAAAATGCAATAGTGGTTTCTATTGAAAATGAGAAGCATTTCAAGTAATATCAGTGTGCACAGGAGTTTTTCATTGAGAAATATTTCTTGGAAAACCATATACGTACATACAAATACATACATATGCATATGAGGAAAAAGAGTGCTCTTCGTCTAGTAGCTCAACATACACATCCTAACTGAAAATTTCCCTCTATTATGACCCAATGACTCCATTTCTAGGTAGAAGTTCAAAGTTCACGAGAAGATACAGACATAAATATTCACCACCAGCAACACTGTAAGAGCAAAATTATCAGAGACATTTCAAAGTCTAACAAACAACAAATAGGTGCATAAACCAGGAATACTCACTTGATGTGACATTAGCAACATGTAAATTAAAACCCTCAATATTTTCAAAAACTTAACATTTAATCCACAATATGATGCACACGCTAGGCACTGGTGGCTCATGCCTGTAATCTTAGATACTCAGGAGGCTAAATATGATGATTCAGCTCAAAGCCAGTACAGGTTGGATATGAGACTCTTACCTCCAATAAATCACCAGAAATCTGGAGGTAGAGCTGTGGCTTCAGTGGTACAACACCAGCCATAAGCAAAAAAGCTCAGGGACAGGGCCCACAAGTTCAAGCCCCAGGACCAGCACAAGAAAACAAAACACAGCCAAGTAAAGAGTACAGAATAATGCTTAGTTAGTATGACATCACCTATAGATGTTTCTAGAAGCAGAAATAGAAAGTTACTAGGAAGAAAAAGGGGGAATGAGATCTCAGTGGAGAGTAGCTAACACCACAGGGCCAATATACAGGGTTGCTTGTAATTGTGCTTTTCTGCTGCTTTTAAATCCCATGGAAAAATTTAGAATGAATATATAAATGTGAATAAGCATGACTGCTGGGTAAAAACATCATTGGTGATTTTTGTTTTCTTCTTTATATTTTTCTATACTTCCCAAAGTTTCCCTATTAGAGTACATCTTTTATAATCAGTAGGGAAAACATAGTCTTGCTTCCAATTTTTTTTTTAAAAAAACTAATCCATTTCCTGCCTCTTGGCCTTTGGCACAAAACAGAGCATATTATTGAAGACAGGCATCGTAGAAAATCAAGAGGTTAATAATGTTTGATAATAATATTTGGTAGCAACTTCTCTTTAAAACAAAACAAAAACAGGAAAAAATCTATTAAGGCACCAATGTCTCATGCCTGTAATCCTAGCTACTTGGGAGGCTAAGATCTGAGGATTGTGATTCAAAGACAGCCTGGGCAGGAAAGTCCATGCATGAGACTCTTATCTCCAATTAATCACCCTCCCCCTAAAAAGCCAGCTGTTGAGCTGTGGGTCAATTGGTGAAGTGCTAGCCTTGAGCAAAAAAGCTGGGACAGCACCTAGGTCCTAAGATCAAGCCTGAGGATCACCTCCCCCCTACCCCCAAAACACCCTAGAAATGGAGATTAAAGCTTTATTTTTTTTGGAGGGAGAGGAAGGTTTACCAGTACTGGAGCTTGAACTCAGGGTGTCATGTACTGGTTTAGCAAGCTCAAATCTGGTGCTATATTAATTGAGCCACACCTCTACTTCTATCTTTTTGCTGGCTAATTGGAGATAAGAATCTTGAGTGAGTTTGTCCCCATTTGAATCAGTATCCTCAGGTCTCAGCCTCCCTTATATCTAGGATTACAAGCAGGAGCCACTGGCATTCCATGGAGATTAAACTATTTTAGTAACCCTTGTCTATCTCAATTCTATTCTGTTTGTTTACTCTCTATCTGCAGTCAGCCAAAATTCCAACACCCCAATGGATGCTTGGAATTAGGTCAAACTGGAACCTACTTACAGCAGGGCCTTTTTCTTTTGTAGCCATGCCTATGATAAAGTTGAAATTGGGCATGATATGGTGTGAATGTCTGGGATGCGGGGAAGGTTTACATCTTAAAGAAGACAAAACAGAATGGCATGAATTTTACATGAATCTTTTCAGCCTGCTTTCACAGGCTTTTATACTATATACGGATATACCTGAATGATTTAGAGTATTTTGGGGGATTCTGAAAATGTCTATAAATGATACTGCACTAAAAATGTTATTCTGAAGTTCTCTTTTTTGATTAAACATTATAATCTGAACAGCATGCAATTTAAAAGTGATGAGTTGTTTATTTCTGGAACTCTCAGTTTAATATTTTAGGTTGGTGATTGACTAGGGGAAATGAAACTCTGGGAAACAGGAATTGCTATACTCTGTAAAGCATAGATACTTACCACTACGTGTTCCTGAATGTGCCATATTCCATCTTTGAATGTATAGAACTGGCCATACATTTGATTATCCATTGCATCCCTGTTATTTTGCCAACAGGGAGACTGAGGATGGGAGGGATGAGGCTTGTCCCGGGTAAGTTAGTGGGACTAAAAGCTGAGACTGACTCTGGTGCATGTTTTAATGCCCCACATACTGCCCCAAAGTGTTTTGCATACAGTGCTGATAAAAGCATATGATATGCCTAAAATATGACAAATAAAATATCAAAAAAGTAAGCTTTTTTACAAGGATATGCATATACATGTGCTTGTAATGCAGTTATGCATACATCCACACAGGCACACATGTACATGTCCAGCACATTCACACACATGTTGGATACATTCACGAGTACCTGTACACACAACTATATATGTACTTGTGTATTTGTACATGCAAGTACCTGTATAGTCATAGACACATCCACAGATATATATGCACACTCTCATATGTACATACACAAGTACTTGAACCCAGGTGTGCTTACACATACAAGAGCACAAGTACCTGCACACATGCACATACACATACACACACAGACACACACACAGACACACACACACACAGACACACACACATGCGGGCCCCCACACTTTAAAAGCTTGCAAGTCACTGAATGTTTGATGCTCTCTGTCCTTGGCTTTTACCCCAAGGCTGCTTCCTGAGCCTGGATCTCTCCCTCCCACTTCCATCTTCTTTCCTTGCTTCCAGTCCCAAGTTCAGACATTGCTTTACCAAGCTTAACTCACAGATACAGTCATGAACCCCTCTCCCCGCCACCCCCAGCACAGGGGCTGCACAAAACAGACTCCTAGTTCATGAATGAATGAGTTAATAGATTCATGACATTATAGTTGAAAAATCAGAATCCATAAATAAAAAGCCCAGACAAGTGAGTTGCACCCCTCTTGCACCCCTCCTAACTGGTATAATTTAGGCTGTTCAGTCTCCAACCTTGCTCTCCCCAGGAGCTTTGGGGTAAAGGCGCCCATGTTTCTGTTCAAGCTCTCTCCAGAGGGTGGGCACATTCAGCAACCTTGACAGCAGTTGCAGTAGAGCTGTGAACTGCAGCTGTGGGTTGCAGTGTTGTGGTTTGTGTCACAAGCCCTCAGAAATCTAAGCCCAGTGCACAAGTGTATGGAGCACGCTGAAGCTCTGCTCCAGGTCCCTGAGGCAGGCGGGAAACAAGGATTCACTGTGCTATGACCAATCCCTTTCAAGGTGTCTCTAGAGGCCATGGGAAGAAAGCAGACCAGGCTGTCAAACAAAGGCTTCCCCTCAGCCAGCACCACCTCAGGATGAGGGACATCCCTTACCTAACCAAGCCTGGCTGCATACAGTGGTGAAGCCCAAGAGAAGGGTCCGCTCCCCAGCTGTTCCTCCATCCAACAAGCTCCTGAATGGTATCTCTGAGCCAGGTCCTAGGGAACCCTGAAGGTGTGAATGCAACCCCATTTCTGCCCAGGGGAGAGTTGCTCATTTCACATGAGCTGATCAGAGCAGCTGCACAGCCCAGGACAGGCCAAGGAAAGAGACACAGATTGCACACAGGCCTGGGATCACATCCTTAGACTCATCCATCAGTGCCCCCTGCCCCCCACAACTATGCAGGCACCCAGCCACCCAACAGCCAGCTCTGTTCCTCAACCCTCCATATAGTTCCATTTCCTGGTACCATTTTAATATCTCCAGAGCATTTTTACTATTGACAGTGCAGTGAAATATTGCTAACAATTATAGACATATAACTGCTTATTTGCCCAGTACCTTGTATTAATATATGCTAATTCCATAAGAGCCCACATTACTAAAGGAGCAAAATCTGAGGTCTGCTCTATACCTGTCTCCAATTCCATTCTCCTTCTGTCAACAAGCTGGCCTTACCCTGACATGGGCCTGTGCTCTGCATATTATGAGATCAGCATCTGAAAAGAGTTTGGTAAAAGAATGATTGTTTGCTGCTCCTCTTTTACACAGCATAGTTATGCTTTCTTCACTCACTATAGTTTTAAGCTGTCTTATAGTTAATGCATATAAATTGAGTTTGCTTATTTTGATTGTCATTAGAATGAGTGTATAGGACTATTGCATAATTTATTTGTACAATATCTCCTTGGTGGGCATTCTAGTCTTTCACTGATGTGAACAATGCCCCCAGCAATCCACTTTGCTCACACTGTCTCTGAACACCAATACACAAGGAATGATGGAGAAAACTAGAAGTCCCACCAGGTGTCTGGTGTGAGCTTACTCAGCTCAGATGAGTCTCATCTCCTGTCTGACCTCAATGGGCAGAGCTGAGATTCTCTCCTGCCTTCCCCCACCTCTGACCCCTCTTGCCACCGGCAGGCCCTGACAGATGGTGCCCTGTGCTCATACTCACAGACACTCTCCAAGCCAGTTTACTGGGCACACTCTCCTTGCCCATTAGCCACTTCTGGGAATTGAAGGGTAATGTCCTGAGATGTTTTTCTCAGGGTTCCTGGGTGAGAAGTTTGAATGGAAGATAGAGAACAGGGAAAGGGGGACAGACTGCACTCTGTCTTCACTTTCTCTGGCAGTCCCAAGGCAAATTCCATCTACTCAGCCTGGAAAGCAGTGCACCAGGTAAGCTGGAAATGAACACTTTCCCTGGAAACAGCAAGAATGACAGTGTGCTGCACATGTGCCTCACATCTGGAACTCTGAGGTAGTGGGTTCCCCATTCCTGGCTCTGGCGACAAAGGGACTTTGTATACATCCAGCCCCTCTGACCTCAGTACCTGTAGTAACAGTGATGGCGTGGGCTTTGCTTGGTAAGTATTCAGAGAAGAGTCTTAAGAGCAGTCTGAACTGGCTCCTGATGGTCTCAGGGTCATTCACAATGTAATAATGGAAAAGTGAAAGACAGGGTGAACCTCAGCCACTGTCACAAGGTCTGCACGGCTGGCTAAAGCTCCTTCCCAGAACGACAGCCAGAAACAGACCTGGGAGAAAGCCAGCCAGCCAGAAGAAGGGCAGGAAGTATGGGTGTGCTGAGGTTATCCCCAGAGTCCCAGGAAAGCAGAGTAAGTGCACAGTCTACCCAGCCATCTGGATGGAAACCGCAAATACTCTTTTCATCAAGCACTGATTTTCTCCAGTGAAGAAACATGGCCTTAGCAAAACAGAGTGAAGAAGAGAAATGGAGGTGCTCTGAGTGTACCTGTGAAAGGAACCCAAGGTAGCCCAGAGCCTCCAGTGGGGACATCAGCTGGGAGATGGAAAGACATGGAGGAGAAGGCTGCAGCAGGGTCTGGAACCTGGTGACAAGCGAGGTCTGGAACCTGGTGACAAGCACATGAGAAGGGCAGAGGCAGGCATGAGTTGCCGCTCACTGCTGCCCAGGACCTCTGCAATAGGCACTCAAGCATCACAAGGACACTGCCGTGAGACTCAGGGTAGAAGCAGGTGGAGGAAGGGCACAAGGAATCACAGTAAAGAAGGCTGATATCTGAGGATCAAGGTTCAAAGGCAACCCAGACAGGGAAGTCTGTGAGACTCTTATCTCCAATTAACCTGCCCCCTCAAATCAAAAGCCAAAAGTGGAGCTGTGGCTCAAGTGGTAGAGTGCTGTCCTTGAGCACAAAAGCTCAGAGAAAATGCCCAGGCCCCAAGTCCATGCCCCAGAACCAGCATAAAAAATAAATAAATAAATACACAGAACAAAGCAAGGGAAATTTCCATGCTATACTGAAACAAAAAAGTTTAATTGCACCACATATATTAGATTGCAAATAAGTAAGGTAGTAGGTATGAGAAAATGTAAGATTTCCAAAGTAGATCCAAACTTCAAACACAACAGGGGAAAAACAAGATGAATAGTGTGCTTGTGGGTGAAAGGGGAAGGACAAGAAACAATGGAGAGTTCCCCACAGGAACACTTCCTGCTGAAGAAAATCTAACTGGAGACAGGAAGCCAAAGAAAATAGAATTCATTCTGTGAGAGAAATGTAGGGAAGAGTACTGATATTTGCAACTTTTAAATAAATGCATTAAAATAAAAAGGACTGGAGAATGGGAAGAGAGGAATGGAGAGAGTAATAAAAATCAGTAGAGGTGGTCAGTAGAAGTGTTTACTAGAAATTGAAAGGGAATACCAAAATTGAGAGACACGGGGTAAAAAAAAAGACAAACAACTACAAAAGCAATACTTGCAAAACTGTTTGGTGTAAGTGAATTGAACACCTGGGGGGGGGGGGAAGGGGAAGGAGGGAGGGGGGATGAGGGACAAGATAACAAGCAGTACAAAAAATGTATCCAATGCCTAACGTATGAAACTGTAACCTCTCTGTACATCAGTTTGATAATAAAAATTTGAAAAATAAATAAATAAATAAATGAAATATTGATATTATGATAACATGGTCTTCCACACTAAAAAGCGAAAATAAAAAAAAAATCCTTGTTGTGTACCAAAATGTTTACAGCAGAATGCTGAAGAAAGCAAGTAATATCTTCTCTTAAGAATTATAAAAGCTGGGTGCTGGTGGCTCATGCCTATAATCCTAGCTACTCAGGAGGCTGAGGTCTGAGGATTGAGGTTCAAAGCCAGCCCAGGCAGGAAAGTCTGTGAAATTCTTATCTCCAGTTAACCACCAGAAAACTGGAAGTGGTGTTGTTGCTCCACTAGTGGTAGAGCACTAGCCTTGAGTGAAAGGGAGAACACCTAAGCCCTGAGTTCAAGCCCCACAACCACCACCAACAACAAAAAAAAACTTATAATTGTACAAAAAGAAATGCACTTTTTACTTGACTTTTTTACTTTGGTATATTGAAAGGATATGTCCCGGCCATCCCAGAGGGTCGACCATGCAGAGATAATCACAGACAGGAGAAGAATGTTCATAAGGAGATTTATTAGTGGGGCCATAGTTCCCATGGGAGAAGGAGCTATATGGCGTCTGCACCTTATCCAGGTGGCAGCCTCTCTCTCTAGGGGTAAAGGGGAAGTAAGTAGGTAGTGAGTAGGAGTGGCTCATTAGGTATGGGTGGATCTGGGGGCTAGTGGGAGGAGCTGAGGACCTGAGGCTAGGGAAATGCTATCATATATCACCTTTATATAATAACAAAAAATTTAAAACACACATAAAATAAAAAATAATTTTAAAAAAGTTATAAATAAGCCAGGTACTAATGGTTCATGCCTGTAATCCCAGCTCCCCAGGAAGCTGACACCTGAAGATCATAGTTCAAAGCCAGCCTAAGCAGGTAAAGCCAAAAGACTCTTATCTGTAATTAACCAGCAAAACTCTGGAAGAAGAGCTGTGGCTCAAGTGGTAGAGCACCAGCCTTGAGCTAAAAAGCCAGAAACAGGACTCAGGCTATGAGTTCAAACCCCAGTACTGGTACAAAAAAAGAAAGGAGAGAGAGAGAGAGAGAGAGAGAGAGAGAGAGAGAGAGAGAGAGAGAGAGAGAGAGAGCATCATAAAAATTCCACTAATTCCATTAGCTAATAGATATAGAAGGTTTCTCTGTGTACTCTAGAGGAGTTGCCAATTTTTTAGAGCGTGATTGAAATGAGCTAGAGATGTAGCTCAGTGGTAGAGCACTTTCCTAGCAAACCCAAAGCTCTAGGATTGATTTTCAGCACTGAAATAAAATAAAATATAGAATGGCACATTATGGGAGAGAAAGAGCTAAGAAAACAAAGAGCTTTGGGAGAACTAATAAATAGAAACAGAAAAGGAAGATGGATGGTAACTGAATTCCTAGTATAGAAGAAATACTGAATAAAATACCAAGGAAAGTTACAACAAAAGTGATTATGGTAATGAAAAGGCATCAGTGGGCATGAAGAGCAAGTGAGTGTCAGCCTCTAGATAGTGTCCTATAAGAGAGAGCATACCTAATGGGAGCTCAAATATCCAAAGTAAATGAGAAGACTGCATTTGTGAGGTGAGGAGGGGAGGAATATTTGTATCTAAAGAGTAAGACACAGGTTTTGTAGGAGGTCATCCCACAAGAACCATGGAATGATGCAGGAGAAGTCAAAACTCAATTGTTTTCTCGTAAAGCTTTTTTAAAGATAAAATAGAAATTCTTCAGGATCTAGGAGGTGGAATAGCAGATTCCTTAAGATTTCTCCCATACCACTAGATGCCAGAAAACCACAGAAGAATGTACTCAAATTCATAGGAAGTAAACTGTAACCCACCCCGCAAATCCTCCACAGCAAATTGAGCAATAGACAGTCTCCAACATGCAAATACTCAAAACATTAGCTCCTTATCAAAACAAAAGATAAGTGATGGTGAGAATGGGAGAAAAGGGATCCCTTGCACACTGTTTATGGGAATGTTTTACAGATATTATGCAAAGTAGAACTACCACATAATCGGGTAATCCCACTTTGGTGTGTGCTCAAAGGAAATCAGTGTCAGAAAGAGACATTTTCACTCCCACATTCCTTGCAGTATTCTTTATACTAGCAAAGAAGTAGAGGGTTACAGAAAATGCAGTTTATACACAGTAGAATATTATTAGGCTTTTTAAAAGAAGGAAATCTTGTCATTTGCTACAATATGGATGAATCTAGTCTGGATGACATTATATTAAATACAATAAGCCAGGCCCAGAAAGACAAATAATGATGTGTAATTAAAAAGAAATCAAGGTTTTAGAAATTGAGAATATAATGGTTGCCAGGAGAGAAGAGAGGATGAGGAAATGGAAGAGGACAATGACAGGTGAGATGGTAACAAAGGGAACCTGGGGTGATGCTCACCAAATGACATAGTTTCTCCTGTGTCAGGGAAGTGAACGTTGGAGAGCTAATGTGCTCCACCGTGTCCATAGTCAGCCATTGCATAATTGAAGTTTCTTAAGAGAGTAGATCCATCAGTGTAAGGTTCACCAAAAGGAAACCGACACATGGCTCCAACAGAAAAGAGTTAATGGGAGGGGGGTGTTGGGGGGGAGGTGGAGAGCAAACTGTGACCTACATGAGATGGAGGCCCATGGTGACAGAGGGGAAGGAAGAACAGAAAAAGTTAAGGGGACTCAGGTTGAGCGGGATTATATAGGGAAAGGCGGGAGGTAGGACCACATTGGATGCTGAAGTGACCTCAGAGCCTGGGAACCTCTCACTGTCAGAGGGAGGTGTGAGCAGGGTGGTTCAGGATATGATCTCAGCAGATGAGGAAGTGACCTCAGAGTCTGGGGTCTTTTGCTGACTCAGTCAGGTGATTGACAGGTGATTACTGGTTTCAGGAAAGTGAAAAGGAAAGGGGAAAGGGCTGTTCTCCCAGGAAGATCTAACATTCCAGGCTTTTGATGGTTATAAACGGGTGATGATTCTCTTTGGCTACTTCCTGCTGACAAGGGGCATTGACAGTAGGGGTAGAAGGCAGAGTTGTTGTCTGGTCCGGTCTGGGAGAAGGCAGTAAGTGGCAACTGTTCCTTGGTGATGAACATGTATATGTGTCCTTGGATGACATCTGAAATAAATCTTACAAGGCAGGGGTTGAGCAATAAGAAAAAAATATTAGAGTGTACATAAACAATCAGGAGCCAATGGCTCATGCATAATCCTAGCTTCTCAGGAGTCTGAGATTCAAGGATCATGATTCAAAGCCAGCCCATGCAGGAAAGTCCATGAAACTCTTCTCTCCAATTAACCACTAAAAAGCCAGTGTAGACTATTTCTGTAATCTTATCTGAGTATATTTGAAACCGTGTATACTGGTATTAGAACTAGGAAATTGAAAGGGAATACCAAAATTGAGAGACACAGGGTAAAAAAAAAAAAAGAGAAACAACTACAAAAGCAATACTTGCAAAGCTGTTTGGTGTAAGTGAACTGAACACCTCAGGGGGGGGAAGGGTAAGGGGGAGGGGGGAGGGGGGTACGAGGGACAAGGTAACAAACAGTACAAGAAATGTATCCAATGCCTAACGTATGAAACTGTAACCTCTCTGTACATCAGTTTTATAATAAAAACTTAAAAAAAAAAGCCAGTGTAGAGCTGTGGCTGCAATGATATAAAGGCCAGCCTTGAGTGAAAAAGCTAAGGGACAGCACTCACTGCCCGAGTTCAAGCGCCAGTACCAGCACCAAAACAAAACAAACATAAAACAGAGATAGATTGTTAAGTGTCCTCTGAACAAAAGCTGAAAAACAAAACAAACAAAAAGAGGAACTATGAGGTTAGGAATGTTAACTACCTTGTCTGAGGTGAATGTTTATGATTATCAAATCATCAGGTTGTACACATTAAATTTTGCAGTTCTTAATGGTCACTTATACCTCAATAAATCTTCAGTAATGCAGCATGGGAAACTGATAAATTAGGACTGGACTTGCCAAGTTTAATAAGCAGGCTAGCTGGGAATGTGGCCTAGTGGTAAAGTGCTCGCCTCATATACATGAATCTCTGGGTTCGATTCCTCAGCACCACATATATAGAAAAAGCCGGAAGTGGCGCTGTGGCTCAAGTGGTAGAGTGCTAGCCTTGAGCAAAAAAAGAAGCCAGGGACAGTGCTCAGGCCCTGAGTTCAAGCCCTAGGACTGGCAAAAAAAAAAAAAAAAGACCAATAAGCAGGCTAAAGAAGCTTACATTTTAATATTCACACCTGAAAACTTTACTGTTGAAAACAGATACATCAGCTACTCAGAATGCAGAGGCAAGAAGACTGTAGGTTCTAAGCCAGCCTGGGCAAAGTTACAGAAAACCTTCCAAAACAAGATGTAAACAAAAGACCCAGGGATGTGGCTCAAGAGGAAAAGGACTTGTTTAGTGTGCAAGAGGCCCTGGGTGTGTGTATGTATGTGTGTAAGAGAGAGGCACAGAGGCAGACAGACAGACAGACAGACAGACAGACACACACACACACACACACACACACACACACACACATACACACACACAGATAGAAATCCAAACCAAAGTTGCTGAAAGTAAACATGGGCAGGGATCTCTCAGAAGACCAGGGCAGGCATAGCAGAGCTGGGCTGTCATATTCCACGTACACCAGAGGATTCTCAGGAAGCAAATTACAGGGAGAAAGAAGGGCACTTTATAATGATAAACAGCATAATATACAATAAAGTGCCAACTGTCAGGAAAATTTATGTGACAAATAATGCAGCAGCAAATTCTAAAAGGAAAATCCCACAGTAAACATGAAGAGAAATAGGAACAAGAGCACAGGAAGTGAATTTCCCTACAACCATCAGTTATATAAGCCATAGTGATGAAGGATTAAGGTGGGGTCCATGCAGCAAGATGAGTAACTTTACCTCAGACTCTGCCCAGCACACATAATGATCAAAGGCAGTTACTGTCCCTCTCACCTCAGCATTCAACAGCCCACACACTTGCAAAGGCACAGGCAGGATAACAGGAATCTCAGATCAGGACTGGAGGCACCAGGCAAGGACACACTGCCAGGCCTGGCCACAAGGAGAATCACAGGCTGGAGTAGACAACACATGAGCTGGAAGGAGCCTATCCCTCCATGCCTTTCCCCTTCCTCCACATGGAAACCAGCCAGGCAGCTCAGGTGACCCAAACACAAGGCTCAGGCTCCTGGGACACAGTACAGTGGAAAGGGTAGAGTCAAGGACAGAAGCATCAGCCAGGAGAAGCACGATCAAGTCAAGTCAGAAGAAAGCTTGCAAAGCATAGGAAAACATATTCTCAGATCCATGCAAATACAGAAGAAGATGCAAATGAGAAGCCTAGGTAAACAAGATGACTTCCCAAAGCAGTATGAGTAACCAAATTTCACAGCTGGAAAAAAAAAAAAGAAATATAAGGAAACACCACCAGCTGAGTTGCCAGGGGAAAATACTTTCTATGTCTACAACATGGTCAGATACTTTACTAAATTCCCTTATTTTTCTAATAAATTTTCACTGCATTCTGCTTCTGTCCAGTTTATAAACAAGTGACCTGAAAATAAAGATATTTTTGTTCCTTTCCTCACAACTTTTTTCTTTCATACTTTTCTTTTCATTCTTCTCTCTTTCTTTTCTTTTTCTTTTTTTTTTTTTTTTGTGCTCAAGGCTAGCACTCTTAACACTTGAACCACAGCTCCACTTCCAGCTGTTTGTTGATTAACTGAAATAAAAGTCCTACAGACTTTCCTGCCTAAGCTGACTTCCAACCACAATCCTCAGAAAGGTTACAGGCATGAGCCACCAGCACTCATCTTCTTCCCAACTTTTTATATCTTACTCCCGTTTTACTTTTTAGGTCCATTAGCTACTCATTCCAGAGATAAAAATAATTACTTTTACCTTTAATGGACAGTTCTTAGCATTTTCCAATTCAGTAGGAAGCCAGTTCCTTGCTTGAAGTTTATGTCTCCTGATACAATAAGCAAGTATTTATCTATGCCTGCTTCAGATTTAACTGCACACTTTTATCAAATATCATTTTTGCTTCAATACTGTTTCTTGTGACCTTCTAATGTGAAAATTAAGTTCAAATTTTTAAGTTCAATTTTGTTTGTTATTTTATTTTAATTTTTTATTGTTGTTATAAAGGTGATGTACAGAGAGGTTGCAGTTGCAGAAGCCAGATGATGAGTAGATTTCTTTTTAGACAACATCACCCCTTCCCAATTTTCCCCTTCTGTCCCATCCACAAGTTGTATAGTTCATTTTCAAACTAGTGTCTAGTAGGATGACTGCTCCATTTGTTCAACCTTTGTCCTTCCATTTCTGTGTTTCTCCCATTTATTCTCCCAAAGACAAATGAACAAACAAGGCAAAAAGAAAAGAAAACAAAAGCAAAAACCAAGAAAAAAACCTCTTCATTCTTGGGTTCGGGGCTGGGAATGTGGCTTAGTGGTGGAGTGCTCACCTTGTGTGCATGAAGCCCTGGATTTGATTCCTCAGCACCACATAAACAGAAAAAGCCAGAAGGAGCACTGTGGCTCTAGTGGTAGAGTGCTATCCTTGAGCACAAAGAAGCCAGGGACAGTGCTCAGGCCCTGAGTCCAAGCCACAGGACTAGCAAAAAAAAAAAAAAAAAAAGAATTACCAGGGATTCCTTTCCATAAATGTTAGTTTGTCTGATCAGAGGCATTTAGGCATTGTACCCTTGTGTTCCTCCTTTTTCATTTATTTTTTGCTGTAGTGATTGAACTTTAAGCCTGTTGGTTTTAGGCAAACTGTCTGCTACTTGAGTTATACCCAAGTCCTTTTGTCTTTACTTTGTTTCTCAAAGAAAGTCTCATGCTTTTGTCCAGGTGAGCCTCATCTTTCTGCCTCCACCTACCAAACAGCTCATAGTACAAGCATGTGCCACCACATCTGTCTGTCTAACTTTTAAATACCAGTTATTTCCTAAGGGTTAAACATTCTTGCATTCTTGGACTGAATCCCTCCTGGTTGTATTTGGATTATTTTACTATTTTGTTTCAAACTTGACAATGCTTCATTTCTTGTTTTTATGTCAGCTGATATGAATTTTCATCTTCATTCTCTGAATTTTACAGTGGCTCCATAAGATTACTTTGAAGTTTCCCTTTTCTGTCTAAGTTCTCAAATAGCATTCAAATTTTACACTTTTATGATATAGAACTCACATCAGATCTGGCTTGATTGGGAAGAAGAAAGTGGAATTACTATTATTTACGTGCTCAAAAGAACCAAATGAATTGATTGAAACACTATTTGAAGAATAAAGAGAATTCAGTGAAGTGTCTGAATATGGAATTGATATTCAAGAAATAGTTTTTGTCCATGTAGAACAATGCCAGGAAAATGCAATGAAAAAAGACAGATTTCCCCAGATGGCTTTCCCACTGCCCACTGCCCAATCCTTGAGCCTCCCAGGCCCTCCACGCCTCTCATAAAGGTGAATCCTGGCTTTCTCTAATAACCTGCTAACCACAGTAACCTCCACGGAGAATATGGATTTAAATGATGAGGTAAACATTACATGAAGAATTAAAGATTTATTTTTAAATGTTTAAAAGATAGATACTTCAAAAGATTATTAGTGATACAAACACACAAAATCTACCTAGTTTAGCAGGGCTTTCATGTCATAATGTGGAAGCCTGCAAGTCCCTGCTGCTCCACCCCCTGGGCTGGTGTTCTCTCATCATCAAGCTGCAGTCTGTAGTAGAAACACCTTAAGCTGATCCATTTTCTAAAGAGTCCTTAGCAGAACATAAAGTCAATGTAAATAACAATTAGTGAGATGCTGCAAAGAATAGTGATGTTTGTTTGGGAAAGACAGAGCACAGAAGTGGGTATGAGTGTGTTCAAGGGGGTGATGTGGGAGAAGCTTTGAAGAAAAGAGAGAAGTTTGTACACCCCATCAGTCTTGGAGAGCTGAGTCAAAGCAGCTCATTGGTGAGTGTTCCATTGTTGGGTAAGTGTAGTATGTAGGCTCCTTGTTTAAATTGTTGCAGTGTTAAAGAATGTTTACAAGCTGGGAAGGTGGCTTAGCGGTAGAGTGCTTGCCTAGCATGCATGAAGCCCTGGGTTCAATTCCTCAGCACCACAGAAAGAAAAAAAGCCAGAAGTGGCGCTATGGCTCAAGAGGTAGAGTGCTAGCCTTGAGCAAAAAGAAGCCAGGGTCAGTGTGCAGGCCCTGAGTCCAAGCCCCAGGACTGGCAAAAGAAAAAAAAAAAGAATGTTTAGGCTGAGCACTGATGGCTCACACCTATAATCCTAGCTACTCTGGAGGCTGAGAGCTAAGAATTGAGGTTCAAAGATTGAAGCCAGGCCAGGTAGAAAAGTGCCTGTGACACTCTTATCTCCAATTAACCATTCAAAAACTGGAAGTAGAGCTGTGACTCAAAGTGGTAGAGTGCTAGGGACAGCACCCAAGCCCTGAGTTCAAGGCCCCACAACTGCCACTACCAACAACAAAAAGAACATTTGGAAGAGCCAGGCACCAGCAGCTCATATCTATAATTGTAGCCACTCAGGATATTGAAAGCTGGAGGACTATGACTCCAAGCCAGCCCAGGAAGAGAAGTCCATGAGACTCCAATGTCCAAAATAACCAGCAAAAAGCCAGGATGGAGACATGGCTCAAATGATGGAATGCCAGTGGAGAAAGAAATATGAGTTTGAACTCTGGCACCAACAATAAAAAATAATAAAAGAGATACCGAAGACGGCGGAGGAGCGGCTGAGCCCTTGCAGAGCTCCCTCCGATATCGTAGTTTTCTCACCTCATAGAAACTGTTTCTCCGAGAAAGACAGCCAAAGTAAGTTCTAACAGTACAGGGATTCTGAACAGGAAGGAAAAATTGACTTTGCTGGTCTGAAAACACAAATTTGAGCTCCGGGCTGCGTCCCGCCGCAGCGCCAGTGCCGGCTCTGGCACAGTGCCGGGCACAGCCCCCCGCACTCCGCGCAGCTAAAGCGAGAAATACTCCAGACGACAGCCGAGCACGGAGGACCTGACATCACAGAGACAGCTGCTCACAGGTGCTGGTAGACTGGCATTCCCAATCCAAATGGGCAGAAGAAACACAAGAAAGATGGCAAATAATGAAGTCTTATCCCCCACTCAAAACAAGCAGGAAGCAGAGCAGTCAATCAAAGACATAGAAGAAAACCCCCAAAATGCTCTACAAAGTCTACTGATAAACATGATAAATGAAAAGTTTGAATCTCTTCAGTCAATTATGTTAGAGCGTGAGGAGGCAAAGCAAAAATTAATGGAGAATTTCATGGCATCCACAAATAGAAAGATAAGTGAGCTTCAAGAGTCAAATGAAAAGATAGCTACCCAACTTAAAGATTTGAGAGACAACACTCAAAACCAAAGTAATGAAGTTAATGAAGTAAAGAAGTCCATACAGGACCTAAGAAATGACATGGAAATCATCAGGAAAGACCAGTCAGAAGGAAAAGAGATTCGAAATCAAGTAGCTAGCCTACAGTCCCGACTAACTGAAGCAGAGGATCGAATCTCAGGAGCTGAAGATTCCTTAGATTCTATGGAGAAAGATCAAAAATCAATACAAATCCAGTCCAAGCAACAAAACAGATCGCTACAGGAGATTCAAGACACAATCAGGAAGCCCAATTTAAGGATAATAGGTATTGAGGAAAACTTGGAGAAAGAGGTTAATGGGATAGGCAACCTATTTAACAGAATATTAGCTGAGAACTTCCCAAACATCCAGAAGGAAAGGCCTATACAGATACAGGAAGCATTTAGAACCCCAAATCGACCAGACCAGAATAGGACTTCCCACCGACACATTGTGATCAAAACAGCTTCAGCAGAGTGCAAGGAAAAAATACTCAAAGCTGTTAGGGCAAAGAAAACAATCACATATAAAGGAAAAGCAATCAGAATTACCCCAGACTTCTCAGCAGAGACCATGAAAGCAAGGAGAGCCTGGAATGAAGTATACCAAACTCTAAATAAAAATAACTACCAACCAAGAATTCTGTACCCCGCCAAACTCTCCTTCATAGCCGAAGGTCAAATAAAAGTCTTCCACAATAAGGAAAAACTGAAACAATATATCTCCACCAAACCAGCTTTACACAAAATCCTTAAAGATGTACTATACAGGGAAAATAATCAAGATCCCAACACAGACAGAGAAATGAACCCTAATTAGTAAACACTAGATCAAGAAATGGGAAGACACAGCTTTAAACAAGATAGTGATAATGAAAGGAACAAACGATCACCTCTCAATCCTAACTGTCAACATTAATGGACTTAATTCTCCAATCAAACGACATAGGTTCATAAGTTGGATCAAAAATCAAGATCCATCTTTCTGCTGCCTCCAAGAGACACATCTATCCAGCAAAAGTAAACATCTTCTAAAAGTGAAAGGCTGGAAACAAATCTATCAAGCAAATGGCCCCCATAAGCAGGCTGGAGCTGCAATCCTAGTATCAGACAAAATTGACTTCAAATTAAAAAAGGTAAGAAGAGACAAAGAAGGTTACTACATACTAGTAAAAGGATCTCTCCAACAGGAAGAAATAACCATCCTAAATATCTACACGCCAAATGCAGGAGCACCCAACTTCATCAAAAAAACACTACTGGCTCTAAAAACATTCATAGACCCAAACACAATGATAGTGGGGGACTTTAACACTCCACTATCACCTCTGGACAGATCAACACGCCAAAAACTGAACAAAGAAACCACAGAACTAAACAATTGCATAGACCAACTAGACTTAATCGACATCTACAGAATATTCCACCCAGCAAGGACAGAATACACATTCTTTTCGGCAGCACACGGAACATTCTCCAAAATAGATCACATCTTAGGGCACAAAGAAAATCTGTACAAATTCAGAAGTATCAAAATCATTCCCTGCATTCTCTCAGACCACAATGGAGTAAAATTAGAGCTCAACTCATTCAGCCACCACAGAAAATCCCACAATTCATGGAGACTAAAGAACACACTGCTGAACCATCAGTGGATCATTGAAGAAATTAAAACAGAAATTCAAATGTTTATGGACTTCAACCAAGTTGAGGACACAAAGTACCAGCTCCTTTGGGACACAGCAAAGGCAGTACTCAGAGGAAAATTTATATCTCTGAGTACATACATCAACAAACTGGAGAAACAGCAACTCAGTAATTTAAGGAAGCACCTTAATTTTCTGGAGAGAGAACAGCAAGCCAAACCCCAAGTCAATAGACGGAAGCAAATAATTAAAATCAAATCAGAATTAAATCAATTAGAGACGAAAAAACCATCGAAAGAATCAACAAAACAAAGAGTTGGTTCTTTGAAAAAATCAACAAGATAGACAGACCCCTGGCAAACCTGACCAAAGAACGAAGGCAGCACACTCAAATAAACAAGATAAGAGATGAAACAGGTAGCATCACCACAGAAATAACCGAAATTCAGAAAATAATAAGGGACTATTTTGCAAACCTTTATGCCAACAAATTCGAGAACTTGGAAGAAATGGATGATTTCCTAGAAAATATTGATACCCCCAAACTCAACTATGAAGACTTAAACCTTCTAAACAGACCCATATCCAGTATTGAAATAGAAACAACAATAAATGATCTCCCATCCAAGAAAAGCCCAGGTCCAGACGGATTCACCGCAGAATTCTACAAGGCCTTCAAAACAGAACTCACTCTAATATTTCTCAAACTCTTCAATGAAATTGAAAGAGAACGTTCACTACCAGACTCATTTTATGAAGCCAGTATAACCCTCATCCCAAAACCAGGCAGAGACTCATCACGGAAAGAAGACTACAGACCAATCTCCCTGATGAACATAGATGCAAAAATTCTCAACAAAATTCTGGCCAATCGACTTCAACAGGTCATCAAAAAAATCATACACCACGATCAAACTGGATTCATCCCAGGGATGCAAAGCTGGTTTAATATACGCAAGTCAATTAATGTAATCCACCATATCAACCGGAGCAAGGTAAAGAACCACATGGTTTTATCGCTGGATGCGGAAAAAGCGTTCGATAAAATCCAGCACCCATTTATGCTAAAAGCCCTGGAAAAACTGGGATTCCAGGGAGCATTCCTGAATATAATCAAGGCAGTTTATGACAAACCAACAGCAAGCATAACTCTAAATGGTGAAAAACTAAAGCCATTCCCTTTAAAATCAGAACAAGGCAGGGATGTCCACTCTCTCCCCTGCTCTTCAACATAGTACTAGAATTCCTAGCCAGAGCAATTAGGCAAGAAGAGAATATAAAGGGGATCCAAATAGGAAAAGATGAAGTTAAACTTTCTCTCTTCGCAGATGACATGATCCTATACCTAAAGAATCCCATAGACTCTACCCCCAAGCTACTAGAGCTGATCCAAAACTTTGGCAAAGTTGCAGGATATAAAATAAACCTTCAAAAATCAATGGCCGTTCTTTATGCTAACAACCCGAAGACTGAGGCTGAAATCAGGAAAGCAACTCCTTTTGCAATAGCCCCCAAAAACATAAAATACCTAGGAATAACCTTAACCAAAGAAGTGAAAGACCTCTTTGAAGAGAACTTTAAAAGCTTGAAAAATGAAATTAAGTCAGAACTAAGAAAATGGAAAAACCTCCCATGCTCCTGGATTGGGAGGATTAATATAATCAAAATGGCAATATTGCCAAAGGCTATCTACAAATTCAATGCAATACCCATTAATATCCCAACACCATTCTTTAATGAAATAGAGGAAGCAATCCAGAAATTCATATGGAACAATAAAAGACCTAGAATAGCAAAAACACTCCTAAGCAGAAAGAACAGTGCTGGAGGAATTACAATACCCAACTTCAAGCTGTATTATAAAGCTATAGTAATAAAAACAGCTTGGTATTGGCACCGGAACAGGCCTGAAGACCAATGGAACAGAATTGAAGACCCAGAATTAAACCCACAGAACTACGCCTACTTAATCTTTGATAAAGGAGCTAAAACAATAGTATGGAAGAAAGATAGCCTCTTTAACAAGTGGTGCTGGCAAAACTGGCTCAACACATGCAACAAACTAAAACTAGATCCTTATATATCACCCTGCACCAAAATCAATTCCAAATGGATTAAAGACCTTGAAATCAAAACAGGCACCCTGAAGACACTAAAGGAAGGAGTAGGAGAAACACTTGGGCTCCTTGGCACAGGACAGAACTTCCTTAACAAAGACTCTGAAAGGCTACAAATCAAAGAAAGGTTGGACAAATGGGACTGCATCAAACTCCAGAGCTTCTGCACGGCAAAGGACATAGCTCTCAAGATAAACAGAAAGCCCACAGACTGGGAGAAGATCTTTACCGGACATTCAACAGACAAAGGCCTCATCTCTAAAATATATGCAGAACTAAAAAAATTACCTTCTTCCAAAACAAAACCGCAAAGAACCAATAGCCCCCTCATCAAGTGGGCTAAAGACTTACAAAGAAACTTCTCTGATGAGGAAATGAGAATGGCCAAGAGACATATGAAAAAATGCTCTACATCACTGGCCATAAAGGAAATGCAAATCAAAACAACATTGAGATTCCATCTCACCCCAGCAAGAATGTCATATATCAAGAAAACTAATAATACCAATTGTTGGAGGGGATGTGGCCAAAAGGGAACCCTACTTCATTGTTGGTGGGAATGTAAACTGGTTCAGCCACTCTGGCAAGCAGTATGGAGATTCCTCAGAAGGCTCAATATAGAACTCCCCTATGACCCAGCAGCCCCACTTTTGGGTATCTATCCAAAAGCCCACAAACAAAATCACAGTAATGCCACCAGCACAACAATGTTCATCGCAGCACAATTTGTCATAGCGAGAATCTGGAACCAACCCAGATGCCCCTCCATAGATGAATGGATCAGGAAAATGTGGTACATATACACAATGGAATTTTATGCCTCTATCAGAAAGAATGACATTGTTCCATTTGTAAGGAAATGGAAGGACTTGGAAAAAGTTATACTAAGTGAAGTGAGCCAGACCCAAAGAAACATGGACTCTATGGCCTCCCTTGTTGGGAATAATTAGTACAGGTTTAGGCAAGCCATAGCAGAGCATCACAAGGCCCAATAGCTATACCCTTAGGAACACCTAAGATGATGCTAAGTGAAATGAACTCCATGTTATGGAAACAAGTGATATATCACAGTTTTAACTACTTTCAATGTCCTATGTGTATGTGTAGTTTCTATTATTGATGATGTTCTTGTATCACCTTCCTATGGTTGTACCTACACTATCTCTGTAATCTTATCTGAGTATATTGGAAACCGTGTTTACTGGTATTGGAAGTAGGAAATTCAAAGGGAATACCAAATTTGAGAGACACAGGGTAAAAAAAAAGAGAAATAACTACAAAAGCAATACTTGCAAAACTGTTTGGTGCAAGTGAACTGAACTCCTTGGGGGGGGAGGGAAAGGGGGGGAGGGAGGGGGGCATGAGGGACAAGGCAACAAACAGTACAAGAAATGTATCCAATGCCCAACGTATGATACTGTAACCTCTCTGTACATCAGTTTGATAATAAAAATTTGAGAAAAAAATAATAATAATAAAAGAAATATATGTGTGTATGTATATATACATGTATTTATATGTACATACATGCATATCGTTAAATACATATTCACATATATGTATGTGTATGTACATGTACACATATGTACATGCATTTATATATATAAGATACATATATATTTACATATACATACACTAGGGATATACTTTGTTACAGAAATCTGTATGCATTTATTTTTCTGGTTTGATCTCAGGGACTGGATAGTGTCTGTTAACTTTTTTATCAAGGGTGGCACTCTTACCATTTGACAAGATCATTTATACCTCCACTCGACATTTTTGCTGCTTAATTGAAAATAAGAGTCACAGATTTTTCTGTCTAGATTGGCTTCAAACTGATCCTCAGATCTCGGCCTCTTGAGTAGCTAGGAGTACACATGTAAGCCAACAGCACCTAGCAATATTGCCTTATTATATTGTTTTTAAGGATCTTCCCATCTGATTTCATGCTCCTCCCATCTGATTTCATGCTCCTCCCATCCCAAAGTGAACTTGAGACTTGGCTCAGAATGTTAGGATTCCACCTCATAAGTGGCCTGGAATTGCATTTAGTCATGGCCTTGCCTAAACCAATGCAAGAGTCTTACTGTCACTAGTCTTCCCCTCCAGCTAGTGTTTTCACGCTTCTCTATTAAAATATATACATAAACAATTGTTGTGTCTTTGTATTCATTCATGTGTTGAAAGTATACCAAAGAGGAGAATCCTTAGGACACTGAGAAATCCTAGGTCCTGCAGGACCATGACAGGCTAATATGGGGTGCTAATGCCATTCTAAGAGAACTGTGAAGATTGTGGGTGGTTCTGAGAAAAGAATGATGTCATCTGATGTTCCATATTGTTTTGGTTGTTCTGTGGGAAATGGGCCATAAGAGGACAAGTCTAGACCCAGAACTCAGTGACCTCTCCCACTCTGACTCACACAAGACACCAAAGTAAAACGCACTGAAGTCTAATTCCAAATATACCCTGCTAGTACCAGTGCAGTAGCCAACACCATATAGTCTATGATAGGTGTGCCATGCTGAGTTTTGTCCTTGAAAGCCATGCAGTGGGCATCTCTTGAGCACCTGGACCCCACAGAGCATACTTCTCACCTATCCATCTGCAACTGCACATCTCTCATGCTCTGCCTATCTGCAGGCATCCCTAGCCCAGCATGTAGAGCTGAATTGCTGACATCTGTACTCTCGTCTTCACTCTGTACTGCCCATGCCTGTACCCATTCTTTAATGGTGCTGTTCAGTCCCACTATCTAAGTATCTTGGGATCATCCCACCTTTTCACACCTAACTCCCAGAAACCCTACCAGCCAAATCTTCAAAATCCATACAGAATAACTCTATCCCCCTTCCTACCCCTTCCTAGCTAGCACAAAGTACTACAACCATGGACTCATGCCTGGATTACAACACAATCCTCTTAACTAGCTTCACATTCTGCTCCTACAATCCCACTCAGAGTGAAGTCTTCATCCTCAGGAAGGCTGGAAGGCTCATGTCTGACTCCAGCCACTTTCCTGAATCTCCCTTGGAAAGCAGATCCTTAGACAAGCCTAGAGACAGGACATGAGGACTGTAGAATAAAGATGGAAAAGTAAGCATTACACAGAGATGTCAGGACATGAATGGCTGATGAGGTCATCAGCAATGGGAGCTAGAAGGTCAGCATGGACCACTGCACCCCACGATATTTCTCAGGGCATCCCACTGAGAGCTATGAGCTCAAGCTTTCTCTTCTCTAGAGGCTCATGCATTTACAAACAGGGAGAGAAACAGCAGAGCCTATGCTTACCCACCAGGCATAGGTGCCATGCCCTGTGAGGTTCCTGCAGGAATGAAAACGAGTGGCAGCTCCCTATGCCCAGGGTCCATTGCCTGGCAATGACTTCCTGGGGCCTGAATTGCAAACGTTTCTGGAAGGGACTCAGTTTTCCCAGAGAATGGTCTAGTGCTGATTGATACACCTGTCTTGGGCATGGAAGCCAGCATATGGAAAACTTTGAACAGTTGAAAAGAGATTTTAAAATAAAACAACTCTAAGTGACTGAGAAGAAACATATTAAAATCTAAAAGGATTTCTATGTAAAAGTATGTGACATTATGTTGGTAATGGATCTTTTAAGATGAGTTCTATTACAAATAACAGGCTTAACAGGCAAATATGACCTGCCTAAGCAGCCAGCAGAGGACTTTTATTCCCATTATTCCCACAGATCATGTGCCCCTTAACAGGCGCCCGCAGCCCCCAGGGCCCTTGCCTGAGAGATGGGCTGCTCCCAAGTTCTTCCTGCCCCAATTTAATTTGGAATGTCATTTCCTCACGGAGGTTACCATTTCTCTAAGGTCAAATATTAACTCACAAAAGCCGGAAGATGAGTGAGGTTATGTGTTCAGGGAAGCAATTTGGCAATTCATATGAAAAGCCTTTGGCATAACCCACTAATGTTACTTCTGTCACAGAGAGGCAGATAAAGTTGTATCCACAAAGTCTCCATCAAGCACTCCTGTCAAAGCAAGAAACTGAAAGCCATCCAAATATGGGAGGAAGTTATCATTTTTCATATTGGTAGATTACTATACAACAATGAAAACAGCTTACAAAATGGTGTGGAGAATGTTTGGTATAATACTGAACCAAAACTAGACATCACAACTCTAAAGTATGAGCTCAATAAATACTTTTTTAAAGACAGAAAGTTTGAAAATGTTAGAATATTTAGCAATGGATGAGAAAATTGCAAGTGAGTCTTTGTGTTAATTGTTGGAGTTTCCAAAATTACTACAATAAGCACACTTTAAAAAATAAAAGCAAGCCAGGTGCAGGTGGCTCACGCCTGTACTCCTAGCTACTCAGGAGGCTGAGATCTGAGGACGGAGGTTCAAACCCAGCCCAGGCAGAAAAGGCCATGAGACTCTTATCTCCAATTAACCACCAGAAAATCGGAAGTGGCACTGTGGCTCAAGTAGTAGAGAGCTAGCCTTGAGCTGAAGAGCTCAGGGACAGCACCCAGGCACAGAGTTCTAGCCCCATGACCGACAATAAGTAAATAAGTAAACAAATACATAAATAGATAGTAACGCTTAATTAGAAAGTTGGACCTTGGTGGCTCAGGCCTGTAATTCTAGCTACTCAGGATGCTGAGATTCACAGATTTGAGGTTTGAGGCCAGCCTGGGCAGAAAAATCTGCTAGAGTCCATCCATCTCCAAAATAATTAGCAAAAAGCCAGGCTGGCGGCATGTCACTAGCACAAGCACAGCACATTTAAATCCTTGAGTTCAACCTTAGTATTTGCAAAAAAAAAGTTAATTATAGCTTTATTTTAGCAAATGAAGAATCAGGAAGATTATTTCTGCTCTTCAGAGGCAAAAGTAGAGCTTACAACAGAAAACCAGGTCAGCCCCAGCAGTACCCAGAGGATGTTTATACCCCTGGGGACCAAAAAGTCAGGCATTCAGTGTGCTCAGACCTGAAGGGCAGCCATAGGAGCTTCCCCAGCCCTGTCAGCCATGCAGCCTGGAGCAGAAACCAGGTCTTTCAGGGCTGTATGTGTGTGGGGGGGGGGGTGGGGGGGTCACAATCCAGTGATCTGGCACTGCAGACTCTGGAATGTTCCCCTGCACCCAGGTTTACAGGGCCAATCAAGCACCAGGAAAGGAGCTGAGTAAAGTATCAGTAAACTGAGAGGCTGCTTTGCCACCCTCAGGCTGTGGCATCTGGAGCCACACCTCAAAGAGAGCCTCAGTCCCATTCAGTGCACAATTAGAACCATTCTAAGCTACAGGTCTCTGTGCTTAGGCTAACTACTGTCTGTCAGCTAAGCCACTAGCTGAAGGAGGAGAAGTAACACTGTGAGTTCTTACTGTCACATTCTCTTCAGAGGACTCCCCTGTCCTGGCCATAGGTTTATCAAAGAAACATGAGGGCTGTCCAAATTGAAGTGGAGTGGCTTGTAAAACTCCAACACAAAAGAAAGTCACAAAATGCAGGAGAAAGGTCCCTGTATGAAATTGCCTCACAGATTGTCACCAAGACTGCCAAAATGCAAGCTTTCCCAAAGTGGTGCTATAGGGACCTCTGCCCCAAGCTGTCACCTCAGCCAGGACTCAGCCATTCCTGGGGTTAATCACTGTGGCCAAGTATCACTGATTCAAAATAGCTGATGCTATCCACCCTCATTCTAACTTCATTTTTGTCTTTAAAAATTTCCACTACCTCAACCCCCATAAGTAAACCCATGGTTTATTGAAACCCACAGTTAACTAAGACAGGAATTTTTCCACTGCAACACTCTGCTATTCCCAAGCAAATACCATGAATCTCTTTCTCTCTCTTTCTCCTCTCACCTCTCTTTTCCCTCCCTTTCATTTTAAATTAATAATTTTACTAATTTAAATTACTAAAATCAGTGGCCCCAGAGTTACTTGGGAACCTTCTACAAGGAGGGAAAATGTCCCATCTCATCATCCAGAAGCTCTGGTTTGTAGGTCTATAAAGAACATGGGAGAGGGAGAAGATGACAGAAAGATAACAGGCAACCTACTACACTCTTTCCAAAGAAGCAGAGTTTTAGGATCCCACCAAGCTTTCCACGATGAGAGAGTCATCCCAAGTAAGCTATAAATATACAGTGATTTATACCAAAGAAAAAATTATAAACTGCCTGAATACAAAAACAGAATTAAGCACAGACTGATGGAGGCAGTGGCAGGAGCACCAGTACCTGCAATGGTGGCAGTGGCCAAGTCCACGAGCTTTCCATGTACCTTTAACGTGAATTTAGAGACCTGGAATGGGAGTCCACAGCCCAACCAGTCACACTGGGATGCAGAAGCAACTCATTACTTTGCAGGGAACACCAAGGGAATGTAGGGAACACCAAGGGAAGCATAAGTAGTCAGGAACTATCTAACACTTCACAGTCTTAACTCTGAATATTAATGGACTTAACTCTCCAGTTAAATGACATCAATTGACTAGTTGTATCAAAAATCAAAATCCATCCATCTGTTGTCTTAAAGAGATTCACTTGCCCACAAAAGCAAACATATTCTGAAATAGAAAGGCTGGAATAAAATCTATCAAGCAAATGGCCCCCATAAACAGGCCAGAGTTGCAACACTAATATCAGATAAAATAGACTTCAAATTATAATAAGTAGGAAGAGCCAAAAAAGTTTATTACACAGTCATAAAGTAATCTCTCTTACAGGAGTATATGACAATTCTAAATATGTATATACCAAATGCTGAAGCACCAAACTTTATCAAACAAATACTACTTGACTTAAACCACATGTAGGTCCAAATATATTGATTGTTGGTGACTTTAACACATAACTGTCACCTCTAGATAGTTCAACCCAGCAAAAACTCAACAGTGAAACCTCAGAAGAGAATAATTGCATTGATCAGATAGACTTAACAAACATCTACAAAATATTTCTCCAACAGAAGCAGAATATACATTTTCTCAAAAGCACATGGAACAGTTTTCAAAATACATCATATTTTAGGCCACAAAGAAAATCTGTGAAAATTCAGAAATAGTGAAATCATTCCCTCCATTTTATCAGACCACAAAAGAATAAAATGAGAGCTCAATCCCAAAAGCCACCATAGAAAATTCTCTGACTCATGGGGACTGAACAACACATTGCTGAAAGACCAGTGGGCCACTGAAGAAATCAGAATGGAAATTCAACCATTTATGGAATTTAATAAAAATGAGCACACAAAATACCAGCTCCTTTGGGACACAGCAAAGGCAGTACTTGGAGGAATATATACAGCTCTGAGTGCCTCCATCAACAAATAGGAGAAATCTCAAATCAATCATTTAATGATGTACCTTAAGGACCTTGTAAAACAGGAGCAAGCTGAACTCTAGACCAGTACATGGAAACAAATAATCAAAATTAAATCAGAAATAAATGAATTAGAGACCAAAATTCCATAGAAAGAATCAACAAAATAAAGACTTGGTTCTTCGAAATTTTTAATAACATTAACAGACTCTTAGCAAATGTGACCAAATAAAGGAGAGAATACACCCAACTAAATAAAATTAGAGATGAGAATAGGAACATCACACAAAAAAAGGCAAGATCTGGAAGATTATAAGGGTATACTTCGCAAAACCTGCATGGTAACAAATTAGAGAATCTGTAAACATTGATACACCCAAACTAAACCAAGAAGCTTTAAACCAACTAAACAGACCTATAACAAGTAAGGAACTAGAAATGGCAAAAAAAAAAGAAGAAAAAGCCCTCCCATCCAAGAACAGCCCAGGACCACATTGAATCACAGCTGAATTCTATAAGACCTTCAAAAAAGAACTTGCCCTAGCACTCCTCACACTTTTCAATGAAATGATCTAGAATCACAACAAATCAAAGAAAGACTGGATAAATGGGATCGCATCAAACTGAAGAGTTTCTTCATGGCAAAGGACATAGCTAGCAAGATAAACAGAAAGCCCATGGAATGGGAGAAAATCTTCGCTAGCTTTGCATCCAACAAGGTCCTCATATCTGAAGTATACTCAGAGCTCAAAAAATTAAACCTCCCCCACACAAATTCTCAAAGAGACAAAGGACAAAGGATGAACCAATGCAATCATGATACTCACAAGACAGTATGTTGGAAATTAACTGTACAATTGGGGGGGAGGGGAGAGGGAAAGTGGGGGAAAATGAGAGAGGGGGTAACAAGTTTGACAAAAAATGGACTCACTACCTTACATATGTAACTGTAACTCCACTGTGACAATAAAATTTAATTTAATTTAAAAAATAATGCTACAATGGAAAAAAAGAAACAAGCCAATTAATAAATGGACTAAAGACTTAAAGAGAGACTTTTCCAAAGAAGAGATAAGAATGGCCAATAGACACATGAAGAGCGTTTTGACATCTCTTGCCACACACAAAAAAAAATGCAAAATCAAAACAACATTGAGTATCCACCTCACCTCAATTAGAATGGACATTATCAAGAAAACTAATAATAACAGATGCTGGTGGGGATGTGGCCAAAAGGGAACCCTACTACTGTTGGTGGGAATGTAAATTTGACCAACCACTCTGGAAAGCAGAATGGGAGTTTCTCAAAAGATTAAACATAGAACTTCCCTGTGACCCAGAAATTCCACTCCTGGGCATCTATACAATTGGTCACAAGCCAGGCTACACTGAAGACACCAGCACAACCATGTTCATTGCAGCATTGTTTACCATAGCCATGATACGGAATCAACCCAGATGGCCCTCACTGGATGAATGGATCAAGAAATGTGGTATATATTCACAATGGGATTCTATGCATCTATCAGAAAGAATGACATGTCCCATTCGCAAGGAAATGGAAAGACTTGGGGAAAATATACTAAGTGAACTAAGCCAGACCCAAAGAAACATAGCTTACATGTTTTTCTTCATTTGTAATAATTAGAATGTGCCTATAAATCAACAAGTAAACCCAATGGACAGTGAAACTCTTGGACACAATTAATTAAACAGAGGTTGCAGTCTCAAGGTTACACAGATAGGAGAGTCACAGTTCCAACCAGTCTGTCTGAATGGCAACATTTCATGCATCTGTCTCAATCCACAATGGATTTTGAAAATTAGAAAGGAGTATGAAACCCCTACTCCTAAAGATGCCCATGCCTTGATTCCTAGAACCTTACATGGATATCTTAATTTGCTTTCTAAAGAGAAGCATCAGTCTGTCCCCAAGGGTGGCCCCTGATCTATTTAGCCCCTGAGACATAACACCTCCACACACCAACACAGCAGGAAGCAAATTTCAGCAGGAGTTTGGGTGGCTGTCAGGTCTGCCCAGGAAAATGTGTTTTCCTTTGGTGCACACATGGCCCCTTCCCTTGAAGCCCCCACAGAGCATTTGTAATCCAGGTAATTGGCATATCTGGAGACAGTGGGAAGTCTCCCCAGCTAAGAAGTCCAGGCCCTGAGTTCAAGCCCTGTGACTGATAGGAAAAAAAAAAGTCAACTGAGACCAGCCATCCTAGCAACAAGCACCTAAAGACCTCCCAGGACAAAGCTAGTCCTGGTGACAAGGGATCATGGAGAGGAGTAAGAGAGGATGGTGTCATCCTAAATGGAGTCACTTTATGCCTGCCATTTCAAAACTAGCCAGAGCTGGGAGATCAAAAGAAAATAGTTAATAAGCATGCCTATCTAATGTTCATACCTGTCTTTCTTCCAAATGGACAGGAACTAATAGTACTTATAATGAGCTTTAGACTCAGGAAGGTTTGCCTTGGCACCTTTCTAGATGCTATCCATCTCTATAAGCCAGACATTCATCCATCTCTATAATCCAGACATCCACCAAGGCCTCCCACAAGCCCCTTAATCACTCCAATCCAGCCCCAACTTCTGATTGCTTATTCTTAACCAGTCTACCATGCTCTCCCCTTCCCAGTTACGAGAAGTAACTAGGGACATTTTCCACCAACTCCAGGACCACCTGGGACACCAGAGATGGGAACTAGCCAACTCATCCGTTTTGGTTTTCTGCCCTCAACCCTTCCTTCTACCATTTGTGTGCCTTTCTTATTGTTCAGCTCCTGCCTTGTAAGATTTCTTTCAGATTGCATCCAAAGACACATGTGCATGTTCACAACCAAGGAACAGTTACTGCTGTCTTCTCCCGGACCCAGACGCCAACTTTGCCTTCTACCCCTAATGTCGATGCCCCTTACCAGCAGGATGTAGCCAGAGAATCAGTGTCCCTTTATGACTATCAAAAGGCTGGAATGTTAGGTCTGCCTGGGAAAAATGGCCCCTTCCCATTGTTCTCCCTTGGTGAACACATGGCCCCTTACCTAGACACCCCCCACCTAGTATTTGTAACCCAGGTAACTGTTACACCCCCAGGGGGTGAGCAGTAGGAGGTCCTCCAGGCTCAGAAGTCATTTCCCCTTCCTCCGAGGTCATATCCTGAAGCACCTGGTCATGCCTCCTTTAGACCATGAGAGGGTCCCAGGCACTGAGATTAGGTCCAATCCACCTTGGCCGCTCTTCTCCATCCTCTCCTGACGTTAACCCCAGTCTCTCTGTGCCTCAGTCTCTACACAGCTACACTTGTGTGGACCAGCAGTTCAGATTCTCTAATACACTCTTTTTCTGCCTGAGTGACTGTGTGGCAATCTCCTTCCAACCAACCTTACCATGGCTACAGAGCTAACATGAACCACAGCCAAGGAACTTTGCAGATATAATAACAAAGGCTCTTGAAAGGGAAGTGTTACCCTAGATTATTCACAGGAGTCCCCAAAAGAAGGAAGCAAGAGAGTTCAACCAGGGCAGCATGCTATAATGACAGCCATGTGGTCAGAAATCAAGGAACACCAGCAGCAGCTGAGGAAGCTAGAAAAGGCATTGTTCCCACTTGTCCTGAGAGAAAGCTGCTTTTCTGTGGATGGGGTCTGAACACCCATAATTTTACTGCGAAACCAAGCACAGCTCCTCACAGGAATGGGGTGTCTGTGCTCTACATCCCCATGAGCCTCCCCAGAAAGACAGGGGTCACCCCAACTGAGGAAGACTTGGCATGGATGACAGCAGAACTAGACACAAGATCAGAGACATCACAGTGAAATCCTGTGGGCTGGGATGAGCCACGGTAGAGGAAACAGTTCTGTCCTTCTTTGCCCTGCAAGGTATCCAGTCCAGACTGCAGAGAAGCAAGGAGGAGAGTGCCCAAATAAGTGAGGCAGTGGGAGCCCCAAACATTTCCTTAGCAGCCGCCCCAGGAGGTGTAGGATCTGCCAGGAGCGAAGCCTTGGTGTGAAACACAGGGTGAGTGAGGGCTGGCTGCTTTTTGTTTTTTATCAATACCATTTTAGGCACAGGTGCTGTGGGTGTAATTGTTTTGGCATTGAGTGTTTACCACTTGCTCACCATATGTTCTAGGGGAAACCAAGCTGGAATACTCAGCTAAGCAAAGCAGACATACCTCACCCTGGGATGACTCCAGGGAGTGGCAGGGGGGTTGAATCACCCCCATTGATTGTGCAAATCACATCATTCAAATCATTTACTCCTAGCTGAACCTGAGGGCAGGACAGGGTGAGCACAGCAGAGCTCCATGAACATTTCAGCTCAAATGCCAAAGGCTTTTCTGCTTCTTGGGAGGGAGGAGATACTATCCTGCACCCTGATATCCTGGACCCCAGAATCCTCACCACTCTGAAATTGCTGACTTTATGACCTCAGAGTTGGGGTCAGGAGAGATGGGATTGCCAGGGAGCAGCTGCTCAAAGCTTGGCTTACAAACCTCGAGCCTAGAATCTGAGGTTCTGCCTTTCAAACCAAGATGGCATCTTCTAAGTGCTAGGATGCTCACTCCAGGGGGGAGGCAGGCACCCTTGAATGTGTACCCCTGAAAATTCATGTTTGGAAACAAAGTTCCAAAATTGAAATGTTAATTCTCTTGGGGCTTGTCGTCTGTCTGTCTGTTTGTATTTGGTGCTGAGGAGAGAGTCTCATGGATGCTAACGCGTGTAACCCAACATTGAGTTCCATTCCTAACCTTGCTGATGGGGTTTGGAGGTGGTCTTTAGGAGATAAATAGGGTTAGATGAGGTCACAGGGGTGGGACACTGTAAAGGCACTTGTGGCTTTATAAGACAAGGAGAGACCTGAGCTGGCTTATTTGTAATTCAGACCAAGTGATGTCCTCAGCCATGTTGTAAAGTAGCGTAAGGTTCTCCTTCCCCACATGCCAGCAGATACCAGCACCATGCTATGAGACCTGCCAGCCTCTAGAACTGTGAGACAAATAAACCTGTTCTTCAGATATTACGCAATTTCTGGTGTTTGGTTCTAGCAACAAGCTCCTGGGAAGAGGTCACCTCACAAACACATAGGAAGTTGCTACCTTGTATACCTGCCAGACCTAGGGAAAATAAGGCCTGGTTGCTGAACAGTTTAACACAGGCCACAGGTCCATCCCAAAGCCACAGAATTGAAGCCCCTCCCAGAGGATGTCAGTCCTGAAAGCTGGTTGTTTGCACTTGTAATCCTAGCTACTCAGGTGATTGATATTTGAGGACTGTGGTTCGAAACTGGCTGGAAAGTTTGTAAGACTCTTATCACTGATTAACTAGCAGAAAGCCAGAAGTGAAGCTATGGCTTAAGTGGTAGGGCACCAGCGCTTTAAGCTCCAGTAGTGGTATGTGCACGTGTGTGCATAAATACACACATACTAAATACACACACACACACCTTGGAAGCCATGTCTTACTCTTGTCACAGATAAAGGGTTTCTAAGTTAGGTTTCACATCTAGCATCCTAGGCTTCTGCATGCTTTACCATCTGGTTCTGCTGGTGATGGTGGGGACTGTGGAGTTAGATGGATTCTGCTCTTAGTCCCAGATCTTCCTCCATGTCCTGGAAAGACATTTATCTTTTCTTGAATTGTTTGGGTTCACTGAAAAGAGTGGGACATGGATCAAGAGGTAGAACCCCTGCCTAGCAAATGTGAGGTCTGAGTTCATGACTTCAATCCTCAGTAGCAAAGAAAAATAGCATCAACTTAGAAGACAGATGCTACTGACTCACCCCACCCCAGGTCTACTGAGGGCATGGCCTTACAAAGCTCAGGAGTGGGGAGCTGCTGGTGGGCCTGGCCCAGTTGCACATTTGCAGTGGACTCGCTGTAAATATTATGCCTGAAAACATTCGACCTTGAGCTTGAGCCAGTGTGGGCCCAGAGTCCCAGACCTGGTGGTGGGGCATGTACAGAAGTTGGGAGGCAGGGTCAGAATACTTTTCAGCAGGAAGATGGCTGCACTGAGGCCAGGGGCTCTCTGGCAGGACTGACATCACCCAGTGAAGACTGCCTGTTACTGGTTATATCTTTTAAAATCACCATTTGTTTTCAGAGAAAGCTATATTGCCTTGGGCCACTATTATTGTTGGTACTTTTGTTGGGTTGAAGAAGGAAACCCACTTTCCCTTTCCTAAAACTTAAACAATGTCCTGAGGACCATTAATCCACATTTAGATTGGACTGGAAGCCCAGTGTCTGCCTGTGGACCACTGGGGCCTATTCCTAGCCCTTCCCTAGACATGGCCTACAGCTTCTTTCCCAGCTTCTTGTCCACAGAGTCAAGAGCATAAGTTTAGATCTAGCTCAGTGCTGGCTGACGTAAGATCTTTCCCACCCCACCCCCCCACCCCCAGGCTATCAGGATGGAGAGCTTTTTGAGGTCTCCTGACTTGCCTTCCTCTTCAGCCTCTGCCTTCACTCTTGTATGTGTGTGGGGGAACACACACATTTGTTCTCCTGCCCTAGGTATGGGGCATAAGGGAGTGGAAATAGGGGTTCTACCCAGCATAGCCACCCAAGCAAGGGCCAGGCAACAGCCCCACTCAGCATCCCCCTGCCTTCTAGTGGCAAAATGATCATAGCAGCTAGGTTTTACCCACAGATACAAAGTAATATTTCTAGAAAAAGTCTTGTAAATTGATTTGCAGGACAGGTGGGTGATAGAGAAAAATGAGCAAGTGCCAATACTGAATTTAATACCAAATAGTCTAATATGCCTGAATTCATTTTCTTTTCCTACCTTTGATGTTTGCAAGCAAATCATTGGTGCTTTAGTTTGCACATATATCTCAATGCAAAACAGCAGAGAGGCAATATATAAATGCATTATCCAGATAAATGGTGGTTGGTCAGAGTGAAACTGCAAAGAATGGCCTGTGTGCCTCCACTGATTTGCAAGCAGGAAACTCACTTTTTCTTCCCTGACCCATGGCGGTTGTCAGCTCTCGTAATTCTTAAAAAGAGAAGAGTGGGCAGAGGAAACTAGGATCATAGGAGGAGGAAGAATCACAGTGTCTCAGGCCTGGGCAATAAGAGAATAAATATGACATACCAGGCAATAATGACATCAGGGCTCTATAGCCCTTAAGCTGCAAGAGTCTCGATGTGATATCATCCACCACACTTCAAATACCTAGCAGTAAATGTTAAAGTCCTTGGCCCAGCCTAGTGCCAAGGAAACATCTTGCCCCAGATTCCTTATCCTCTGTCTTTCCAGTCCCCACAGTCACATCTTCCTGTGGAAGTTTCTGGAATGGCATATCAAGCTCTTAGCCTCATCTTGCTCTACTTTAATCCATCAACTCTGAGCTGCTGAAGACATAGGCCTAAAATAAGAAGTTTCCACAAAGTTTGCTGCTGAGTTCAGCAGTTTCCATCTTCTACCCCTCACTGGACTCCCACACTTCCCACTACACTGCCCTATCTGACCCTTATTTCTTTATTTTCCTCTTTCCTTTGTTTTTTCTTATGCACATGTCCACTCATAACAAGGCTAGAAGTATTTTAAAGGCAAAAGCTGTGTCAAATACACATGTTAGCTCCCCCAGCATCAAGTACAGTGTCTAGGATGCTGGATAGGAAGGTGGTTGGTTAGGTAGGTAGATGGGCAGAGAATGGATGAATAGGTAGATGAATGGATGAATGGATAAGCAGATGGGTGGGTGGATAAATGGAAGGATGAATAGATGCATAGATAAATTACATGGATAAGTAGGTAAATTAATGGATGCATGAATAAATGTTTTGATGGGTCACTGGGTAAGTACATAAATGGATGGATGGAGTCACCCACTCATGAATAATTATTGATTAAATGGATTGGTAAGCAAGTAGTTGAATGGATGGGTGGTGAGTGCCTGGTTGTTGGATGAATGGCTGGTCAGTGAGTGAATAAGTGGACTGATTCATGGGGTAAATATCCATGGGAACATGGATGAATAGACTTGTAGGAGAGGGAGTGGAGGATCAATATGAAAGAAAGAAGATCCATCCCATGCCTTGGCGATTGAATGCCCTGAGAAGCCCTTTGCAGTTTAAGTGGCAGGGACGATGATAAAATGCCATGAACCTCTGGGAAGGTTCACATCGAGCATCATCCTCCCTTTTTCCAAGTCCCATTATAAATTGACCCATCCTCTATGATGGAACAGCGGCTCCCACTATGCCTTCAAAACCCATCAGCCTGGTTCTGTTCTCAGCCCAGTGGCTTCTAATTTATGTACACAGTTCCAGAGGCCTTTTATGACTTAGATCACTGATTAGTACAAACTGTCTCAGCTGCTGCAATCATAGAGAAAAAAGTATGTTCAAGCAGAGAGCACTGGTGGTAAACACCTGTGTTCTTACCTATTCAGAAGGTTGAGGGCTGGAAATATGGCCAAGTGGTAAAGTGCTCACCTCGTATATGTGAAGCCCTGGGTTCGATTCCTCAGCACCACATATATAGAAAAGGCCAGAAGTGGCACTGTGGCTCAAGTGGTAGAGTGCTAGCCTTGAGCAAAAAGAAGCCAGGGAGAGCGCTCAGGCCCTGAGTTCAAGCCCCAGGACTGGCAAAAAACAAAACAAAACAGAAGGTTGAGATCTGAGGATCACAACTCAAAGCCAGTCTGAGCAGAAAAGTTAATGAGACTTTTATCTTTAATTAACCACCAAAAAGCCAAAAGTGGAGGTGTGGCTCAAGTGGTGGAATGCCAGCTTTAAGCAGAAAAAAAGGATAATGGAGAGCATAGTAGGCCCTGAGTTAAAGCCCTCGTACCAGAATAAAAATAAAAATAAATAGGACAAAAAAGAAGAGAAGAAAAAAAAAAAGAAAGGAAAGGAAAGGAACGATGATCAAATCAAGCAAGGGCTCTCACTCAGTCTGGGAGCTCAGGAACAACTCTGTGTGCACATACTCCACAGTCCCATGTTCCCATTTTGTCCACAATACCACAGTCAGCACTGTTGTCAAATACTGTAAAGGACTTCCAAGGCACTTTATTTAAGAGCACCTGGCCATGGGGCCTTATGCATCTGCCTAGTAAACTGAATATTGTTAAGCCATCCATGCATTAATGAACTGATGCAACAGTCTCCCAGCAAATGCTGTATTCTTTCAAAATGTTTCCCCTCTGAATGTGCCTTCTACCAGAGAATAGATGGACAATACCAGGATGTTAAAGAAAAGTTATGTAGAAACTCAAACCATCTTCTGCTTCTATGCTATCCTCATGGTGAGTCAAAGACTGGTATGTGGAATGATGACCATGGCCTTCCTGCTTTCTGGTTCCAGAAGGTCTGCATGTTGACCTCATTATTAAAGCAGAAAGTTAGCCAGGGGCTGATGGCTTGTGCTTGTAATCCTAGCTACTCAGGAGGCTGAGATCTGAGGATCATGGTTCAAAGCCAGACAAGTCAGGAAAATCCATACTATTCTTATCTCCAATTAACCAGCAAAAAAGCCAGAGGTAGAACTGTGGCTTAAGAGGTAAAGAACCAAGGAGGGAAGAAGATGGCAGAGGAGCAGCAGAGCCCTATCTAAGCTCTCTCTCCAAGAACCCGATTTTTCTTCTATAGGGAAATTTCTAACCCTAGAACGTTAGCCCAAGGATAGAGATTCAAGCTAGAAAGGAAAAAACTAGACAGCAGATCCAAGAATCCAGATTTCAGCCACAGGCAGCGGTGCCACCAGCCCACCACTTACCCAGCAAAACCAAATCTACACCCATCTCCAGCACGCACCAGCACAAGGAGAGAAATCCGCCAGATGGCAGCAGACAGATGTAGTCCGCAAGCAGAGTGTGAAAGGTCCGAAGAACCAGAGGAAGCATGAATACTCCACAAAAGACAATCTTGCTCCAGTCAGCACCCACAGACGCCATTTGGAAAGTAGCCCTCCCTCTATCCACCATAGTGAACCTCCATCTTTGTCTCTGGCATAGACGACCAGAGCAGACTAGAAATAAGGCGTACCAGGGGAAAGTAAGGTCAAAGGGGCCATCTTTGAAAAGGGCAAAGGTGCAGGAGTAGTGAGTCCCAACTCTGCCCAGGGGAAGCACTCCCCGCCCAAACAGGAGGAATCTCCTGAGGGGCTAGTAGTCCCTCAATACCAGTAAGCACAACAAGAGGCACGCCTTCAGGTCGTCATCACTGCAACTGCCGATGAGGCAACAACAGACTGATTTTCCAGGCCAGACATTGTCCACCAGTGACTGGGGGCACCCAGCCTCTATATGCAAACCCCAGTGAACGACACAGCCAGCTTGGCCCAGGAGAAGACAGCCCCAGCCAAGTGAGTGGAACTTCCTCCACAGGCAGCTCCATTTTTCCAGCCAGAGCCCACGGCAACTGCCTTCCAGCAGCCCTGTGATCCTGCCAGGAGCCCACCATAGGCAGTTCCCACCCAGGGAAACCACAGTCAGCTCAGGCCTCCTGCCCCAGGTCCATTGCAGCCAGCTCAGGGCTTCTGCCTGGGGCCCACAGCAGGCAGTTCACAGTTTCTGTCCAGGAGCCACCGTAGGCAGTTCGGAGCTCCTGCCCGGGGCCCATTGTAGGCAGTTCAGGCTCCCACTCAGGGCCTGCCACAGCCACTTCTGAGCTCCTGGCAGGGGCCCACCCCACCTAGCTCAGGGCTTCCACCCAGAGCCCGCCATAGGCAATTCAGCACTCCCACCCAGGGCCCACTGCAGTCAATTTGGGGCTCCCACCAGAGGCCTGCTAAAGGCAGTTCAGGGCTCCTGCTCAGGCCCACCACAGCCAGTTCAGGGCTCCTGCATAGGGCCCACACAAACAGTTTGGGGCTCCCGCCCGTGGCCCACAGTAGACAGATCAGGACTCCCGCCTGGGGCTGCCACAGCCAGTTTAAGCTTCTCAGTCATGGCCTGCCCTCAGGCACCTCAGGGTTCCCAACCAGAGCCCTCCACCTGCCCTTGGCAGCCCAGAGGTCCCACAGGCCCCACTGCCTTCGAGGCAGAACACTGCTGCTGCCAACGGGAGCAACAGACTGGTTCCCCAGGCTGACCACAGTCCCCCAATCACTGAGGGCACCCAACTTCTACCCACAATCCTCAGAAAACCACAGAATCACCACCCCCCACTACCTCCAGATTCCATTGAGCCTGGGTTAATGATAGGCAAGATAATAGGCCTCTTGGGACAATCTGAGTGAGTCAAAGGGGTTCTTAGAGCAATTTTATCAACCCAAAAAGAAATAAGAACAAGATTGTGACAGTATACAATCCAGCAACTGAATACAGGGCTCAGAGAACTTCCAAAGGGAAATTTGTGGGAACACTAAATCTGCTGGTATATGCATAAAAAGAGAGGGAACTTACCAATCTAGGATTGTGTAGCTATAATAATAGAACAACACAATTTGGTAGGCTTGGTTCAGGTACTAAATAGTGCCAAAGGGGGTGAGCAGACTAGCATTCCAAATTCAAATGGGCAGAAGAAACACAAAAAGTATGGCAAGACAGGGAATCTCATCACCCACTCAAAACAAACAGGATACAGAGCATTCAATTGAAATCCTAGAGGACAGCCCTCAAAATGCTCTACCAACTATGCTGATAAAAATGATAAATGAAAAGTTTGAGTCTCTCCAGACAAGCATTCTAGAGTGTGAGGAGGTGAACCAAAGAACAATTTGTGAATGCAATGAATCCAACCCTAAAATTATAGAGGACTTCATGACCTCCACAAACAATAATATACAAACTCCAACAGAAAGAAAAAGAGTCCCATGAAAAGATAGCTACCCAGCTAAAAGAGAGACAGTACCCAGAACCAAATTAATGAAGTAAGGAAGTCCATACAGGACCTAAGAGAGAATTAGAGCAGAGATATGGAAGCCATCGAGAAAGATCAATCAGAGCTGAAGCCATTAGAAAAACACCTCAAGTTCAAACCTATGACTGGAACTCATGAAAACAAACCTCATGGCCCCGCTCCATGCCCCAGCTCCGCGTCCCAGCTCTCGCGCCTGGGCTCCCACATCCCAGCTCCATGCCCCGGCTCCTGCACCCAGGCTCCGCATCCTGGCTCCACATCCCTGGCGGCTGTACCTGTAGGTCATTTGAGGAGCCCAACTGGTCATCTGAGGAGGTCTCCCCGGAACCCAACCCTAGATCTCTGTATTCAGAGACCCAGGACCATCTATGGCGTGTCCAAGGTGCACGCGGCGCTCATGGGAGAATATTATCATTACCAGTATGGCCTAGATTTCTGGTATCTGCGATACCCTGGGATCATTTCAGCAGATTCCAGCCTGGAGGAGGAACAACGGACCAGGCAGTTCAGATTTTCCACACTTCTGCAAAGAGCAGCAAGTTCAAATGCAACAAATGAGGAAATTCTTTCACCTAGAAGTCGGACAGACCTTCATGTTCATCAGGAGAGAAACCTTATGAATACAACAAATGTGGACAGACCTTGGCATGGATAATAGAATTCACACAGGTGAGAAACCTTGTAAACATAGAAAGTCTTTAAACCAAAATTCACACTTTAGCAGGCCTAAGAGAATTCACACATGTGAGAAACGTTAGGAATGTAATAGATGTGGAATGTCTTTCACCTGGAAGAAAACTCAGTTTGCATTGGAGAACCCAAACAGGATAAAAGCCTTGTGAATGTAAATCCATTTTTTTAAAAAAGAACTCTTAAAACAGGCTCAGATTGTGTGGTGAGCAGCAACCAGAGTAGAGAGAGCTAACAAAGAATATTGCACTTATGAAAATACAATTATGTTATTAATATGGAGAAGATAACATGACATCATACATAATTTCATAGAAAAGTCCATTTTGTGCATATTAGGTAACATAATGAATTCTACTGAATAATCAACAAAAAATATTGTCTCTAAAGTAAACATAATTGTCTGCCTACTGAAAAAATAGTATTTTTAATGAAATTAACAGCAAGATAAACTTAGAAATCCTACAAAGAGACTTCTCTGATGAGGAAATGAAAATGGCCAAGAGACATATGAAAAAGTGCTCTACATCACTGGCCATAAAAGAAATGCAAATCAAAACAACATTGAGATTCCATCTCACCCCAGTAAGAATGTCATATATCAAGAAAACTAACAATAACAATTGTTGGAGGGGATGTGGCCAAAAGGGAACCCTACTTCATTGTTGGTGGGAATGTAAACTGGTTCAGCCACTCTGGCAAGCAGTATGGAGATTCCTCACAAGGCTAAATATAGAACTCCCCTATGACCCAGCAGCCCCACTTTTGGGTATCTATCCAAAAGACCACAAACAAAATCACAGTAATGCCACCAGCACAACAATGTTCATTGCAGCACAATTTGTCATAGCGAGAATCTGGAACCAGCCCAGATGCCCCTCAGTAGACGAATGGATCAGGAAAATGTGGTACATATACACAATGGAATTTTATACCTCTATCAGAAAGAATGACATTGTTCCATTTGTAAGGAAATAGAAGGACTTGGAAAAAATTATACTAAATGAAGTGAGCCAGACCCAAAGAAACATGGACTCTATGGTCTCCCTTATTGAGAATAATTAGTACAGGTTTAGGCAAGTCATAGCAGAGCATCACAAGAGCCCAATAGCTATACCCTTATGAACACATAAGATGATGCTTAGTGAAATGAATTCCATGTTATGGAAACGATTGTTATATCACAGTTGTAACTACTTTCAACGTCCCATGTGTATCTGTAGCTTCTACTGTTGATGATGTTTTTGTATCACCTTCCTGTGGTTGTATCTACACTATCTCTGTAATCTTATCTGAGTATATTGGAAACCATGTATACTGGTATTAGAACTAGGAAATTGAAAGGGAATACCAAAATTGAGAGACACAGGGTAAAAAAAGACAAACAACTACAAAAGCAATACTTGCAAAACTGTTTGGTGTAAGTGAACTGAACACCTCATGGGGGGAAAGGGAAAAGGGGAGGAGGGAGGGGGCTATGAGAGACAAGGTAACAAACAGTACAAGAAATGTATCCAATGCCTAATGTATGAAACTGTAACCTCTCTGTACATCAGTTTGATAATAAAAATTTGAAAAAAACAAATAAAACAAAAAAAATAAACTTAGAAATCAGATTACTCAGTACATTTTTAATTTGTCATTGAAATCAGTTATTTTAGAATATGTCTCTTTCAAAAGTGTTACATTTGATTTTAGATAATCAATCTCTTGTTTAATTTGTACTTAAAATAAAGGTAATCTTAATGGAAAAAAATAAATGATAAAATAATGGCATTCACAGGGAAATGGTCAGATCTTGAATGAATAATGTTGAGTGAGACAAGCCTAGAGCACAGAGGACAAAGGCGCATGGTCTCCCTGATAAGTGTTTGTTAGAGGGGGAGGGGAGAACAATAGAAATCATGTCTGTAAAATAACAAACTTCTTTTCAAATGGTATTTCTACATATTTTGGTCAGTGACTTTACATAATATCTCTAAAACCAAACAATTACTAAATAAACATAAAAAGGTCTAGGATAGACCTGCCAGGAGCACAATAGCTCAACAGCTACATACATATGATTATATAAGATGAGGCTAAGCAAAATGAACTCCAAGAGATGGAAACAGAAGGATTTTACTGTTGTCATTATGTTTAATGTACTAGGTGAATTTCCTTTGACGTACCCCCTGTGGTCACTGTATATGATTCTGGTACACTGGATATTGTATATATGCTTATCTGAACTGGGGAAGGGAAAGAAAAATGAAGGAGGGTGTAACAAATATGAAAAGAAATGTACTCACTGCCTTATTATGTAACTATACCCTCTCTGTACATCACCTTATCAATAAAATTTAATTTAAAAAAATGGACTGAAACCACCAAAAAAAAAAATGTGGAAAAAAAAAAGATCAATCAGAAGGTAGGGAGACAAGAAACAAAGTTGTAAGTTTAGGGAACAGACTGGATGAAGCGGAAGATCAAATCTCAGGAATCAAGGACAGCCTAGACTCTATGGAAAAAGAACAAAAAAAAATACAAAATCAGTCAAAGAAGCAAAACAGATCACTTCGAGAGCTTCAAGATACAATCAGGAAGTCCAACATAAGGCTAAGTGGTATAGAAGAAAACCTAGAGAAAGAAGTTAATGGAATAGGCAACCTATTTAACAGAATATTAGCTGAAAACTTCCCCAAACATTCAGAAGGATAGGCACATCCAGATACAAGAAGCATTTAGAACCCCAAACAGACCAGACCAGAAGAGGACTTCCCATCGACAAATTGTAATCAAAACAAGATCAATAGAGGCCAAAGGAAAAATTCTTAAAGCTGCTAGGGAAAAGAGCACAACCACAGATAAAGGAAAAACAATCAGAATTACCCCAGATTTCTCAGCAGAGACCATGAAAGCAAGGGCAGCCTGGAATGATGTTTGCCACATCCTAAAGAAAAATAACTATCAACCAAGAATTCTGTATCCAGCTAAACTCTCATTCATAGCCGAAGGTCAAATAAAAGTCTTCCATAGCAAGGAAAAATTGAACCAATATATCTCCACCAAACCAGCACTACAGAATATCCTCATAGATGCCCTCCACATTGAAAACCACCAAGACCACGATTCAGACGGGGAAAACATCCATAAATAAAACCCCAGATTAGTAGAGCAAAAAGGGAAGACACAGCTCCTACAAAGATAGATGCAATAAAGAACAAGCAATCACCTCTCCATCCTAACTCTCAATATTAATAGATTTAACTCTCCAATTAAACGACATAGATTGACAAGTTGGATCAAAAAACAAGAACCATCTTTCTGCTGCCTCCAAGAGACACACCTTACCAGCAAAAGCAAACATATTCTAAAATTGAAAGGCTAGAATAAAATCTATCAAGCACATGGCCCCTGTAAACAGGCCAGTGTCACAATCTTAGTATCAGATAAAGTTAACTTCAAACTAAAAACAGTAAAAAGAGACAAAGAAGGCTACTACAGACTAATGAAGGGATCTCTCATACAGGAGGACATAACTATCTTAAACATTTACACACCAAATACAGGAGCTCCCAACTTCATCAATAAAAAAACCTCTCTATAAACGCTCATAGACCTAAACACACTCACCGATTGTCAGAGACTTTAACACACCACTCTCACTCCTGGAAAGATCAACATGCCAAAAACTGAGCAAAGAAACCTCAGAACTAAACAACTGCATAGACCATCTAGACTTAACCAACATCTACAGAATATTCCACCCAGCAACACGAGAATATACATTCTTCTCAGCAGCACATGGAACATTCTCCAAAATAGATCACATGTTAGGGCACAAAGCAAACCTGCACAAGTTCAGAAGCACTGAAATCATTCCTTGCATTCTCTCAGACCACAACGGGATAAAACTTGATGCCAAAGGCCACCAAAGAAAATCTCACAACTCATGGAGACTCAACAATACATTACTGAACCACCAATGGATCATCAAGGAAATCAGAAAAGAATTTCAAATGTTTATGGAATTAAACCAAGACAAACACACAAATTAACAGCTCCTCTGGGACACAGCAAAGGCAGTACTCATACGAAAATTTATAACCCTGAATATCTACATCACCAAATTGGAGAAATCTCAATTCAACAACTTAACAAAGCACCTTATGCTCCTTGAAAGAGAACAACAAGCCAAACCCCAAGCCAATAGGTGGAAGCAAATAATTAAAATAAAATCAGAATTAAATGAATTAGAATCCAAAAAAAAATCGAGAGAATCAACAAAACAAACAGTTGGTTCTTTGAAAAAATTAACAAGATAGACAGTCCCCTAGCAAACCTGACCAAAAAACAAAGACACCACACCCAAATAAACAAGATCAGAGATGAAACAGGTAACATCACCACAGAAACAACAAAGATCCAGAATATAATAAGGGACTATTTTGCAAACCTGTACACCAACAAATTCGAGAACCTGGAAGAAATGGAAAAATTCCTAACAAAAATTGATATGCCCAAACTCAACCAAGAAGATTTAAATCTACTGAACAGATACATATCCAGCAATGAAATTAAAACTGCAATAAGAGATCTCCCTTCCAAGAAAAGCCCAGGTCCAGATGGATTCACAGGGGAATTCTACAAGGCCTTTGAAACAGATCTCACACCAACACTCCTCAAACTCATCAATGAAATAGAGAGTAAAAGCTCACTACCAAACACATTCTACGATGCTAGTATAATGCTAATCCCAAAACCAGACAGGGAGCCATCAAGGAAAGAGAACTATAGACCCATTTCCTTGATAAACATTGATGCAAAGCTTCTCAACAAAATTCTGGCCAACCGACTTCAACAAGTCATCAAAAAAATCATATACTATGATCAAACTGGATTCACTCCAGGGATGCAAAGTTGGTTCAATATATGCAAGACAATTAATGAAATCTACATCAACAGGAGCAAGGCAAAGAATCACATGGTTATATCCCTAGATGCGGAAAAGGCATTCAACAAAATTCAGCACCCATTTAAGATAAAAGCCCTGGAAAAAACTGGGATTCCAGGGAACATTCCTGAATATAATAAAGGCTTCCTATGACAAACCAACAGCAAGCATAATACTAAGCAGTGTAAAGCTAAAGCCATTTCCTTTAAAATCAGGAGCAAGACAGGGATGTCTGCTCTCTCCTCTCCTCTTCAACATAGTACTAGAATTCCGAGCCAGAGCAATTAGGTAAGAAGAAAACATAAAGGGGATCCAAATAGGAAAAGATGAAGTTATACTTTCTCTTTTTGCAGACGACATGATCCTATACCTAAAGAACCCCTTAGACTCTACTCCCAGGCTACTAGAGCTGATCCAAAACTTTGGCAATTTAAATCCTCAAAAATCAATGGCTTTTATATACGCCAACAACCAGAAGAGTAAGGCTGAAATCAGAAAAGCAACAACTTTTGCAATAGCCTCAAAAAACATAAAATACTTAGGAATAACCTTAACCAAAAACGTGAAAGAACTCTATGATGAGAACTTTAAAAACCTGAAAAACCTGAAAAAGGAAATAAAGGGAGAACTCAAGAAATGGAAAAACCTCCCATGGGAGGATTAACACTGTGAAAATGGCAATATTACCAAATCTACAAATTCAGTGCAATACCCATCAATATCCCAACACCATTCTTCAATGAAATAGAGGAAGCAATTCAGAAATTCATATGGTACAATAAAAAACCCCAAATAGCAAAAACAATCTAAGTAGAAAGAATAGTGCAGGAGAAATATGAATACCAAACTTTAAGTTGTATTACAAAGCTATTGTAACAAAAACAGCTTGGTAGTGGTACAAGAACAGACCCAAGAACCAATGGAACAGAAGACCGAGAAATGAACCCACCCACCTAAGGCTTATAAATATAGGTTGGAACAAAAACAGCCTCTTCAACAAATGGTGCTGGCAAAATTGAGTAACAAATTAAAACTAGATCCCTATTTATCCCCCCGCACCAAAATCAATTCCAAATGGATCAAAGACCTGGAAATAAAATCAGATACCGTGAAAAGACTGCAAGAAGGAATAGGAGAAACTCTGGGACTCCTTGGCACTAGAAGAAACTTCCTCAACAAAGGCCCAGAAATGCATCAAATCAAAGAAAGGTTGGACAAGTGGGACTGTATCAAACTGCAGAGCTTCTGCAGGGCAAAGGACATAGCCTCCAAGATAAACAGAAAGCCCACAGATTGGGAAAAGATCTTTACCAGCCATACAACGGACAAAGGCATGATATCTAAACTATACACAGAACTCAAAAATTAAATTCCTCCAAAACAAACAAAGAACTAACAGCCCTCTCAACAAATGGGCTAAAAACCTAAAAAGAAACTTCTCTGAAGAGGAAATGAGAATGGTCAAGAGTCACATGAAAAAGTGTTCTACATCATTTGCCATAAATGAAATGCAAATCAAAACAACATTGAGATTCCACCTCACCCCAGTAAGATGTCTATTATCAGGAAATCCAGGGGCTGGGAATATGGCTTAGCAGTAGAGTGCTCGCCTTGCATACATGAAGCCCTGGGTCTGATTCCTCAGCACCACATAAATAGAAAAAGCCGGAATCAGCACTGTTGCTCAAGTGATATCGTGCTAGCCTTGAGCAAAAAAGCCAGGGACAGTGCTCAGGCCTTGAGTCTAAGCCCCAGAACTGGCAAAAAAAAAAAAAAAAAAAAAAAGGAAATCCAACAATAACAAACGCTGGCAAGGATGTGGCCAAAAGGGAACCCTACTACACTGTTGGTGGGAATGCAAGCTTGTTCAACCCCTCTGGAAAGCAGTGTGCAGGTTTCTAAGAAGGCTAAACATAGAGCTCCCCTATGACCCAGCAGCCCCACTTTGGGGCATTTACACAAAGGCTACAAGCAAGACCACACTAAAGCCACTAGCACAACTATGTTCATTGCAGCACAATTTGTCAATGCTAAAACATGGAACCAACCTAGATGCCCCTCAGTAGATGATTGAATCAGGAAAATGTGGTACATATACACAATGGAATTCTATGCCTTTATCAGAAGGAATGACACTGCCCCATTCATAAGGAAATGGAAAGACTTGGAAAAAAAACATATTAACTGAAGTAACCCAGACCCAAAGAAGCATAAACCCTATGGTGTCTCTCATAGGAAATAGCTAGTACAGGATTAGGCCAGTCATGGTAGAAGATCAAAATACCCCAATAGCTGTACCCATATGATCACATAAGATAATGCCAAGTGAAATGAACTCCACGTAACAAAGACAAGAGTTATACTACTGTTGTAACTTATCATCATCCCATGTGAAATCGTACGTTTTTTTTTTTTTTCTTGTCTGTTTGTTTGTTCAATTGTTTTGTTCAGTTTTGTTTCTTTTGTATTCCCTTCCTGTGGTTGTACCCCCGCTACCACTATATCTCATCTGAATACCCTGGATACTGTTTATATGGGTATTAGAACTGGGGAAGGGAAAGGGAATACCCAAATTGAGAGGCAAAGGACAAAAAGACAAACCATTCCAAAAGCAATACCTACAAAACCATTTGGTGTAAATCAACTCCACAACTCAGGGGGAGAGAGTAAGGGGAAGGGGAGGGGGGAAATGAGGGAGGAGGTAACAAGATGAACAAGAAATGTACTCACTGCCCTACATATGAATCTGTAATCCCTCTGTACTGCACTTTGACAATAAAGAAAAAAGTTTAATTAAAGAATAAAAAGGTAAAGAACCAACCTTGAGCAAAAAAAAAAAGCTTAGGGACAGTGCCCAGGCCCTGAGTTTAAGCCCCAGGACCAGCACAAAAGGGTGGGGTGGGGGGGACAGTTAACCACTACAGAAGGTGGGGAAAATCAAGAGGGTGACTGGGCACTAGTGGATCATACCTATAATCCTAGCTACTCAGCAGGCTAAGATCTGAGGATCCTGGTTCAAAGCCAACCCAGGTAGGAAAGTCCATGAGACTCTTAACTCCAACTATCCAATAAAAAGCTAGAAGTGGAGCTGCAGTTCAAGTAGTACTAACTTTGAATGAAATAGCTATGAAACAGTTCCCAGTCCCTGGGTTTGAGGCTTTGGTTCAAGCCTCCATACAGTCATATGTCCAAAAATAAATGCTGTGATATATCATGTAGATTTTACCTACAGATACTCCTCAACTCATGACAGGTGATGTCTCTCAACCTCATCAAAAGGTGGAAATGTCATAAGCAGAAAATACCTCTAATACCCATCATCTCTTAAACATCCTAGCTCAGCAACACAACATGCCACTCAGTCTGCTCCCACTCAGTCCTCTCATGAGCACGTGACTGGCTAACTGGGAGCCAAAGCTCTCTGTGCTGCCCAGAACCACAAGACAGGAAAACATCAAAATGTATTATACAAGTCTTGCTGAATAGGATTCACTTTCACACTATTGGACAAATTATCATCCCAAAGTCAAAGTATACTAATTCAAGAGTATCTATAGTGAAACTTCTTGGTCTTCTTCCACTGTACCTCCTGTCCCAAGTCACCTCTGTCTCATTGCTGAGAAGTAAGACCTCAAGGTTTACTTTCTAAAGTAGAGAGTTGCAGACCAGATATAGTACATACAGTGAGGCCAAGACTGCAGTTGAAAACACTGGACTATTAGCCAACTGCATGCACAGTTCTAGAGTTTGGATCATAGATAATTATCAAATATTCATGTTAAAGGTTTTGTCTCTAGCTTCATACTACTGAGGACTTTGAGAGGTAGAGGACAGTGAGAGTTTTATGGTCACTGGGGGAATATTCTTAAAACTGATTATGGGACCTGAGGCCCTCTTCTTCATCTCTCTTCTTCATTTCAGCCAGGAACAGTTTATGTCATCATGTTTTCTTTTTTTTTGCCAGTCCTGGGGCTTGAACTCAGGGCCTGAGCACTGTCCCTGACTTCTTTTTGCCCAAGGCTAGCACTCTGCCACTTGAGCCACAGTGCCACCTCTGACCATTTTCTATATATGTAGTGCTGAGGAATCGAACCCAGGGTTTCATGTATATGAGGCAAGCACTCTTGCCACTAGGCCATATTCCCAGCACCTGTCATCATGTTTTCACACCATGATGCACTCACTGACTCATCACTGGCCCAATGTTCTACTCTAATGTCCTTTTTCACAGTTGAGCTAGTTCTGAGAAAGTAAAGAGAGACTGCCTGCAGACCAGCCAGGGGCAGGGTGCAAGACGTCTCCTGGAGTTTGTACCTTCTCTGTCATCCCATCTCCTCTACATCTTGGTCAGACCACTTAGCAGGAAGGAGAATAGAAACCAGAGAGGTGGGCCACTACAGGCTGTGTGAGAAGTCTTCCCAGGGCTGCCTTTGCCATCTTTCTTCCCATGGTCATGGACTGGAGCTTCTGCTAGGAGAAGTAAAGGCCAAGAAGTACAGACAGGCACAAGCTTCCAGATCTATGTTAACTAAAAGGCAGCTGTCTCTGCCTTTGACCTTTCTTAGTGCCATTTAGAGATTGGGTTTGTTTTCTCTATCAATTAAAAAACTAAAGGGTAGAAAAGTATTTGAAGCAGAAGGTGCAACTTTATTTGTAAGTGAAAGAAATAGTGAAATCGACAGAAGAAATCGATTAGTTTCACTAGGAGATCCACGTCTGGGACCCACTATTCATAGGGTTCCTTGCCTCCTCCTCCTTAGGGCATACCCCTGGACCAATTGGTCATGCTGTCAATATGCGCTGTGGGGCATCTCATGATTGGTTGCCCCATCTCTACATGGGTCTTGCTGAGTCATTCCCCACCCCATGAAGGGCACAAGGGTCATACCCATCCCCACATTGAAACCAGTCCCCACTACCATCCTCCTAGCTGAAGACACCTAATTCCTCTTATTCTCCCTCTTGGATAGTAATGCTAACTGCTCTAGCTACTTCTTGCTGAAAGAAGGCAGATTGAGGCATGATATCTTGGGATCCTTTGGGACGAGTCTTCTAGGTGAAGGAGATATAGTTTGTGTGCCATACCAGTGGAACACAGTAAAACTCTGACAGACAGTTCATGAAAGACACCTTTTTCATTACCATTTATAACTTGGCAGCCTGTAATCTAAAAGAAACAAAACTAACCATCACATTGAAAATGAAAGGAACAAATATTAGCAGTTATTATAATCACTTAGGGGTCCCAGGAAAGATAGCAACCAAGATAACCAAGACCAGATGTCTCCCTATGAGAGCCATCCTTGGGTACCCTGTTGTCTTAAATTGAGAAGAGTTGTGGATTAATTTGTTGATGTTAGTTCAGACTTGTCCTGATCTGCTAACTGAAAAATAACAATCTTCTTTCAGCATAAAAAAGCCCCCCTAAGCAGCTGTGAGCTTATAGAAAGCTCTTCTATTTTGTAAAGCCACAGCTGCTAGAGTGTATCTGTCCCTGTAGATCTATAAGGGTCTGAGCTATGGTTTCTAAATCATCGGTTATCCCTATCATCAGATTCCTCCTATTCCTGTACCCATGCCTGATATAATTCTGAGGTCTACCAGAAGGACTGTAACTTGGACAGCCCACTTATTTCTAAGAATGTGTGTGTATCCATACATGGGAAGAAGCATGTGGGTTTCTTCTGGAGCTACAGAAATAACAGGTGACAGAAGGCAAGGGTGCAAGTTCCTGTCTAGTTGGAAGACAGACAGGCATAGGCATCAGGTTTCCTTATTTATAAATTTTATAAACTATTCCTCTTGACCTTTTGGTTTGTTACTTTTGAAAGGCAAACACAAGTGACTCCATTTGGAATCTGGCAACATCTCCTTTTATCCAAGCAGTTTTCCAGCTGTCTCTGTGTGCAACCTCGCTGATAGGATAAGCTTTGTCTTGGTAAGTCTCTACTCATTGCTGAGATAAGATGTCCCATTTGGTATGATTCCATGTTGTAGGAGGATGACAATCAGGTCAGATGGCAGTTTGTGCCAATAAGACCCTTTTGGACCAAATTTAAGCAACAGAAAAATCAATAGAAATAGTTTCTAAATAGGGCTTACCTAGAACTTGTTTAAGCTAAAAGGGTGTTTGAGGGTGCTCAGTGTAATATCTTCCTCAGCTTTGTATCTTAGAAGGCTACATACTTGGGAAACAGAAATACATAAAGAGTAACAATTAGCACTACAGTTTCATATAGTTATCAAGTGGTCATTTAAATGATCTTGAGATAAACAGACACTTAAATGAATTCCTACTTAGTGAAAGCGCAGTTTCCTAAATGGTTAAAATTTTAGTGTTATATCACTGTTGTAATTACTTTCAACAAGCCATACTATAGCTTCTTTTGCTGATGATCCTCTTGTATCCCCTTCCTATGGTTGTCCCCGCACTATTACTGTATCTCATCTGAGTACCCTGGATACTGTATATACTGGTATTAGAACTAGGGAAGTGAAAGGGAATATCAAAATTGAGAGACAAAGAATAAAAAGACAAATGACTCTAGGGCTGGGATGTAGCTCAGTGGCAAAGTGCTTGCCTAGCAAGTGCAACATCCTGGGTTCGATCCCCAGTACCAAAAAAGACAAAAAAAAAAAAAAAAAAAAAAAAGACAAACGACTCCAAAAGCAATACCATTTAGTGTAAACCAATGGAACAACCCATGGGGGGGAGAGGGAAAGGGGGGGGAGAGGGAAAGGGGGAGCGGGGAGGGGGGAATGAGGGAGGAGGTAAGAAATAGTACAAGAAATGTGCCCATGACCTTACGTATGAAACTGTAACCCCTCTGTACATCACTTTGACAATAAGTAAATAATTATTTTTTTTAAGTTTAACAAGCTCAATAATACACAAACATTGGGTTGGGGGGGATGGGTGTTAATGATGAAAGGGCCAACATTAAATATATTGTATTCATAAACTGTTTCATTGAATGGCAACTCCTTTGTACAACTACTTAAAGATAATAAAATATTATAAAGTACACAATTACTCTGGTAAATAATATTTTCTTTAGGCTAGTTTGGAATAATATCTTTAAGACAGTCTCATTTTTATAGACTTAGAGAATTGGATATTATTATTGTATTAATCTTGACCTTGGAAAAAAACTTTAAGCTTTTAAGCCAACTTAGTCACAAATGGCTCATAAATTCTATCATATATGTGTGTGTATATACATATATACATACCCATATAATATATATGTATATATACCTCTATATATATATACATGTATCTCAAGACACCCTCTGCTACTTTCTTAAATATTCTGGGCTTTATCTTAATTCTTTGCATTCATTTGAGAACAACCAGTTAGAAAACACTTCTAAAACCCTTTCTTATTCAAAAGCATATTTTCCTTTGTTTTAAAATAAAATATGTCCTCAGATCTTCCCACATCTTTCCTACTTGTTGATTTCTTTTCTTTTTGGCTTTTTTGCTCGATTTGTGCTTTACCACTTGAGCTATGTTTTCGCTTGCAGCTTTTTAGGGGTTAATTGGAGCTAATAGTCTTACAGACATTCCTGCTTGAGATAGCTTTGAACTGAAATCCTCATATCTCAGCTTCCTGCATAGCTAGGATTACAGGTGTAAGGCCAGGCACCCAGCCCTTTCCTTTAATATATAGGTTGAAATAACTCTTGTAAAACCTTTGAACACAGATAATATGAGAGAATATTCTGTATCCAGGAAGAAAAGAAGTCTTAAACTGTTTTTTAATGCAATAGTGATTTAACACATTTGTTAAAATCTGCATGGTTGTGAATAACCAAATCTCAAGAACACATTTGCCACATTTGCTTCCCTTTCCCCTTGGTTTGAGCCAGAGTTAATTCCTGAATGCAAGTGTCTTTTCCAAGTGATAGCTGTTGTGTATTAAAAACAACCAACCATTCTGAAAATGTTACACACATTTGTATACAGTAAGTTTTAGTTTGGACATGTAAAGTGCACATAAAGATTGAGCAGAAAAATGAAAATCAGCTGTAATAACTAGTCAATTTAGACTTCTGAGGCAAATGTAGCTGTCAAATCAGCTGTAATAGCTAGTCAGCTTAGATTTCTGGGGAAAATGAAGTATTTGCCCAATGGTTGATAGAACAATGTACAAAAATAAGACCTGTAATCAAGTGTATTAAGTTAGAATTCTCCCAGATAAACCTATTTCCCATAGGTCGATTATTATTTTCCTAGGGGCAATGTCCTCTGATGCCCATTTCCTACAGAGAACCCCAATATTTGCTCCCATTAGTGTGCATGGAGAAGGTCCTCCCCCCACACCCGCAAAACTCAGTTAATTGAAAGACATGTCTAGCAGTTTATAGATTCTTGTTTTGTTTAGTTTTTGTTGCCAGTCCTGGGGCATGGACTCAGGGCCTGATCACTGTCCCTGGCTTCTTTTTGCTCAAGGCTAGCACTCCACCTCCTGAGCCACAGCGCCACTTCCGGCTTTTTTCTATATATGTGGTGAACCCAGGGCTTCATGTATACGAGGTGAGCACTTTACCACTAGGCCATATTCCCAGCCCCGCAGTATATGGATTCTTAATCCCCTCCTTCCTCCCGTCTTCTCTGGCTGCCTTGTTTATTTTCAGGGACAGAGGAACACTGGTGACCCAGGTACCTGAGGAGAGTGGGAAAGTTGGCCAAGGTAGACTTTCCTTGTTCTTTCCAAAAGAATTGTCAGCCATTCTTTCAGGAGAACCTGTCAAAGCATTTACTTGTGCTAGTTGTGGCTGAGGGGGGTCTCTCTTGACCCAAGAGCATTGGAGGTACTAGATAAGCAACTAATAACCCTGGCATGTTTCCCCTAAATGCTACTCTCTAGGGCTTGGGTTCATTTTCTTTACCAATTAAAGAATTGGGAGTCAGGAAAGCATTTAAAGCAATCAGAGTAGGTTTATTTGAAAGCAAAAGAAATAGTGAAAGATACAACAGAAATGGACTCCTTGAACAAGGAGGGTTCCCAGAGCCAGGTGCACAGTCTCCCTCCTGGAACCTGCTATATGTAAGTAAGTTACCTTGCCTCTCCCCCTTAGGGTCTGCTACTTGCCTGATTGGTCAAGGTGTGGACATGTGCCATGGGGGTCCTGTAATTATCACGAGGCCACCCCCTACGTTCTTGCTGCTTCATCACCTCACCGCCCCCACCCCACCTCCAGGCATGCATGCCTTGTTTGAGTGGATCTTGCCTCCATCTTCTCCTTAGCCCAGAAGGCCTTCCTTTCTCAACAGCAAAACCCTTCTTGGAGGGTTCCTTTTGCCTCTGCATGGTCACATGGTTCTTTATTCTGCTCAGCTGGCCTCAGTGCCCAGTGTACCAGCACAGCATGCTGTCAGTCAAAAGGGACTCAGTGCTGTGTTGGGTTTTTCCTTTGGGGGAGGGGGGGTGGCGGTGGGGGGGGGCATTGGCAGTCCTGGGCTTGGACTCAGGGCCTGAGCACTGTCCCTGGCTTCTTTTTGCTCAAGGCTAGCACTCTGCCACTTGAGCCACAGCGCCACTTCTGGCCGTTTTCTATGTATGTGGTGCTGGGGAATCGAACCCAGGGCTTCACGTATGCGAGGCAAGCACTCTTGCCACTAGGCCATATTCCCAGCCCAGTTTTGTTTTAAGAAATTTTGCAAGCTAATTATTAGGCAATTGACCAGAGTGGGAATATTCACACCAGTGTATGGGCTAATACAACATACCAAGGCTTTTTCTTTTTCTGACTGTTGCACAGCACTGTGAAGGCCCTCCCATAAGCCTTTCAGAATGTGCCAATCTGCATTTCTAGGCCCTCTGGCATGGCTCAGAGTCCTCCTGTCCTCCCTCTCTCTCTCTCTCTCTCTCTCTCTCTCTCTCTCTCTCTCTCTCTCTCTCTCACACACACACACACACACACACACACACACACACACACACACGTCCTGAAGGCCCCTGAGACCTGTCTATCTCATTCTTCTGCAGTCACTCTAAGCACATGCTGGGTGGCAGCTGGTATAAGGAGCAGGAGCATCTGAGGCTGTCAGGCCTGGGATTCATTTCTGACTGGGCATGTGCAATCCCAAAGGAGTGACTTAGCTCTGAGGGCTACTGGTGATATGAGGCAAAGACCACCTCTTCACACCTTTCTTGCCAGGCACACACCCTGCAGATTTGGACATAGGCAACATTCTATCAGGGACTCTCGCAGCATGTGACCTGATGTGGCTAGAACAGGGACTTCTAAGAGATACCTGGCTGTGAGTGGACTGGAATATAAGGGTAATTCCCCCTGCACATCTTTGGTGAGCCAAGTGCTGGTGGTTCATACTCATAATCCTAGCTACTCAGGAAGCTGATATGGGATGATCATGGTTCAAAGGCAGCCAGGTCAGGAAAGTCCATGAGACTCTTAATTATCCAAAAAGCCAAATGTAGAGCCATGGCTCAACTGATAGAATGCCAGCCTTGAGTAAGACAGCAAGCACCCAGACCCTGAGTTCAAGCCCCAATTACAGCACACACACACACACACACACACACACACACACACACACACACAGAAACCAACCCTTCGGTGGTGGAAGGAGCCAGCCTGGGGCTGCACTGGCAGCTGTGCAGGGGTCCCAGCTGCACTGCACACAAACATTGTTAGCACAACTCATAAGTGCTGACCTCTGAGATTGCCAGTGCCACAGAGCATTGGCTACTGTGGGTCTGGCCATGGGAGGAACTCCCTGGCCGGTGCACGGCTGTGTGTCGGTGCATGCAAGTACTGTGATGGACCAACAAATGTATCAACAAATTCTAAGCCGACACTACAGTTCTCTCCTGTCCAGTCAGTTGCTGCCAGATGCCCAGCCTGAGCTCCACCTTGGCTGCTTCACTCAGCTACTCTCTCCAGGATTCCAGAGATTATTCTCCTTTTCTGAGCATGTGGGTTTTACAAACGGTGATTCACACATATTACTTAAATCTATGTGATTTGCATACATGATTTTATCTAGATAATTCCCACTTTATACAATAGGTACTCTGAGCACAGTGGGTGATGTGGCTTGCCTAAGGTCACAAGTAGCAGAGCCATAATTTGAACTCAGGATATACTTACCCCAGAACTCAGGATCCTGACACCCCACCATACCTAGGGTTCCAGAAGTGTGTGACCAGAGGTGACCCTGCCATGAAAGTCGGCAAAAGCCATGTCCACAACACAACAGAGATTGGGCTTAAGACAATCACCAGAAAGACAGCAGTGGGGCTCCCTGTGCAGCACCCTGACATCTTTGATGGATGAAAAACATTTCAAGTTTTCCTGTAAAAATGTCTGTTGTGGAAAGATAAGGAAATTCTGGCACATGCAGCAGTGACTTCTTGGCTGGTTTGTGCAAGAACAGCACATTTATTTTTAGCCTTGAGGCTGAGTGCACATGGTCCTAGTCAGGAGCTAGAGTGAGGCTGGCTAGGCCAGCACCAAACCAGACCCAAAAGGCAGTGAGGACAAGGCCAGTGTCTGTCAAAAGATGTGGGCACAAGGACTTTTACATGACCTCTGGGGGCGGGCACACTACAGTAGGAACAGCAAAAAAAAAAACAAAAACCTTGGACAGAATCTAAACTTATGAACTGGCAGGCCCAGGGCAGTGTTTGTGGTGAAGAGGGACATAAGCTGACCTCTGAGAGTGCTTGGGAGTAGAGTGCAACACTGAGCTGTGAGTCTTAGAGCTTGACATAGCCATGCCTGCCCTGTGACTGCAGATAGCCCATTCTGCCAGTACCCTGGGGCCAGGACGAGATTCCAGTAGTCAGAAGCCACCATCTAGAAAGCGACTGTTCCCTGAGTGAGCACAACACTACCTTAGCCATCCCTCTCGCACCCTTTCCTGAGGAACCACCTGCAAAGCTCTGCCCAAGGTGCTCGGGCCACCTCTTGTTGGACCCAGTGCAGGTTCACAGTGTCCCAAGGACTGCCATGTCTATGGCAGCTGGAGGAAGGGGAAGGTCTACTGGGAGCAGCTCAGGCTCAGTGAGCAGAATGTGGGGGAGGGGGTATTCCATATGGCTCCACTACCACCACAACCATGGATTCCAATGGCCAGTCCGACACACTTCCCCCGCCAACCCCACCAGGTGTGGCCTGTCCCCATCTTCTAGACAACCACACATATCCCACCTGCTCCCTGTGTGTTACCCCCCACCCCAGACTGGGAGCCCCAGTGGCGGGCAATGATGGGGTACCTGGGGCACCCAGAGCAGCACAAGGATGAACCATAGCTCTTAAAGAGCAGGGGACAGGCTCTCCCAGAGAGCATGGGAGTGAGCAGAGCAGGAGACAGCAGGAAGATCTGGGGACCCGCTGCGCTGCGTCTGGACCCTCTGTGTGACTCCAGGTGGCTGCGTAGACAGGGGAAGGTGGAGCCACATCTCTGCTGCCAAACACCTAAATGGAATGGACAAGCTGGACACACCCCTGCTCAGGTCATTGTGCACTCATGAGATAGATCAGGAGGTCAGGATTAACATGAGGCTGGCACACTCAGAGCTTGCTCCCAACAGGAACTCTCAGGCTGGGGCTGCACCATTCAGACCAGTTGCAAAGCCGAGGGCAGGCCAGTTATCCAAGGAGACATGAAGATGTGCTCAAGATCAGTGGTTCGAAAAGTCTCTCTCTAGCAAGTGACTTCCCTGTGTGTGTGGATGATGGGGGTGGAGGAGATTCGTGTCTTCTGCAATCTCTGGATGACCCAGCTGGGGTGGAATGGCCATGGAACACTCAGGCCAGATCTAGACTGGGACCCCCTTAACCCCGGGGAACCTGCCAGGGTCAGCACACTCTCATGATTCTTGAAAATCATTCTCTGAGAAAATCCAGAACTCATTTACCCTTGGGGAGCCCTTGGCAGCGTGGGGCTCCTTTTTAGCCCATTTGTACAAAGGCCCAGTAATCCAGCTGTAAACTCCAACCCACCCTGAATGTGACTATGGCCAATAGAAGAAGGCAGATTTGAGATACAATTTCTGATGAACACAATTACAGGGAATGTTAGCTCTGGTACCTGGTGGAAAAAAAAACAATAAATTAATTGTATGGCAGCATGGGAGAGATTTCACCCCTGAGTCTCTGTGCTCATCCCTGCTGCATCTTGTGTATGTAAGAGGTAATTACATCATATTGTCAAGAGGGCTGCAGTGGGGATGCAATTACACTGTAGAGTGGCTGATTGCACTAGATGCTGCATCCTGAGGTACCATAGTCAGCACAGTAACACCAAGAGTCAGTCAGCTCCATGGTTGTCATGAAGCAAGAGTACTTTCTAAACCAGTGCAAACAAAATGAAGTCCAGCAAAAGGCAACATGGCTTGAGATGACCCTTTGGGCTCAGCCAGTGATCTTGACCTTTTATTTATTTATCTTTGCACCAGTACAGGAGCTTGAACTCTTGTCCAGAGCACTGACCCTTAGCTTTTTGCTCAAGGCTGGTGTTCTACTACTTGAGCCACAACTCAACTTCTAGCTTTGTACTGCTTAATCAAAGATAAGAGCTTTAAGAACTTTCTTTTCTGGTCTGACTTTGAACTGTGGTCTTCAGATGTCAGACTCCTGACTAGCTAGGATTACAGACATGAGTTGCCAGGATCCAGTTCTTTTGACATTTTTTAAGAGAGGCATTTGGGATGAGAAACTATAATGTTAGTTATTTTATGTGTTTCCCTGTAATCTCTCCAACAATAAGCACTTTGAGGCAAGCTTACAATTGCAGCTTTAAATGACAGGCCTTCCAAGAGAGATTTTAGTACCAGAGGGAGTTCGTACTGTACCAGGTTGGCTCTGGGTAAAACCAATCCCAGTCCCTATGCAGCTACATCCGAACTCTACCCAGAATGAGACTTACTATAAACCAGGCACATCACATAAAATGTCAAGGATACTGCTTGACACACCTGAACAGGGATGTCAAGACCAGGAGGTGGGGGTGCAATTTCACATACAGTAGTAAGAGCAAGCCTCAACCACAAGAGATGGAAAGTAAGGTTTGCAGGCAGTAAGGGAGTGGACATCAAGGGAAGGTAGGCTCCAGAGAGAGGATACAGAACCTGCACAATACTGAGAGAAGACACACCATGAGTACTCCAGAGGAAGGATCAGGTGAGTGAAGTTGGAGCAGAGAAAAGAAGCTGAGATGAGAGACCGCATCACAAGGCCTCAAGCTCACTGTAGAGAACGTTATTGCTCTGAAACAAAGCAGTGGAATGAAATACCAGAACTGGATTTTTTCAAAGTTACTGCCATGTATAGGAGCAAGGATGGGGCAGGTAGAGTCTTTAGGAAGCTAAGTCAGGTAAGAGGTGGTGGTGGCTCCTGCCAAGGCCACAGTGAAGCATCCGATTCTGGATATCTTTTGCCTAGAGAGGGCTTCAAATGAGAGTAAAGTACAATAGAGCCAGTAAGTTCATTGTGAGCCCAAGGGTCTTGATCAAGTGATTGAAAGGATGGGATGGATTTGGGGGAAATGCAGGCTAAACATGCTAGAGAGAGAAGGATAAGTTCAAGTCCTAGATGGCTAAGTCCAAGATGCCCATTAGATATCCAAGTGGAACTGCCTAAGTAAGCAGTAGCCCCACATTGCCCATGTATCAGAGGTGGGGCTGGTAGGGGAATCTAGGTATTTCTATCCAACCCTCTTTCTATTACTCCATCATGACTTTTCTCTCCCCTGGTTTTTGGATTAGATGATAGAAGGTGACATATGCATCAAAAGCCATATTTGCCTTGGGTTCTTTTATTGGTGGTGGTCATGGGACTTGAACTCAGGGCTTGGGTTAAGTCCCTGAGCTTTTTGGCTCTGCTCAAAGCTAGCACACAACCACTTCAAGCCACAGCTCCACTTCCAGTTTTCTAGTTAATTTGAGATGAGAGTCTTATAGATTTCCCTGCCCAGGCTGGCTTTGAACTGGGATGGTCAGATCTCAGCCTTCTGAGTAGCTAGGATTACAGGCATGAGCCACCAGTGCCCAGCTTGTCTTGGGCTTTGAAAGCCAGAATCACCCCTATTTCAGGGGACCTTTTGTTGATGGTTTGGTTAGACCAGAATCTCCCACAGGTGCAGTACAACCTTGCATGTATATCCAGGTGGCATGCGCCCTGCTGGGGTGGGACTTGGAGGCCTCAGGAGGCAGAGCTGACATAGGTCATGGTTCCCCATCCAGCCTCTCAACGTGGACCTATAGGTGAATTTTTTTTTTTTTTTTTGCCAGTCCTGGGCCTTGGACTCAGGGCCTGAGCACTGTCCCTGGCTTCTTCCCGCTCAAGGCTAGCACTCTGCCACTTGAGCCGCAGCGCCACTTCTGGCCATTTTCTGTATATGTGGTGCTGGGGAATTGAACCGAGGGCTTCATGTATACGAGGCAAGCGCTCTTGCCACTAGGCCACATCCCCAGCCCCCTATAGGTGAATTATGTGTGAACTGTGAAACACTGGGGCCACTCAGCACCACGTGTCTTGCAGGAAGTCCTCAGCATATTTCCCCAGTTATTATTTTTACTTTTCCTCTTTTGTGAATAATTCATTTGTAGTTTCCACTTATGTTTTCTACTGGTTGTCTTTTCCTTTTTGATTTGTGTGTCTGCCAGTACTGGTAACTTGAACACAGCCTCACACTCTCTCTTGGCTTTTTTTTTGCTCAAGGCTGGCACTCTACCACTTGGGCCACCACTTACAGCATTTTTGCTGGTTGATTGCAGATAAGAAACTCTCAAATTTGTTTGCTTCGGCTAGTTTAGAACGCCAATCCACCAATCTCAGCCTTCTGGGTGTTTGCTGGTTACATAGGAGATAACTCTCACAAATTTTCCTGCCTGGGCTGACTCCAAACCAGGACTCTCAGATCTCAAGCTAGGATCACAGGTATGATACACTGGCAGCTGACATAAAATATATTCTAGGCCTTTTTAATCTTTACACTATTTTTCCCACTGAGATGGCCAAGACCTCCAGCACAAGGATAAGGGAAGCACTTACAACAGGTACTTTTAATTTTGACTTTAAATAAATTATGCTAGTGTTAAGCAGCCTGCTTAAAATTAGATGTTTAAAAAAAGTAGATGTTTAAAATTAGATGTTTTAAAAAGTAGATGTTTAAAATCAGTCTTTTTCAAGTTAAAGTAGTACCCTTCTATTCTATTCCTAACAAGTCAGGAGATGCTTCATTATTGAATGTTTTAATATCTCATGAAATTACTATTCTCCTTTCTTCAGTTTTGGGACTAATAACAAGATTTATTCTTTTAATTTAATTGTCAAAGTGATGTACATAGTGGTTACTTACATTTGTAAAGTAGAGAATACATTTCTTAAACTTGTTACCCCTCCTCATTTCTTTATATGGTGAATTACAATGATATATTTTCTAATACTAAACCAATCTTTCCTTTTTGGGAACAACTCGGCCCTGACATATTACTGTAGTTATTTATTACTAGATTTGGTTTGTTAATTACTTATATATGATGATAGTTTCTATGTTGATGAGTTTAATTGACCTATGAGTTCCCCCTGAATCCTGTTTGGTTTAGGTAACAAGGTTACCCTAACTTTACAAAACGGGCTAAGGAACACTCTCCCAATTCATAGGAATATCTGTGTAGTTTGGAGTAATCTATCCCTTAACTAGTTTTGAAAACTCTCCTGAATTACTCAGTTTTTGGTTGATGTGACAAAATGCCTCAGGAAACAACTTAAAGATGAAAGAGCAGTTTGAACCCAGAGTTTCAGAGATTTCAGTCCACAGACACTGGGCACTATTGCCTGTGTGGTAAGGCAAAAGCAGAGCTGGCAGCGCCATGGTGGCAGAAGGGCAGAAAGGAAGGAAGCTGCTCAACCCATAGTGTCTAGAAAGCAGAGGAGAGGGGCCTGGGAACAAGATACACTCTTCATCAGCACACCCCCAGGGACCTGCTTCCTCTGCCCAGACCCCTCCTCCTAATAGCCCATGCAGTTGTGTTTGGATTCATCCATGGATGAAGTTTAAGTCCTCAGAATCTAGTTACTTTTCAAAAGTCTGTTAGCTGGCAACCAAGCCATCTTGCCATGCACAAACCTTTGAGGCCATTTTCAGATTTAAATTGTAGCATAACCCTAAAGCCACCTCTGATCCTGGTATCTGCATTCCATCTATCTGTCCATCCATCCATTCATCCATCCATCAGCACGGATTTAGTTCCTTTCATGATTATGAGTCAATTTATCTTTTCCATTTCTTCACTCAATTTTGACAGGTAGAATTTGTTAAATGTCCCGAAGTTTTTAAAATCCTCTGATTATTTAAATTACCATCCAAGTTCTCATTACCTCCTTTATCATCTTTGGCTTTTGTTGTTGTGTCCAATACTGTGTTGAATGTCTTGCCATAAATCTTTTGTGTTTGTTTTGTGTGTATATGCTGTTACTGGGGCTTGAACTCAGTGATTCAGAGATTTCCTTAACATTTTCATCTCAGCAGGTGCCCTACCACTTGGACAAGACTTCCACTTCCAGCTTGTTGTTGATTAATTAAAGATAAAAGTCTCTCAGGTGTGTCTGCACAATCCTCAGATCTCAGCTTCTGGAGTAACTAGAACTACAAGGGGAGACACTGGTGCTTGGCTGTTGTTCATGAATCTTCAGCCAGTTTTCTTATGTAATTTAAGCATATAAAACTCTGTTTAAATATTACCACAAAATTTGACAAACAATATTTACATTATTATTCCATTTTAGTATTTTCTATTGTTTTCTTTTGTTTAAAGCTAAAAGTTATTTGTAGGTATATTTCTACACATTCAAATGTATGAGTTTTGTTTATTTGATTATAGTTACTTTGTGGTGATTGGTTTCTTACTGTAAAATTTGTTGAGTTTAATATTTGGCCTTCTATATGATCAATTTCTTCTCAAAATTCTAGGAATGTATATTCTATGATTTTTGTGCTGTACAGTTGTCCTCTACAACAAGCTTGTTAACTGTATGGTTCAAATTGTCTATATTCTTATTTTTTGATAGGCTAATTAGTGAGAGGTGATGTGAAATCTATTACTATCACTTTGGATGTTTTTTTGTACTTACATCAATTTTTTGCCTTATAAATATGAGTGTGTGTTTTTAGTTGCATGTAATTTAGGATGATAACAATTTTTATGTGGTATTTTGGGGATTGTTTTGTTTTGTTTTTCTTTATGTGTTTAGCCTCGGTTGCTCTTAATAATCCTTTGCTTTTGGTTAATATTCTCCTAGGATGCATTTTTAACATTCTTGTTATGATTCCTGCCAACAACCTAAATCTGAATTATTATTTTGGTTCCACCCAATAATCTTTTTTTAAATTTGAAGCAGGAAAGCTTCATCACTGGGTTTATTGTGATTACTTGTCTGTTTGGGCTTCTTTCCAGCCCCTTATTTTGAACTTTCTACTTGCTTTTCTGTTTCTGACTTTCTGCTTGTCTATTAGTGGCACCGTTGAGTTCTTGTGTTCTTTTTTTCTTCTCTATTTGTTTGACAGTTATGTATTTCATATGTATACATATATATTCTCACAGTTACACATAAACCTTTTTAAATCAACTTTACACATGAATTTTTATGTGCCACCTTAACAAAACTAAACCAACAACCCACACCTATCTGCAGGTGCTACAGAACTCAGGGTGCTGATTTTTCCTGCTTAGCTTTCTGAATGACTGCTTGCTTTCTCATTCTAATCCCCTGCCTGGTAGCAGACATTTGGTATCTGGTTTTCTGCCATGTCCACAATGCCTAGAGCTGCTCCTGGCTCATAGCAATCAGTAGAACGTACAGTGGATGAACACCATTTTAATCTGCCCTCCAAGTTCTGCTACTTTCCACACTAGACATCAGTGATATCATTGCTTTACATTTTTATTTCCTGCTGCCATGCAATGACATTTTCTTCCTTTCTTCCTTCGTCCATCACACCCTTCTCTTTCTTGCTCTCTTTCTCTCTTCCTTTCTTTCATCAGCACTACAGTTTGAATTCAGGGCCTGTGCTTGCTCAGCTGTTCCATTACCACTTGTATCATACCCCAACCCCATTTTTTCTGGTTAGCTGGAGGTGAAGTCTCAGACTTTCCCACCTGAGCTGGCTTTGAACTTTTCTCCAAAATGCAGTTTCCTGAGTTACTAGAATTATGAGCATGAGCCACCAGCACTTGTCCTTAACATTTTTTCACTAAGAACATGGCTCAATAAATATATGGTTCACAAAAATGTGATATATATGCACAATTTAAGTTTACTCATCCACTAGGAAGAATGATATTATACCATTTGCAAAGAAATGATGGTCCTAGAAAAATTACATTAAGTAAGTCAGGCCCAGAGAGACAAAGTACTTATGTTTTTTTTCTCATACATGAGGCTAAAACTCATTTATAAATGTACAAGTAAACACAGTGGGGTTGCATGCACGTGTACACATATGTATTAACTAAAACATGGCATTTGAAGGAGAGAATTCAAACAGTGTCATTTCTCACAGTCCAACAAAATAAATACCAGAAAACTACTTGAAAGGGGGATATCAAGAGGAGGGAGGCAGACAAATGAGGGAAGGGAGAGGAGGATGCAGTCATAATATTCAATGCATATAGTATGAAATTAGGAAAGTTGAGGAGAGGTGTTGTGTTGGGAGGGATGGACAAGAATGATGAATGGGGTGACACTGATCATTTTATTTTCATTAAGAACATGGCAAGACATGGACAAAGAAAATGATCAAGGTGCATTTATTCATTAACTGATTTGTTGAATGATAACTCCTTTGTACAACTATGTAAAGATAATAAAAAAGGAAGAAATATTTTTGCCCTATTTGTCCCTAAAGTAAGGAACTGTCATAACCAGATGTGGCATATCCCAGGGTCCCACACCTACTGTGTGTTCTTCTTGTGTCCAAATTGCTGCAGTTGGGGAGCTGTCCTTCAATCCCAAAGCCAGGAGGAGCCCAGCAATGGCATATTCTGTGTGGTCCTCATCTGTCCCCCTGAAGGAGTAAAAACCTTACTTAACACACGCAAGGGCTGTGGGGCAAGAACCCCTGAAGTCCTCCTTCCCCTCCTACTCAATCATTTCATCAGCGTGCAGTTGTGCCATGACTTCTATCTGGAAACAACTTTTCTTGACTCACTTTCCCCCCCAAACACAGCTCACGGGGGTCCATTTTGAGCTAGCCCTGGCAGGTCAGTAACTAAAATGCTGCCTGCTTTGCAAGGCCTGTGGAACCTGTGCTCCTGAGCTGGAGGAGTAGATAGGGTCACAGCAAGGACAGTCCTAGACCTAAAGGTCATTTTTCATCCTTGAAAACAAAAAGCTGGAAGAGTGGGACATATCACACCCTGATCTCAGTGAGGACCTGCCTTCCCCTGAACTCACATCCAGGCACAACACTGCTTCCTATCTTTGAAAGGAAGTGGTGATGTAGCCCAGAGCACTTTTGGAAGAGCTTCTTGCACTGGCAGAATTCAGGCCACTGGGGAACATGGAGGCCTAAGACTGGCAAAGTATGAGGAGGAGGAGAGTCTGGCATACTGAAAGGAGCATGAGCCCCATGGGCAAATAGGAACATAAGAGCCTGAAATGAGTGGCTCACAGCTATTATTCTGCTGACCCATCATGACACATCGCTGGCTCTATCTTGTCATCAACAAGGCCCCCCCGCATGGCTGGAGCACCAAGTTTTTCCCTGCTATCTCCAACCCCAGCCAGTCAGCCTCAGCCCCTTCGGTAGCATGCTGTCTAGATTGCTCTCCCAGATCCTGTCTCAATGGGTCAGTTCAATCTTGCCAGCCTTTCTTGTCATCTCTGCTGAATCAGATACTGGGCCTGCTTTAATCATAGCTAAGCAGGGCTCTTGAGCCTGACTCTTCTGAGAAAAACAAACAGAAGAGAGAACAAAATTAGTACTCAGGCCAGACTCTCACCCATCACATTAAACCTCTGTGATACCTCTTCCATCTGCTGAGCCTTTGGAATTCACTATCTTCTTTACCTCATGACTGCATTTGCCTGTACAAAACCAGAGCACACATTCTGTCCTCCAAGGAGCTCTCAGATTCTCTTCCCTCAAGAATGCTGGACAGGCCATCCCTATGTCATGCAATTCCTATGCCCACCATTGCTCCAGAGCTAAGCACAGCTATTCCCTCTCATCTGGCCTCCTGGGCAAAATCAGAGTCAATTCTAACTCAATGCATTGGACCTAGCACAGTCTTCCCAGAAACCCATAATGGCTTGTGTATAACATGGACACATGAATAGAGAGTGGCATGGCAGAACTATAAGTGGAGGTGGGGGGAAGGTAGGCAAGCCTGCAGTCTTGGTGGGGTGCCTGGATGTGCCTGAGGCTGGGATGGACCTTCAGTCTCAAGTGCTTAGCCTAGGGCAGACCTCAACAATGTACAAGTCCTGTATGGCAGATAGGTTTTGGGGTCCCACTCCCATCCCTGCCTTGCACTGGGTTGGTCTCTTGTGTGTCCATTGGTAAGTAGCAATCTTTGGTATGGACTGGAAGTTCCAAGTTGTAACCAGAAAGGGCTCCATACTGGTCTCATTATGATTCCTTGCATAAGCAGTAAAACACAGTGTCTCTAATTCCTCACCACCCAATTATCCTGCACCCTGCTCACTGGGTCCCTCCTCCACCTCTCTGGCCTTAAGCCCTACATTGAATCTCCACAGTGCATCATCAGATCCAAGCTGCACATTCTCTGCACCATCACAGCAGGGGCCCTTTAGCTTTCTATGGTGGCATTCTGCCTGGCTTTGCCCCCAATCCTTCCTTCTCAGGCACTTCCACAGCTTTCCTCCAGCTATCTTCCCAAGGCCACTGTGCTCCTCTGGCTGGCTGACTTTTGTCACATCTCTCATGAGCTCATCCATTGCAGTGGCCTTGCGCACTAATGGGGGGGGGGGTTGTACACACACACGCACATGCACGTGCGCGCACATACACACACACATACACATACACCAAGCTCCTTTGTGACTCTTCACTAGCTCAGTGCAAGAGCTGTCCCACTTCTTCACTGAAGATGGCTCAGAACTCTTAAAAACCGACACATTGCCCCAAATGTCACTGCTAATTTTCCCCTGGCAATCTGCTCTCACCTGGCATTTCCCAGTTCTCTAAATGGCACCTCCACCCACCCAGTTGCTTAATGCTAATTCCTCTTAATGGAAGCCTACATTCCTACCTGTCAGCAAATCTCACAAATTCTGCCTTTGCCTGGACCTCAATATTGTCCACAGCTCCCCATTCATTTTTATTTTGTTGTATTGCATTGTGTTGTAAAACACATCTCCCCATTTGTTCTCTGGATCCCCATGAGATGCACATTCCACTAGCAATGATTTCTGTGCCCAGCATCTTGCAAAGCACCTCAGCCATTGGGCTCTTGGTTCATTTTTGCTGAAGGAATGACCAGATTCAATGTATCTATACGGAGCTCTGTGGGTTAGAAATAGAAAGGTTTTACCCTCACTTTAGAAGGGGGTGAGAAAGACTTGACTGTAGGCCACCCCTACTGTTGGGCAGGGGCACTGACTTCTTTCTACCCAGGCACAAGCTGGCCGCCTTCTGAGTTTCTCCATCAGGGATTTAGCACTTGGGTTAAAGTACAATCACACAAGAGGGATGCTTACTTCCTATTCCCACCTCACCCTGTTACACGTGCCTCCATTTCTCTGCAGTTTAGCAAGATCATGTTGTGATTTTTCTGGAGGTATCTGTGAAATCAAACAGGTACATAAAGCATGCACAGGAGCATTCTACCACATGTTTACAATGATAGCCACCCCACTGAAGACCTGAACACAAGCTCCAGAACCAAGCCAGCCACACAACCTCTGCTTCATTTCTTTTTCTTTTTCCTTTTTTTTTTTTTTTTTTTTTGATACAGGGACAAGTAGGGAACATGAAAGCTAGTATAACAACATGGAAGTTAACAAGGAATCATACCTGGACTGCCAGAATAGCAGAATGATTTGTGCCATGCAGTAGGATCTTGTTGATCTACAAATCCTGGAGCCCACAGAAAATAACCGCCTCAGTTTGATTATCTAAGTTCAAGAGCTACCCCTGCCAAACATGGGGGAGTTTTTGCTGACATATAGGAATAGCCCAATTTCCAGAAGTTAACGACACATAACCACTTTTCCAGGACTAACCACTCCCATGTCTGCAGACCCCAATTTATAAAAGCCTGATGTCTTGGGAACACAGCTGAGTCTTCCACTCCCCATCCAGGGCATTTTTGCTTTGCTTTGCTTTGCATTAATAAACTGTTCCTGCTAAGTCTCCTTTGGTAATGCTTCCTGGTGTTCTGGACCCTTCGACAGAACCCAGTGAGATATTTTGGAAAACAAAGCAGAAGACTCCTGGGGACCACTCAGGAGACATGGCTTTATTCTTCTCTGATTCTGAACCTTAGCAATATGTGGGACTCCCTTTCCATTTTTCCTCTCATTCTGGACTGCTCTCTTGCAGAACTTGCACAACAGTGGAGATTTACTACTCCTCTGGATCTGGGAGGAATCAACAATTTACCTTTGTATACTGACCTACAATTGTAGGGTTAACATAAAGTTGTACATTTTTAATGCATTTTCTCTTCTCTGCCTTTTTTCTATTTGTACCAATAGTTGTAGTGTTCAATATCATTTGGAAGTTTTATTGTCTTTGCCAGTCCTAGCTAGAATGTAACGTTCTATATCTCTTTGCCTCATGTAAGACCAAAGGCGGGGAGGGGGGAAGGGGGGGGGGGAATGTTTTTTTTATGAGCTTTCTTTTTTAAAAAAAATTTTTTTATTATAAAACTGATGTACAGAGAGGTTACAGTTTCATACATTAGGCATTGGATACATTTCTTGTACTGTTTGTTACCTTGTCCCTCATACCCCCCTCCCTCTTTCCCCCCCCTGAGGTGTTCAGTTCGCTTACACCATACAGTTTTGCAAGTATTGCTTTTGTTGTTGTTTCTCTTAATTTACCCTTTGTCTCTCAATTTTGGTATTCCAAATTTCCTTTTTTTTTTTTTTTTTTTTTTTTTTTTGCCACTCCTGGGCCTTGGACTCAGGGCCTATGCACTATCCTTGGCTTCTTTTTGCTCAAGGCTAGCACTCTGCCACTTGAGCCACAGCACCCCTTCTGGCCGTTTTCTATATATGTGGTGCTGGGGAATTGAACCCAGGGCTTCATGTATACAAGGCAAGCACTCTTGCCACTAGGCCATGGGGGGGAAGGGGGGGAATGTTTAAAACCATCTTTCAAAACTCCAAGCAGTGGTGAGAGTGGAATAAGCTTTACTGAAGAGAAGGACTTGACTAGAACTCCTTGGTGAATGAAGGAATGACAAGTGTAGCCATAGCCCCTGACTTCCCTGATCTCTGTCTAGACTTCTGAGGAATAATTGAGAACTCAGGCTCCAACAACTCTCCCATGTCACTGGGACCTATAATTGATTCATTGATCTTCCCAAATGTTGCTTCTTGCTTTGTTTTGTTTTGGGATCTTTGGGTTTGTTTTTTTTTTGGCCAGTCCTGGGCCGTGAACTCAGGGCCTAAGCACTGTCCCTGGCTTCTTTTTTGCTCAAGGCTAGCACTCTGCCACTTGAGCCACAGCGCCACTTCTGGCCATTTTCTGTATATGTGGTGCTGAGGAATCGAACCCAGGGCCTCAGGTATATGAGGCAAGCACTCTTGCCACTAGGCCAGATTCCCAGCCCTGCTTTGTTTTGTTTTGTGTTAAGGGTCTCCTTGTGTAGCTCATGCAGGCCTCGAATTCATATCCTAAACTGGGCCAGCCTCCCAAATATTTTACTAAATTTTAAGTGTCGCAAATCTTACCATTTTAGATTTTGCAATTCATTTTTCCTTGTCCCTTTTCTCTGCATCCTTCACATTTGCCTGCAATCAGCTGGAGAGAAGCAACCCTAGTGAATTGTCTTTTTTTCCCCCAGTCCTGCAACTTGAACTCAGGGCCATACACTGTCCCTGAGCTTATTTCGCTCAAGACTAGCACTCTACCACTTGAGTCACAGCACCACTTCTGGCTTTTTCTGTTTATGTGGTACAGAGGAATCAAACCCAGGACTTCATGATGAATGTTAGGCAAGCACTCTATCACTAAGCCACATTCCCAGCCAAGTTGTCTAGCTTTTAATACATGTATAGGAGGCTAAAATTTAAAAAGCAAACAAACAAGTAGCAGCCTGGTGCGAATGGCTTGTGCCTGTAATCTGAGCTACCCAGGAAGTTGAGTCAATTCAAAGCCAGCCTGGGTAGAAAAATCTGTGGGACTTGTATCTCTAGTTAACAACCAAAAAGCCAGAAATGGAGCTTCAACATGAGAAGAGCATATAGAAAGGAAAAAAATATATATATATGAAAACATCAACAAAAAATGTTATGACTCAAAGCTCACACTTTCACTATTTAAAATTTTAAGCACAACTGAAATAAATCTCCTAAGTGGTCACAAAGAGTTACGGTAACTCTCATTCTGTGCCCTGTTTCTAATTGTCCTGGTGTTGGTGCTTGTTTCTGGGGATCTGCCCCTCCCCCAGGTGGCTGGTGTGACTCTGTCATCTGTTCTGGGTGGGGTGGGGCATGGAATCACCTGTGCAGGTAGAAGGTCCCTCCTTGTATTCTCTGTGTTCATGTGTGTGCAGTACACAAAGCTGACAAAGAGGAGGAATGGAGAGATGCTAACACAAGGGTTACAGAGGTATTAAAGCTGCACAGCAGCTTCAGCACTTTCCAGAAATGAGCTGATCAAATTACTTTCAAACGAGAAGTGTTTTATAAATGGTAACATTAATGATGTTGAAAGAGGTGACACTGATCAAGATGCCCTGTACTCATAAGCTGCTTTGTTGAATGGCAACTCCTTTGTATAACTACTTAAAGAATATTCAAAAAAGAATACTTTATGCATTGCAGTATTATGGAATAGCCAACTTTTTATTGCTGTTAACATCACTCAATTTGCTATAGATAACATACCTGTTCTTGTCTTCACCTGGGTAGACTGTTCCTATACCCTCCCTTGTACACACAGCATGACCTTAACCCTCCTCACCATCCACCTGACACTACAGTGGCCCTAATCACCATGATGTCTCCCTCTGTTCTATCACTGATACTGTAATGGGACCAAATTCATATATCGAAGTCCTAGCTCCTAGAATCGTAGAATGCAACTGTATTTGGAGACAGGAACTATTATAGGGGTTGCAATGGTAAAATGAGGTCACTAGGGTAGCCCTAATTCAACATAACAAAAAGTGGTTGGGACAGGGACATGTGCAGAAGATGGGCCAGGTGAGAACACAGAGACTGTCACAAGCTTAGCCACCCACAAGCTAAGGAGGGAACACCTCAGACAGTGCCAACCCTGTCATCCCTGCCTTTGTCTTAGACAGAGCTATAAGAATAACATTCCATCTGTGTATGTTGTTACAGTATACCAACAAGAGGTCCATGTGATCTTCTGACTTCCTTCTCTCTCATCCTTGTCACAGTAACCCTGGGATTCTCCATGTTCCACCTCTGCTCTGACCCCTCCCCTATTCCCACACCTTGGGGCAAAAGCCATAGGTCTTGCTACTAGGTTGATTACCCTACCACCTCCTCCATGGCTCTGTTTTCTAATTGGCTCCTTACAGGCTGCTGGCATCTCCATTGCTCATTCAATACCAAGGACACACTGCCCCAGTGCCTCTGTCCTTGCTGATATGCTCTTTACTTCTTTATTCTAAAGCTATCTCCTAGAGAGGCCTTCCTATCACTTGTGTGAGACACACACACACACACACACACACACACACACACACACACACACACACCCTCCCCATGCCCCCAGCAACAATCCTCCTCCTTGGTTCTCCCACTCAGAAGAAAGGCCTCTTAGGCAGGACCTTTGTGCATTTCTAATCTCAGCACCCAGAAAGAACAGAAGGAAGCAGTGAGTCTTCCCTGAACCCTGTTCCTGAGAGCCTGGAGGAGGCCTGTCCTACCAGAAGCTCCTTCCCCAGGCCTCAGCTAAGAACTGGCAGGCCTAGATTTCCAGTGCTGACTCTGAAAATCTAGCCACTGTTCACCTCTGCTAAGGTCAGAACTTTCCTTTTCGCACACACACACACGCACACACACACACGTAACATTTTTAAAAATTCAAAATTTCCAGGGAAATTTCCTTTTAAAATCTCATTTTTAAAAACATTAACCAAGTTATAATGTGGGACATTCAAACAATGGAATAGACCCAAAAGGTTAAGCTAACTAGCTCTCCTTGTCCCACCCTACACTTCCTGGCTTCCCAAAAGAAACAATTCTTTTCATGCTGCACCAGTAAGTCTGAAGATCTGCTTACATAGCTAACTTTTGCTCTTTCCAGTTCTCAGTGTGATCCTCCTCCTCCCTACCCTGGAAGGTAGATATTATCTCTCACCCCTTTGGGTCCCCAGCAGTAGGCTGTACCTCACACAAGTTCACACACTTTCCCTCGTTCATTGTCAACAACACAGTTATATCCTAATTCTGGATGGATTGAGAATACAAAAGTTCCCACACTCCTTCCAAAAGCCCCATTGTTCTGTAGCCATGGTAACACACAGAAGTAGAGTCAGTGTTAAACCCTTTCAGTGGCCTCAGGGAACATGATTTTGCAGCCAACCAATCATTGTCAGCCCCTCCCTGAAATCTGGCTAATCAGGAAACAGATTCACTCTTCTAATTCAGATGAATGCCAGCTCTCTCATCAAGTAATCTATAAGGAATAGCAGACAATGTCACCATCCACCCCTCTGGTTGGCTACTTACCACTAACCTGCTCCACTTCTTAGAGCAACACAATCCTGGCTTGCCTAAATGAACAATAAATTCAACTTTCTTTCTTATTTTGGAGTTGAAAGATGCTTTCATCATCCTTGACAAAATTAATATTCACTGTTTACATTGTGACTATGTTAAGATCTTTCACAGTCAAGCCCTTTAGCATAGCTTTTATATTTTACCTGGAGTTAATTATTGCTTTACCTTTTTTCTGCTTAAATTTTCTTTTTCACTCTTGCATAACATTTTCCTTTTACCTAGAGGGAATAAAAAAAATGTTTGTTCGTTTGTGTCTGTACTTGTCCCCGATTCATCTCTAAACTCTACTCTCCTCCCCCTGCCCCCTTCCTTGTCGGACTAAAGTATTCTCTCACTGTGTTCCAATGTATTAGCTTACCTAACCAATTTGATTCTCCTGTGAAGTTTCCCTGGAAACCCTTTGGGGTCAGGGCTCAATCATTGTGAGGTCTCACTTGATTATTGGCTGACAGGAGGTACCCCCTTCAGCTCTCTATCCCTTTCAACTCCTGTCTCCTACTACCTGAGAAGAGAGAAGGCCTTCTTCAGAAAAAGCCACAGCAAGAGGAGAGTTGTTTGGCTGCTGCTATAATTTCAGTTGTGTCTACTCACAAACTCATATGTTGAAATATTAACTCCAATATCTCACAGTGTAATTATATTTGGAAATGGAGCTTTTGAAGAAGTAATTAAGATGAAGCTTTTAGTGTTAACCCTAATATAGAATGACTGGTGACCATATAAGAAGAGATCAGGACATAGGCAATGTGAAGACTTGACATGTGAAAACACAGGGATAAAATGACCCTATAAGTAAGGAGAAAGGCCACAGAAGAAATCAAACTTGCTCACACCTTTTTCTCAAAATTCACCCCCCACAATTGGGAGAAAATGAATTCTGGTTATTTTAAGTACTCAGTCAGATATTTTATGGCAGCCCTGGCCAAGTAAGTCATAAAGCTGGAGTGGTATTCCCTGGTGGAGAAAACCAAAATTGAATTTTGAAGAATGTGCTCTATTTTCTTTCTGAAATTACTCACTGGAATCTTCCAGCATTCTGAATCTTGGGCCATGCTAAGTCTCTCTCTGTTCCTTCTAATAACTTGTGGAATCTTCTGTTTGTCTTCTGTGTTCTGAAACTTGGAATGTGGTTTTAGCAAGTTCGTCTTTCCTGTGTGCTGGTGTTTGAGCGCGTCCCCACCCTCATATGGTCCAGGCTCTGGAAGCTGAGGTGGGGCTTTGGGAGGACTGTGGAGGACTACTTGCTAGGTGAGTCTGGCTCGGGCTGGATACTGGTGATGGCCTTCGATCCTCACTGGTGTCTGATGGATCCTACCTTGGTTGGTGGGCAACACAGTGTCTTCCTCATGTTAGCCCTTGTGGCCACAGGAGCTTCGCCTGTGGACATTGTCCAGGACAAGGAGGCGATCCCACAGAAAATGTACTCCAAGCTTATCTTATCCAAGCTTCTGTGGCAGGCCTGAGGTGGAGCACATGGTGAGAGGCCCTCTCTGTGGTGTGGAATGTTGTTGTGCTCCCCTCTTCCGCCTCCACCCCAGCTCCTGAGGCCTTGTCTGCTCTCACAGCACTAGTCAGGCAAATGCTTCCCACCCCCTGAGTCCCATAGGGCTCCCATTTCTTGCTGACCAGACATCTGTTCCCCAAAATGATGTCCCTGCTCTGGGCTCAGGCATCTCCTGTGCCACTGTGAGAGGCTCCACATGGCCCATCTACTACGCTATTGTTCTAAGGCAGCCCCATGGGCATTTCCCTCCTTTTGCTTAGGGTGAAGGTTAAATGACTCCCACTTGACACCTTCGGGTTCTGAGACCTCCTTCATTAGTCTCCCCAGGTCCCCTGCTCCAACCCACTGGATCCTTGGCTTCATTTGAGCTGCTTGTCTGGCCTCAGGGTCTTTGCACTGCTTTGCTCTCTTGGACACTTCTCTCAGCCTTTCTCTAGGCTCACTGACACACACCACTCAGGTCCTATCTGTATATTAACCAAAGTATCTCCCTGACAGAAGCACTCTGGAAGCATCTCCAAGGTGGTGGCCTCACTTGCTGCCATGGCAGCATGAGCACAGAGCCAGTACTTGGTACATGGCTGGTATTAGCCAGTGCTGAAGCAGAGCATTGACTCATATCACATAGCCTTTATCTTCTGCTGTGAACACCTTGAAGACCCTTTCCTGGGCCCAGAGCCCATGCAGAGCCTCCATACAGGCCAGGCTACCACTCAGTGGAGAAACAGAAGGAACAGCACACAAGTGGCAAAGGCCACAGCCACTGGCTAATGAGGACTCTCATGTCACTCGAGCCAAGTGCTCTCCTGACTGCTCATCTCCATATCTCAGAGCTGAGAGGGCTCTGAGGCCACCCTCAGTGAGGACTTGCTAGACCAATCCAGTGACCCCCATCTGAGCACCTGCAATTTTTCTCAGGACATTCTTACTTTTTTTTTTCTGGTGCCCATAATGGGGCTTGAATTCAGGGCCTAGGTGCTATCACTTAAATTTCTTGCTCAAGGATGTCATCCTACTACTTGAGCCACAGCTTATTTCTAGCTTCTTGGTGGTTAATTGGGGATAAGAATTTTGCCTGGCACTGATGGCTTATATCTGTTCCTAGCTAGTTAGGAGGCTGAGATCTGAGGACCAAGCTTCAAAGCTGCTTGTCAGGAAAACCCATGAAACTCTTATCTCCAAATAACTACCAAAAAAAAAAAAAAGCTGGAATTGTAGCTGTGGTTCAACTGGTAGAATGCTAGCCTTCAGCACAAAAGCTCAGAAACAGCACCCAGGCGCAGGCCTTGAGTTCTAGCACAGGACAGGCCAAAAAAAAAAAAAAAAGTTTCACAGACTTTTCTGTCCAGGTTGGCTCTAAACCATGATCCTCAGATCTCAACCTCCTGAGTAGCCAATATTACAGGTGTGAGCCACCAACACTTAGTTTCATTCTCAACCTGTGACTCAGCATAGTCAGGACTCCTGACCCTTGCCAACAGCCCTTGCAAAGATTACCATTCATACTCTAGACTCAGACCTGGCTCTCCCCCCCCCCCCCCCAGCTTGGCTCTGAGCCTGAGAGGAAGAAACACACTCACACATGATTCTGTTTGTGGGAGATTTAAAAAGCAGCCAACTAGCCTACAGACTGGGAGAAGATCTTTACCGGCCATTCAACAGACAAAGGCCTCATATCTAAAATATATGCAGAACTAAAAAAATTACCTTCCTCCAAAACAAAACTGCAAAGAACCAATAGCCCCCTCATCAAGTGGGCTAAAGACCTACAAAGAGACTTCTCTGATGAGGAAATGAGAATGGCCGAGACATATGAAAAAGTGCTCTTCATCACTGGCCATAAAAGAAATGCAAACCAAAACAACATTGAGATTCCATCTCACCCCAGTAAGAATGTCATATATCAAGAAAACTAACAATAACAATTGTTGGAGGGGATGTGGCCAAAAGGGAACCCTACTTCATTGTTGGTGGGAATGTAAACTGGTTCAGCCACTCTGGCAAGCAGTATGGAGATTCCTCAGAAGGCTAAATATAGAACTCCCCTATGACCCAGCAGCCCCACTTTTGGGTATCTATCCAAAAGACCACAAACAAAATCACAGTAATGCCACCAGCACAACAATGTTCATTGCAGCACAATTTGTCATAGCGAGAATCTGGAACCAACCCAGATGCCCCTCAGTAGACGAATGGATCAGGAAAATGTGGTACATATACACAATGGAATTTTATGCCTCTATCAGAAAGAATGACATTGCCCCATTTGTAAGGAAATAGAAGGACTTGGAAAAAATTATACTAAGTGAAGTGAGCCAGACCCAAAGAAACATGGACTCTATGGTCTCCCTTATTGGGAATAATTAGTACAGGTTTAGGCAAGTCATAGCAGAGCATCACAAGAGCCCAATAGCTATACCCTTATGAACACATAAGATGATGCTTAGTGAAATGAATTCCATGTTATGGAAACGATTGTTATATCACAGTTGTAACTACTTTCAACGTCCCATGTGTATCTGTAGCTTCTACTGTTGATGATGTTTTTGTATCACCTTCCTGTGGTTGTATCTACACTATCTCTGTAATCTTATCTGAGTATATTGGAAACCGTGTATTAGAACTAGGAAATTGAAAGGGAATACCAAAACTGAGAGACACAGGGTAAAAAAAGACAAACAACTACAAAAGCAATACTTGCAAAACTGTTTGGTGTAAGTGAACTGAACACCTGGGGGGGGGGGGGAGGGAAAGGGGGAGGAGGGAGGGGAGTATGAGGGACAAGGTAACAAACAGTACAAGAAATGTATCCAATGCCTAACTTATGAAACTGTAATCTCTCTGTACATAAGTTTGATAATAAAAATTTGGAAAAAAAAAAAAAAAAAGAGATTGAGGTCCAGAGACACATTTGGGCATGAAGGCAACTATCATCCTGCTGTAGATGGGATGATAGGCACATGCCACTGCATCCAGCTTTTTCTGTTGAAATGACTGGGTCTTGAAAGTTTTTTGCCTGGGCTGGCCTCCAATTGTGATCCTCCTGATCTCAGCCCCCCCAAGTATCTAGATTACAAATGTGAGTCATCATGATGTGTGGTTTATTGAATCCATAGGTATGAACCCAAATACGAGGGGCCAACTGACTGATTCAATTTTAATTTCAAAAGGACAAATAAAAGCCTGAATATGTATTGGGAAAAAAAAAGCAGCCAACTCTATGATGCAGATGATAGATATGAAATAAGGCAGCAGGATCATCACAGTTTTCTTTCTCTTTTATGTTCCAAATAGAGATTAAATCTGTCTCAAATGATGTTTTTAAAAGTCATGCTACCGGAACAGGCCTAAAGACCAATGGAACAGAATTGAAGACCCAGAAATGAACCCACAGAACTACGCCTACTTAATCTTTGATAAAGGAGCTAAAACAATAGTATGGAAGAAAGATAGCCTCTTTAACAAGTGGTGCTGGCAAAACTGGCTCAACACATGCAACAAACTAAAACTAGATCCTTATATATCACCATGCACCAAAATCAATTCCAAATGGATTAAAGACCTTGAAATCAAAACAGACACCCTGAAAACACTAAAGGAAGGAGTAGGAGAAACACTTGGGCTCCTTGGCGCAGGACGGAACTTCCTTAACAAAGACCCAGAAAGGCTGCAAATCAAAGAAAGGTTGGACAAATGGGACTGCATCAAACTGCAGAGCTTCTGCATGGCAAAGGACATAGCTTGCAAGATAAAGAGAAAGCCCACAGACTGGGAAAAGATCTTTGCCGGACATTAAACAGACAAAGGCCTCATCTCTAAAATATATGCAGAACTAAAAAAATTGCCTTTTTCCAAAACAAAACCGCAAAGAACCAATAGCCCCCTCATCAAGTGGGCTAAAGACTTACAAAGAGATTTCTCTGATGAGGAAATGAGAATGGCCAAGAGACATATGAAAAAATGCTCTACATCACTGGCCATAAAAGAAATGCAAATCAAAACAACATTGAGATTCCATCTCACCCCAGTAAGAATGTCATATATCAAGAAAACTAACAATAACAATTGTTGGAGGGGATGTGGCCAAAAGGGAACCCTACTTCATTGTTGGTGGGAATGTAAACTGGTTCAGCCACTCTGGCAAGCAGTATGGAGATTCCTCAGAAGGCTAAATATAGAACTCCCCTATGACCCAGCAGCCCCACTTTTGGGTATCTATCCAAAAGACCACAAACAAATTCACAGTAATGCCACCAGCACAACAATGTTCATTGCAGCACAATTTGTCATAGTGAGAATCTGGAACCAGCCCAGATGCCCCTCAGTAGACAAATGGATCAGGAAAATGTGGTACATATACACAATGGAATTTTATGCCTCTATCAGAAAGAATGACATTGTCCCATTTGTAAGGAAATGGAAGGACTTGGAAAAAATTATACTAAGTGAAGTGAGCCAGACCCAAAGAAACATGGACTCTATGGTCTCCCTTATTGGGAATAATTAGTACAGGTTTAGGCAAGTCATAGCAGAGCATCACAAGGCCCAATAGCCCTTATGAACACATAAGATGATGCTAAGTGAAATGAACTCCATGTTATGGAAACAGTTGTAACTACTTTCAACGTCCTATGTGTATCTGTAGCTTCTATTATTGATGATGTTCTTGTATCACCTTCCTGTGGTTGTACCTACACTATCTCTGTAATCTTATCTGAGTATATTGGAAACCGTGTATACTGGTATTGGAAGTAGGAAATTGAAAGGGAATACCAAATTTGAGAGACACAGGGTAAAAAACAGACAAACAACTACAAAAGCAATACTTGCAAAACTGTTTGGTGTAAGTGAACTGAACACCTCCGTGGGGGGGGGGGCGGGGGAAGGGAAAGGGGGAGGAGGGAGGGGGTATGAGGGACAAGGTAACAAACTGTACAAGAAATGTATCCAGTGCCTAACGTATGAAACTGTAACCTTTCTGTACATCAGTTTGATAATAAAAATTTGAAAAGAAAAAAAAAAAAAAGTCATGCTATGCTGACTCTGCTACCATATTGAGCACTGCCCACATACTGGGCCCAGCAGGCATTAGCCATGCCTGCCCCCACAGGCTCTCCCCTTCACACCTCACCCAGCCCTCCTGCAGACATTCTCTACAGGGCTCAAGGAGAGTCAGAGAGGGTTCTGATATCTTCAGAACCTGCCCCAATGATTTTGTCCAGTTTTTAATCCAGTTACTTAGGGCTTGGTAGCCCATGGGCTATTCCATTCCTGGCATACAAGTTCACAAGTTAAACACAGCCCCGCCTCCCACTGTTGTGCCAAGTCGTGAAACCACCACCAAGAAGACCACCGAGACTCAGACATTCCGAAATGCAAAAGCAAGGCAAGGCTTTATTCAAGCGAGCTGCAACTCGGGCCTCGTCCTACCCACCGACACAACGGAGGTTAGGAGGACGCCCCGAGCTGTGATTACACAGGGCTTATAAAGGCAAAGAACAAAGTTACAACAATCAGGTGTTCAAGCAAGCAAGATTAGGATACAGGTACAAATCTGATTGGCTCAGGGTTCGATTCTAGGGGTGGTCAGAGTTAAGCATTCCCAGCGGTTATTAGAGTTCTAGACCGACTGGGCCCTAATGGGCTTGTCCTGGGTTTGCTCACAGGGCCTGCTTATCTCAGGTTCGCGTGGTAACGTGGGGTTCACGTGGTAAAGTGGGGCCTGACTTCAAAGTCTGGCACTTCACCACATGCTTCAATTTATGATTTTTTTTTCATCTTTGCAAAGGTGTAAACGTGATTTACACTCAGTAAAAACTGTAAGCAAAGTCTGAATTTCAATCTTGCTGGGCTAGTGTGTGCACTCATCCTCTCCCTCATGCTGGGATTGAGGAAGAGTATGGAGCCCAGCTTTCCAGTCAGCCACCCAATCACAAGGAGGAAAAACATTGTGTCCCAAGTTGCCATGGTACTCATTAAATCACAAGATGTTCAATGTGTTATGAACTAGGCTTTGTGAGGCCAGATGCCTGTGGATCACAACTGTAGTCCTAGCTACTCGGGAAGCTGAGATCAGAAGGGCCATGATTACAGTCCAGCCTGGGAAAAAAGTTTATGAATCCCCATTTCAACACAATGGTTGGGCAGTGAGACACATTTGTCATCCAAGCTATGGTGAGAAGCTTAAGGAAGATCTCCATCCATGTCAGCCAGGCAAAAAAGGCTCATCTCAAATAACCAGAGCTAAAAAGGGTAGAGTTCAAACCTAGTACCACCAAAAAAGAGAGAAGGAAAGAAGGGAGGGGAGGGGAGAGGAAGGGAGGGAAGGGACAGGAGAGGAGAGGGGAGGGGAGGGGCAGGGGAGAGGGAAGGGTAGAGGAGAGGGGAGAGAGGGGAGAGGAGAGAGGTGGGGAAAGGAGAGGTAGGGAGAGGACAGGAGGGGAGAGGACAGGAGGGGAAGGAGAGGGGAGGGGAGAGGGAAAGGGAGGAGAGAGGGGAGGGGAGAGGGGTGAAGAGGGAGGGGGAGAGGAGGGGAGGGGGGAGAGGAGAGGAGGGGAGAGGGGAGAGGAAAGGAGGGGAGAGAGGGGAGAGAAAAGGGGAGGGAAGAAGAAAGGAGGGGAGAGAGGAGAAGGAAGAGAGGGGAGGAGAAAGGAGAGGGGAAGGAAGAGGAGGGGAGGGGAGAGGAGGGGAGGGGAGAGGAGAGGGGAAGTGACAGGGGAGAGGGGAGAGAAGAGAGGGGAAGGGAGAGGGGAGAGAGGAGAGAGGAGGGGAGAGGAGAAGGGAGGGGACAGGGGAGAGAGGACAGAGGAGGGGAGAGAGGAGAGGGGATGGGAGGGGACAGGGGAGAGGGGAGAGGGGAAAGAGGAGAGAGGAAGAGGGAGAGGAGAGGGGAGGGGAGAGAGGGGAGGGGAGGAGACAGGGGAGAAGGGAGAGAGGAGAAGGGGAGGGGAGAGAGGAGAGGGGAGGAGCGTAGGGGAGGGAAGGGAGGGGAGAGGAGAGGGGAGGGGAGAGGGAGGGAAGGGGAGGGGAGAGAGAGGGGAGGGGAGGGGAGGGAGGGGAGGGGAGGGAAGGGGAGAGGAGAGGAGAGGAGGGGAGAGGAGGGGAGAGGAGGGGAGAGGAGAGGAGAGGAGGAAAGCTTTGTGCTTTGTGTTAGGTGTTTTTTTCCCCAATGGTAGGCTACTGTAAGTATTCCAAGCCTATTTCAGGTAGGCTAAGCTAAGCCTCAATGTTCTATAAATTAAGTATACTTGGTATATTTGTATCTCACAATATTTCAGCTGAAGATGGATTTATTTGCATGTAACCCATGATGAGCTGAGGAGTGTCAGTACTAGGAATGAATTCCCCTCAGAGGCCCTCCAACAGTAGCTGTCAAGAGTCTGTATGTAAATGCCCTAGGTCTCTTATGTTGGTGGATGACTGAAGTGTGTGTGCCCATCAACCAGTTCTCTGCAGGAAAGCTATGGTTCTCTATAGTGTTTGCTAATTGCTGTGGTATAAATGATTCTATTACAGTCTTTCACCTAGGCACACATCAGCATTTCCAGGTGGAGCTGGGAGGAGACGCCTGCCCCCATCATCTTTAGGATCAGCCTCTCCTCACCAGTTACCAGGCCTTCCCTTTCCTGTCTCTTCTCCCTGAGATGACACTACCCTATACCAACCTTAGGGTCAGCACCTACTTTGAGGAGTAAGGTTTTGCACTAGCAGGATCCACAGAAAACAGTCACTCTGTACATGAAGGAGCCAGGCCCAAGGAGGGATTCATGGCACCTAGACCCCAGGCAGGGTACAGAAGATCCAGTTTCAGAACTTCTATGCCCTGACTCCCAGGCCTGGGGTCATACTGTATCAAGCCATTTCTATAGTTTGATATCTATCTAAAAGCCCTTTCAGCTTCATAAAGTCTAGCTCACACACCAACTGCAAGACCCAGGAAAGTGTCATCCTTCCACATCTGGGCCAAGAGCCTCTGTGCTTAGAGAAAAGCCTTTGCCAGAGCAGATACAGATCCTGGAGCACCATGAATGGGAAGAGCAGGAGAGTGACCTTTGAGGGAGGCAGCCATGGTTTAGAATTCTCATTCATTCATGTCTAGGGTGAGTCAGGACACCACCTTTACTGGTGCAAACTCTTCACTGTGAAATAATAACAGCCATACCGAACCCCCACGTAGGGCCCAGCGCTTAGTGAGTCTCATGCAGAGATGAGGATGTGAATGTCCAAGAGGAAGCTAAGGGAAAGCACCCTCAATTTTCTATTCTGCTTTGGGAATAGAATCACTTGGTTTCTCCTGCAAAATGGGACTAAGTCTGCAGCAGGCTGCTGGACGGCATGAGTGGGTTGATGGGGACAAGTGAACAAATGAGAGTGAAGGTAGGCCTATGCTAGCAGGCCCCAGAGGGTCACTGTGAGGTTGCCGTGGCCCGCATCTGTTAGCCACTGGACAAGAACCGTTACCAGCGAGTGCCTGGGCTGGCAGGGGAAGCAATTGCTAACTTTAAAAGGACTCCTAATATCCCTTTAAATTTGTCTTGCTGTTACTGTGTTGGGAATTTTTGTTGTTGTTGCTTACTTGTTTGTTTCAGATAAGGTCTCCCAAAGAAAACCATTGAAACCACACCAAACTCCTGAGTTAGTCTTCTAGGTGACCTAGAGTAAGCTTTGCTCATTCTAATCTCATTACATTGCAAATTCTGTTCTGGAATATCCTAGTCTACCATCTTTTACTTTGATGTATGAAGAAGCATGATCTCCTAATGAGCATGCTCAAGGATGTATCCACCTCCATATGTGATGACATCTTTCCAGTATGAATATGCATGAGTCTCCCCAGTGAAATCCTCTTACTTCTGTGGTATTAGGATTGTCCTCAGTGTTCCCCTCATTGTGGCGAGTGATAACCCTTTCTTCGGTGCAACTTCCTGTTGGTGCTAATTGTATCTGTGCACATCATTTGTCTACCAGCACTGTCATGAGTCAAAGTGCATTCATTCCCACAGCTCCTCCCAGGAGAAATGGCTCCATCACAGAGCTGTCATGGGCTAATCACTAGATATAGGGGCATGAGGGTTCTATCTTTTGTATCTACAGCTAGCAAAACCACACTTAGAATTAGCTATTGTCCCTTTAGTTCTTCTCTTTCCTATTGAACTGAGTTGCACAATGGTTGATTAATTTGAATTCATAAACTTTTACCAAGGATAGTTATTAAATGTTTGCCATTGGAATTGGTAGGAATTATTTTTTAAAATGATAATCCATGCACCTGGCTGGGATCTGGGGGTTGCAGTTCAAACAGCCCAGGCAGGAAAGTCTGTGAGACTCTTACCTCCAATTAACCAGCAAAATGCCAGAAGTGGAGCTATAGTTCAAGTGGTAGAACTCTAATGAATAAAAACTAAGGGACAGGGCCCAGGCCCTAAGTTCAGGTCCTAGTACCAACACAGCCCTTTGGGGCTCTAATTTCTCCTGGCCATGTGGGAAAGAGTACAAGGAAATGCCTCCCACAGTAAGAACTTCAAGCATCTATGTTATAACTTCACTTAACCTTGAAAGTCTCTCTCCACTTTATAGGAAAAGTTATTGAAACACAAGGAATTTAAGTAACTTACCCCCAGCCCAAAGCCAGAGGAGCACAGGCAGGATTGGAATCCATGGCTCACTCTTGTAGTTCTCTTGCCTTACTATCTCCAGACAACTGGTATATGTATGTTACTTATGCTTAGATAAGGGAAAGTGGGATCTGTGGTCACTGGCCTTGGAAGCAGTCCTGAAGAAGTGAATGGAGATCACACTCTTGGGAGTTCACACTGCTGGGGGTATCACACTGTTGGGTTGAGTATGGAGGAGAGAGCCACAGCCTCCCAAAAATTTAGATGCTCTAAATTGGGTTCTATTTTGGGAATCACTCACTCAGCAAACCTATCTGTGCCTACCTTCTGCTATAGGGATTATCAGGATAAGGTTCTGGCAAGGGCTCTGACTGCTTTGAGTTTGGGCCATATGGAAGCAGCTGGAAGCATTATGATGCATTGGGCCCTGGCATGGAGGATGAAGTGATGGAGAGGGAGAGCCAGCCAGGGCACCTCCTCCAGGAGCGCACAGAGTCAGGGAAGCATCCTGCAGTAGGTGGTACTTCCCTGGAGGGATGGCAATATTAATAGCAGACAAAGTAAACTTGGAAGAATAAGACATTGCTAGTAACAAAGGTCACTTTGTACTGGTAACGGGAGGGACAACCCATTGGTAAGATTATAGTCTCCTGTATCAGTGTGCCTCACAGCAGATTCCCAAAGTATACAGAGCAAACCCTGATAGAAATACGAGGAAAGTGGGGCAAATTCACAATTAGAGTCAGAAATTTCATCATTTCTTCCTTAAAAATTGATTTTAAAAAATAGATAGCCAGTCAGTAAGGATAAGGAGAACTGGAAAGCTATGATCAACAACTTGATATCATTAGCATTTACAGACCCTTCTACCTAACCAACATCAGCAGAATAATCACCAACTGTATGACTCGGCCACTCTACTCCCCTAGTCACTGTGGTGTGGATATGGCTCATCGCTCACAGATGCATGTGCTGGCCACTTAGCCCCTGGAACCATGGTGGTGAGGTTGAAAGAGCAGAGTTTAGGATGAGCTGACTGGATCATGGAGACACAACCTTTGAAGGGTAAGTTCCCATCTAGCTAGAGTGAGTTGTGTCTCATGTGCCTGCATCCGTCCTTCTACCGTGTGTTGTAATTGTTATACCTGAGGCTGCCCCCTGTGTTTGGCCCTTCTGAACGTTGCCAGGACCCTCTTCTGTCTACTATGTTGTGACTTAGACATTTGCCCTTTCCAGGTAGCAGAATTTTCAGCCAAAATAAACTTTTTTTTTCCTTTTCTGTTTTTGAAGTGCAGGGAGTTGAACCAGGACTACACACATGCTAGGTAAGCCCTCTACCACTTGAAAATCAAGTATGCTATTATAGGAACACAAAACATACAACATATGCATTTGCCTAAGAGAAAATAGAGCATTTATGCCCAAAGATTTATTCACGAGTATGCAACCCTGTGTGTAGAATGGCCAGAACATCAAAACACTCAAATGTCATCAACACCTAAATTGGTGAGCAAATTTGTGTGTTTAGACAATGGAATACTGCTCAAACTATAAAAGAATAAACTATTGATACATAGAGAAATATAGATACCAAAATAATTATACCCGTGCTGATTTCAGCAATGTAAGACATTAATGACAGTTGAAGAAAATATAAAAAATGAAAAGATACCCTATTTGTGGAAGAACTGATATTTTTCTTCCACCCAAAGCAATATCAATATCCAAAATGAATTACTAAAACAACCTGCAAACTCAATCTCTAAATGTAATCTCTATAAAGATTCCAATGTCATTTTTAACTAAAAAAAAATGATTTCAACTGGGTACCAGTAGCTCACACCTATAATTCTAGCTACTCAGGAAGCTGAGATCTGAAGATCATGGCTCAAAGGTAGCCCAGACAAGAAAGTCTGTGAGACTCCTACATCCACTTAAGCACAAAAAAGAGAGCTAGAAGTGGAGCTATGGTTCCAGTGGCAGAGTACTAGCCTTTAATAAAAAGCTCAGGGAAAACACACAAGCCCTTAGTCCAAGCCTCAAGACTGATACACACAAAAATATCAAAACTCATAGGAAACAACCAAAGATTCAAAATAGCCCAAACAACTTTGACTAAGAAGAACAGGACTGGAGACATCATATGTTCTGATTTACATATGTACTATGGAGAAGCTGGGTGACAGAGTTCATGCCTGCTATCTTTGCTATACAGAAGGCTGAGACAGGGAAAATCCAAGTTGTAGAACACGAAGTTCAAGAAAGGCAAAAAGATTCACAAGATCATCTCCCCATCTTAATGAAAAAAAGCTAGACACAGCATGTACCTATCATCCCAGCTACAGTGGGATGCCTAAGTAGGGAGATTGTAGTCTAAAGTAGCCCTGGCAAAAGGTGAGACCCTATGTCAAAATAACCATAGCCAAAAAGGGCTGGAGTCATGACTTACACAATGGAGTGCTTGCCTAAGCACTAGGCTCTGAGTTCAAACCCCATTTTTACCTACATATGTATATTGTGTGCAGGTAAATCCACATACACACATGCATACACACACACACATACACACACACACACATACACTATAGCTATATAATCAAAGCATGGTACTGGCATCAAGAGATCAGTATAACAGCAGAATAGAGAGCCTAGAAATCAAATCATGTGTACATAGTCTGCTGATATTCAGCAAGGATGCCAAGAACACTAAAAACACTTTCTTGAGTACATGATCCTGGAAAACTTGGATATTCACATGCTGGAAAGTGAAATTGAATGCCTTCTCACTCTGTGTACAAAAATCTCTTTAAAATGGATTAAAATTTTAAACCCAAGATTTAAAAGCGTAAAACCACTAGGAGGAGAATCGTTTTGGCATTGACCTAAGCAATAACTTTTTGGACCTCACAAAAGAGCCACAAGCAACAAAACTAAAAGTAGAACAATGAGACTAGATCAACCAGCAAAGACAGCCAACAAAGTGAAGAGATGGCCAACAAAATGGAAGAGAATATCTGCAAACCACACAAACCATTGATAATAGATCAATATTTAAAATACAAAAATGAATAACAAGAAGACACTATAAAACTTGGCAAACAACTTAGATTCTTACTTTACAACTTAAGTAGAATTTTATTTTTTACTTTATTTTGGTGGTATTACTAGAGATCCAATGCAGGGCCTTGTAACATGGTAGGCAATTGCTGTACCACTGAGCTACAATTCAGTCTGACTTTTGTGCATGAACACATGCTGATGCTGGGGCTCGAAATCAATGCCTTGAGCTCTTGCTTAGGTTTTTCACCCAAGGCTGCCTCTCTACCACTTGAGCAATACCTTCATCTCTAGCTTTTAGCTGGTTAATTAGATATAAGAGTCTCATGGACTTTCCTGCCTGGGCTGTCTTCAAACCACATATCTCAGCCTCCTGAAGATCTAGGATTACAGAATGAGCACCCAGCACCCAGCTCAGCCTGACTTATTTTTCTAACAAAGTAAGCAAATGGCCAACAGATACATGCAAAGATTCTCAACATCTGCAATCAACAGGTGAATGCACATTCAATCACACAAACTATCACTTCACATCATTGGAATGTCTGTTTTTAAAGAGAAAATGGAACAAGAATGGGTAATGATGTGGAAGGAAAAAGAAGTCCCTGCACACTGCTGGTGAGAATGGAAATGAGGATGACCATATAGAAACTATGAGAGTTCCTAAAAAAAAAAATTTAAAACAGAGCTACAGTATAGTCAGCAGTCTCACTTCTGGGTTTATAACCAAGGGAATCTAAATGATATCAGCTTCTCAAGAGATAGCTTCACCAGGCAATGGCACTCTCAAATCTGCAACCCTAGCTATTGAGGAGGCTGAGATCAGAAGATTGCTATTCAAAGCAAACCCAGGCAGGGGAGTCTGTGAGATTCTTATCTCTAATCTCCAAAAGCCATAAGTAGAGCTGTGACTCAAGTGGGTAGAGTACCAGCCTTGAGGGGAAAAAAAGATATGGGGCAGTGCCTAAGCCTGAGTTCAAACCCCAACATCACAGAACACACCCCATGTTTATTACAGTAGCAATGTATCATGGACAGAAGGGTGGGTAGAGATATGGTTCATATACATCTCTATCTGCCCACAGAGCAATACCACCAGTTTTCCTGGGGTTTCAGACTTGTACACCCCTAATGACCTTACCACCAGAACAAAATAGACCCCAGGACATAGCCTCTGTTTCAGTTCCTCAGCTGCTGCTGTCTGTTCCATTTCACCAGCAATGGCAGACATGCAAGGCTCAGAATATGGAATCCATCTGCTGTCCACACCCACTCCTGAGAGGCTCCCTCATCCCCACCATGGTTTCATGGAAAGACACTCCCCCTCCCACACCTCAGCAGTAGGCTTTGGCTCTCACCTAAGAATTTACCTGTCTAGCCTCTTCCTTCACTAAGGCTCCCAGGCCTAATGATTGCTTCCAGGTTGCCTCATCCCAAACAGACTCAGGTCTCCTTTCCCCAAAACCTGTCCCAGCACAGCCTTCTAGTGCACAGGGGTCATGCCTATCCTTCTGTCTGCTTAGGTTCATTTTCAACTCTTCTTTTTTCTTTTCCCCACAAAGGGAAACATTGTATCCCAACCTTCACCATCTTTCCAGCAAAGAAAACAGATAAAAATCCTCCCTTTAGAGCTATAGCTGTGGCTTAAGTAATAGAACATCTGCCTAGTAAGTACAAAGCTCTAAGTTCAAGGCTCAGTACATCCTAAATAAAGCCCCCATGCCTGTACAGAACTTCACATCATGCAGCAGATGGGGTAGCACATCAGAAAGGTGCTCATCTTGGAGGGAACCAGAGAGCCAGACAAAGTATGGGCAGTAGAAAGAGAGCCACACTTGAACTGCAACTAGAGCACAGACATGGCAACTGAAACATGGACCACAGAGATAAAGCATTCTGTGCAGAGAGAAAGTCCATTCAAAGACTCTCTGGCAAGTTCGGATAGTGAGGAGCTCCAGGTAGATGGGACATAATGAGGCCAAGAATTGGAAGTGGTGCTGTTAAACCAGTGGTGGTGGGCAGCTAACACAGTGCCTCTTGAACAAAGAGAGGATCCACAACATATCTCTGGGAAGAGTGATGCCATTTGCCTTCCATTTTGAGAAGATGGCTTTGGCTGGTATGGAGAGCAGACAGTCCTTGGTCAGTGGAAGACATGGAATGGAGACCATCTGGAGGCCAGTGTGGTAATCCTGGTGGAGCTGTGGACAGTGATGAGAAGGAGTCACAGTCAGGGTAGATTTTCAACATGAGCCAATCAGACTTTCTCCATTGGAACCTGCGTGAGAGAAAGTGAGGAGGCAGGGACAGCCTGGGTGGTTGTCCTGAGCATCTGAGAGGTGCAGCAGCTGTTTGCCTAGGCCTGGGAAGATACAACCATGATAGGAGGGCCTCCATTTTGGCCAAGCTCAGGAGCTGTCACTAAACAGGGGCCTTCCAGACCTAGGCTTAGAAGAGACCCCAAGCTAGACACATTGGGCCTCCAATGTATTTTGGAAGTTTGGGCCTCCAGCCACGGAGGCTGAGAAGGAGCAGTTGGGGATGTGTTGGTGTAAGCACGGAGGTATTGGCCTCCACTGGCCAGGCAAGCCACTACCTTCTGGGTAGCCTCACCTCCATATTCAAATGAAGGGCATTTATTTATTCTCTGCCACACAGGGCTGGGACCAGAACCAATATTCACATTTATAGGATCACCATCCATTTTAGAGGTCAAAAATCCCCTGTGGGGAGGTCAGTGAAGACAAACAGAGGAAGAGTGGGAGAATACAATCATAATATTAAATATTTGTGAGTAAAATGGAACCAGGTGACTTCAGGTAGATTTGGAATAGATGTAGGGAGGGTCCAGGAGTGACAATTATCAAGATACATTGTACTCACAAATTTACTTGTTGACTTGAAATCTTTTTGTAAAACTACTTGAAGATATAGAAATGCCTGGCACTGGTACTTGCACCTGTAAACCTTACTACTCAGGAGGCTGAAATCTGAGTATTATGGTTCAAAGCCAGCCTGGGCAGAAAAGCGCATGAGACTCTTATCTCCAATTAACTGGCAAAAAGCCAGTTAGTCTGGGTCTCAAGTAGTAAAGCACCAGCCTTGAGCAAAATAGCTAAGGGACAGAACCCAAGCCTTGAGCTCAAGCCCCAATACCAGCACACGCATACATACAAAAACACATACACACAATTGCAAGTCAATTCATAATGAGAAACAATGCTGGGGGGAAAAAGTATGAAAATTCAGTCACTCAGTTCAGGATTCTGTGCATCATCTTCTCAAGAAGGGTCAAGCATGGGGCTGGGAATATGGCCTAGTGGTAGAGTGCTTGCCTCATATACATGAAGCCCTGGGTTCGATTCCTCAGCACCACATATATGGAAAAAGCCAAAAATGGCACTGTGGCTCAAGTGGTAGAGTGCTAGCCTTGAGCAAAAAAGAAGCCAGGGGCAGTGCTCAGCTCTGAGCTCAAGCCCCAGGACTAGCACAACAAAAAGAGAGAGGGAGGGAGGGAAGGAAGGAGGGAGGGAAGAGAAAGAAAGAAAAACAAACAAACAAACAAACAAAGAAACAAACAAAGAAACAAACAAAGAAAGAAAAGATTAAGGAAGGAAGGAACGGAGGGAGGGAGAGAAGGAGGGAGGGAGGGAGGAAGGGAGGGAGGGAGGGAGGAAGGAAGGAAGGAAGGAAGGAAGGAAGGAAGGAAGGAAGGAAGGAAGGAAGGAAGGAAGGAAGGAAGGAAGGAAGGAAAGAAGATCAAGCCCACATTTCCTGGTTCTGTACACACACACACACACACACACACACACACACACACACACACACATCACATTCTGTCAACAGCCTGCATCAGCTTAGACAATTGAGGGGCAGAGCAGCAGCCTTCCTCAGAGACTCTGCCCTCTAGGCTTTGTCCACATCCTCCTCTTTTTCCTCCACCAAGACATGACCTGCCTTGGAATGGGAAATGGTATGTCCCCACACAAGCTTCCTAATCTGTCTATTCTGCATATGCTTTCAAAAAGCCTGGCTCTCAGTATGAAAAGCTAGATATTTCAAAATGTATCTCTGCTGTATGTTTTAAGGGCATATTTTGGGATCAAGGTCAGAATAAGGCATGATGCATTAGTGAAGGTTCTGTAGACAAAAAGAATCAATAGGTGATAAATAGGTAGACAGAGAGATGGACAGATAATAGATAGATGGATGGATGGATGGGCAGACGGATGGAGAGACAGACAGATAGATGGACAGATAGATGGCTCATGTGACTGCGGGAGCTGACAAATCCTGACATCTGCAGTTGTCAGGCTGGACACCAGGACAGCTACGAGTGGATTCCAGTCCACATCCAAAGGAGCCAACTACCTTTTCCACCTAAATACTAGCCAGCCCAAGATTCAGAAAAAGCTGATGTTTCCATCTACATCCAAAAGCAGGAAGGCCAATGTGCAGCTCTGGGCACTCAGGCTCAAGTCCCTCCTTGTTCAACCTCCTGTCTCTATTAACATCCTCAACTGATTGGATGCAGCCCACCCACTGAAGATCATCTACTTTACATAATCCACTGATTCAAATGGTATTTACATCCACAATGTCCCTACAGACACACCTAGAATTGTATCTGACCAAAAATTCAGGCCCTCAGTGACCTAGTCCATCTAACTCCTAAAATAACCACTCAGGGAAAAGGGGAGGGGCAGCAAAGTGCTTAGGTGAAATTCTGAATACCATCTTGCTATAGTGATTTCCACCCCTAGGTTTTGCTAGAAGACTCTTCCCACACATCCTTCCTCCTTGTGGCTTATTCTGGTCCAACACTCAGCTATTCCTCCTGACTCCTCACTCCAGGAAACATGGCAGGCAAGGCTGATGAGAGCATGCTGGGGGTGGTCTCTGCCCAGAGGGAGGCAGAGAGACTGCATCCAGAGAGAACCTGAATCTAGGGGAGTCAGTGACACACTGACAAAAAGCAAGATGCCAAGCTAAGGACAGGAGGGCAGGGAGGAAGCCGGGCAAGCAGTGACCACAGGCACCAGCAAGACCATCCTCTCCACAGCACAGGCACACAGACAACCTCTACCTCCATCATCATCCAGGCAGTGCCCACCAGGCCACAGGAACACCAGTTCTCAGCTGCTCCCTCTAGCATGCCAGTGAAGACAAAGATGTCCAATTACGGGGGCATCCTGGGGTAATCACACCCCTACCTCTCTACCCCTAGAAAGACTTAATAGACTGAAAGCACTGCTCAGAGACAGATAGGTAAAAATCGCTTTGGATAAAAGAGATAATTTCCTCATTTTGTCTCCAAGGACAGATCAGAGGCCTGGACTGTATGTGGCAAATCAGTTTTTGCTCTTGGCTGAAGTTTCAATGCATTCTCTTCACAAGAATAGAAAAGTCTGCCAATGTGGACCACTAAAGCCGAGGTAATAGGCTAGGGGCTGGGTTTTTTCTCTTGCCGACCCACTCCTGGCCTTCAAGGTCTATGCCAGTGCTTTGTAGACAGGTGAGCCCAGCCTAGACATCAACAGCAGGAGCCAAGAGTCCAGGTATGGCTGCAGATAGACATTGGTAGATGGTGATAATGACCCCCATTGTCTGACTGCTCCCTGAAACTGCAAAGCAGAATATAACCCCCACTTTATGGATGGAAAAACCAAGGCTTGGGTCCCTAAGCTCAGCCACCCAGAAGCCAGAGGTCTTTCTCTCAGAAGCCTTAAGTCTTTTGAACCAGGCCTTGCAGTCTGAGCCCAAGGATCTCAGGTCAGAGCTGGTGCCTCTCCCTAGCTAGTAGGCAACTGTGGCCTTGTTCCCTCACTTGGAGGTTAGTGGAGATCAAGACCTCTGGTCTTGCACTCATTCCAGTGCAGGCCCCAGACTCATACTTCCAATACCACCACATTGGGGGTCAGGGCTTCAGTGTGTGAATTGGCTTCCCTCCTAAGCCTGTCAGAGCCCTGCTGCTCTTTTGCTTCAGGCCCTGGGCTGTCATTAGCAGTGATGGCAGGGGTTGGGGACGGGGCTTGCTACAGCTCCCTGAGGCAGCATGAGGGTCTTCATCTGGCACCACCCACCCTCCACAGCATTCTCTCTCTCATTCTGTTCCTTCCACCCTCCCTTGTTGCCTCCCTCCTTCCCTCCTTCATGCTAGTCCTGGGGCTTGAACTCAGGGCCAGGATGTTCTCATTTGGCTTTCTTTTTCATTTTTTTTTATTATGAGCTTCAAATCGTTATGCACAGGAGTTGTTGTTTGACTTTCTTTAGCTCAAGGCTCACACTGTACCTCTCGAGGCACAGCTCCACTTCTAGCCTTTTTGTTAGCTAATTGGAGGTAAGAATTTCTCAGACTTTTCCTGCACAGGCTGGTTTTGAACCTAGATCTCAAGTCACAGCTTCTGAGTAGCTAAGATTATAGACATGGCCACTGGTACCCAGCCTTCTCCCACCCATTTTGAACACAGTTAATTATAGTCACTGAGCTGGATAATGGAACACCACAATTTCTCCTACTGCTGTGGCCATTGACCAGCCTCTACCCAGCCTCATCTCCTCTTTCCTACCCTAACCTTTCATAACCTTTACTCTTCCATCTACTTTCATGAGATGGGCTTGACTAGGGTCTTGAACTCAGGGCCTGGGCCCTGTCCCTGAGCTTTTTTTTTTTTTTACTCAGGACTAGAGCTCTATCACTGGAACCATGGCTCCACTCCTGGATTTTTGGTAGTTTTATTGGAGATAAGATTCTCACAGACTTCCCTGTCCCTGCCAGGGCTAGCTTTGAACTGCAAACTTCAGATCTCAGCCTCCTGAGTAGTTAGGATTACAGGCTTGAGTCACTGTGCCCAGCTAAGATTGAATTTACTTCCACATGTGTGTGAGACCATTTGACATTTGAGGTTATCATCTGGACAGACCCACTTCCTGAAGGCGTGGTGGTAAGGTGTATGGTGGTAAGACTGCAGGAGAGCTGCCTCTATGTTAGGGAGCACTCTGGTCAGGAGCACAGGAGGTCTGCAGAGGAGGCAGGGGACTTGCGACAACTGCTTTAGCAGCACGCCAAGTCAGGCTCCAGAGACATAAGCTCCTCCACTTATAAAAGTAAATAAGGCTCCAAACACCCTAGACAAAAGCCAGTGCTGGGTTTGCCTTGCAAATAATTCATGTTTGGCCTACATCAATTTATTCCACCTCATTTGAGTGATTAGTTGCCCTAGGAGGCTAAAGCACCTGGGAGTGAAGGATCCAGCCTGCGAGAGGGGGATAAAGGCAGGAATTGTAAAGCCAAGGAGATACTCCAAAGCAATCTGCTGGAAATGGCTATTAGATTAAGAATGGCTATTAGATTGTTGGAATTTCAAATGGGTGTAGGTATGACACAAGTGAAAGAACCAGGGAAAATGTTTCTCTCGAATGGCACTGAGGGAGGGGGCCAGGCAGAAGACACACAGCATTAAATGTTATAAGACCCTGTCCCTCCCAAACTGCTCATCAGCTTAGCTATATTATAAAATAGAAACAGACTATGCTAAGCATATCAGCCAAGATAGGAGAATGAGGAAGGGGAGGCCACTAATAGTAGACAAAGAGCCCAGGATGGTATTGCTAACCCAAGGCTGCCATGCTCATGAGCCCCTGAATGGAAGACTGTGTATGGGTCAGCCCCATGCCTCTGACCTCAGGCTGCAGATGACAACTGGCAGGGTGGACCGGGACTGCATCCTCATTCCAGCCAACAAAAGCCCTTCTTTTTGTATATGTGTGTGCCAGTACTGGGGTTTGAACTTAGTGCCTCACACTCTCACTTCACTTTTGCACTCAAGGCTGGCTCTCTAACACTTGAGCCACGCTCCCACTTCCAGCTTTATTTGCTGATTAGTGGGACATGATAGTTTCTCAGATTTGTCCGCCCCTGCTAGCTTCAAACCAAGATCCCCAGATCTCAGCTTCTCGTGTCACTAGTATAAGTAAGAGCTCCCAATGTCCAGTCCTGTGGGAGTGACTCCCTCCAAGGAGAATAAAGTTGTGTCCTCAGGATGTATGCTCGTTTCCCTTTAGACCTTGGAATCTATTCTAAGGAAGACTCATCAGCAAGAGCAGTGAACTAACAACTCCTATGCACAGTCCTGGCTAAGACATTCACATACCTGGCACACTGACTCCCTTCAAACAGTTACCACTGGCCCAGGCTGCACCCCAAAGGCAAGCCAGTGGGAGTTAGGACAGTGGGGTGATGGAGGGAGATGTCTCTCACCCAGGCCTGGTGGGTGCCTGGGCCATTTGGAGGTACAGAGCAAAGAATCCTGGAGGCACATGACACGTGCCAGCAACTCAGCCAAGAGGGAAGACAGTGACAAGTGCTTATTGTTCTCACTTCCAAGCCATCCATGTTCAGTCTACTGAAAGTATGTTTCTCTCCTAGTAAATTTTCCTATCACTGTCACTGAAAAAGAAGTCCTCCACTCACAACTGGTGCTTTTCTGCTTCAGCCAGGGTGGGGAGCCAGGAGTTGGCTCCCCTCCTTCCCTTCCCAAGCTCATCCAGCACCCAGGATAGAACACCATGTCCAGGGCTGTGTGGCCAGCCTGGACACCCAGCTCAGTCTCACCCTGTGAGTCGCTTCCCTGGGAGGAATGTGTCACCCCAAGACTGACAACTACTTCCCTAGACTTGTACTTCTCTTGCTCTTTGACAGCTTTATCCTTTTACCTACCTTCCCCCTACCTGGTCTTAGTTTTGGGGAGAGGAAGATTCAATACTAAAAGTTCCCTGAGGCACCATATTTGTCTTTTTTCTCTTCAGTATGAAACAGTGAAGGGGAAATGGCCTTTAGAGTGCTGAGAGAGAGAGAGAGAGAAAGAGAGAGAGAAACAGGGCCCAGCTGAGGTCCCTGGAGAAGATGGCTAGAAGGGAAGAGGGCTAGGTAATAGCTCTACTGGCTCACAGCCAGACTGAGCAGAGAAGGAGCCAGCTGAGAGGCAGCCCAAGGCAGAACATGTGACAGGGAATGTTGCCTTGGGCACCACTAGGCTAAAAGAGACTAACCTCAGCACACAGCAGAGCCGGGCTGTCCAAGGCAGGCAAAGAAGAAGGGTTATGTAAAGTGGAGGTCATCAGAGACCCAGACAAGCTGCATTTCCATAGGTAAAGCAAGGCCCGTTATTACACTGGGTTGATAAAGGGATGGGACACCATGCCTAAGACTTCCTCACTGGGAAAGTTAGAAAAATGGGATGGGACTCCCGGTGCGGCTCAGGGATGGAACACTTGCCTGGCATGCTCTCGGCCCCAGCTCAGCCCCAACACCAAAAAGTGAAAACTAAGAAAAGCAATAGGCTGCAGGGAAACTGGGAACCTCTCAGGGACTCATGGGACCAGAATGTATCATGTGGAAGAGCCTAGGGCATTGTCCTAGAAGAAACAAGGAACCAGCAAGGCCACTTTTCAGCCATTCCAGTTGACTGAATCCATCCTGATTGTCTGTTTCATACATCATCTCCTTCAAAGTACTTTCAAATTACAAATGATAATCAGGTCTGTCTTTCTAGCTTTCTGTGTGTGTGTGTGTGTGTGTGTGTGTGTGTGCGCGCGCACGCGCGTGTGCGCTCCAGCACTAAGACATAAACTTAGGGCCTGGGTACAGCGCTTTAGCTTCTTCTCTCAAGGCTGGCACTCTACCAATGAGTGACAGCTATACTTCTAGCTTTTTGGTGGTTAATTGGAGATTAAAGTCCCATGGACTTTCATACCTGAGTTGGCTCTGAAACATGATCCTCTGATCTCAGCCTCTAAGTAGCAGGTAGGAGCCTCTGGCATCTGGCTATCTAGTTTGCTTTTTTGTGGATTATTTTCACCTGTTTACATTGTTGTTCTGATTGCAAAAATAACATGCTGCTAAAATAACAATCAAAATATCTACAAAAGCCATTGCACAGAGCATAAACTTCCCTCCTAGCACGATCTTCTACATATGACCCCAGCTTGGTGCAGATCACTTCCAACCTTTATCTCTACATTCCTGCTTTTAACAAAAAAACATGATATCACATGTACATTGTTCTGCATTTATATATCCAACAATCATAGGCATCTGTCCACCTTGGCCGCTGGGATAGGGGCTATTATGTGTTGTATCACCTGCCACAGCCCTACAGACATTTATGGTGTTTCCTTCTTGCTATTCTGGGCCTCACTGAAATAGATATTTCATGTGTGTTTAGTGCATTTGCACAGGCACAGTGCATTCTTAAAACTTGCATTAGTGGGTCAATAGTAACAGCATTTGGAATGTAAATAACTGTTTCCATTCTTCTCTCAAGAAACGTCAAGGCATTACCACTGGCATTGCATAAGAATATATTTTAGCTTTTGCCAAACTGACAGATGAAAATTATTTCCAGCGGGTGATGCTGACAGCAAGGAAGGCTGAGAATGTATGGGCTGAGGGTAGTGGGAATCTGTGCCTTCCACTGAAACTCCTCCCCAACACTCATCGATGACAAAAAGTATTTTTGTGTTTAATTTTCATTCCTTCAATTAAAATTTTATGTAGTTGCATAATCTCCGTATATTTACTGACCCAGTGTGCTAATTTCCTGTTGTAATTTTCCTATTTTTCTATCCCATTTTTTTTCATCTTTCTGAGTTACCAGAGCTTTTTCATATTTTGAACAGTAGAAAGCTATATTGAAGAGAAGGAAAAGCACAGATTCTCCGAGTATTCCAGCTCCTCAGCCCCATCACAGTAAGGTGGAGGGGACATGGTTAGTGCTGCCTCTCAGCCCTTCCAGAGCCTTCTCCTGCATCACTCATTTCACCTGTGAATTCCACCTTACCAATAATACTTTCAACATCACTCTTGGGTGTCCTGCTCTGCTACGGGGTGTTCTGCTTGCACTTTGGGGTACCTGGGCTTCGTAGCAGGAGGCAGGTGAGAAGCCCTTGGAAGAGGGGCTCTGGCTTTGCTTGTGGGTGTCATTCACTTACTAATCAAGTATACTTTGGGGTGTACAACATGTTGGAGTTTGTGCTGGATTAAAAAAAAAAAAAGGTCAAGATGCTCCCCCTGCAGAATGGGGCCCTGTGGGAAGTTACAGCAGAAGTGTGGGGAAGATGCTGAGAGACATGCTGTCCTGCTTCCCATCCAGTTCACCACCCCCAGATCTTGCTCTTGAGGCCCTGGCTTAGCATCTAGGCCTCAGCTTCCCTATCTGTAATGCATACCATGCAGGTGGGAAGGTGCCCAGGGGTTTATGCCTACACTAGGCTTACAACATTTACAGTCCTTCTGGGAGTCGCTCTCGCCCGCTCTCTCTCTCTCTCTCTCTCTCTCTCTCTCTCTCTCTCTCTCTCTGAATCTGATGTCATGTTACCATTTATAACAACCCCAAAGGTAGGAGGAGGAGGAGAGGAGGAGGAGGAGGAGGAGGAGGAGGAGGAGGAGGAGGAGGAGGAGGAGGAGGAGGAGGAGGAGGAGGAGGAGGAGGAAAGGGGTATCTCTTATAACATAGCCTCATGTTGCAGGCTACAGACCTCCGGGAGAGTGACTAATGCCCAAAACACAAATTCAATAATGTACTGGGGCCACCTCACACCTGGCTCCTGAGAGCCAGTTCTTAAATCGAAGTAATCTGTCAAATGGAGTCATTGTTTAAAATGAAGTTACATACACTTAGAATTAAATCAACTATATTAAAATAAAAACAGCTCATTATAGGTTCATGCCTATAATCCTAGCTACTCGGGAGGCTGAGATCTGAGAATCAATGTTCAAAGCTGGCCCAGGCAGAAAATTCCATGAGACTCTTATCTCCAAATAATGACCAAAAAGCCAGAAATGAGGGTGTGGCTCAAGTGGTAGAGCACCAACCATGATTAAAAAAAGGCAGCACAAGGCCTGGAGTTCAAGCCTTAGTGTAGGCACAGAAAATAAAAACAAGCCCCACTTCCAAGTTTATTAAACCCAAGGTTGGAAGCATAGCTCAGTTGGTAGAGCTCCAGCCAATGAGCAAAAACATTGGATACCAAGTTTAAGTCCTCATCTCAGACCTAAATCAGAAGGAAGAAAGAAGGAAGAGAGGAAGGGGTAAAGGAGGAAGGGGAGGAAGGGGAGGAAGGGGAGGAAGGGGAGGGAGGGAGGGAGGGAAAGAAGCCAAGTTACTTAATCTTAACCACAATTTGCTTATATCCACATGGTGTGACTGCCACTTGTGGGCCTGTGGGGATGAGGCTGCCTAAGGCGGCCCTCATCTCTTCCCAGTTTTGCACTGAGTGACTTCACCGTGGTTCCAGTACATAGACTGTGTTGGGAGTGGTCAGACAGACTTGGGTGTGGCCTCTTTCTGATGGTAGTAATAGAGACATCTAAAATTCCTGATGAGCAAGGTAGTTTAAGCCTGTAATCCTAGCTACCAAAAGGCTGAGATCTGAAGATCATGGTTAGAAGCCAGCCTGGATGAAAATGACTGAGATTCTTATCTCCAATTCACCAGCAAAAGGCCAGAAGTAAAGGTGTGGCTCAAGTGGTAGAGGGCCAGACCTAAGACTTGTCCCTTAGGAAAGCTCCCAGGTCCTGAGTTTGAGCCCTAGTACTAGCTCACATGCACTGGTGTGCGTGCACACACACACACACACACACACACACACACACACACTCCAAACTGTTATGCCCAAGTCGTGAGAAGACCACCAAGAAGACCACCGAGAGCCAGACATTCCGAAATGCAAAAGCAAGGCTTTATTCAAGGGGGCCGCAGCTCGGGCCGCTACACTCCCATGCAGCGGAGGTTAGGAGGAAGCCCTGAGCTGCGATTTCACAGAGCTTATAAAGGCAAAAAACAAAGTTATAGCAATCAGGTGTTCAAGCAAGATTAGGACACGGGTACAATTCTGATTGGCTCAGGGCTCAAGGCATTCCGGGGGTGGTTAGAGTTAAGCATTCCTAGGCGGTTAGAGTTCTTGACCAGCTGGGTCCTAATAAGCTTGTCCTGAGTTTGCTCACAGGGCTTGCTTATTTCAAGTTTGCGTGGTAAAGTGGGGTCTGACTTCAAAATGGCTTTAGTCTGGCTCTTCACAAACAACACTTAAAAATGAGCTGTGTCTGTATTATAGTTTGAATAAAAAATGGTATAAAGAAATTGTATTCTAATTCTCAAAAGCTGTTCATATAATTTTCAGGGAAGCCACTCATGACTGACAAACAAGCAAGAGCATCTTCCATCTGGGCCTGGCTCTAGGCCACCAGAGGCCCATGATGCCCAGGATCTCTCCATCCCACAGTGCTGCCCTTCCACCTCAGCTCCCAGGGCTGGGCTGCCTCTGGGACCATGCAGAAGCCTAAAAAGAGGGCCGTGGTTCCTGTGGATGAGGAAGCCCCTGCCTCCTGGCTTGTATAAGATAGCCTTACCAAACCCACATTCTTGCACTTCTTCTGTCTCCCCAACACCCTGTGACCTCCTCCACACCTTGTGACCTTTTCCAATGAAGGCTGCTTTTGTTCTTGGCATTTGGTGACATTTCACTTATAATATCCACATACTAATACCTTCATGAAAGTAGCTACATGAGCTCACTCAGGGCTTGTTTATGAACCTCTCCTTCTTTTCCCATTTCTCTGTATTTTCTCTTTTCCCATTTTGTTAAATTTTTACCAATTTTTGTTTAACAGCTTTACTATACATACTTTGTAACTCACCCATCTCATCTAGGTGCCCAGGCCAATGGCTTCTAGTACAGTTACAATATGTGCAAGAACAAGCATGGACAACTTTAGAACACTATCACCTCACCCATACCTATAATCCTAGGGACTTGGGAAGATAAGAAAGGGAGAACTGTGGCTGGAGGCTAGCTTGAGAAGAGGCATTAGGAAAGCCTTTCTCAATGCATAGTTTGGTGCAGCAGCAGCTCATTTTTAAGTGTTGTTTGAAGTGTGTGTGTGTGTGTGTGTGTGTGTGTGTGTGTGTGTGTGTGTGTGTACGCACACCAGTACATGTGAGCCAGTACTAGGGCTCAAACTCAGGACCTGGTAGCTATCCCAAGGGACAAGTCTTAGGTCTGGCCCTCTGCCACTTGAGCCACACACCTTTACTTCTGGCCTTTTGCTGGTGAAATGGAGATAAGAATCTCCCAAGCTATGTGGGAGGCTGAGAACTAGAAAAGTATGGTTCCAGGACAACTGTAGCAGAAAAGTCCAAAAGATTCCACTGTTTATGGAGGGAAGCTGGACAGAGAGGTGAACACTTATCAACCTATCAACAAACGCATACAATGGGTATATTGAGGTTCAATGAAAAATAAGGCTAGGGTTGTAGCTCAGGTAGAGTGCCTACCTTGCAAGTATGAGGCCCTGAGTTCAAACCCTACTACTGCAAACACAAAACTCTTCTGTTTAGCTCATATCTTTTAGTACCACCAACCCTCCTTTCCCAACTGTTCATTTACTTCCTATCTGTAAAGGTTTCTGGGTTTGGACACACTGGGATCTTATCATATGACTGATAGGAAAATCTAGTTTTGTGCCTAGCATCATGTTCTCAAGGTTCAGACACCTATCAGTTATTCATTTCTTGTTGTCGCTAAATTTTATTCCTTTATATGGCTATACCACATTTTGTTTATCCATTCATCAGTTGGACATTTGAGTTGTGATTACATTTCAGTTTCAAATATTTGTGTTACAAGTTTTTGCCTGGGAAAAAAATGTTTTTCTTGGATGTGTGCCTAGGAGTGTTTGGAAACCAGAGTTCAGTACTCTAAAATCACTCAAATTTACCTGCACTGCATTTGTCTATGTTTCTCTAATGGAATCCAAATACAGAAATTCTGAGCACCCATAACTTCAAGCCCATGGAGTAGGCAGCATTACTGTCAAAACAACAACAACAACAAATGCTACATGTGTCCTCTCTCAGTGGCTGGCTTTTTAATAAACGCGCCTGATTCAAACTCAAAAACAAAACGCTGTTGTACATAATAATAATGTTGACCAAAAACTGTATCTTATTTCATGTTCTTTGTCTCAAATACTGTGGATGTTTCCTTCAATTTTCCCACACCACCTCCCAACTTCTGTTAATGATATGCCATCATTCAGCAAGTCTCAAATTTTCACTTTATCACTCCAATTAAGCACATTATGCACCCTTTTTGGCTTGGGAGGATTGTCATAGCTTTTATATTGCTTTTGGAGAGACGGATTTTCACAAAATTAAGGGCCAAGAAACAGAAACTCACACAATTTAAACACTGCTTGTAACTTGGGGCTCACTGAGAGCATCTCCATCAACTGAGTTGCGTAACGCATTCAGGGGACTTTAAAATGTTTGTTTATTTTTAAAATTTTGTTTGTTTGTGCCAGAATTGGGACTTGAACTCAGGGCCTCTCACTTCCACTTGGCTTTTCATTCAAGGCTGGCGCTCTACCACTCAGAGCCACACTTCCACTTCTTGCTTTCTGTTCCTTTCTGATCACTAAGAATCTCATGGATTTCTCTGCTTGGGTTGGACACATTCCTTAAATACCAGCCTCCTGAGTAGCTAGGATTACAAGCATGAGCCCCAAGCACCCGGATTGATTTTTCATTATTCTTGACTGTAACAAACACCGAATAATAAGGTGAACTTAAAGTATATCCTAGGTCTTTTGTTCCTCTAGTCTCTTGTGTTTTGTTTTATACTAAGAGAATATTTCCTAATGTCATATTTCAATTTCTTTGATAATTTTTGTTATTCTTCTGTGTTATGTTTCCTGATTTTGAGCTTACTATGTGTATTTTATACAGTCAGTTTCAGATTTATATTGACCTAATTTGAGTGATATGTAGCAATGAGTTATTTCTGTGCAGCACTATTCTTTCTTCCCTTTTCTGTGGTTATATATGTGTGTAACATACATATTTTTATCCATGTTGTAAATCGAACAATACATTGTCATTATTATTACCTGACTACCTATAGTCATTTCCTTAATCCATGCATCTTTTCTCCAAACACCACCCCCTACATTTCAATATAATACAAGCATATTGATTTATAGAGTTGAATTTCAAAGCAGTTAAGAGAAGAAAAGAGAAAAAGACTCATTTATACTGTCTTTTTTTTTTTTTTGGTCAGTTATAGGGCCCCAACTCAGGGCTTAGGTGCTGTTTCTGAGTTCTTTTTGCTCAAAGCTAATGCTCTACCACTTTGAGCCACGGCTCCATTTCCAGTTTTCTGGTGGTGAATTGGAAATAAGAATCTCACAGACTTTCCTGCCTGGGCTGTCTTTGAACTGCAATCCTCAGATCTCAGGCTCCTGAGTAGCTAAGATGACACCCTGGTCAGGGAAATGCAAACCTTGAGGCATTCAGGACTAGGAGTACTCAGGTGTCTCCCCAACAGCCATGAGATCTATGCTGGATGCTGATCTCCACAGCCCAGGAGGGGAAAACTCATCATGCCTGCATCCTGTCGTTTTCCATTCCTGTGACAAAATACAGGAGAAAATCAACTTAGAGGAGGAAGAATTTATCTGGACTTATGGTTTCAGTGCATGAAAAGCTGGCTCTGTTGCTTTGTGCCTCAAGTTGGGCAGAAACTCATGGCAGCAGGAGGGTGGGGTAGAGGGAGCCATTCACTTCATAGTGGCCAGGTAGAAGAGAGAACTAGGGGTGGGGACAATATTCACCTTTGTCCACCTAGACTCCTTCTCCCAAAGTTTTGAACACCTCTCAGATTACCTTCAGCTGGGGACCAAGCTTTCAACACAGGAGCCTGTGGGGGACATCTAAGATGCAAACCATGGTGTCCTAGTGTGTGCAAAGCAGGCAAGGCACACTACACTACCCAGGTGAGATATGCTCTGTATATCATCCTCACACCAGCCTGGCTAAGTGGGCATCATCATTCACACAACACAGCAGAAAATAATGAAATAAACGACACGGGGAAGGTTAACAGCTGAGACCAGATTTCAACAGCAATTCATCTTCTTTCAGTGTCAGCATTGCATGTGCTTCCCATGGTGTTGGCCCAGCCGGGCATGTTTCCTGGAGGAGGGCCAAGGTGCCCACGGTTTGTTCTCCAGTAGGTGCCCTAACAAGTCAGCCTGACTGCTCTCTTCTCTGATGGAATCCAAAGATGAGGAGGGGAAGGGAAGGGACTCTTCGCTCATTCATTTGTTCATTTCCACTGATTACAACTGCCTTTACCCTTGTGTTTACCCATACCCAAACATGTGGCCAAAAGCAACAAATGACTCACATCCAGTTCCATCAGGCTGAGTACATCCCCTCAGCAAAACAGTGGATTGTTGCTTTCCAGTCACTTAGTGTGTACCAGTACAGGCCTTGAACTCGGAGACAACTGCTCCCACTTGCCATTCTTGCTCAAGGCTAGGACTCCACTATTTGAGCTATACTTCCATACCTGGCTTTTTGCTGGTTAACTGGAGATAAAAGGCTTGTGGACTGTTTTTCCTGGGATGGTTTCAAACCACTGTCCTCAAAGCTCAGCCTCTTGATTACAGGTATGAGCCACCACTGCCCAGTTCCAATAACTTTTATTTAAAGATTTTATTTATTTATGTATTGTCAAAGTAATGTATGGAGGGTCACAGTTTCATATGAAAGCAGTGAGTACATTTCTTATCCAACTGGTAACCACCTCCCTTGTTTTGCTCCCACCTTCCTTCCTCCCCAATTCCCTCCCCATCCCCTACCCCCAAGTTGTACAGTTAGTTCACAGCATATTGTCTTCCAAGTATTGCTGTTGCATTGGTTCTACCTTTACCCTATGTCTCTCTTTGATGTTCCTCTTCCTTCCCTGGTCCCAATAAACATACATATAATACCCAGGGTACAAAATCAGTTACATTGACATCGGGGATAGAACTATGGGGGAAAAGACAAAAGAAAAAGGCATAATATCATACACATGTTACATTGAAAAAATCAACAACAAAGATAAACCACTTATTACCAAAACTTGGAGTTCATCTCGCTTAACATCATCTTCTTTTTTTTTTTTTGCCAGTCCTGGGTCTTGGACTCAGGGCCTGAGCACTGTCTCTGGCTTCTTCTTGCTCAAGGCTAGCACTCTGCCACTTGAGCCACAGTGCCACTTCTGGCCATTTTTTTCTGTATATGTGGTGCTGGGGAATTGAACCCAGGACCTCATGTATACGAGGCAAGCACTCTTGCCACTAGGCTATATCCCCAGCCCCTTAACATCATCTTCTATCTTCATATGTACATAGCTATTGAGCTATTGTGATCTTCTGCTAGGCCTATCCTAGACATGTACTAATTACTACCCATGAGGGAAACCATATAGCCTATGTTTCTTTGGGTCTGGATCACTTCACTTGGTTTGATTTTTTTTTCCAAGTCTTTCCATTTCCTTACAAATGGGCCAATGCCATTCTTTCTGATAGAGGCATAGAATTCCATTGGGCATATGTACCATATTTTCTTGATCCATTCACCTACTGAGGGGCATCTGGGTTGGTTCCATATTTTAGAGATGAACATAGTTGTGCTGATAGCTTTAGTGTGATCTTGCTTATAATCCTTTGGGTAAATGCCATTTGCTTTCCAGAGTGGTTGAACAAGTTTACACTTCCACCAACAGTGTAGTAGGGTTTCCCTTTGGCCACGTCTCTGCCAGCATCTGTTGTTATTAGTTTTCTTGATAATAGCTGTTCTTACTGGGGTGAGGTGGAATCTCACTGTTGTTTTGATTTGCATTTCTTTTATGGACAGTGATATTGAGCACTTCTTTGTGCATCTCTTGGCCATTCTCTTCAGAGAAGTCTTTCTTTAAGTCTCTAGCCCATTTGTTAATGGGGTGGTTGTTTCTTTGAAGATTTCTTTGGGGGGAACTTAATTTTTTGAGTTCTAAGTATATTTTAGATATGAGGCCCTTGTCTGTTGTATGGCCAGTGAAGACCTTCTCCTAGTCTGTGGGCTTTCTATATATCTTGCAAGCTATGTTCTTTGCCATGCAGAAGCTCTGTAGTTTGATGCTATCCCATTTGTCCAACCTTTCTTTGATTTGCTGTGCTTCTGGGTCTTTGTCAAGAAAGTTTCGACTTGTGCCAAGGCCAGTTCCAATAACTTTTAAAGATTATTTTTCTCATTATAGAATAATGCAAGCATTAAAATTGAAGTAATGCATAACTGTTGGGAGAAACTTAAAAATGCATAAAAGTCTACTGAAGAAAATATAGATTGTATACAACCTTTCTCTATTCAAGCACCATGAACATTTTGTTGTTGGGCTTTGAGTCCCTCTGCATACATGTGTGCCATGTGAGGTACTGCTCATTCATTTAACACTCATGGGCATTTCTCCCTCTCATCAACATTGCTTCACTCGCAATGCTATTGTATCACATGCTCACACTGTCACACTCCAGGTCCCCATGGCAGCCACCTCATTGCTCAGATGTCCATCCAAGCATTCGGATAAGGACACTTCCATGTACCACTGAAGCAAGAGACAGTAACAAAAGGGAGAGAGACAGGGGCTACCTAGAAATCAATAACCTCAAATGAGTTGTCTTTGAAGCTTGGAAAAGATGGAGCTAGCAATGTTATCATTCAAAACCATGGAGAAATATCAGTTCAGAAGAAAAGGTACAGTGCTTCCATCCATCATCAACTCCAAGGTGGAGGCCTTCCGCCACAAGTGCTCAGGCTCCTGACAGAGTGAAATCCCAAGGGCTCCTAAAGCAAAGCCTGCTCTGATCCAGCCTTGGTGGAAGGGCAGGAAGGGCATGAGCCACTAGCTGTTCTGAGGGCTCCAGTCGGAACAGAGCACCAATCAGACAGGAGTAGACAAGAGCAAACAGCCAAGAAAACTGGTGGGCAGAGCTCAGTCTCTGCCCCAGAAAGGCAGCCTATAAACAAGGCCCAGTTTTTTCTTGTAGACCCTTCCTTGCTATCAGTCCTGGGGTGACCTACCAAGCAGCCCACCCTCAACCCACCAGGAAGGGAGTCTCAAACTCTCCCTGCTCTGGGATCAATTCTTAGCCAGGGTCACTGAGTCAGCATGGGATGCAGCCCCCCCCCCTTCTGGGAGGACCTCAGCTGTCCCCTGGCTCCAGCTCCTGGCCTGACTCCATCTCATTCTCCCCTCAGTTCTGGAGTTTTCCTAAAATGTCCTTTTGTTTACTATTAGCAGAGAAATTATCAGAGATTTAGCAGAGAAATCTCTGCTAATTTTTAAAAGACTCCTACCCTGGGCCAGAGAAGGAGTAGAACCATGGGTCTTGAACCCCTCTATCCCCAGCCTTAGGCTCCCTAGCATTCAGTCTTGATACCACCAGAGGAGAGCACTGAGCAGCTATGCTTCACCTCAGGTCATATGATCTGTGCTGCTCTGAGCCCTGAGTTCAGGGCTTTCCCACCCATGGCTCAGCCCTTTGCACACATAGAATCAGACTGATGTGCTGAGCCCTCAGGGAACAGAGCCCCAGGACTGCCCAGTGGCAGCACCCAGACTTGGACTGGGGAGCAAAGAGTCCAATACCACAAGATATCAGAATCCCAGAGCCTCCTTGTTTAGATTCCACCAGGAAGGCTGCTGTCTCTGAATAACAAGGGCAGACACAGCACACAGCCCTGCAACTGGCTTGCCCTGCCTGCAAATCTTCTGCATCATAACAGCTGGCAAAGGAAGCAGAGCCCTGAGGTTTCTAGGTGGGACAGACCCCATGGCCATGGTCATCCTTCCTACTGTGGTTGATAGGACCCCAGGGCCTTGGGAAGCAGTGTGAATGTTTGTACATGCATAGTATGTGTGTATTGTGACTTTATAACTAAAGTGGGGGGAAAGGGTGTGTGTGTGCAGAGCCAGTCCTACTTTCCAGAAGTTCATCCTCAGTTGCCCCATCTGCAGTTGTTATGAAGGTGATGTACAGAGGGGATACAGTTACATAAGTCAGGTAAAGAGTACATTTCTTTTTGGACAGTGTCGCCCCTTCCCTTGCTCTCTCCCAGTTTTTCCCTCCCGTTCCATCCACAAGTTGTTATAGTTCATTTTCAACATAGTGTCCAGTGAGTGCCACTGCTGCATTTGTTCACCCCATGTCTCTCCTCCTGTGGCTTTTGATGAACGCAGATAGTGAAAGCAATTTTCACAAGAACTTGGTAATTATTCTCTGTCAGGGCAGAAGCTATATTTTTGTTTGTTTGTTTTTCTGGTTTGTTTTGTGGTGCTGCAGTAAGAGAGTTTAGAAGACTACCTGTCCTGATGATTTCATGTTTAAAGGGATGCTGATAGCATCCACTCCAGTGGATCACATCTGTAATCCTAGCTACTCGAGAAGCTGAGATCTGAGGATCATAGTCAAAAGTCAGCTCAGGCAGAAAAGTTACTGAGACTCTTATTTTCAATTGGCTAATGAACAAAGCCCAAAGCCCCAAGTGTAGGTATGACTCAAGTGGTAAAATGCCAGCTTTGAGTGAAACAGCTAATTAAGAACTCAAAGGCCAGCCCAGTGCCAGTAGCTCACACTTGAAATCCTAGCTATTCAAGGAGGCTGAGATCTAACGATCATGGTTTAAGGCCAGCCAGCCAGGAGAGTCTATGATACTCTTATCTCCAATTAACCAGCAAAAAGCTGGAAATGGAGCTATGGTTCAAGTGGTAGAGTGCTAGTCTTGAGAAACAAAAGGCTCAGGCATGGTACTCAGGCCATGAGTTCAAGTCCTAGGATGGGTACAAAAAATGAGAGATGTGATGCATGCTCCTAGGGTCTTCCTTCTATATCACCATTAGGAAAATCTCAACTATTCTGGCATCTGTTTGGCTCACTGCCCATATCACCCCAAGGAGAATGGCACCTGCCCTGTACAGGTCTACTATGGGGTCATCAAGGCATTACATCAGTCAGAGCCTGTCTGTTTCCCAGGGTCTCTAATAAGAGGAGAGGGTGTTATCTCCACCAAGTCAGTCTCTCTCCATCTGCCTCATCTTTCCCCTCTATCTCTCTCTCAGCATTTCCACTCCCCACCACTCATTATCAGGCCTGTAGTGGTTGAAGGAGGCCACAGTAACACCCCCGACCTGGATAGGAGCTTAGAAAATGGAGGTGTGGCCTCTTTTTGGAGGCTGAGAGGCAGCAAGATGACAGGAAAGTACTCTAGGCTTTTGGAGACCCAGACAGGAGTAGATTGGGACCCAGTCCAGAGTCACTGAAGGCTTGCCAGGCCAGAAAACACAGGGAAAACCTGTCAGGGATCCAGGCCACAGTCCTGGGTGGGGTTTGCACTTGTCTCACAGAACTGGGTCAAGTCTACACCACTCAAGGAGGGAGGCATCTAGGCTGGGAATATGGCCTAGTGGTAAAGTGCTCGCCTGGTATACATGAAGCCCTGGGTTCGATTCCTCAACACCACATCTATAGAAAAAGCCTGAAGTGGCTCTGTGGCTCAAGTGGTAGAGTGCTAGCCTTGAACAAAAAGAAGCCAGGGACAGTGCTCAGGCCCTGAGGTCAAGCCCCAGAACTGGCAAACAAAACAAAACAAACAAAAAGGAGGGAGGTATCTGTGAAGCAGCTTTGTGACCCAAAGGCCAGAGGTAGGCACCCTAGATTGCTTTATGTAACCACACCCTTGTCCCTCTCATGAACCACACAGGCAGTCTCTTCTGGTTACATAGGACTAGGCTTATGGAGACAGAGCCCTTCCATTTCACTCTATGATGCAGCTGAGAAGTGGCAGTTGGCAACTAGCATAGCATGTGTCAGGGGTTGGATCTATTCCTATCTAGCAATAGATTGGCAAATAGCCAGGTGAAAGGAGGGGCAAAGGGACAGATGCTGCGGGGAGATTGGGGAGGAAAAAAAGATGACATAAGCACACACTCCACCAAAACCTATCTCCCTTGCAGCAGCCCAGACTCATGGCCAGGGACCTATGCCCACCCTTGATCCTGAGGCCAAGAAAGGGCAACACAGGTTCCTTTCATCTCCTAGGCCCAAAAGGAACTCCTTACAAACCAGAGGGCAGAGGGTCAGAGAGGGCCAAGGAATCCACAACCCCAGTAGAGAACCTGGAACATTCTCTGGTCTGGGTCCCAAGTTTCCAAAGGGGGTTTTATCTTCCTTCAGAGCCACTCACAGAACTCAGAGCAAAGACTACAGTGTAGCAAAGTTGTTAGTCTCCTGGCAGCCTCCTCCTTTTAATCTGGAAGCCCACCAAGCTCTGATAGTACAGCTCCTGTCCAAAACAACACGGGTTCCTGTGGAGGCCATGGCTCCATGATCCAGCGCTTTCTCCTCTCCAGCACAGGGGGCCTTCACAAACAAGGGTGCACTTGGATAGTCATGAAAACTCTGGAACCTACCTGAGTTCAGACCTCAGAGGAAGAAGGCCCACTGCAGAGCAGGAAGACCATAGGGCCATAGCTAGGGAAGGGACTGGGCTAGAAACCAAGCAAAGGAAATCACAGGTCATCTTCCTGCTGTATGCTGCTCCTTGCCCCCTCACTCCCAGGCAGTGTGGCCTGCAGAGCTTCCTGAGATGGAGTGGGTCATCCCTCCATCAAGCCATCTGGGTGACCCAAGAACAACACTTTCCAATGTTTACCACACATTCAAGCTACCTCCAGACTCCTCTGAGCACCTGTTGGCTGCCTTGTGCACAGCCAGCCTCTGTCCAAGGATCAAACTGACTCTCCACAGGCTCTGTTAGGAATGCCCAGAAATTAGCTGCTGCTACCTCAGTCTCCATGACTGAGTATAGCCAGAATGACAGGGGGGAATACCCTGGCCCCTTGCTGGGCATTCCCCAGTACAGTTAAGTGTGAGAAAAAGATGGTCCTGCCATCAGCCCTGAGAATGAGCATGTCACAGATACACACAGAAATGGTGGAAATCCTCAGCCCTGTTCTCAGCAAATTCAGTCATCTGTCTTGGGCACAGTGTGTGATCAAGAATGACATCTCCTTCCGCCCTCCAGCACCAAAACATTAATCTCTGGAACAGTTTAAGCCCCATCTGTGGAGAGTGGGGTCATATGGCAGAGGGCTCACTGGTGTTCTAAGTCTGTTTCCTCCACAGATAGCCATCAGCTTCCTTCAGAGTGGAGAACCAGAGGCCAAGAGGCCCCTGCAAGGCAGGAAGCAATTTGAGAGCTGGGGTCAGCTCAATTGCAACCCAGCACTGGTGTGCAAAGATCAGCAGGTCTTGCAGGAACTCCTGGGTGACTACAGGAAAGGAGCATCAAGTAGGGTCCCTAGGTCCAGAGGGATGGCAAGAAGAAAGCAAGAAAGGAGAAAAAAAGGGAGTCGACCTACCAAAACAAAGGTGGCCCTGCAGAGTCCTACAAATGTCCCTCTGCCGTGGGACACTTGAGCTTGGAGCTGGAAGGAAGCTGGAAGAAATTTTGCTGTAATAATTTTTTCTGTTTCTCAAAGAAAACTGAAGGCAAAGAGAAAATGGCCTTAACACTCCCCAAGCGTGCTAATGACAAGCCTGGAGTGGAACTCGGGACTCCCGCCCAGTGTGCAGCACCTGCTTGCAGTTGAAACTCAGGTTTCCACCCATGGGCTGACTCAGTGTGCAAAACTTTGCACAAAGTGCACATGCATTGCAGATGACAAGTGGGTTGTCACGTGAGAAATATTTAATATAAACTGTAATGAAGAGCGAGCATCTGGTGCTGAAATACTATGAAATCAGGCACCTAGCTTAGTTTGGGACTGGGAAGAGAGAAAACTTTCCCAGGGAGATGACATTGAAGCTGAGACTTAAAGGAATTGCCAGATAAAAAGGGGACAGAGCTGGGTGCTGGTGGCTCACACCTATGATCCTAACTACTCAGGCTGAGGATGAGGGGGTTCAATGTCAACCTTGGGCAGGAAAGTTCATGAGCCTCTTATCTCCAATTAACCACGAGAAAACCAGAAGCAGTATTGTGGCTCAAAGTGGTAGAGTGCTAGCCTTCAGTGAAAAGAGCTCTAGGGCAATACCCAGGCCCTGAGTTCAAGCCCCAAGGCCAAAAAAGGAGGAGGAGGAAGCAAGGGGCAGGAGGAGGAACAGGAAGAAGAGGAAGAACAGGAAGAAGAGGAAGAACAGGAAGAAGAGGAGGAGGAGGAAGACAACATGAGGAGGGTTCCTTCTCTCTCCTCTTCTCTCTTCACCTGCCTTCTCTTAAGTGCCATGTTTGCTCCAGATAAGCGGGTCACATTTCTGTCTGTCATGAACAGTGTGGTCATTACTTTCCATGCAGCCCTACCCTGCTGTGCTCCTCTCACCAGCAATTCAGGCCCTACTCTGACCCCTAGTATCTGAGTCTATCCCTATTCTCTGAGTGGGACCCCAATGTGCTGAGGGTTCCTTCTGCCCCAGAACTCCAGACCTCATCTCCATAACACCAGCTATAGAACAGAAAACACCATACACTTCCAGCAAAGAAGGAAACACTGAAGGAATGGAAATCCCAGCAGATGAGGCTAGATACAAGACAAGGAAAGTTCTAGGATTGCCATTCTTCCTTGGCTGTCAGTGTATATAAGCTGATCCTGGGGCAGCTTTACAAATCCTGAACAAAGTTGCAGTCCCTCTGAGAGGAGAACTGAGCATTTGATAGCCTGTTTCCTCAAGGAGCTTTCCATTTGGTAGTCAAAATCGAAGTGTCATACTGAAACTTCTTCCATTTCTTCTCCTAAGGCTGGGCAAGGTCTTTGGCTTCCATTCTTTCCTTTCGTCAGTCTCCTAAGAGAGAAAATGGCTTCCAGGCCTTGGTTCCCATCTAGGGTAGTGGACAGTACCCAGGGAGGGAAGCGGTATAACTAGCATAGAGTATAAGGGCTACCTACCTTACTGGTCTGGAGTACCTCTACATGGAGCCCACAAGACAATTGTTCCTAAGCAAGGGACAGGACTTGCTTTTAAAGGCCCCATGGCTATCCTGTGCCCAGGATAGGATCCTGGGCATGTCTTTGGCTCTGGACTTCTGTTCCACTCTCACAAGAACTATCCTAGAAGGACACTCAGCCCACCAGAATGTCCCCAACCCAGGTCACAGAGAACTTTTTGTGTAAGGATTCAGATAAGAATTCCAAGCACTACAGCTTGAGCTGACTCCCGTTTGTATTGTCTTGTTTAAAAGTTCACAGTCACCTTGCAGGGAGAGGGAAGCACATATTCCTGTCTGCATTTTCCAGATGATGGTATGCAAGAGTTAACAACTTTCCCCATACCACATACCACACGTAAGAGGTAACCCTGGGTGGGATTCACGCCAAGACTGTCTGCCTCAAATTCTTCCATGTTCCATGGGCTTCCCCCCACCCACAGTAGCAGTGAACACTGAAAAGTATCCCAGGGCCACATTGCCGTCAGGGACCCTTTGGGTCCAAAGACCAAACCTCCATTTTCCTCCAAGAAATATCTTTGGTGTTTTGCTCGTATGTGCCATGCATCCTTTGGATGAAAGACCATATGTGCCACATGCCAAGGGTTTCTTTGGGGTGGGGATAGGGAAGTGATTGTTTTGTTTGCTATTTTGCTTAGTTGGTGCAAGAAACATGTCTAAGCAATCAGCATAACTTTTCAGAGTTGATTTATATTCTGCTGGCCTGGGTTTCATTAACAACCTCTGCTAATACAGCAGTAATGAACATCTGGAAACAGAGCAGCTGTAGAAGGAATGGGGCATAAAAGAAAAACTAAGATGACAGCTTGTTTATCATAAGCTAGATTGGCTCTGTACAAATGGAACCTGCAAACCCGAAACCAGGGGGGAGAAGAGAGGATCAAAGGGGAGCACTGGTCCCCACTCCTCCTTTGGAAATAGTGTTCTGGGCTCTCCGAAGCTGCCTGGAAAGCCAAGGACTTCAGTTCACAGTGTCTCCATGCAAGTGAGCCTCCAATGGTAGGAAGTTTGTAACCTGACCTCCTGGCCAGGCAGACAGTAAGGTGCCCTGGGACAGGAGACATGCCTGTCCTAGAGCCTGCACAAGAGTTTGTCATATGGGCAAGGACAAGGACAACCCAGGCAGAAAACTGACCCTGGGAGGCTAAGAGCCTGACAGGGATGCTGGGGTGTCCAAGGGGCCAGAAGACCTCTAATACCAGTCAGGGGTGTACATTAAATAACTTGAGTCATGTCACAGATGAGACAGACGTGGCCAGCCTCCAGGGGCCGTGTATGGGCCCCGGTGGTGTCCTCTAGAGTGACCCAGCTCCTTGTGCCAGCCCCGCACTGCCTATATCCCAGACAGGCAGAGGCAGGCACAGGACATGAGGCCCTCACCCTCAGGACACACCATCAGGGAACAGAAACATCAGGCTGGTATGAGGGGGGCCCTTGGGAGGAGGGTGCGGTGCCCTTTTGTGTACAGTGGGCACCAGTTGTTACTCAAAGACTGGAATGAGCAGCAGCCTGAAGGTGTGAAAGTGGAATTCAGTGATCTCATGGGAAAGAGTAGTTTGGGTGAAGGAACACACAGAGGAGCACAGTGAAAGGAGTCCAGGGCAGCGGCCTGCTGTGCCTAAGCTGCAGCCCAGAGGCTGGGGGAGAAGAAAGGGGCACTCCTACCCACCTTCAGGAAGCAGAGGCCCACAAGGATCTGACCAGACCCCAGGTTCCTCCTTCCTTGCAAGTGGCCTACACCTACCCTTCTCTGGAGGTGACAGGAGGAAATTGAAACTGACTAATTCCTCTGGGGTCTGAGTCTCCTCTGGTGAGGTCTTTTCTTATTTGAGCCCATGCCTGGGTATCATCCTACAATGCTTTATGGATTTCATTTAGAATTCCTGAGGCTACACTGAGTGCAAACAGAGGAAAAGTCACTCCTAACATTTTTATAACATAGCTTTTTACTGGAAGGATAGGTCTGTCTTCTGAAAAGTTAGAAAATTAAGGAAAAACACATGTTCTTAAAGTGCCCATCATCTTCACTGTTGGTAGTCTGATGTCTTCCTGCCTGCTTGGATAGACACATATGGATTTGTTTGGGAATTTTTGGCTTAGTCTGTGAAAGCGGGATTTCTGCCCTTCAGCCATCAATGACTGCTTGTGTAGTGTAGAGCACAGGGAAATGGAGATGTAACTGGCACTTCTGGGCTGCTCTTGGAACAGGGAACCCATGGCTTGCAGGCTGATGGTCTGCATACTGACTCCTGCCTTGGGGAAAGATCCTCCCCTCAGCTTTCTGAGATGGGAAATGTAGGTCAGAGGCTTGGGCCTCTGCTTTATAAAGGTCTCCACTAGTGATATGTCTCAACACCAAAGGGAGGACCCACGGAGACTGTGTCAAGGTCAAATGCATCTCACTCCACAGGGACTCTGAAGACATCACTGAACATGAAGGAGTGAGCACGAAAAAGCTCCCCATGTAGAGAGAGAAACCAGGGAAGGAGCCTATTTAGCCAAGGACCAGAGTCACCACCCATCCAATCAGCAGATAGGGGGTGGGGGTGGTCTTTCAATGATAAGAGGGATAGGACACTGCCTCCTCTCACTTAGCCTCTACAGGAAACACAGATTGCTTTGATTACTGTAGCTTTGGAGTACGTTTTGAAATCAAGAAGTGAGTCTTCTCCCTTAGTCTTCATTTTTCTTTTACAATATTGTTTTGGCTACTCAGGGTCTCTTGCAATTCTGTATAAATTTAAGGAATAGCTTTTTCATTTATATAAAATGATTACTTCTAAATGCAAATAGTTTCACTCATCCTTTTCTATTAGGATGGCTTTTCTCTGATTTTCTTGTCTAATTGCTCTGGCTAGTACACCTAATAGAAGCTGCTCTCAGCTTTCAGTCTTTTGCCATTGAATATGAAGTTAGCTGAGAGTTTTTCATAAATGCCTTTTGTCATGTTTCTAGTTTTCTCTGTTTCTATCATAAAAGGTATTAAATTTTGTCAAATTTCCTTTCTCATCTTGTGAGTTGTGAATGGGCTTTTTTCTTCAGGCTATGAAGGGAAATGTGCACGTGGCATGTTACACTGGTTAATTTTTCTTATGTGGAACTACCAAACCTCACTTGGTCATGATGTAGAATCCCTTCCATGTACTGTTGGGTTAAGTTTGCTTAAGAATTTCCATGTATACATATATATACACAAATACATATACATACACATATACATAAACATAGCATATATTGATGAGTGCTTTTGTTGTTTTTGTTTTGTTTTTGGCATCTTTCTAGTGTCCCTACAATAAAAGGAAGAGGTAGGGGGCTAGGAATGTGGCTTAGCAGTACAGTGCTTGCCTAGTATATATGAAGCCCTGGGTTCCACTCCTCGGCACCATATATACAGAAAAGGCCGGAAGTGGCACTATGGCTCAAGCAGAAGAGTGCTAGCCTTGAGCAAAAAAAGCCAGGGACAGTGCTCAGGCTCCAAGTTCAAGCCCCAGGACTGCTTTTAAAAAAAAGGAAGCAGTACCAGGGATTCTATTTCCCTCCACACATGTCCAGGGAAAAGGGGGAAGAAACACCTTCCACAAACCAATCCTACTGGCACCTGGATTTTATGCTTCTATCAGGTAGTACTGTGAGAAATAAACTTCTGCTGTGAAGCTAACCTGTCTCTTGGTTATAGTGACCCAAACTGACTATTACACAACACTCTGTCCTCCTCTTCTTTCTGGAAGAATTTCAGTAGGATTGTAGTTCATTTTTCTTTAAATATTAGGTTGCAACTACCAGTAAAAACCATTTGATCCTTAATTTTTCTTTCTTGGGAGAGTTTAGTTATTGATGCAGTCTCTTTATTCAGTGTAGGTTTGCTAAGATATTCTATTTCATCTCGAGTCCATTTTGGCAATTAGTATCTTTGTAAGAATGTGCCTATTTCATCCAGATTAACAAATTTGCTGAAACCCAGTGTTTATGGTATCTCTTACAATCCTTTTCATTTCTATAGGCTCATAGTAGCATTCCTACTTTGCTTTCTGATTGTAGTTATGTATATATATATACATATGTGTGTACTTATACATATATATACATATGTGTGTATAAGTACACACATATGTATATATATACATACACATATATACATATATATACACACACATATATATGTCTATTTAAAGGTCTGTCAATCTTGTTGATTTTTTTCCGAGAACCAACTTTTAATCTTTTTGTTTTCCTTATTCTTTTGCTATATTCTAATTTGTTTAGCTCCACTCTAATTTTTACTATTTCATTCCTTCTGGCTTCAGATTTATCTTGTTTAGTTTTTGTAGTTCCTTAAGGTGTAAAGTTAGACTAGTGATTTGAGATCTTTCTTCTTTGTAAATGTATGCATTTATGGTTACAAAATTGCTTCTGAGTACTGTTTTCACTGAATCCTGTGCAAGTTTTGATAAGTTGGGGGGTAGGGTTTGATTGTTTTTATTCATCTGAAAGAATGTGTTTTTTTCTAGTTATGTCATCTCTGACATACTATTTGCTTAAGAATATGTTAATCCCAATATATTTTTAAATTTCCAATTTTCCTTCTGTTTTCAACTTCTAGCTTAATTTTACTTCAGTTAGTGAAGATATATTACATAATTTCAATATCTTATGTCCTAAATACAGTACACATGTACAGAAAGTCTCAAGTACACTTGAAAGAAATCTGTGTTCTACTGCTGGGTGTGGTGTTCTTTATATATCTGGTAGGTCTAGTGGGTTTGTAGTGCTGTTCAAGTTCTCTATTTTCTTATTGATCTTCTATGTAGGTATTTTATCTATCATTGAGAATGAGATACTGAAGTTTCCTATATTACTATAGAACTATCTATTGTCCCTTCAAGTCTATCAATGCTTACATTGTCTATTTTGGGACTCTGTTATTTGATGTGTATGGTCATAATTATTCTTTTTTATTAACAGGCCCTTTAATAAATATATGATATTGTTTTCCTTATAATAATTTTATTTAAAATATGCTTTATTTTTCTAACATTAATTGGGCCCTCCTTTCTTTTTTTCATTCTTTGACTTTCAACTTACTCTTTACTTATGTGAAAAGCAAGTGTAATGCAATCAGCATATAGTTAGATCATATTTCTATTTTTAGTCTTGTTTGATTAATCTAGCTATTTGGATTTAATGAGGTTGCTAATAATGAAAGACCTCTATCATTTTATAATTTTTAATGTCTTGTATTATTCTTTCAAATCATTTCTCCTCATGTCTTCCAATGCTACTTTTTTTGTGTGTTCAATATTTTTCTGCTGGGCCATCTTGATTTTCTACCATTTTCTTTCTTAAATAGTTTCATTTACTCTCTCAATAGTTGCCATGGGGATTACATTTACAAACCTGCAAAGTGCATCACAATATAGTTGGGATTCATACCAAATTTAGTTCAATAGTGTGTGTTGTTATTATCATAAGCTACATCCTTACTCACTGTGCTCATTAACATACATTCATAATTGTTGTTTGATGCATTTGCCTTTTTAATTGTGTGGCAAACAAAAGGGCAGTTTTTAAAACCAAACATATAATAATAGTAGCTTCCATGTTTACCTGTATGCTTACTTTTACCTAGTTTTTTTTTTTCTTCATTCAACATTGAGATGATTTCACCATTTTATACTGCAACCTGAATTTTCACTTTACTATCACTACTGGTGACAAGCTCCAATATCTTTGTTTTATCTAAAAATATCTTAAATTCCCCTCCACTTTTGAAAGATAATTTATGGGATATAGAATTCTTAGATGACAGTCTTGGTTTGTTTTTTCTCTTAGCACTTTTAATGTATTATCCCACTGCCTCTGGCCACCATAGGTTCTGATGAGAACCTATGGCTGTTAATGTTATTGAATATTCATTGTGCATCATAACTAGTTGCCATCTTGCTGTTTATAATATTTTCACCTTGGCTTTGGCCTTTTGTAGTTTAACTATACTGTGTTTTGGCATGACTATATTAAATGTCAGCATGAACAGTCTAGAAGGGTTTTCTGCTCGGATTTCACTAACCCTTGTGGATGCATAGATCATGCCTTTTATTGTACTTGGGGAATTTTCATCCATTTTTCCTGCACCTTTCCTTTATTTATTCCTTGTAGGATTTCCATAATTTCTACGTTCATCCACATATGTATCCCATAGGATATTTCACTCTATTCGTTTTCTTTCATTCTTTTCTGTTTCTGTGCCTCAGACTATAATTTCAGTAGCCCTTTCTTCAAATGTTTCTTCCTGCTCAGACCTATGGACGCTCTCTAGTGATCTTTTGCCTTTAGCTATTCTACTTATGATTTAGTTCCTCTTCTATAATAACTAGTTCTTTATTATATTCTGTATTCAACATGAGTAATCTGATTTACTGTTGTTTTGTCCATGGTTCCTTCAACTTATTAGGCATCTAAGATTTAAAGTCTTAGTCTAGAAAATTAAATGTCTAGACTTTCTTCAAGATAGTTTCCATTATTTTTTTCCTGCCGAGAATTAGAAATTTTGAATACTGTAATATAGTGACTCTGGGAATCAGATTCTTCCCCAAGGATTTCTGCTTTTGTGTGTTGAGGAATGCAGTTGCCCATTTGTTTAGTAACTTTTTCCAAACAATTTTTGCAAAAACTCCCATTCCCATTTGTGTGTGGTCACTGAAATCTTCATTCCCTTGCCTCTGTACTTACAAAGCAGTCTGAGAATTTTCTAAATGCCTGGGAAAGGGTAGGGGTTAGGGGCGGAGGGAGGGGAACTGAGGAGAGGGGAAGAAAGAGAGGGGAAAGGAAAAGAGGGGAAAGGAGTTGAAATTCTCTCTTTTTTAATTCTTTGGACAGAGTAGACTGAAACATTGACCAGCCTCAATACTAATCCCTCAGCAAGTCATCAGTCAGAAAAGAATGCACAATCCCAGTTGAAGACAAAGTTTATTGCCTACCCTACCTCCAGCAGCAACCCACACCAAGAATGTGGGACTCTTCCCTAGAGCTGTGGCCTCGGGCTAGGATGGAAAGTGGTAGCAGCTGCACAGAACACCAAAATTTACCATCTGCTTCCTTAATCATTCAAACACTCCCCTAGATCTGCTAGGTTCATGAATTCTGTCAGTTTGCCAGCTGAAGAGTTGTTTGGAGAAGGGACAAATTCCTGGGGCTTCCTACTCTGCTACGTCCCATAACATGTAAATTTACATGTTAATCTACCTTATGGATCACTCTTCACTTTTTTCCATGGTTACAATTATATTCAGGTTATGCCTCTGTCTTGGAATAAACTTTGGTCATTTATACTAATCTGGACAATCACTCATTGAGTTTCTTGGCTACTCCTTTGCCTGTTTTCAATCTCCTCCACATATGTGTTACTGCTCACCTCCTTTCCCAGCCTTGCAACTCCAACTTCTCCTTCCTCTCCATCATGAAGTTACAATGCTTTGGGAACATCAGGTTTCTCAGACAGTGATTTTTTTAAATTTTTAACTATAGCTACATTTCCAAGGTTTACAGACTCCCTTTTATTCACTAAGTGGCTCCCTGAATTGATTACAGACCACTTATTTCCAATCTAGGGTTGTTTGTTTTTTGTTTTTTTTACCAGTCCTGGGGCTTGAACTCGGGGCCTGGGCATTGTCTCTGAGCTTCTTTTGCTCAAGGCAAGCACTCTACCACTTGATCTACAGAGCCAGTTTTAGTTTTTTTCCTATTTATGTGTTCTGAGGAGTCAAACCCAGGGCTTCATGATGCTAGGCAAGCACTAAGCCACTAAGCCACCTTCCCAGCCCTATAGGGGATATTTTGAGTAGCAAAGAACCAGAGTTCCCACAAAGGAACTTGTACATGCCAGTTAATCCTGGGTCTTCCTGTGGGACATGGTTTTAATTTCTGTTCCCCATTGAGGGGATAGTTTGAGTAGCAAAGAACCAGATTTACCACAAGGGAACAACTAACGCTGGGTCTTCCTGGGGGAAGCCATCCTGTCTAGGATGCCACCACTCATGTGTATTCTTACAAAACACACCAGAGCTAGTGGGACCCATCAATGACTTGTCTCTTTTGTGCCAGGTTCCAAAGAACCAACTCTGATATTTACTTACAGTTTGGGGTTTTTTATTTATTAATTCTGTTCCTACCTGACTTTATTTTACCTGCTATCCCGAAGTCTACTTATTCTCCTTTTAAAGTGAACTAAAAGCTAATGTTACTTATTTTCCTTCTTTTATACCTAACATTGAAAAACATTTAGGATTGAGTTTACTTCATTATAACTTTGACAGGACTCCTAGGTCTTGATATATAGTGTTTTCACATTGCTTTTTCTTTAGTTATTCAGCAATTGCAGTTTCACATTTCTCTTTGATTCAGATGTTATTTGAGAAATGGTCATACTTGATTGTTCATGTTTAATTTTCACACATGTGGAGCTCTTCAGTTTTTCTTTTGTTGTTGCTCTCTATTTGTACTTGGTCAAAGCAATGACCTGTATAATTTCTACTGGAGGAATTTACTGAAATTTTTTTTCTTGTCATGTTGCTTAATGAATGTAATACTTCTGTAAGTATCCATTTAGCCTTGGAAATTATGTGGTTTCTCAACCTGAAGATCACAGTATTTTTCATACAAACTGTTAAGTCTACCTACTGGTTACATCACTCAAAGTCCTCAATTCCTTACAGGCATGTCAAGTCCTTAAAAATATATGTCATTTTTATTCTTTCCATGTTTCATTCAAGTTATCCTTATGTTCATGCATGCAGTTGAAGGGACTGATGTCACCTGAGGCTTGATATTATTCTGAAATGTTATTTGGGGCAAAGAAGTACAGCTGGCAAAGGTCACCAAGTAAAGGAGAAGTGGCACATCCAGGAAGAGTGGCAGGAACCCCTCCACACCTGTGGATCCCCGCTATGGGACATGGCTAGGCTGTCAGCTGATTTTCTAGTTTCCCTTGCTTTGGATAACTAGACTACACCAAATTAAGGGAATTGCCACTGCTCAACATCATACCTATCTTCCCCAAAGCTATGAAGCTTTGGCCCTTGACCCCTTAGAAGCAGAACTAAGTAGGTGAAGAGGAAATTCCCAGTTTGGCTTTGCAAAGGCCTGCTTATTCAACTTGCATGTGTATGGCCTAGAAATTACTCAGGCTCCATGTAATGGAGGAACAACTTTATTTTTATTTTTCTAATTCCCTTCTCCCTTCTTCCAATCTCTATTAATCTCTGAAATCTTAGAATAAGTTTTACTGTTGTTATTTCTAGTACCTTTTCATGATTTGTGTTGAAATAGCAAGACATGCATCCTTAACAAAGCATAAAAACACAAATTAAGAGCCTGGAAGAATATCCTCACTTACCTGCCAGTCTGGAAAACCCAACATAAAATGTCTGATGATACTAGGCATCTCCAAGCACTGGGTCGGGGGTAAGGGGGGAGGAAGGGGGACACAGGAACTCCTGGAACTTGCTGTGGGAGAGAAAATTGGTATAACTACTTTGGAAAACAGTTAATGGACCTCATCCAGTAAAACTGAGCAGATGTTTCTCTTATTGCTGAAAAATTCTGCCACTAAGCATATAGCCCAGAAAAATGTATGCACCTATACTCAGAATTATATGCAAGAATTATCACAAAGGTTTCTCATGTTAGCCAAATACTGGGCAAAATACATATGACCTCTGCTAAGTTTAGATCTAGAATGTCCTCTCAAAGGCCAAGGTACTAAAATCTGGGACACTAGCCCATGGCACCACTGGGAAATGGTGGAATGTTTAGGAGGCAGGGCCTAGGAGGAGGCCTCCAGTTATTGGGAAACATGCCATCAAAATAGACTGTGGAATTCTGGTCTCTTCCTATCTCCCCTTCAACTCTAGGGTTGAGGTGAACAGGCCTCCTCTACTCCGTGGTCCTGTCATGATGTTCTGTGCCCCCACAGGCCTAAAGCCAGGAGGCCATCTAGCCATGGACTAGAACTACTGGAACCATGAGACAAAATAAACCTGCCCTCTTTTAAATTGATTATCTTGAATATGTATTACAGTAACAGAAAGCTAACACAGTCATCAAAAATAAATAAAATAAAATAAATAAATTGTATTCCCAGGGTGGAATCCATAGAGCAATATAAATCAACTACAGCAATACAATGCAAGTACTTTTCACAGCCCAGTAGAAACAGTAAGCTTCAAAAGAAAACAGGAAGAACTACACACAAACTCCAACCTAAATCCTCTCTCTACCTCCTCTCTCCAAACTCCAATCTTCTATACCTCATTGCCCTCTTCTATACTCTGCCCACTTAGATTTCAACCCCAACATATACCATCAGATGTCTGGTCTCTTCCTTTAAATCTGCTCCTCACATATCTTCTATAATGAAAATTCCAGCCTTCTAGACCTTCAGGCCAATTTTTTTTTTATTTTTTTACTATCCTTAAGTAGTTGTATGAAGGCTTTTCAATTCATCTTGTTAGTTTGTGAGTACAACACATCTTGATTGTCACCCCTCTCATCATTGTCTCCCATCAGTCCCATTCTTCCCTTCAATTTACATTTTCACATGTATACATTGAATATTATGGCTGTGTTTATCTACTTTCTCCATTTATCTATTCTCCTCTCCTAACCCCATCCACCCCCAGAAACATAATTCAAACTTCCTGGTATTCATTTTGTTAAACTATAAGTTAGCTCTTTCAAGGAGCTACACCACTGGAATCCTCTCTTGCATATTCCATACTTTAGTTAATACATTTGTGTATAAATGTTTATGACCCATATATGTTTAGATATATATTTATAACTTAGATCTAACTTCCACATGTCAGAGAAAACATGCATCCTTATTCTCTCTGAGCCTGAATTATTTCACTTAACATAATTATTTTCCAGGTTCATCCATTTCCCTGCATATGACATAATAGCATTCTTCCTGATATATTAGTAAAATTACTGTGTGTGTATGTAACATTTTCTTGATCCATTTGTCCTTTGAGGGGCATCTGGGCTCTTTCTGTAACCTGACTATAGTGAGTAGTGCAGCAATGAACATGAGTGTGCAAGTGACTTTGCTGTGTCCTGACTTACAGTCTTTTGGATAAATGCCCAAGAGTGGTATTGCTGGATCGCAGGGTAGTTCGGTGTTTAGTTTTTTGAGTAATCTCCAGATTACTTCTCATAGTAGTTGCACCAGCTTATTGTCCCATCAACAATGTATTAGGGTTCCTTTTCCCCCACATCCATGCCAGCATCTGTTGTTTACCTTTTTGATGATGGCCATTCTTACTGGGATGAGATGGAATCTCAGTGTTGTTTTGATTTGCATTTCCATTATAGCCGGAGATGTGACATGTGAAGCATTTCTTCATGTACCTATTAAAGGCTAAAAATGTTGATGTCGGGGCTGGGAATATGGCCTAGTTGTAGAGTGCTTGCCTCACATACATGAAGCCCTGGGTTTGCTTCCTCAGCACCACATATATGGAAAAAGCCAGAAGTGGTGCTGTGGCTCAAGTGGCAGAGTGCTAGCCTTGAGCAAAAAGAAGCCAGGGACAGTGCTCAGGCCCTGAGTCCAAGCCCCCAGGACTAGCAAAAACAAAACAAAAACAAAAGCAAAAACAAAAACCATTGATACCATTCTTTCTTCCATACCATCATGTCCCAGCTCCACTTCAAAATCTACCCAGAATCTCACTTCACTGCTGAGCACTGGTCTCAGGCAGCATTTGCAGAGGAGCTCCACCAACACAGCAAGATTCCCTGACCCAGTACAAGACACTCTCAACAACTCAACTCAAACAACTGTTCAGGTCCTGCTCCAGAGCCTTTGCACCTACCCTCACATGTACCAGGAACTTTCTTGGTGCTCTGGCACATTCTTCAGATGTGGGTTTTACATTGAGCCTTCTGGGACTACCCTGTATAAAACTTCCCCCTTTCTCATTCTCCTGGCATTCCTACTTACCATTGTGGATTACATAAGAAACAAAGTGAACACTCACATGTGTGCGAAGCACTGCTTATTTTTTCACAACACATGTCATTGTTCTTACAGTAAGTGACTTACTTAACTACCACTTCTAAAGCATGAAGGCAGAGAAGTTTTCCTGTTTAGTGGATCACTATGTAACTAGTGCCCAGAACACTGTTCTTGTAAGCTCCCATGAATCTATCAGGAAAGTAGCATTGGTTTGAAGCCCTTAGAATGGAGTTTGGGCAGCCTTGTGAAGCAAGGTGACCTGAGCTGTCTGTCCACATCAACCAAGTGCAGGCTGACCTTGTGAACTGGGTGGACTGCTGATTCTGGAAAGAGATTTAGAAGCATTGTGATCCCACATGCCGCCATTACTCAGTCCCTGTCTTAGGGGACAGCTTGACCTTTGCTGAACCTACCACAATTCTTGACAAACAACAGGTAGTTAATACCTTCTCCCTGCTGTGTGAACTGCAAAACTTGCCACCATCCTATAATCCTACCTGAGATCAAGACATCTTGTATTGAGTTGCTACAGATTGAAATCCCAAAAGAAATGAACATTTTTTTATACTCAATCAGGTTGGTTTTCTTCATACTGAAGATGTGAGTGAGCTATGTCAAAAAAACATAGGCATACACACCTGTATCTTCCCTGAAATATTTTTTTCAGAATTTATCAAATAAACATCAATTGCATTGACATTGATTTGCCTAATACTACTGATTTTACTTTATAATCATGAGACAATTGGCAAACTAATTCTGTTATTCCAATCTTTTTGCGAGTGGGTGCCAATACTGGGACTTCAATACAAGGCTTTACTCGGCATTTTCACTCACAGCTGGCACTCTACCACTTGGGTCACATCTCCAATTTCAGTGATTTGTTAGTGAAATATCCTGGATATGTCTAGGATTTGGCTGCAGTTGTCAGACCTGAGCCTCCTGAGTAGCTAGGATCATGGTTATGAGACCCCCACAAGCACCCACCTGTAGTCCCATCTTAATTGCTAATATTAACTCTCAGATCATATATTACACTTCATATATTAAAGAGGTTACAGGATTGCTTAAAAAAAAAAGAGTTAAAGCAGCTGCAGGATTACCAAAGCAAAGGCCAAAGAGCTGATACAGATGCAGACAGATTCACTGAAGATGGCCAAATAAGATATTAACATAAAAAACACAGTCACAAAGCTGTAAGCCCCAATGTTGTTAAAGCATAGGAATGATTCAGGACCCAGTGCTGGTTCAATGCCCAGAGCTGATTCCAGGTACAGAACAGATTCTGTAATGAATACTTTAACTGCTTTGCACTGATTCCTTACATGGACCTACATATTAACTAAAAGTAGGATAAAGCTTGGCATTTCAGCCTCCTTTGTTTCATATCTGTGTCCTTTGCCCTGAGATATTCTGCCCTACAATCACTTTACAGTCATCTTGGAATCCAGGAAGGAGCAGATTATCTGCCAGGTGTAAACAACTTGTTATCCTGATCAGGCTTCTCCCTCCAGTAATAAAGCAATAGCAACCTCCAGAACCCCTCCCAATACAAAGACTGAGACCACTGAAATACACCCATGACTAGGATGGTTTAGAAATAGCTCCCTCCTCGTCCATTGTTTAGTTAAACCTATAGCTCATGTATGTTCTCCCAAGATGGCAGAAGATGAGCTTCAATGCTGTTTTTCCTTTCTCAGTCCTCCACCATGTCTCTTTAGAGAGGTGAGTGACCAGAACTGACAGGTGGAACTCCTGAGGTTTGGGCCTAGGTATAAAATCTTCAGTTTCAATTCAAGACTTATGGGATCTGGACTAACAGAAATGTGACAATTTGAGTGAGTCACATCCAACAGACAGATTGAGATGAGCTGAAGCCCCGGGGCCAAGGTTAATAGTTCATCACCTATTGATCCTTGATGCATATACCAGATGGTCTAATGATGAATCAGTGCCCATCTGTTGTACCCCAGTGTTAGGTGCCCCTTCTTTTTTATGATCAAAGTCAGGGCTACATCATTTCTTGGTCTGGTCCATTGCTTAAATTATGGGCCTGGGTTTTCTGATATGGAGTTTAGTATACTAGTGAGTCCATATGTTCCTAATTTACTCAGAATAGTTCATAGGTGGTCATCTTTTATTTGCATAAATAAGTTATTTATCAATCTATTCCTTGATTTCCACTGGACAGATGGTGGATGTTACTTACACAAACAAGGTGTAGAGTCACTCTGCCTCAGATTGTGCACTCAAAAATGGAGCAAACTTCTGTTCTATGAAAGAGTCTCTCAGGGCAGAGCCCAGCCTAGCCATAAGGCTACTGTTCTACACAATAGGAAGTGATTTAGAACAGGACACAGCCTGATTGTATGGTGGACAACTCCTTTGTGGATATGCCATTCTCATCACCATGCCCAATCCAAGAGCACTGGTTAATTAAAGTAATTAACATGTCTTTTTCCACCCATTCTTTCTACCTGGGCTTGCCCACTTGCTTTCCAAGCCCCATCATTGGAACTTTGAGCATTTTTCAAAAGACTTCCTATAAGCTGCTACTACTGCTGCTGCAAACAGCTGTCTCCATGTGCCTGTGGGCCACTGGAGAGAATCCACCAGCAGAGCCCTGTAGCTGGGCACCAGCCACAGTAGCAGCTCAACCACCTGAGCCACCCTATCTCTTACCTCCCCCTCTGCTAGCAGACAAGGACTGCCCTCCCCCCTAGACTTCATCCAGTATCTGTTACTTCCCCATGCACTGGCTCCATCCCACGATGGGCTCCCTCTGGGCCCACAGTAGCTGTGAGCAGATGAAAGCAGGCATCCTGAGCCTCAGTCTCCATCAGAAACCATCTTAGTCATAGGCAGCTTAAGAAACTTTAGCAAGAGATACTTATTTCTCATGGCTTTAAAGGATGGAGGTCCAAAACCAAGGCACATTGTGGTTATGCTCCATGTAGACCCTCCTGCTACTTGTCAACAGCTACTTTCTTAAAATGACAGAAAAACAGAGAACAAGGAAGCTCTCTCGTTTTTTATTTTGTTTTTTTGCCAGTCCTGGGCCTTGGACTCAGGGCCTGAGTACTGTCCCTGGCTTCTCTTTGCTCAAGGCTAGCACTCTGCCACTTGAGCCACAGCGCCACTTCTGGCCATTTCCTATATATGTGGTGCTGGGGAATCAAACCCAGGGCTTCATGTATACGAGTCAAGCACTCTTGCCACTAGCCATATTCCCAGCCCTGGAAGCTCTCTTGTTATCTTCCTTAGAAGACATAATGCCATCTTAGAGGCCCTGTTCTCATAACCATAACCAGTACCAATTATATCCCCAAGGCCCTACTGCCTAACACAATTATATTGGGCTTCAAATATAAATCTGGGGAAGGGGAGAAAATATAGTCTCTGTAGGAACTCTGGGAAGGGCCCTTGCATTAGACAGGCACCAAGCCTTCAGCCAAGGACCAAAAGTCCCCAGCTCTGAAGTCAGTGCAGACTGTCTTTGTTTCAGATGGTCTACATACTCTGATGGGCACACAGTGTTTTGACCCTGCCTGACATTCAGAGGCAGTGTCTAAAGAGCAGCTCTTAAGTGGCCTTGGCTGGAGCAAGAGCAAACATTGGGCATGGGAAACAGAGACAGGACTAATGCTACAGTCTGACCCCTATGTCAGGAGAATTGGCTCTAGGCCTGTGACTGGGTCCTGTGCTCAGTGAGGGCCCAGCAGGGGTTCTAGAGGTTTGGGAAAGGGCAGCCTGGTGGCTGTGTCCATCCTAGGTTGAGGCAGAATGTGACAAGCAGTAGGCTGAATAGAGGAGAGTCAGAGCTCAGGCTGAGGGGCAGAGGGAGCAAACACCCACTGCTGGAGCTCAGAAGTGAGGAAGGATAGATGGGAGAAGAAATGAGAAGTTTGTTTGCTGAGTAGGGTTGGAAAGAGCAGGAATGTGGGGAGAAAGTCAGACTTGCATTTATAGGAACCGGTAGCAGAGGCATTGATTGAGAGGGCTGGAATATGGGGAAAGACACTGGTGGAAGAGGTATTAAGTTGGACAGGCCTGTGGAAATTCCAGCAGAATAACAGCAGGCAGTGGAGCTGTAGGTCTGGACACAGATAAGTGACCAGAACTGAGGCTGGTGTCCTGGGGATACTGTGCCTTAGAGATAAAGGCAGGTCACAGGGCAGCAAGGATCAAGGGTCACACAAGGACCTCAGGGAAGAGAGGGACTGGCAGGAAGAGAGATATCTGAGGCCACAGCAAAGCTACTCAGATACTGCTGTCAGTGGGCTCTTGCAGGCAACCTGCTCTGGAGCATCCTGTTGGATTGACTGACCACAGCCCCTGCAGGAAGAAAGTAAATGGTCCTAACAGGCTGGGTGTCACAAGTTCTCCCCTTGCCATGTGATCTGTGCTCATTATGGCAGTTCTCCTACTTCTATCTTTGCCTGTACTAGCCGCTGGCATCACTATGCTACTTACAGACCGAAACCTAAATACAACGTTTTTTTATCTCCATGGCAGGCAGAGCTACATCTTTTACATGCAAACTACAGTTCCTGGGAGCAGATCCTTCCTGTAACAAGAGCCTCCCTGGGCCTTGGTTATGCCCCTGCCTCTCCTTTAGACATTAGGCAGTGGCACACTCTGCTATATCCTCAGCATCTGTGGCTTGGTTCCACCATCTCCACTGGTTCCATCATCAAGCTCCCCTCCATCAGCAGGCTGAGACACTCCCCAGCACTTCCTTTCCACACAAGGCAGCTCTGGTCAGACAATGGAGAAAAACATGCCTAAGCCACTGTATCAGGAGCTGAGACTACCCTCTGCCTGGATGGCTCACTGGAAGGCCTCACTGGAGTCACAAAAACACTGTTGTGCTCACAGCTATGGCTCATGACATTGGAGGAACACAGATCACACTCCCCAGAGGCACAGGGTGTGGGGACAGTACTCAGAAGGCAGCACCCAGGGGCACAGGGTGTGGGGACAGCACTCAGGGGGCAGTACCCAGAGCACAGGCTATAGGGACAGCACTCAGGAGACAGCAGGTACAGGGAAGCATGACAGCCATTGGCTCCCTACAGTGGAATTATTCATTTGGTTTTGTGGTTACTGAGGCTTGACATCAGGGCCTCCTCCTTGCTCAGCTTGCCTACTCAGCTGGTACTCTACCACTTGAGCCATGCTTCTGACCCAGAATTTCTCTGGTTAATTGGAAATGCAGTCTTATGGACTTTTCTGCCTGAACTGGCTTCAAATCATGAGCTTCCAGAGCCTGAGTGCTTGTGAGCACCCCATTGGGTCAATGATCGACTTAACCATACAGCTCCAGCATGATTAACTCCAGCATGATTATTCCAAGTCCAGCCACAACTCCTCCAATCAAAACCACACATTTTGCAAGACACTAACAGGATATGCTTACCTGACCAAACTGATACAGGTCCAAGGCTTCAGATACACGAAAGCACTGCTACCAAGGAGCACAGTACCTGGTCTTAAAGGTGATCTCCCAGGGGCTGACCAAGGACCCATCCTATAGACAGGCCTTTATGTGGAAAGTTCAGGCTCTGAGTAACCAAGGCTGGCTGAGTTAAGCCTTTCCTGGCCAGTGGCAAAAGGAAAGCTCATTGTAAGCGTAAAGTACTTCTCAAGGCTCAGGTGGAGCTGTCAGCTGGGGCTCTAGGTAGGCAGAATGGTACAAGGAAGTTATCTCTGTGACCTGCCTCCCATTGCTGTAACCAGTACCTCAGGTAAATCCACTTAACAGAAGGAAATGTTTATCTTTCATGATTGTTTCAGGTTTCAGTTCTTGGTCACTTGGACCTGTCACTTTGGACCCATGGGAGCACATCATGGCAGCAGTATATAGCAGAAGAAGCCTCATCCATGGCCAGGAGCAAAAGACAGAGAGAGAGGTAATGACAGCTACATCCCGCCTCCATATACCTAAGACTACTAGGCCTTACCTCATGTGTGTGTGTATGTGTGTATGTGTGTGTGTGTGTGTGTGATATCTGTGTGTATGTATATGCTTGAACTCAGGGCCTTATCTCTCCCTTCACTTTTTCCACTCAAGGCTGGTGCTCTACCATTTGAGCCATACCTCTACTTCTGAATCTTTGCTAGTTACTTGGAGATAATACTTTCATGGAGTTTTCTGCTCTGGCTGGCTTCAAACCCCAATCCTTATATCTCAGTCTCCTGAGGATTACAGGTGTGCACCACCAGTGCCCATCTTAGGCCCCATCTCTTAAAGTTCTACCACTTCCCAATGTTATCAAGCTGAGGACCAAGCCTATAATACTTGGGCCATTGGGAAACGCTTCAGATCCAAGCTGTAGCAAAGGGAAACAGGTAAATGGTCAGGAGCAAAGGAAGTTCTTGAAGAAATAGGACTGATATACAGATCTGTTAGTGTGTGTGTGTGTGTGTGTGTGTGTGTGTGTGTGTGTGTGTGTGTGTGTGTGTGTGTACTGGGGCTTGAACCCAAGGCCTGGGCACTGTCCCTGTCCCTGAGCTTTTTTGCTCAAGCCTAACACTCTACCACTTGAGCCACAACTTCACTTCCAGGTTTTTGGAGGTTATTTTAATTGGATATAAGAATCTCATGAACTTTCCTGTCAGGACTAGCTTCAAATCTCCATCCTCAGATCTCAGCCTCCTGAGCAGCTAGGATTGTAGGCATGATCCACTGACACTGGCAAGATCTGCTGTCTTTTTATGCCATAGAATTAGGACACCTCTGATAGACTCAGGTTCACTGAAGGAAAAAGAGACCAAGTACTCCCCCAAGGGCCTCCCCTAGAAAGAAGAAGCTGGACAATGAACTGTGCGCAGGGCCTGAGAGCTAAGGCTGAAAGCCAGCGCATCTCCTTGGCCTGTACAGATAGGAAGTTGAGGTGTTCTGTGGGGAGAGAGAAGAAATGCAGAGCAGTTCTGCCAGACCAGCTGCTGCACAGGTGAGAGGAATGCAAGAAAGTAAAGGCAGGCAGGACAGGCTGGCCAAACAGCCACCAGGTAGAGTGGTAATAGTACGTGGCAAGACCAGGCAGTACATGGGACCAATTTCTAAATGCAGGCCCATGGGGTAGGGAAGGATGTTTATATGAGCAAGGAAAGAGACCTCATCAAGAAAATGTGGGACTGGAAATCCTAATAAGATGATGGAGGCTCAAGCTCTTGGTTGGAAAAGTCAAGTGATGATCCATTTGCACACAGCTAGATAAATAGGCATAGTACTTCCTCCTCTAAACATGCATCGTAACAGTCCCAATATCCTGTTCTCTACTTTCAAAGACCAATTCCTATACTCATCCTGAAGCTAGGAGCTGGTGATTCATGCTTGTAATCTTAGTTTACTCAGGAGGATGAAATCTGAGGATCAAAGTTCAAAGCTGGCCCAGACAGGAAGTCCATGAGACATTCATCTCCAATGAACCACTAACAAGGCAGAAGTAGAGCTATGTCTCAAGGGGCAGAGCGGTTTGAGTGGGAAAAGCTAAGGACTAACACCTAGGCCTTGAGTTCAAGCACTAGTACCTCCATAAAAAATAATAATAATAATCACTCAGATACTTCTGGTAGTTAGGTGCCAAGACTGAGCTGGGCAGGGTTGGACTAAAGGTCCTATCGTCCTAGGAAATGCATGGTTGACAATAAGAAGCCAGAAGATGGAAACTCTTAGTCTATACTTACAAAAGAGAAGGCCCTGCCAAAGCTAACCTTCCTCACTTCCCAAGTAAGGTAAGCAAGCTCTAACCCATTCAAAGAGTGCCAGACAGGATGTCCCAAGGGACAGTTCCAATGTCACCATGCCTCTAGCTCTCAGAAGTCTTCCTTGGCACCTGCCTTGTCCCCTCCAGCAGGGCAGTGGGACACCTCCAGGAGATAGCACACATGTCACAGCCACACTGCCATATTTCTTACTTTACCCCCAGGCTGGCATTTACCCACCCAAGCTGCTGTTTATCTATCAGTAAAATGGATAGAATAATATCAGTCTCACCAGGGTGTTATTTATACTTATTTATTAATGCTGGCAATATACTCAGAGCCCTCCAGATTACAGCAATAGATCATCAGGAAATATTATCGTATCCTGTTGCCATAGAAATGGTTCCTTTCTCCTGGCTTCTCCCCAGTGCCTGTACTACAGCATCAGGCTCTGGAGGTCTGGGTAGTGGAGCCGAGCCGTACCAACTGGGGCATTAACACTAACAACAGTGATAATTAAATTACACAGAGAGGAAGGCCATGAAATATGTATGGGAAGAAATGGATTTGATTCATTTAGGCAAATGGGTATGTTTTCCCATTAGAAATGGCTCCCTAGGGCCTGTGGCTGGCTTTCAGCAGTACTAATTTCTTTAGACAAGGCAGGGGATGAGGAGATTCTGATAGAGACTAAATCAGGGACAGAGATAGGCCGAATCCAAATACAGTCTTCCAGAAAGCACAGCTGTTACCCAGGTGCCTCCCTGTGTTAGGATTGCACAAGAGTCAGCTAAGCTGCCTTACAGCTTCCAAGTCGTCCATTCTATAACCTCAGGCAATGCTGGGGGAGGCTGGAGTCCCAAAGAGGATTGTCACACAGGCTGGAGGAAACAGGAGTGAAGCACTGGGCCCAGCCATGATCCTTGACAGAAATGGGATCATCGACTTCTCAATGCCAGTGGGACGCCAAATTTCAGGCTGAGTCAGAACAAGTCTCCATGTGCGCATAACCATGCTGTCCCATGGGAATAGGCAGAGGCATCTTGGGTCAGCCCAGCCCCAGCCAGCCTTCCAGATAGCCATTTCCACTCTGAGGGTCCCTGCCTCTCTGTGCCTGAGGTCAGGGACTCAACTCCCCTCGTCCTTTCCTGTCCAAGATGGGGGCCAGCCTCAAGCACACTCTCTGATCCCAATAACAGAAGTCATTGCCCTGTTTGCTGCTGCTGGCCACCTTGGGCAGAGCCTGGGAGGAGTGGGATCCAGAGGCCAGGTCCATGATGGGAAGAGCTAGGACTCCCCAGCTTCTCACCAGACAGGAGGAAGGGACATAGAAATATAGGGTCCCATTAACCAAGACACATTGTACTTATAAACTGATTTGTTGAATTAAAACCCCTTTGTACAATACTTAAAGATAATCGTGTGTGTGTGTGTGTGCGCGCGCGCGCGTGCGCCAGCTCTGGGGCTTGAACTCGAAGCCTAGACACCATCCCTGAATTCTTTTGCTCAAAGGCAGCTCTGTACCACTTGAGCCACATCTCCACTTCCGACTTTTTAGTGGTTAATTGGAGATTATGAACTTGCCTGCCCAAACAGAGATTCTCAGATCTCATACTCCTAAGTAGCTAGGATTACAGAAATAAGTCACTAGAGCCTGGCAAGACAATACTTTTTTATATTTTTTGGTCAGTCATGGGGCTTGAACTCTGGGCCTTGGCACTTTCCCTTGGCTCTTCAGCTCAAGGCTAGCACTCTACCACTTGAACCACAGTGCCACTTCTGGTTTTCTGGTGGTTAATTGGACTTAAGAGTCTCACGGATTTTCCTGCCCAGGCTGGCTTTGAACTGCAATCCTCAGATCTCAGCCTCCTGAGTAGCTAGGATTACAGGAGTGAGCCACCAGTGCCCGGCTAAGACAATATTTTTTTTTTTAAACAAAAGAGTGCACTTCTGCCTCCACTCTGCAGCAACACTTCTCAAACTCACTTTTGCACACTTCAGGCCTCAGGATCAGATACAAAGGACAAGCACCCAGGCGAACTTCCAAGGCTCCTCTTCCTAATAGGAGCCTCCTCTGAGCAATAGCCACCCTCTGCTGCTTCACTGAAGAAGAAACTGGTTTGCTACAGGATAAAGCCATCTTTTTCTGTGCTGTGGTCTGATTCCATGATCCAACAAAGTCTTGGGAAAGGTCTCCCTCCAGGACCTGTTGTTAGGACATTGTATGAACGCAAATCCCCACAGTAAGAACCCAAACAAGCGAGACACTGGGCTTACACCCCTAATCCTGGCTACTCATAAGGCTGAGATCTGATGATCACCAATTGAAGCCAGCTTATGTAGAAAAGTCCATGAAACTTTTATCTTCAACTAATCACCAAAAAGCAGAAAGTGGAGCTATGGCTTAAGTGGTAGAGCATTAGCCTTAAGCACAAAAGCTTAGAGACCAGGCCCTGAATTCAAGCCCTAGTAGGACCAATACATACACACACACACACACACACACACACACACACACACACACACACACACAGAGAGAGAGAGAGAGAGAGAGAGAGAACAACTAACACTGAGTAACATGTACTGCACAACTCTTGTTTACCCTATGGAGGGCCTTGAGGCAGTGTTGCTACTCTGCCCACTTTACACATGAAGAAACTGAGGCTCACAATTGAGTTCTACTTCCACAATGTGTCAAACGGGTAAAACTCATGCCCAGCTCAACCTTCTTTTTTGGAAAGACTGGTATCCTCAACAGTGTTGTTCATTGTCAAGGTGTTTGCTATAGTTTGGACCTATCCCTTGTTAGGAATAAAGTCAGTGGTGGTCCATTTTAAAGACAAGACATTTGACTAAGTAGAAGATTACTAGGAACTTGCTTGCATAGCAACTCTCAGATCTCACAGATGTGAGAATATTCATGCATTGGAAAGCCCATAGATAAACAAAACAGACTTGGGGGGGGGGGTTGATTAGCAAGAGGAAAAATGTACCACAATAAAATAAAAAAATATGTAGAAACTATGTATGTGCCCAAAACAAAAACAAAAAACACCCACATACCGAGAGGGCTTTCCCACCACAAAAGAACAAATTGGGAGCAGAGCCGGGTGGGGGGTAAAGACAGACAAAAACCCACTTCTAAAATTCAACCACCTCAAGATGTATATGCATTTAAATTACCCAATAAAAAGCAATGTAAGTCAGGTGACATCCAAGACAGAAGGTGAACCACATATTTCTCATACCAATGAATTGAGATCTTTGATAGTGTGCCTGCTATCAGTCAGACATCACCTCTCAAGACTGACATCTCACCTTCACTATACTTCTCATACACCACCCTTTGAACTAGTACAGATGAGTGTGTTTCTCAAATACCCCAAAGACCTATATATTTGCTAAAGTCTTGGCTCCAGCCCATGCAGCTATTGGAAGGAGGCTGAAATATAAAGAGATAGGGCATACTGGCAAGAAGTTAGGTAAGGAGGTGGGGCCTGTTGGCAGGAAGTTAGGTTATTAGTGGAGCATACTTTTGGAGGGGATGTTGGGATCCCAGCCACACCTCTCTTTCTTTTGCTTCCTGGCCACCATTAGGTGAGCAGTCTAGTCCATCCCACACTTCCACTATGAAGCACTACCTCACCCTAGGCCCAAAGCAATAGGACCAGATAACCATAAACCAGAACTGTGAGCCAAAACAAATATTTCCTCCTTTTAAGTTTATTATCCCAGATATTTTGTTACAGAAATGGAAAACTAACCCAGTATCCTTGGGTAAATTGCAGGCATACAGCCATGTGTGCCTGAGTGAGGGGTGGGACAGGGCCCTGACTCTGTGCTGGCTGCACCCCTTGTCCTCTCCCTACTCCTCTGGTCAAAATGGCCTCTTTTCTTCTGGAGCGATTATTTCTACCTCAAGTATTTAGGGGCAACATCAGACCAAAATAGTCCTCCACTTAATGAGGCCAGATCATGTCAGACTGGATCGTATCAGACATTTTAGGTCTTTCTAGAAAAGGTGAGATGAGTCCTTTTTCCTCTGTGAGTGTCTATAATGACTGGGACAAACAGCTCCTGGGTGCTGGAGGGAACATGCCCAAGTCATAAAGCAGAGACAAGGTTCTCTGATGTGCCTGGCACTGGACCTGTAAATGCCACAAGTAGAAGGGCAGAGGGCAGAGAAAATGCACCCTGAGGAGCTACCCAGGCTGCTTGCTACCAAGCATCCCTTGCCCAGGAAGTCTCCATGTTAGCAGTGAGGCCTGAGAAGCAGTGTGGGCATCATCCTGGGTGACTACCCACCCTTCTCTTGTGGCCCCTCCACTACATGGGCTGAGACACTACCTCCCACACTCACTCCTGTAGGAGACCAGTTGGGACTCCAAATTCCAGCCTCTCCCTTCCACCTCCTGAACCTTGGAAGTGCCCACTCACTTCCAGAAAGACTTCTTACAGCTCCCGAGTTAACAAGCAGGAAGGCTGGAAAGGTCATCTGACAACAAGCACCTCTGCAAAGGTCTTCCCCTACCACAAACCAGGCACTGATCTAGGTATGGAGGAGACTTGGGAACAAATCAAACCAAATCCCCGGTGAAGCTCACATCAGAGACAGGGATAAAAATAAATAAATAAACCAGTCAGTTGTCATGGTGTACTATGTGGGCAGTGGGCTGGGGCCATGTCAAAGGACTAATCAGGGAGTCCTTGACAAGGAAGCAACAGAACATAGCAGGCTCTGAGGTACTGTCTGTTGTGGCTGGGTAAAGGGGTGGGGAGAACACCTAGACTGGTGAGACCTGGAACTTTCCAGGTATTTCACAGTTGCCAAATCCCCAGAGTCCCACAACCACATGACAAGGGTTAGAAGCCCATTTTATGGTTGTGGAAATTGAGACTCTGAGATGTCAAATGTCTTTCTAAAGGTCATGCAGTACTGAGGGTGATCTAATTCCAGGTCTACCTGGTGCTATAATCCATGTCCCTGTGCACCCTACCTAAATCCTATGAGCCCACCTGCTCTATGATGAATCTGACCTCTCCCAAAGGCCCATGTGTGAAAGGCTTCATCCCCAGCCCTGGGCACTGTTGGGAGGTGGTAGTAGAACCTTTAGGAGTGGGGCCTAGTGAGGGGAAGTTAGACTATTGGAGCAAGACTCTTAAAGGGGATGAGGGAAAGTCAGATACAAAACCATGCAGATAGGGAAAGACAAGGGCCAGGAAAAGACAATGCCTCTTCTTAGGGTTCTTCCTAAGAACCCTAAAAGACAGAAAGTGCCTTGGTGAAGACAATACCCCTGAAAACCCTGGAGCAGACCAGAACAGGAGACGGGTACCCCTGCCCTGAGAGTGAGGTAGACAGCTATGTAACCATACACCAGAACAGGAGACAGGTGCCTCTGCCCTGAAAGTGAGGTAGACAGAGATCTAACCATACACCAGAACAGCTGAGAAGGAATATAAAAAGGAGACCCCAAACACTGCAAGCAGACTGCTGATTTCCAGGTCCTCTTCTTGCTCTCTTGCCCCCAAGAAGTCTATACTTTTCTTCTTGCCAGGGAGAGAGGTGGACAAGATAGGACATACAGCGGGCCCTCCCAGCCAGGTTCCTTGGTTGGGGAGTCTATCAATTGCCAGGAGCCAAGAAGCGGTTACATCTTCTTTGACACCTTACTCCCATTTTCAGATAAACTTCACCATGGCTCCCACTTCTCCTACCTCATAATTATTTTATTTGGTGAAGAAAAGAAAGAACCCAAGACCCCTAGACAGTAACATGGAATTGAGACACCAGCCCATCTTCCTTTCTGTCTTTGTTTCCCAACCACAAGGAGGGGTGAACCAACACCTTCCAATGCCCAGTCCCACCTTGCAAGCTGATCATCTCAAGTGTTTTGTCACAGTGACAGAAAGCTAGCCAATGAACCACCTCACTATGGACTCATCTACCAGGCCTTGCTGATGGTGCTCCATGGAATAACCACAAGAATGAACTTCAAAACACATACTCCCTGTGGTGTCTGGACATGATAGCCTCGTCTGATGACCTAAGAAGCGCTCTGATGACCTAAGAAGCATTCTGCCAGAGCACAGGTGGTCCTAGAGCTCTCTTCAGAGTAGGCTGCCTTAGGACAAGCAAGACAGTGACCTCATCATCACCCCTTTGCCCAGATCCAGGCCTAGCACAGGTATCTTGGTTGACCAGCTGGAGCTATACCACCTCATCTTGTATCCAATTTTGACCTACACCTACTCAGAGAGGATGGCACTGCAGGTGACCACAGAAAAGATGTGGGGATTCCTGAGGCTGCCTCTGCTCATCTCGCCAGCCTCCTGGCCCCTTGCCTCCACTCTGCAAGCTCTCCCTCATTACTTGCAAGAGACCAGTGCCAGGCGCTGGATATGTTTCCCTGTGCCTAGACAGCTCTGGCAGCCACTCCTGTTCCTGCAGCTCAGCTCACATGCTGTCTCTCCAGGCATCTCAAGGCTATCAGTCCCTTGTGGGGTGGCTGCTCATTATAGCTACCATACCCCCCCCCCGACTTTGTCCTGAAAATGACCCAGCCTGAGCATCCTGCATGCTCTTTTGTCAAAAAGCCACCAGCGAGCCCTTCAGGAAATATCTGGGGACGGAACAAAGCCCACTCTGCACATCTCCAGCCAAGTGTTTGCTTTTTCTGAAAGTGCTGCAAATCCATTTCCCTGACAGTGATGGGAATGGGTATTGTCAGTGGTGGGGAGAGCACATTATGAATGATTCCACTTGAGTCCGTTTTTAAAAGGAGGAAATCAATATGCTCTTCCCGGCATCGCCTGCTCCCCTCACCTGACCTCTCTGCTCGGGCTCAGCTGCTCCAGCAGCCACCCCCTGGCTGCCTCCTTCCTTCCTAGCAGGGGCCAGCCCTTTCTCGGAAGGACCACAGAAGCCTCGGGGAAGTGGGGCTTCTCTTCCAGGGACAGTGGGCTGAGGTAACTCCCCCAGTCCCACATGGAACAGTCAGATCCCTGCAGAGGGGCTGTGCTAGTCAAGTGTCCAAATGGGCCAAATTCTGAATGTGCCAAGTAGGGGCCTGCCACGTGTTGGGCATTGGCCAGCATCCTCATACACTGATTGCAAAACTCACAGGCTCACTATGAAAGACATCATCTCCAGTATCTCCCTTAACATCTCCACCTAACACATGAGGAAACTAAGTCCTAGAGCCAAAGTAAGTCCTAGGGACACACAGCTCATTTGGCAAAATTGGAATGTTCCATAGCCTGTGAGTGGGTGCTTACTGGGCCACAGTAGGGCTCAGAGCCATGTTCCCCCCTCCTTTCCACAGATTTCCCTTCTTGGGGGCTTTAAATCCCAGCTCAAGCTGGCTAGAGTCACTCACAACCTATGGAACCCTAGACAAGTAGCTTCACATTTGCATGCTACTTTGGTTCCACCTGTAGTGTTTGCACACCAGTACAGAGGCTTGAATTTGGGCCTCACGCCCTCACTTGACTTTTTCACCCAAAGTAAGTGTTGTGCCACCTGAACTATAGCTCCAATTCCAACGTTTTGGTTGTTAATTAGAAGTAAGGGTTTTTAGGGCCTTTCTGCCTGTGCTTGCTCTGAATTTTGGTCCTCCAATCTCAGCCTCCTGAGTAGCCAGTATTACAGGCGTGAGTTACCAGCACACTTCCACATTTATAATAGGCACCTGATGCACATCATGACTCCCACTTTTCTCTCGCTCTATCTACTTCTGCCTGTTTTCAGAGAAGTCAAGATCCTTTGTCCTGGGGCGGGGAATATGGCCTAGTGGCAAGAGTGCTTGTATCATATACATGAAGCCCTGGGTTTGGTTCCCCAGCACCACATATATAGAAAACAGCCAGAAGTGGTGCTGTGGCTCAAGTGGCAGAGTGCTAGCCTTGAGCAAAAAGAAGCCAGGGACAGTACTCACTCAGGCCCTTAGTCCATGGCCCAGGACTGGCAAAAAAAAAAAAAAATCCTTTGTCCTGATTGCCGCTGTACCCCTAAACAGCTTAGATGAATAATAGCAGCACAATTCGGCTCAGGCTCATGTGAAAAATAAGTTTTTAAGCCTGATTTACTGGCACATAGCTATATTCCCAGCAGGAGTCAGAGGCAAGAGAATTAGGAGTTCAGGACCAGCCTTAGCAAAAGATAGGAAAACCCTGCTCGAAAAACAAAAAAGCAAAACATATCTTCTGAGGGGGTGGCTCAAGTGATAAAGTACTTGCCTAGCATTCATAAGGCCCTGAGTTCAATTCCCAGTACAATGAGTAAAAACAAAAATATTCCATGAGAATTTCCTTAATTAAGTATCTTATCCCAGGTGGACCTTCTTTGGAATGAAAGGCTGAGCTCTGTGAGTCACGTCAGAATGCATGTGCCAGCCCCATAGCAGCTGACAACTCACATTCTAGTAACTTACAAAACAGAGTCAAGGCTTACACAGGAAGGACAGGCCTTCCCTCTCCTCAGTCCCAGACAGGAGCTACTCATTCTCCCCAGAATTGTGCTGAGCACTCAAAGGGTAGGAAGGGCTCTAGAAAGCTTCAGGTTAGAAATTAAACACCAGAATGAGGTCACTCTCCGGTCACCACTTCCACTGACCATTAAGCCAGAACCCGTTCCTCAACCCCAATCAACCAACCATGAGGAAACCTGAACACAGCTTTGCCCCTCCCCCTACCTCCACATACACAGAAATGAGAGAGAGAGAAAGAGAGAAAGCTCTGCAGACACAGTGAACAGCCCAATGGCTACCACACACCTCCACTGAACCCATTATCCCCAGAGTTTCCCATGGAAAGGGGTGCCCCAGGACAAGATCAAGGGGGCAGACAAGTGCTGAGGGCTCTGTGCCAGCTGGGAACCTGGTGCAGAGTAGGGAGATACCAGGCCAAAGGCTGCCCATGGGGTCTCAAAAGTCTGAACGGCCCAGCAGAGGAGCCACACGGACACTACACAGAAGAGGCTGCTTAGACACTCAGAGTAATCAGTTCTCAAAGGTGCTGTGTGTCTGAGCATCCTCTCCAGGACATTAGGCTCGGGGCAGCTTTGTAGGGACCTTACTGGCCAGTTCCATGAGTGCACACGCATGTGTATGTGTGTGTGTGTATGCACATGCACATGCACATGCACATGCCAGTACTTGGGCTTGAACTCAGGGCCTTTCACTCTGACCTCTTGCCTAGCTATTTCACTTAAGGCTGACACTGAGCCATACCTCCACTTCTGATTTTTGCTGGTTAATTGGAAATAAGAGTCCCTTGGACTTATCTTCCCAGGCTGCTTTGAACTGTGATCCTCAGATCTCAGCCTCCTGAATAGTTAGAACTGAATGAGGGAGAAAAGGGGAGACAGGCAGATATAACATGTGGCAGATAATACGTGTCTCACAATCATGTCACTTCTTGTTCCCATAGTGCTGCAGACTCCACTGTACTCCACTCTGGGATCTGCTAACACCCAGCCTTGTCAGCTTCAGTAAGTTCTGGGGATCCAAGAAATGCAGTGGTATAATGAGAAGAAAGACAGAGGAATGGGTGGTGTGGCTGGCAGGAATTAAAACTCAGAAGTCACCGCTAGTCTTGTGGCTTCATTCTCACATCCAAGCCCTACCAGAATCCAGACTTCCTAGGATTTCCAAGGTAGCTCAAAAAGGCTCTTCCTGAGTGACAAGGAGGGAGAGGGAACGACCCATCAGCCTGCTGCCCTCAGATGCCTTTCATTCAGTGGCTCTTCCTTCAGTGAATGAACTAGAGTCAGACACAAGCCATACTAGCCCCTCCCCTCAGACTGCCCCTGGACACAGGGCTGGCTCTAGCCCTGCAGCACTGAGCCTCAACCACCTTGGATTTCTATGGCCTCCCAGCACCAGATCTTGGGCATATAATGTAGAAGGAGCCTATGCCAAGAGCTGCTGTTGCCAGACAGGCCAGACATGACATCACCAGCATAGCGAGAGTGTCCACGAGAGGAGCAGGGCTGAGACCTCGGTAACTTTGGTTTCTACTCCACTAACAGATAAGAGACTACAAGGTCCCACAGAAGTCTTGACATGCCTCTTGTTAACGAGTCACCTTTCAGGAATTAGACCTAACTTCTTTCCTCTAGAGAAAAGTGAGGCCTGGCCACTGACAGCTCCCTAAATATATCCTCAGGAGCCAGCAAGGTACCAGGGTGGCCATCAGTGCCTGCATTGCTCCTTCCCACTCAAGGGACATAGTTTTGCTCCCAGGCCCTTCTGGGCCTCTTCCTCTGTACCCAGGCCTACCCTCAGTCCATCCAGCCCCCAACCCTCAAAGCACAACTTCCATTTTGACAAAACTAAATTGCAAGGCTAGGTATGCTTTTGTAGCCAATTATTTTGTTCAGTCATTCCTTGGCATCCTCAGGAGACTGGTTCCAGAACCTTCTACAAATAGCAAAATCTTCAGGTGTTCAAGTCTCTTATAGTATTTGCATAAAGCTCTTCCCATGTGCTTTCTATCATCTTTACATGTATTATAACATCTGCTAAAATGAAAATGCTGTGTACAGCCAGGCACCTATAATGCTAGCTACTAAAGAGGCTGAGATCTGAGGATCATGGTTTGAAGCCATCCTGGACAGACAAATCTAAGCTTATTTCCAACTGACCAGCAAAAGGCAGAAAGTGGTGGTGTGGCTCAAATAATAAAGCCTTGAGTAAAAAAGGTAAGCAAGAGTGCAAAGACCTGAGTTCAAGCCTCAGTACTAGATGGATAAATAAATACATACATTCATACATACATGCATCATATACCAAAATAAACAAACATTAAAATACATTAAAAAAAATAAATGTTGGGCTGGGGATATGGCCTAGTGGCAAGAGTGCTTGCCTGGTATACATGAGGCCCTAGGTTCGATTCCCCAGCACCACATATACAGAAAATGGCCAGAAGTGGCGCTGTGGCTCAAGTGGCAGAGTGCTAGCCTTGAGCAAGAAGAAGCCAGGGACAGTGCTCAAGCCCTGAGTCCAAGCCCCAGGACTGGCCAAAAAAATAAAAAATAAAAATAAATGTTGTGTACATGTACACTATATCTGTGTACATACTTGTTACTGTAACATGGAGGTCAGATCTGGCCAGCGCCATCATTGGCTGTTGATGGAGTCTGTTGAGACTCCATCTCAGATTAGTCAGTAGAAGCTGACTCCATCTTCACTAAGATCTCCCCCACCCTATCCAGGGAAGTTCCCTTTCGCTGTGATGAGAGTATATAAACAGCTTGACAACCTGAGTTGTGGAGTATTCAAGGTTAAATCTGTGCCCTCCCATGAGTAGGTGTATCCACCTGCATCATGTGAGCCCCACCAAATCCATGCACCAAGTCTAACTAAAATGATAGGTTGATTCAAACAGATACTGTGAGACAGATTGTAACCCCATTGGCCACCTGCATGTGGCAGGCTTGACCATAGGGTATTTGCCACCCGGGGCGCATGGTCCCAGCTCCAGAGTCTGGGATGTGGCCCTGGAAGGTCAGTATACTTTTTACTTCCCCAATAAATCCTCCTTTTTACTTGAGACTGTCTCTGAGTGGTGAACTCTTGGAGGGATGGGGGATTTCCCCTGCCTCAGACCCCATTACAGTTACATCATAATATTATTTAGAAATGACAAGGGAAGTTTGTACATGTTCCATATAAATATAACTTTTTTCCAAATACTTCTAATCTGACATTGGTTGAATCTACAGATGTGGCACCCACAAATACAAAGGGTAATAGATTTCAGGTTATGTGGCAGGAATTTCATCATGCTTGAAGAGCCAGACTTTGAAGTCAGGCCCCACTTTACCACGCGAACCCCACTTTACCACGCGAACCTGAGATAAGCAGGCCCTGTGAGCAAACCCAGCACAAGCTTATTAGGGCCCGGCTGGTCAAGAACTCTAACCTCTGGGAATGCTTAACTCTAACTGCCCCCAGAATGCCTCGAGCCCGGTGCCTCGAGCCCTGAGCCAATCAGATTTGTACCTGTGTCCTAATCTTGCTTGCTTGAACACCTGATTGCTGTAACTTTGTTTTTTGCCTTTATAAGCCCTGTGCAATCGCAGCTCGGGGCTTCCTCCTAACCTCTGCTGTGTTGGTGGGTAGGACGAGGCCCAAGTTGCAGCTCGCCTGAATAAAGTCTTGCCTTGCTTTTGCATTTCGGAACGTCTGAGTCTCGGTGGCCTTCTTGGTGGTCGTTTCGCGACTTGGCATAACATTCATCATTGGTATGCTTGATAAGCCTTTAATGGTTGCATTGCATCCCCAGTGTACAGGCCTGACATGTCCCTGTTGACCTGTGGGTCAAAGGCTGGCTGAGTGTGGGTAAGCTCCAGGAGCTCTTCGGATTCAAGGAACGAATTCATTAGCACCCACCTCACACTAACAAGATAAGAACATTCCGTTTTCTTTTCATTTTAAAAAATAACCTGACATTAGGACCAGGAAGTAAAAACTGAAAGACCAAAGTCATAGCTCCCCTCCCACCCCAACTGCTATCAGATGTCAAGTTACATGAATAGGAGCCATAAAGAGGCTGAGTACTAAATACTCTAAGATATAAAAGCTGGCATGGCTCCTCAAAAAAGTAAAGACAAAAAGAATGAAAGATGTGTCTGAGAAAAAAAGACCTAAGCTAAGTGCTGGTGGCTCACACCTGTTATCCTAGATACTCAGGAAGCTAAGATATGAGGATCACAGTTCCCAGTCAACCCCAGCTAGAAAGTCCATGAGACTCTTATATCCAATTAACCATCTAAAAACCAGAAGTGGAACTGGGGTTCAATGTGGTTGGGCACTAGGCTTGAGCAAAAAAGCTCAGGGACAGCATCCAGACCCTGAGTGCAAGCCCTACAACCACCAACAACAACCATAAAGACAGCCTAAAAGTCAGATATATGTTTTAGGTAGGCCCAGATTGAGGCCGGGTAGATAGGTGGGGAAGAGAGGGAAATGACATTATTTTTTAACATTACCTTTAAAACTACTAGAAGGATCAGACTAAGAGATTAAAACCAGGATGTAAACTGAAAAGGCAGATAAGATCCTTAGGAAGCATCTCTTTTCTATTGTCAAATGATAAAGTTTGAAGAAGATAGAGACTATCTACAATCTACCCCTCGTTCAAAATACCGGAAGGGCTACTTAACTCTGCCTTCTCTTTGAAATGGTAAAGATCTCTGAGCTTTTCTTGTTTAAGACAGAGGGAAGGAGAGAAGGGGACAAAGGAAGGTTCGATTCCTCAGCACCACATAAACAGAAAAAGCTGGAAGTGGTGCTGTGGCTCAAGTGGCAGAGTGCTAGCCTTGAGCAAAAAGAAGCCAGGGACAGTGCTCAGTCCCTGAGTCCAAGGCCCAGGACTGGCAAAAAAAAAAAAAAATTATAGTCTCCATCACTTTCCTGCCCTGGCTTGCTTTCAACAACTATCCTCAGATCTCAGCCTGAGTAGCTAGGATTACATACAAGCATGAGCCAGTGGTGCCCAGCCATATCCATATTTTGGAATAATAACTAGCACCCATCTTAGCCACCCTGAACCATTGTCTAAGGATTAGGAGTTGGTAATCTACAAGACCAGTTTCTCCAGTGTTTCACCAGTGTTTCTCCACCTCAGAAATAAAATAAAATACCCTTTGTCTCTAATAAATAAGAAATATATTAAAACATACACACAAAAATAAGAGTAGAAATAAATAATGAACTCACAAATAATAAACTCGCTATTCTCATTTTGGTAGACACCTTCCAGCCTTCTTTCCCAGGCATTATGTCTGCTCATTTATGAAGCAAGATTGCAATGACTGGGTTTGATTTCATGGCGAGACTTTGTACTTGAGATGCTGTGGTGAGCATTTTCTCATTTGAATTTATATATTCAGCAAAGCATTTAACAGCTGCCATAATCCAGATAACCATTCCCCTAATGGTAATACATCAAATGGTAGCCAGTATGGGGGCCTCTCTCTGGGCATGTGTGCCCCTGGGCAGATTTGCATAACCAGACTCTTTATGCATGGTCCCTACATACCTTCCTCAACATAGGAAACTGGGAAAGAGATAAGGTGGTGGAGAGACAAAAACCTGAGGACCAGGAAAGGGCTTGGAAGGAAATGAGAAATGCTCCAACCTCACCCCATGCTGAGTGACCTCTTTATGAGGCTGAGAACACTCCCCAAGGGAGTAAAGATGTCCCCAGGATGGCTCCTTGGGACCTGCCAGGCCACTGACTGGGAAAGAGCCATCACTCCTTTGGTCCTTGGTGGCTCCACCTGGCTCTGGCTGGGTGGAAAGACAAAAGCAGCCCTTTCTGCTCCCGGGAATACCTGCATGCAGCTCTGGATGAAAGTGCTCTCCAGGCCCTAGGGAGTGAATTCCATATCCCATACTAGCTCTCACCTCCTCTCTGCTTCTCTGCTGCTGGGCCTTGACTCCACGCAGCTGCCCTGTCCCTTTTCTCTAGCACTTCTCTGGGTGTCTCCCTTTCTCCCTATCTACTGAGATGACTGGCCTGGCCAAGATCAGCCCTGACCATAACAACCCATGTCGGGGTTTTTAGCCCCCCCCCCCCACACACACACTCCCCTGACCTGCGGGAGAGACTGGGAAGGCACCCCCTGACCAGACAAGCCAAGAAAGGAAAGGGTCAACAGACCACCCCCACCCAGCCCTCCCTCACGGGAGGACAATCAGACCTGTCTGGGAGTCAAGTCAGCAAAAGATCTCGTTTATTGAGGGTAACACATGTAAACTAATATAAGGCACAAGAGCCAATCAGATCAAAGATTGGCAGGAAGGGGAGGGGTGTTCGTGCACCTATCTAGGGACTGTAAGGGGAAGCATGAGCTGTCCATAAGGGCGGAAGAGCCGGGGGACCAATCCTAGAGGCGGCCAGATTTTTCTCACAGCCCACAGAACTGCCTCTGGGTTCAGGTGCCATCTTAGCCACACGTGGCCCCAGGACTGGAAAACAGGTGGGGCCAGCTAGTTGACTTCCTCTTTCTGATCCAGGTGTGTCCCACAAACCCAGAGCTGAAGGTACACTTAGGAGGAGCTCAACTACCCAACAGAATCATGGCAGGTGGACCAAGCAGAGACCATGGGGCCCAAGAACCAGCACTGAGAGCCAAGTCCATACCTAGCTCCTTACCAAGGTTGCGCTCAGGCTGGCCTGGGCCAAAGGGTGGTCAGGGCAGTGCAAGGTAGGACACCAAGCCCAGAAAACCCTACAGCCTTATGACAAGCCCCAGTCACAGAGGCCTTGTCACCAGGTTATCTTTGGCCTGAGCCTGAAGGAAGGGAAAGACAAGGAACAGACACCAGTCCAGACCTGGCAGGCCTTCGTGCCATCATCCAACAGAAATCCCAAGGAAGGTACTAGGGAGAGATGAAGAGGAACAGGGCAGGGAGCAAAGCAGAGAAGTCTCAGGAGGTCTGCCTGCCTCTGCCTCCACTGCAAACCAGAAAGCATCCCTTCCCAGGCAGCCCAGACCATTGTGGGACCCCTTTTCACATTAATGAGGCCACAGAGAGCCGCCAAAGGGGGAGCAAAAGATCACTGACTGGAGTTTGGCCCCGAGCAGCCATCATGGAAGGGAGAAGGGTTCTGCCTGACTGTGGTGTGAGATTCAAGAAGGGGACAGGTGCCTAAGTAGGAGCATCCCTGTCAGGTAGCAGAAGCCCATAGCCACTCCTCGGCGTGAGGTTGTGGGTACCATTAACGCGCCAACTGCACTAGGCAGCTATGACTAGAGGAGAACGCTCTTCAGTGCTGCCATCAGCCATCACACGGCTCACTCATTGCCTGCTTTGGGCTCTAAAATAACACATTGATTTTTGAGCCAAGGCTAAGTTTAGTTACAAGTGATGCTGCTAACAGGGGAAATATAAGTCATCATCATTAGAACTGAATCCAAATGAATGAGCCAGCCCTGTGCCTCACTAGGATTCGGGCTGCTTTCTTTCTTTTCTTTTTTTTTTTTTTGTCACAGTTTGCTGACATAGTTCTTTCTAATTTGAAGCAGACTGAGAGAAACCTTTTACCAAACATGACACATTACCATTTGGGAAATAATAAAGGAATTGATTATTCTGCTTATCTATTGCTGTTTTATAAACCATCCCAAGGCCTAGTGGTTCAGACATCTCCACTGGAGTCTCTCGCTGTCTGGGGCTCACAGCCAGCTTTCCGCTCCATGTGAGATTGGGGGCACCACTGGCACAGGCCCAGAAGGTCCCCACTCTCCTGCCTGGCATGTGTAGGGATGGCAGGGCCCTGTTGCTCTCTTCAGGATCTGCAGAGCTCCATGTAGCTTGGCTTCTGATGAGATGAATCAGTGACCCAGGACAGGTGCAGAGATTAAGAAGTGAGGACCCCCATGAAGCCTGCAGCAGAATGGGGAAAGGGCTCGAACCCCTTGGGTGTGAAAAACACTGAGAGAAGAGCAGAGGGAATCACGGCTTGAGGGTGGTGAGGGGCAGGCAGGAGGAGCAGTGTGCTATGTGGGGGGCTGGCAGCAAAGGTGCCCAGTTTCAAAGCGGCTGCAGGTGCAATGGAGGAGGTGCAGTACCTAGTTGTATACATACCTACATTTGCACACACATTCACACGCCTCACAAATATTCTCACACACCTCACATCTCTCACCAATGCCCGCAAGCATGTTAGCATTCCCTCCATCTCTGGTCCTCAGCCCCTCCCACTTCATTTTTTGGAGCAGCTTGGAGCCCCCAGCTGCATCAGCGGAAGGCCCCACCCAAGCCTGAATGCCTCCCTGCCCTAGAACTCTCCAGGATAGGTTTACATTCCCACTCTCTGCCCAGACCTAGCTGCACATGCAGAGTACCTCCACCTCTAGCCCCAGTGTTACAAGGATAAACCTGGATAGGGAGAGGCGCCATTGTTGCACTGATGGCCCCTCTAATAAGCCTACTTATAAACCTCGTTCTCCTGTACATGACTGTGCACACATGCTCTTCTGGGGTGGGTGTTTTCAGTACACAGTCACACTTGCCCACAAGCATTCTGACATGCACACTCACAGGCATTCTCACATTCTCTGTTGCTCACACCTACACACAGATGTTTTCATACATACTAACTCCCTCACACACGTCCTCATACTTCACATTTTCACACATGCCCTCATGCGCAATCTCTCATGGATGTTCTTACACACAAACTCAGGCCTCCTCACAGTGTTCTCACACACTCATGCTTCCTTCCTTTCCTCTACATACTCACACTCCCACATGCACATGGGAATCCATGCCTCCTCACACTCATGGTCATAGACATTCTCATTCACACTTCTTCACAGATGCTCTCAGACACACTCAAGTCACTCAAATCATGGATGTGTCTCCATGTTCTCCTACACACACTCATACGCACATCCTCACACCTCCCCACAGACATCTCACACATACTCAGGCTCACAACCATACACACAACCCTCTCAGACACACATTCATACACCTCCTCATGTGCACAGACACACACAAACATTCATACCTCCTCACACACATTCATACACCCCACTCAGAAACATGTTTTCTTATACACACTCGAAATTCCTCCTACATACACTCACATCTACTAAAGACATGCTCTAACACAGACAAACATATCCATCTCTCATATTCACACTCACATACACACACACACTCACAGCCAATATGGCAATGCACTACAAAGCTGTGGCACCTGTAGATTAACCACAAGAAGCATCTCAATAACTGAAGTGAGAACCAGTGTGGGCCAGGCCTAGACTAATGCTGGGAATTAGTGGAGAAGCAAGAAGCAGAATCTGTGGCAAGAGGGAAGAAAAGAAAGCAAAGGTGGTAGAGGGAGAGATGAAGGGGAGAAGAAAGTGCAGATTCCATGTCAGCCACCAATCCCACACCTTCCCTCTCAAGGGCGTGGTGTGCAACAATGGACTGGAAGCCACCAGCACCAGAGGCACAAATGACACCACAGGATGGCCCGTTCGCCAGTCTCCATTAGCTCCACAGTAAGTTTTCTTTTCTCTTTTCTTTTCTTTTACTTTTTTGCCAGTCCTGGGGCTTCAACTTGGGGCCTGGGCACTGTTTCTGAGCCTCTTTGTGCTCAAAGCTAGAGCTCTACCACAGAGCCACAGAGCCACAGTGCCACTTCCAGCTTTTTTTTCCTTTGAGTAGTTTAGGAAGTAAGAGTTTCCGGGCACTTTTCTGCTCAAGCTGGCTTTGAACCACAATCCTCAGATCTCAGCCTCCTGAGTAGCTAGGATTATAGGCACTGAACCACTAGCACCCAGTCTGACTTCTCCTGAGAAAATAAAAGACCTAGGAATCTCATAAGTGGCTGGCCTGGCACCCCCTAGTTTTCCCAGCCCTCTGTACCCAAATACCTGGAGCTGGTGAGCACCACACTCTAAATGTCATCTCACAGGGCACTCATCTCCGGTGGGAGTGTGAGATGTGGGAGAAGGGCCTGTCCCCAGCCACCTGGTCCCCCAGCCCATTCCTACTTGGGCTTCCTATGGCTTCTCCACAGAGTCTAAGGACTTTGAACATGGAGGCTGACCACCCAGGATCTCCAAATTCCTAGAACTAAAGAACCCAAGGCAACAAGTGGCCCTGCAGGACATGCTGATGCTCCCATATTCTCTGGATTCCAAGGCCCCATCTTGTCCTGCCTTCTAGGGCCCCTGAGCCTCCCATCACTTCCTCACACAGACTTCAGCCACAAGTGAGGAAGTCCTGCCTCCAATTCAAAACCATTCCCAACCTTCCACTAGAGCCAGTGGCTTTGAGCAATGATGACCACCAAATGCAGGCCACGATCAGACACCTAGTAGGTGCTTAGGAAATGACAGCTGCCTAAATTATTATCTTCAAAAAGAATCTCACATCATCTCCATACTGAATTTGGCCGACAACGTGCAGTGGAAGAGATTCGTTAGCTCTACCATATGTCCTAATTGGAACCATATCCTGAATCACTACCACTTGCAAAAAGAAAAAAAGAGAAAAAAGCTAAGCCGAAAAGGGAGGTGCAGTCTTGACTTGCTACAGACTGGAACTGTTACCAGACAAATGTCTTCCCCCTGGTTCCAGGATTACTCTTCAAATGCTTGAGCTGGTCTTTAACAATCAGCACAGCAAGGAACTAAGGGGACATCTAAACCCCAGCAAAAAATGGTGTAGTAACAGTCCTATTTCAGGCCATAATTCATTCAGTGAGTTCAGCAGGTATTTGGCAAGTTCTGAGCTGTATTTGTGGAGCATTGCCATGCATGTGGAAAGGGAAATAAGAGGTGAGACAGACAAGGTGTCTGCTCCAGGCAGCACTGGGCAGACAGCAGAGATCAACAGACACACATCCAACTGGAAGCTGGACAGAATGGTCCAGAAATGAAGTCATCAGCCAAACGTGAAAGAGGGGTTCTATGGCCTGGGGCAGTGCCTCCTCCTGTGTTGCAGAGACAGGATGTTACGACTTCAGCTCTGAGTTGGCAGCCAGTTGTTCCAGATCACATTCAGAAATGAAAGGCCCAGATGTTGATAAAGCAGGATGGTAAGAATGGCATCATTTATGTATGGCCTCTGGCTTGTGTTCAATACACTGAAGCAACAAAGGGAGGAATGAGCCTTGCATGCGCTCTCTCTCTCTCTGTGTGTGTGTCTCTCTCTCTCTGTCTCTCTCTCTCTCTCTTCCCCTATACCCCCTCCTCTCTCTGTCCAGGGGTTTGAACTCCTAGGCTTTCACTTGGCTTTTCTGATCAAGGCTGATACTTTACCTCTTTAGCCACACTTCCACTTAACAGTTTTTTGCTGGTTAACTGGAGATAAGAGTTTCTTGGATTTGTCTGCTGAGGCTGCCCTCGAACCACAATCTTCAGATCTCAGATTCCTGAGTAGCTAGAATTACAAGTAGCCATTGGTGGCCAGCTTATATGTATGGTCTCTGACTCATTTCCCCTAAGTGGAAATGAAAGGCATACCCCTCCCCCTGCCTCTGCCATGTCCTGTCACCTGACTTCTGTGTTGACACCCTGGCTGCATCTATCTATCTATTTACCATCTATCTGTCTCTATATCTATCCATCTATCTGTCTATATCTATATCTATCCATCTATCTATCCATCTATCCATCCATCCATCCATCCATCCATCCATCTATCTATCTCTATCCATCTATTTATCTATCCATCCATCCATCCACCTATCTGTCTATTATCTATGCAGCCCAGAAGAGCAAGGTTATTGTCTCACAGGAAAAACTTCTATCCAACAGCACATGAACCAATGGAAAAGTTCTACTCACCTTGCATTGCTCCCACCCAGGAAGCAGTAAATCAGGGCTGCAGTTCAGTGGTCCATCTCAAGATAGGTTCCCTCTGCCTGCTTCATGCTTCTGCCCCCTCACTTCCTCTCTCTAGACTTGTAGCCTAAAGATAGCACCTTTGGTCCAGAGACACAACCAGCATCATCCATACAGGAAGCATGTGGGAGGCATGAGTCACAGGACATCATCACTGATGGGATCTTCAAGGTCACCTTGCTCAGTCTCAACCTCTCCTTCTATTTTGTGGACTCAGATCTGAAGCTGAGGGGAGGAAAAGTACTTTTCCTAGACTACTGCTAGGATTATGGCTGAGAATCTTGTAATCAAAGACAGATTAACAAAAGAAAAATGAACAAATACATGTAATAGAAGTTGTACTTGACATGAGTGTTCACAGAGAAATGAAGACTCAAAAAAAAAAATAGGAAGTAAGCAGGTACCAATGACACATGCCTGTAATCCTAGCTACTCATGAGACTGAGATTTGAGGACTAAGGTTTAAAACTAGCCCAGGCAGAAAAGTCTGTGAAACTCTTATCTCCAATTAAACACCAAAAAGCCAGAAGTAGAACTGTGGCTCAAGTGGTAGAGTGCTAGCCTTGAACAAAAAGCCTCAGGGACATTGCTCAGGCACTGAATTCAAGCTCCAGGATCAGCACCAAAAACTGGGGGGAGGGTTCTTGTGATTCTCTATGCTGGGTTTAATGAAGAAGCTTGGGGGGATACAGAAGCATGATCTATAATAATAAAAGGGGTAAACAGCCATCTGCTCAATCTCTTCTCTGTGCCTTTTTGTTATCAATAAGGAACATTGTTTTCCTCCATATATAAGGAGGGTGTCTCTTAAATGAAGGCTTTATCTGGGGCAGATGTCTCAGATACCCAAGCAAACATTAAATTTAAAAAGAAGGAAGGGATGTAGGGAGGAAAGGGAGGGAGGGAGGGAGGGAGGGAGGGAGGGAGGGAGGGCAGCAGTAGATAAACTGGACTTCAGAGAGAAAGAATTCCTAGAGACAAAGAGTGGTGTTACATAACAATAAAAGAATCAAACTGCCTGGAAGACACTGGTCCAGAGTGAGTACACACAGCACAGCCTCGAAATTCAGGAAGCTCACACTGCTATGTCTCTCCAGCTCTAGAGCTCAAGTGAAAACAAAGCTACAAGTAGAACCATCCCCTTTTAGCAACTAGTAGAACCACTAAGCAGGAAATCAGTATGTATATAGAATTGTGAGCAGTATATCCAACCAAGATCTAATATAAAAATGTTGAATTCTCTACTCCCCAAAGAGCAAAAAACATATGTTAAGTAGCTATGGAACATTTATCACGATGGACCATATATTCTAGTCCTTAAAACAGATCTCAACAACAACAACAACAAAAAAGTTGTTTGTACCAGTGCTGCAGCTTTGAACTTGGAGCCACAGCTCCACTTCTGGCTTTTTTGGGAGGGGGGAGGGTAGTCTAGTGGAGATAAGAATCTGACAGACTTCCCTACTTGATTTGAACCACAATCCTCAGATCTCAGCTTTGTGATTAGCTAGGATTACAAGCATGAGCTACCAGCAATTTTTTTTTTTTAATTTCTGGGCGTTGATGGCCCATAACTATAATCCTATCTACTCAGGAAGATGAGATCTGAGGACTGAGCCCAAAGCTGGAATGAGCCCACATGTCCTTCAGCAGAAAGCAATTAAATAAATGGAAGTTGGAGCATGATAGAGCCTGCTACTCAGCAAGAAGGAGTAAACCCCATACACACCAAATGGATGGCTCTCCAGAGAATCTCTGTAAATAAAGAAAGCCAATCCTAGGCAATCCCATGTTGTATGACTCCATTTATGTAATGGGGTGGATGATGTAACACAGTTGCCTCTATGTGTCTTCAGGTTCTGCAATTCCACTAGCCTCCGTTGGAAACAGTTTTTTTGGGGGGTTGTTTTTTGTTGTTGGTTTTTTTTTTATGGTACTAGGATTTTGTACTTGGGACCCTATACTTGTTAAACAGGTGCTCTACTGCTGAGCCACACTTCCAGTCCTTTTTTTCACTGCTTATTTTGAGTTAGGGTCTGACTTTTTGACTGGGGAATATGCCTGGACCACACTCCACATATTTCATACTTTCCACCCCAGCTAGTATGGCAGGTACCCACTACCATTCCCAGTTTCTCCCACTGAGATGGAGTCCTAAGGACTTTTCTGTCTGGGCTGGCCTGGAACTGTGATCTCCCAATCTCAACCTCTCATGTAGCTAGGATTATAGGCATGAACCACTGGTACCTTGCTGGAGCACTTATTCGTGTGTGTATACCAGTCCTGGGGCTTGAACTCAGGGCCTGCCCACTGTCCCTGAGCTATTTTGCTCAAGGCTGCACTCTACTGCTTGAGCCACAGCTCCACTTCTGGGAGGCTTTTTGGTAATTGGAGATAAGAGCTGGTTTTGAACTATCATCCTCAGATTTTAGCTTCCTGAGTAGTAGGATTACAGGCATGATCCATCAAAGCCTGGCATATTTTTAAAAATACATCTGTACTGAATATGTACAGAGTTTTCTCTGGTCATTATTCCTTAAACAACACAGGATACAACTATTTTAACTGTCATAGACATAACAAGTAATCTAGAAATAATATAAAGTGTTTGGGGCATATGTGCAGGTTATTCTTTTCTAAGAATTCTAAGAATAGCAGGTTATTCCCTTTTCTTTTCTGTCTTTTTAAAATAAGGAACTTGATCATCCTCGGGTATTGGTATCTGCAGAGGTCATAGAAGCCTTCCCTGGGGATACAGAGGGACAGCTACAGAAATGGAGCGTAGATTTGTGGTTGGCAGATGTTGGGGATGGTGTGGAAGGGTTTGTAGCTAGTGTTGGCATCTGAAATGTCAACAGGCTGGAATTTGATGGTGCTAAAACTTCTCACCATCTTCACTGTAGGTAGATACTTGAACGATTCCACAAATGGTATAAGCACACAGATGCATGCACACAAAAATGTACACTCACACACAGTTATACCAATGAACCAAAGATGACTGATAAGTCTCAGACCTGTGTTATTTATTTCCTCACTGCAGGCTGAGTCCCATCAGCTCCAAAGCCCACTGTTGTGAAATTCAAATTTCACTGTTGTGAAATTCAAATCCTATTACTACAAAATAGATTACACAAATGGAAAAAAAAAACTAGCCATTTAGAAACTTCCTGCTTTGCCTACCCCAGGAACTTCACTCACCAGCTGTCACCTAGTAATAAGCTAGAGAGGCCCCAAGCTGCAGCCCCCCTTCAGATCCATCAGGCCAGAGACTGGCTATCTCAACAAATCTCTGCCCCTACCCCCTACCCCACTACCCCCTGCCTCGTTTCCCTTGGGAGGCCCCACTTTCCTTCTTCCCAGAGGCTGAAAATGCAAATATATTGCATATGGAGAGAAATCTGCCAGGAAGGACTTCCCACACATGTAGCCCTAGTAAAGTTTGACCTATCCATCTCTAGAACACACACACACACACACACACACACATACACACACACACACACACACACCCCACCAAGAAATGGGAACAGATCAGTAGGCTGTGCCAAGGTCACGGTACAGCAAGATACTAGAGGTCTGCAAGTGTTGCAGTGGGGTGGGGGAGGTCAGGCAATCAACTTTTAGACTTGATGCCAAGTCATCGTCCATAAACCAATTGTGTGTGTGTGTGTGTGTATGTTGTGTACACGCATGTGTGTGTGAATGTGCATGCTCTATGGTACTGGGGCTTGAACTCAGGGCCTGGGTTCTAGCTCAGCTTTTTTGCTCAAGGCTAACACTTTGCCACTGAGGTGGTTAATTGGAGATAAGAGCCTCAACACTTTCCTGTTAGCACTGGCTTTAGTAGATCTTGGCTCCTAAGCAGGGAGTATTAGAGGTGTGAGCCACTGGCACTCGGCAATAAATCAATCTAGATAAATCAATGTCATTGATCATGACAAGTGGTCATGATTTCTTACTACTTCGTGTGAATTTACAATTATCTCAAGAAGGAAATTGAATTGAAAACATTTAAGCCTACCCTACTCCTACTATGGCAGATGTAGGAGGAACAGGCTGGTAAGGCTTACTCCCCCTACTCCCCGGAGCCGCTCTCCAGGCCTCCTGGATGGTGGGACACACACACACACACACACACACACACACACACACACACACCACACACACACAGTGCCATGAGCCCTCTACAGAAGCTGGGGTCCAGAGAGCTATCTGAGGGGGACGGGAGGGGGGGGGCGGGCGGCAGTGGAGACTAGAGGAGGGCCTGACAGGAGTGGTGACAGGACAGGACAAGGGTACTTGTGGCTCCATGGATGGTGATCCTTCCTCTGCCTTGTCTAGGACTCTACCAGGACCACTTAGCATCCTGCACCAGAGAACACCCCTGCCCAGACCAGGGTGACCCCACCTCCAAAACAGTGGGTACACTTTTATATGCCAAGAGTCTAGGTGGCAGGCAGCCATAGAGACAAAGGACACCACAAAGAAACTCCAGGAAGGAAGATCTCAGAATTTCCCAAGCCTTGAGCACAGTACCTTGACAAGAGACCTCTCCAAACAATGCACAGCAGAGAAAGTCAACTTGACATAGCTAAGCCTGTTAACTTTCAGAGACTCTTCCTCCTGAGCAATTGCCCAACCAGACTCTGTGCTCAGGAAGATGAGCAGAGCCCCAAATCCTGGGGAAGCCTACCCCTGAGAGTACTCAGTGTCAGATCCAGAAGTCCAAGGCGTCCTTGGAAAGAGTCCCTGGCAAAGTGCACAGGCCTGCTGTCTTTGGCAGGCAAGACCTTGGCCATCCCATAAAAGAAATGCAAATCAAAACAACATTGAGATTCCATCTCACCCCAGTAAGAATGTCATATATCAAGAAAACTAACAATAACAATTGTTGGAGGGGATGTGGCCAAAAGGGAACCCTACTTCATTGTTGGTAGGAATGTAAACTGGTTCAGCCACTCTGGCAAGCAGTATGGAAATTCCTCAGAAGGCTAAATATAGAACTCCCCTATGACCCAGCAGCCCCACTTTTGGTTATCTATCCAAACGACCACAAACAAAATCACAGTAATGCCACCAGCACAACAATGTTCATCGCAGCACAATTTTTCATAGCTAGAATCTGGAACCAACCCAGATGCCCCTCAGTAGACGAATGGATCAGGAAAATGGGGTACATATACACAATGGAATTTTATGCCTCTATCAGAAAGAATGACATTGTCCCATTTGTAAGGAAATGGAAGGACTTGGAAAAAATTATACTAAATGAAGTGAGCCAGACCCAAAGAAACATGGACTCTATGGTCTCCCTTATTGGGAATAATTAGTACAGGTTTAGGCAAGTCACAGCAGAGGATCACAAGAGCCCAATAGCTATACCCTTATGAACTCATAAGATGATGCTAAGTGAAATGAACTCCATGTTATGGAAACGATTATTATATCACAGTTGTAACTACTTTCAACGTCCCATCTGTATCTGTAGCTTCTATTATTGATGATGTTCTTGTATCACCTTCCTGTGGTTGTACCTACACTATCTCTGTGATCTTATCTGAGTATATTGGAAACCGTGTATACTGGTATTAGAACTAGGAAATTGAAAGGGAATACCAAAATTGAGAGACACAGGGTAAAAAAAGACAAACAACTACAAAAGCAATACTTGCAAAACTGTTTGGTGTAAGTGAACTGAACACCTCATGGGGGGAAAGGGAAAGGGGGAGGAGGGTGGGGGGTATGAGGGACAAGGTAACAAAGTACAAGAAATGGGGCTGGGGATATGGCCTAGTGGCAAGAGTGCTCGCCTCGTATACAGGAGGTCCTAGGTTCAATTCCAGCACCACATATACAGAAAATGGCCAGAAGTGGCGCTGTGGCTCAAGTGGCAGAGTGCTAGCCTTGAGCAAAAACAAGCCAGGGACAGTGCTCAGGCCCTGAGTCCAAACCCAGGACTGGCCAAAAAAACAAAACAAACAAAAAAAAAAAGTACAAGAAATGTATCCAATGCCTAACATATGAAACTGTAACCTCTCTGTACATCAGTTTGATAATAAAAATTTGGAAAAAAAAAAAAAAAAAGACCTTGGCCATGCCCACCATGGCAGTGTCTGGTGCAACGTAGGTGAGGCTAATCCCTTATGCTATAAAATGAAATTCACAAACTCATAGAGGAGAACAATGGTAGCCAGGTCCCGAAAGGGAGAAATAGAGAGTAACTGTCTACCGAATACAGAGTTTCTGTTTTGTTGTTGATTATTTATTTTATTTTGTTTTGTTCCATCTGGCAAGCTTTTATTTAAGCGCAATGATGCAAGGTCGATTTTCGATCTTGTTAAAAGCAGCCATGCCCATCGTCTGTACATGACCCTCTGATGCAGTGATCTGCTCCTGTGACTTAGCCCTAAACACACTTTCAGTGCAAATCTGCTAAACATTTTTGCACCTAAAGCCAACTAGGCAACCCATACTTCAAACATTGCTGGTAGCCACATGTTCAATGCAGCAACTACATTTGGAAATAAAAATAAAAGTGAAAAAGGAGGCTGGGAAATATACTCAGTAGAAGTAGTAGCCTAGCAAGCACAAGGCCCCAGATTCCATCTGCATCACCATCAAATAATAAAGTAAAACTGAGAACCACAGGCTAGCCATGGCTGGGCTGCCACCTCTAGTGTGCCCAGCACCCTTCACCCCTCTGGCAGTCCCAGAGCCAAGCTTAGAGAGCCACCCTAATCTATATGCTAATTAGCCCATGCAAGAATTACAGGGCTAATTAAGCATCTCTGCCCTCCCTCCATTTTATCTGCCCCGGACACAGAGGCGAGAGGTAGAAATCACAATCTCTGATCAAATTAGCTGTCCATGGAACACTCAGCTTTGGGCCTCTCCTCTCTGCAAGACATCACAAACCAGCTCCCGAGTTAATCATGTTTATTTTACAAGCCACCAGGGATTTAGAAAGTGATTAGAAATCAAACCTAGGAGCTGCCAGCCCCTGCCCCCTCTGCTATCAACTTCCTCCTGCAATGAGGGTGCTTTCTCCCTGATAGATGGCCAACCCACATCAGGCTTAAATGGCTGTCCAGAGGTTATGAAGGTGAAGAGGGTGGGCACTCTCTCTGGCTCTTCCATACATCCTCACTACCCAACATCCTAAGGCTTTGTGCTCTTCAAGAGGCAATAGCTTCTTTGATGTTTCTTCTCTGTTGTGTGGCCCCTGAGCCTACAGTTTCTTATTTATGAAATGAGAGGGTGGTATCTACTTAGTCATGTGGGACTGAGATATACAATGAGCTTACCAGGTGGCCCTGGGCAAAGGTACCAGGAATGTCAGAGTTTTGTTTTCCTTTCTTTTAGCCTATTGGGCACTTCAGTCCCTATTACTGTACCTGTCGCAGTCCAACTCACAGCAAAACCCATATGTGCCCCCCAAGATCCTCCCGTGAATTCAGCATGCATAGCATGCACAGGGAAACTACCCAATGCTACAGAGAGCGTGTGCTGGGGTGCTGGGACACACACCCCTACATTCTCTAATAGATAGCACTGGACACTAGGAGACATCTATAAGTACATGTTAAACAGAAGAACTGAAAGACATTCCAGGCCATTAATTCCAGGCTCCGTGAGTAGATGACAAGAGAGGCACTAGCCTCTGTACTGTTGTTAGGAGACATAGCTAATCAATCCCAGCACACACACCCTGCCAGGGCCAGGCTAACCTCAAAGCTTCAACAGAGCACCACAAATTGTCTCTACCAAGCTGTCAAAGGTGGCCAATTCACCAACTCAATTTAGTCACTAACTAACTGAGTCCTGGAAGAGACTGGGACTTAGCAAAGCTCTGTGAGTTAGCTGGAAACAGGACTGAACCCAGAGAAACCTTCAATACTTTTTCCACATACATGTGTACATTCATGTTGGCCTCCTGCCCTGCAATAAGCCCGCGCTCAGACCTTTCCCACAGGGAGTCTGAATTGGGCATGTGGTAGGCATAATTGTTTCATGGCCCCTGAGATTACTGTTTGGTGTGCATGTCCTGCCCAATCCATATAAAATCTTGAATTTTATATGATGGGTTCAAGTCATGTCATGTGGCCTAGCTGACTTGAAGATTAAATTGTCCTGTTGGGCCTGACCCAATCACACAAGCCCTAATACATGGTAGCTTTCTTTGTGCCATAGCAGAAGAGCAAGCTGCAGCTCAGAGGCTCAAGGAGGACTTACGACACTTTTTCTGGCTAGAAGATGGATGTGGAACCAGGCAGCCTTGAGGATCTGAAAGCAGGCCTGCCATACACATCCCCTCAGTGACACCAATGCCCCACCATGGCAAGGAGTCCTGCAATAAGAGAAGAGAGCCAGGAAGAGGAATTTCCCCAAGGCTCCAGAAGAAACCACAGCCCTGCAAAATCCCGATTTCACCCTTGTGATCCCCTGTGCAGAGAACCCATAGTTATGGTGTGAAGCCTCTGATGAGAACAAACGGTACTGTCAGTTAGGTGTTGCTTTAAGCTGATGAATTTGTGGAGATTTTGTTACGCTGCACAGAAAACTCACACAGGTTGAGGATCCATTATCCAAAAATCTTGGGACCAGAAGTATCTTGGATTTTTCTTCAGAGTATAGAATATTTACATTTACATATGAGATATTAATAGGATGAGACCCAAGTGTAAACATCAAATTCACTTACATGCAACCTTTAGATTTTATACATTTTTTGTGCACCCAGTAGAGAACCAGGGATGGCCAATCACACCTGCTCTCAGTTCTTTCACAGCCTGCCATGAAAATGACATCTGTGTTAGTCAGCTTTCTATCACTGTGACAAAATATCTAAGAAAACTAACTGGAAGGAAGAAAGCTTAATTTTTGACTGGTGGTCTCTAAGGCTTTGTCCCATGGTTGTTTGGCCCCATTGCTTTAGACAAAGGACAAGGGAAACATTACGATGGAGAGTGTTGTAGAGAAAGCTGCTCACCCCATGGCAGTCAGAATGCAGAAAGCAAAAGAGAGTCAGGGGCAGAGTCTCAGCATCTCGCACTGGCATGTCCAGTCACTTGTTTCCTCCCACTAAGTTCTACCTCCTTGAGGTTCCAGGAGCCCCAACAGGTGGTGAATCAAGCCTCTACCGCATGAGCTTTTGGGAGACTTTTCATAATGACCAAGTGTGAGAGAGGAGATAGCAGCAGAGGTTAAGACTGCAACCCATTTTGGAATCTAAAACAAGATGGGGTGAGGATCTTTGAGGATCCGTGAGGACCCTTGCCATCCCAGGCTGCAGTACAGAGGCAGTGCTGCAAGGAAGCGGCTTATGGTACGACCACTTGGTAAGCTCAGTGTGCACCTGAGGACCCGTTCAAGCACGAGCCACAAAGCTGTGATCCTCACTAGGGTCACTTAGGAAGGAGCACAGTAATAATTATGCCGGGCAATTGATGAAGCTCAAGTTGGTCTGGGGAGGATAACGCAGGACAGGCAAAGGCAACCATGATGGTCCTGTCATCATGGGGGGAGGGGGCGCGGGGACAACAATAATACAGACCAGCACTACCTCTTCACTACATGGAAAAGCCCCATCTGCACTTGCAGGCTCCCTGTCACTCACCACTCTTCACAAATGTCGATCAGACACCAGCAACCACTGAAGACATCTTCCAACAGAAAGAAATAAAAGCAATTGTAAAAAACAGAATGAAAAATAAAACCAGGAAGAATAGAGTTCTATGAAAGTAACATTTTGTTTGTTTGTTTGTTTTGCCAGTCCTGGAGCTTGGGACTCAGGGCCTGAGCACTGTCCCTGGCTTCCTTTTGCTCAAGGCTAGCACTTGAGCCCCAGCGCCATTTCCAGCTTTTTCTATATATATGGTACTGAGGAATCGAACCCAGGCCTCATGTATATGAGGCAAGCACTTTACCACTAGGCCATATTCTCAGCCCTGAAAGTAACATGTTTAAAGAGCTCTTGTAACTTAACATTATCATGGCTAGAGTAAGTAGAACAAAGAGACAAGAAGAATATGGGATAGATCCTCAAAACCCCTGGCAGGAATTTTGAAAAGGTTGCTTAGAAAGGAGTTGGAATGGCATTAGAATTTTCAACCACATGGCAGAAGCTAGGAAATTGTGGGGTCATGCCTTTAAAAATATCAGGAAAACAAAACTGTTGTGGAATCTAGAACATAGTCTACACCCAGCAATGGGGTATTCATGCTGCTTTTCAACATCCCAAGCTTGCCTTCCTATTTAAAAGAGTACAGCCAGGTACCAGTGGCTCACACCTGCAATCCTAGCTATGCAAAAGGAAAAACCTGGAGGGTCATGGTTTAAAATTAGCCCTGACAGAAAAGTCTGAGAGACTCCACCCCCCATTAAAACAGCAAAAAAGTCAAGCTGGAAACATGTTTCAAGTGGTTGCACACCCACAAGGAAGCTGATCAGGAGGCCCTAAGTTCAAGCCCTGGTACTGGCACAAAATAAAGTGTACTCAAAAGGCTGAGTAGGCAAGATTTTAGTTCTCACATAAAGCTGTTTTCACACAAAGCTTCCCAAAGTCAGTTCTTGTAAGAAAGCATCACTTCCTAGCCAAGCTCATTCTTGTAATACTTGCTGATAAGGAAACTTAGATCTGAGTTGTGGTTTGAAGCCAGCCTAGACAGGAAAGTCCATCCAGGAGACTTATTTCTAATTCGCTGCAAAAAAACAAAAGTGGAGGTATGGCAGTCTTAAGAGGAAAAAGTCAATCAAGAATGTGAAGCTTGGTGTTATACTAGCACAAAATTTAAGTTTTAAAAAAGGCACTTCCTTTAGCAGGTCTCAAGTTCTCTCTGCTGCTTCTTTGGTGTATCGCCAAGCAAGGGCAATGGTGGCTTCTTTCTAGCCCACTCAGCCTGGAGGGTAGAGTTGGTGGCAGCATCCAGTGCCCCTGGGGCTTTTATAATGGCAGAAGCAGCTCCAAACTCAGGATGTAAAATTCCTGAGAACCTGAGAGCAACAGCTCTCTAGCAGCATTGGTTTGTTTTGAAAATCACTACCACTTCTTTATAGGCCCTCCAACAATGTGATCTACCTGCATTAAATACTGGCCCTCTGATCCAGGGCCTCCCAATGGCCTTTCCCAGTCCTCAGTGACAAATGCTAGGCTCCTGCTTTCAGAGTCATACACCCACTATGGTGTCCAGGAAACTATCCTCCGGTATAGATTGTGTGTCTAAGGCAAAGCTTTTCCACACACCAGCCTTGGGCACAGAGACCCTTTAGCTAGTGAGTGCCCAGGGCAGCAGCATGCACCTCTGCCCCATCTGAGATAGGCAGCTGACCTGAAGCGGAGGTCTTGGTCTTCCTCCCTTCCTGACCTTACCATCCCTGTTCACTGGAAGTAGTCTGCTCCTCTTCCCTTCCTCTTCTTATCTTTCCCTGTTCTCTTCCTCCTTGTCTTGCTTTGGTTTTGTTTAGTTTTGGTTTTGCTTGTTTGTTGAGATGGTTTTGTTATGTAACCCAGGCTTATCTCAAAATGAGATCATCCTGCTCTTCCTTCCAAGTCCTGGGATTATATATAGGTCTGTGCCTCCTTCCTCCCTTCCTTCCTTCCTTCCTTCCTTCCTTCCTTTCTTTCTTTCTTTCTTTCTTTCTTTCTTTCTTTCTTTCTTTCTTTCTTTCTTTCTTTCTTTCTTTCTTTTGTGCCAATAGTAGGGCTTGAGATGGAGGCCTTTAACTTAGCATTTTTGGCTCAAGGCTGATGCTCTACTACTTAAGCCATACCTCTACTTCCAGTATTTTCTTAATGAATCACTTTTACACCAACTCATTTCTCAGCAGAGTCTATTTGAGAGGAATATTTACAGATTTGCAAAGGCAGATTTGTTACCTCACTGTACCTGTTCTTAGAAAGCTATTACAGGATGTATTTTAGGAGAATGGCAGTGTAGAGTAGGGAAGGAAGTCAAGAGGCTGGAATCAATCCCAAGGAAATCACACAGAAACCTGAGACCACAAGCCCCCAAAGCCAAGAAGCCCATGTAAGAAGGTCCAGGAAAAGAGAAAATTCTAGAATGGCAATTTAACTGTATTGATTCTCACTTAACTGATCTAAAGAAGTATTTAGAAAAGAAAAAAAAAAACCAGAGATGGGCATCAAGAAATTCAAATAAAGGAGAAACATTAAGCCCAAGAAAATCGTCATCCCCCCACCTTACCTAGAGTAAGCACAATTTACTGTCATCGTAACAGCAACACAGACTGTCAGTTTAACAAGTTGTGATCATGGTGCAATGAGGATGTGGAAGGGCTGAGGCAGGAAGTCCGTGAAGGCCTAAGCGCTCACTTCACTGCAGCCAGGAGACGATGCAGAGAATTGATAAATCACAAAAGAGCTGCATCAGCACATTATTTAGAGAGATGGAAGTAAATACTAGCTGTAAGCATTGCTGATGGAAATCCATTTGATATAAATATGTCCTTTTAATCCTCATTACGTTCAAAGGAATGAGGCACAGCCTTTAACAGAACACACACACACGCACACATGCACACGCACATACAACTGACATGCTGAAATGAGGTTGGAAGAATAAGAATGAGGAAAACAGGCAGAAAATCCAGATGTGTGTGAAGACAGGTGTTCCCCTTTTCCCCAGAGCCACCAGGTCACCACTGAGGACTCAACAGCCACACAAAAGGGAACACTCGTTTGGTAAATGTGTGTTGATACTGGGCTTGAACTCAAGGTTTTGTGTTCTCACTTGGCTTTTGCACACAAACCTGCTGCTCTACCATTTGAGCCACACCTACACTTCTGGCTTTTTGCTGGTTAATTAGAGATAAGAGTTTTAGAGACCTTCCTGCCCAGGCTAGCTTTGAACCATGATCCTCAGATCTCAGCTTCCTGAGTAGCAGATATTACAAATGTGAGCCTCTAATACCTAACTAAGCAAAATGCTCTTCCTGGAGAACAGCTTGATATCTCTCTATCCCCAGCATCATCAGCCACTGCGGTCCTGGATTTCACATTAGGATATGTCTGTCAGAGCTGAGATGAGCTCTCTCTACTCTAAAAGCAGAGGCTCCCTGCCATTCCTGCACACCCCCTATGGAAGATGGAAGACATAGGCCAGCCTTCAATTCCAGTTGGGTGGCCTTAATGGATGAAAAGGTCTAGAACCTCAGTTACCACATATTTTAGATGACAAAAGCAGCCACTGTCTTTTGCTCCAATTTTCTTTTCTCTCTGGAATGGCTTGCTTTGTCAAAATAACATTGTACCAATGTTGAGTCTAGACGTGGGGAGCTCATCAGTGTCATTCTTGCCACTTTTCAAAGCCTGCTACTGACATGGCAGCGAGCCCAGCTAGCCCTCTGGGAGAGCAAGATGCATGGCCCAGACCCTATCATCCAGCCAACAGCGCATTTCCAAACTTGAGAATGAGACAGTTGTGGACCAACACACTCCCATTGGACCCACCAACTGACCAGAAGTGTGGGAGCAGTCCCTCCTGAGACTAGCCAAGCCCAGTCCAAAAGACCCATCCAGCAGATGCTAAACAAATGGTGGCTATTTTTAAGGAAAAATTTTGTTATGCACTAAGGAAAATCTGCTTCTATAGAAAATGGCCATATAAATGCTTAGTTCTCAGGAGTGTTAGGGTGTAGTGACAGAATATGAATCACCACTGCTCACAACACTCTTTACCTTTCAACTCCATCTCCAACACCTGAATACAAAACATGACAGTCTATTACCTTAAAGCTTTTCCTTGAGGGACTGGGAATAGAGGGGAACAGACAGGAAGCAAGAGACACAGGAAACCCCCAACTCAGCCTTCACCGACAGCCTCATGTGGCTCTGGAGCTGGAGCCACGAACTCAGCCTTCACGGACAACCTTGTGCCGCTCTGGAGTCTGAGCCACACCACCAGCTGGCAAAGCAACAAACAACTCTGTTTTGCAAGCAGTTCTGAAAAGTCAGATGTTTAACACAATAATGTGTCTTGGTTTTGCATTCTCATTTTCACATACATAATCTGCCTCCATCTCCCATGACCAGGACAGCAACCCTCTAGTGAAGTTTCATCTCTACCACCTGTGCTTAGGATCCTAGGCCAGAAAGGACAGAAACAAATCCCTGGCCCCATCATACACAACAAGGGTATGCACAGCTGACAGACCTGCCAGCCTTCTCCTGGTCTGCAGGAAAGAAACAGATGATAGAATGGAAGCCTTGGGCTCTCTATACTGTGCTCATAAAGTGTCCTTTGCTTCCATATGACCCTGACCTGTGTTAGTTAGCTTTTTGTTGCTACTGCCAGATTACCTGGCATAAGCAACTTCAGGAAGGAAGGACTTATTTATGCCCAGACCCTCAGAGAGTTCAGTTCCTGATTGATGGATCTTATGCACTTGGGCAGAGAATCATGGTGGCCAGAGGATGCGGTGAAGGAGTTTCTCAATGGGGACAGGAAGCAGAGAAGAATTATAACAGGAAGTGGCTAACCCCCTAATAAGGACATGCCTCCAGTGACTACTTCCCCCACCTAGACCCCCATATTCTACAGTCTGACACCTTACAAATCCCATTTGAATATGAATCCATCAATGAACTAATCTAGTTATTAGGTCAGAGCTCTCGTGACCTGATTGTCTCTGGTAATGCTCTTGTAGACCCACATGGTAAAACACCCAGATGTGTGTTTTACTGATCTTAATGTTTCTTAATCCAGCTACTAACAATCAAGATTACCCATCCCAACTGTTGTCCCACAGTAACAGCAGCACCATGAAGGGTGGACAGATAGTTCCAGAACCAGTATCTGGAATACCAGTGCCTGTTCCCCTTCTCTCAGCCTCCCTGGTTCTCTCCAGAGCCCTCCAGTGCTTAGCCAGCACCCAGTCTATATGACCTCAGTGGCCCTTGTAACAATACACAGGGAATCCTCAAGCCTATGCAATGCTTTGACTTCAAGTGCTCTGCAAGACATCATGACATAGTAAGGCTCTGGTCCCTCACACCCCCACCAGAAACCATTGTTTCTCCAAGGCCCAAGGGGGACCCAGAGGTGGTGACAGAGGCCTAACCTCCAGAATTTCAGGACATAGCCTTGATCCACATTGCTCTCCAGTATCATGGGAGGAAATGAAATAGATGAGACCCTCTGATAAGCTATGGACAGGGGCTCACACCTGTTCACACTGCCCATTCTCCCCCATCACCATCACCCCCAAATGCCACTACCAGTAATAGGCCATTATGAAGAGATCACCGGAGTGCTTTGTCCTAAAGCCCCTTTATCCTTCTCTCACTCAGCTTCCCCTTCATGATGGATAGCAAGAGCCATGAGCACCACATGAGCTTCACCCCTCACATAACATGGCACCAGGATTGCTCAGGTCTTCTAAGGCCCTTCAGAGTCCATGAGCAACAGCTAAGAGAGGATACCAGAATCACACCCATATTTCCATAGAAAACAGGGTGGAGTAGAAGGGCACAGCTCTTCCGTGATGTGGATTCTAAAATAGAGAGTCATGCTGCCTTCAGACTCCCTTTCCCTAGTAATTAGGAAAGACACACAGAGAAGTTCCCAACAAGCTGGCCAGGGAGGTGGCACAGCCATGCTGACATTGCCCCTCGCTCCAGGCCCTGTGCATGCCACCCATGTCAGCAGTGCCAACTCACAACCCCAAAAGGTCTGCACAGGACCCTTGGTCCCCTCTTCCCCATGGAGGGTCAATGCCCACCCCCCCCCCTCGCTTTCAGCGGCCAAGATGCTCAGCTTCACTCTAGACGGCCCTCTAAGAAGGCTCAGCTGCTCTCACAGTGCCTGTCCCACTGTGTGCCACCTCTCTCCCCCTGCCACAGTTTTTGGGTCTTATATGTCTCCCAAAGCTCCATAGCACAAAATCTTGATCTCTAGTTGTGGTGCTACTGCAAAGTAGTGGAGTCTGTAAGAGGGGAAGCTGGCCAGGAGGAAGTTGGGGCATTGATGACATGTCCTCGAAGAGGACTGGATCCTGGCCCTCTCCTTCCACCTTTCACCAGCACTAAGTGGTTCAGCGGTCCTATGTGCTCCTGCCATGTGACCTCACCTCAGGCTCAAAGCACTCAGGCCAACTAGTCATGGACTGAAACCTCCAAAACTGGGAAACAAAATAAACCTTTCCTCTTGGTAAGCTCAGTGCCTCAGGTATTTGTTACTGTGATGAAAACCTGCCTGACGTCGTCCCCTACAATCTGGAAGCAGGAATTGTGTCTTCTGGACCCCTCACACTGGCTTTCAGTAAACCCTGATAGTGTCTACTCAGTGGAATTCATGAATCTGCATGACAACTTCACTGGGGGGTAAAACAAATCCCAATTAACACGGTTATGCTAGTTTGTTGTTTCTATTCAAGGACACATGAAATAATTAGTGCTCAGTGTACAGAGAACTCTGAGTGTGAAGCTGGAGGTAATCAAATGTCAAAACACAGAAATCTAAGAAGAAAAAAACACACTGTGTTCCTAGATAGAAAAGAGTTATTCCTCTGGATGGGTTTTCCCTGGGAAGAGAGGCACTAAGTTATAAGATTCCACAGCTAAGCTACTGTACTAAGAAGACTCATCACCACTAAAGCAAGAATGTGCAGAGAACCTAGGTTAGGGGCTGGGGATATGGCCTAGTGGCAAGAGTGCCTGCCTTATATACATGAGGCCCTGGGTTCGATTCCCCAGCACCACATATACAGAAAATGGCCAGAAGTGGCGCTGTGGCTCAAGTGGCAGAGTGCTAGCCTTGAGCACGAAGAAGCCAGGGACAGTGCTCAGGCCCTGAGTCCAAGCCCCAGGACCTAGGTTAACAGTGACTTGAACAGCCAGTACTTCATGATAAGGCCTGGTATTTGCTGAGTATGCTAAACACTTATTTTACATTACATACTCAAGAGACAAACACTCCCATTATCTACCTCCATTTTGCCCATTGGGATGTGTATGTGTGTGTATGTGTGTCTGTGTCTGTGTCTATGTGTATGTCTGTGTGGCTTGAACTCAGGGCCCGGTGTTGAGCTTTTTCATTCAAGGCTGGCACTCTACCACTTGAGCCACAGCTCCACTTCCAGCTTTTTGATGGTTAATAAGAGGGAAGAGTCTCATATGCCTTCCTGCCCAGGCTGGCTTTGAACCACAATGCTCAGATCTCAGTCTCCTGAGTAAATGGTATTATAAGCATGAGCCACTGACACCTAACCAGCCACCCCTTGGATAGTGACCTAAGCAATTCCATATTTGCTAAGGGACTCAAGCCCAGGTCTCACAGATTCTAAGATATACATATTGAGATAGATAGATAGATAGATAGATAGATAGATAGATAGATAGATGAGAGCCAGAGAGATACATTGTGTTCTCTTGTCAGAGAACACAACACATTCTTCAGCCAGTGGAGCCCATGGAGCCCCATCTCAGCAGGCATCATCATGTGCTCCATCTCAGTCCCTTTCAGATGTGGGCATCTTTCAGGGCTCTCCTGGCCTCTGTTACTCTAGAATTCTCAGCTCTTTGTGCTGTGTCCAGACTCAGAGATGAGAGGCTGCTCAGAAGATGGGAACAAGACCCCCTCGTAGGAAAGTGATCTCTGACCAGTAGGGTAGGAGAGGAGGAAAGCTTAACAAACTCCCTCCTCCCCCTTCTCCTGTCCAGGGACTCATCTATGCATGTCCAGAAGTGTCTGGTGGCTAAGGGACTGGATCCATCTCTTCATGGCTGCTACTTCCCTGCACCCTGCATGCTCCCAAGTGAAATATTCCCATTCGATCCTTGCCTCTGCTCTGTCTCCTAGGAATCCTAGGTTCAGGGGCTGCTACAGTCTTCTTCTCTCTTTTTATTTACTTGTTTGTTTGTTTGTTTCCAGTCCTGGGACTTTAACTTGGGACTTGGACATTGTCCCTGAACTTAGCTATTTCCAATTCTGGCTTTTGGGGGGCAGTTTATTGGAGCTTTCCTACCCAAGCTGGCTCTGAACCCTATCTCAGCCTCCTGAGGAGCTAGGATTCTAGGTGTGAGCACTGACACCCACCGAGCTTGGTCTTCTCCTTCTTTCTGCCTATTTCTCCCAACCCTATCCTCCACCTTCCTTCCTGTACTCTGGAGAGACTTTCTGGAGCATGACAGATACCTTCCTTTAGCCAAGCTTTCAAGATATCTCTTTAATTAATACCAGTGAAGCTGTGTCATACATCTCATTACTGCTCTTGACCCAGAACTCTGGACCCTTGCTCTCTCACACTCCAGCATTCAAACAGACCATGTTTGTTTCCTGCCACTCCTCTCATCTGCCTTTGAGGACCTTTCATTCCAAATATGGCATATAGGGGCTTATCTTGCCCAGCTTACACCCCACATTGCCTAGCCTCTGTGTACCACACAGGCCACCCCTTTCCCTACTGCCACCTCAGAGGATGTTTGATGTGGCTTGGATGTGATGTGGCCCTTTCCAGACTCCTGTGGAAATTTGTCTGCAAGTTGCTGTAAAGCGTCTGGCTCACATGCTCCTCTCCTCAACTCCAGGTGAACTGACCCATTACTTTCACCCACGCCAGCCAAGCAGGGCTTTTCCCATGCTTTGATCATGAGGTCCTCCCCAGACGGGGCGCTGATCTCCAGCTTCCTTGCCTCTATAACTGTATAGTAAATGAGCCTATTTTCTTAACAAATTACTTAGCTTCAGGCATAGTGTTATAGCCACATAAAATGGGATGAGATTAAGAGTAGTTGAACAAACTTGAAGTTCCTTGGGGCCCTGTACAAACAAGAGACAGATCAATTACTTTTTACTGCTCACTTAGCCATAAAAACATTTCCTAAAGATCATCCCCAAAATTCCCTTCTATATCCTGTGACTATGCATTTGCTAAATAAAAACTGCCTGGTGACCCTGAACTGGGAGAAAGGTGAAGTTTCTCATTAACTATGAAAAGGGTCAGAATTCCCCAGAACCTCCATGCTGGAAGGAACCTCCAACCCCACACATGTGCCATGGGTCTCTTGGGTTTGGGGCAAGGGTGGCTTATCACCTCAGAGTCTCGTCACTCACAGCCTACCCAAGGGCAGTTCTGTATTGGGACAGAATGGGAGATGGGGCTCCCCCAGGCTGCCTTAGGGGTCCAGGACTGCTATGTGCCTTGAGGCCTATCACATGCAGCCCAAAGCCCCAGCTTCCAAAAAAAACTGACTTCCTGATTCTGCAGACAGATGGGCTTTTCTACGCCACTGTGTGTCCTCATGATCTGAATTGAGCACCAGGCGGTGGATGGCTAGGAGATAGTGTGAGGGTCACTAGTTGACCATGGTGGTATTGGGATTTCCACCTCTCATGGGACATAAAGTAAACAGCCCAACCCCCGTCCTTCCTTCTCTGGGCTGAGAGCTCAGGCCACCTCCACATCTGGCTTGTGGCTGGTACTGTAACATGTTCATTATTTTTTGTTTTCCAGATGCCCTACGGTCTTTAGTTACTATGACAAAATTCACTTTGTGTTATTAAGACATCAGTGCTAGTAATGATCAGGAGTGAAAACACAACTTTATTCTTGCAAGAAACCTGTTGCACAAAAAAAAAAAAAAAAGTAGACCCTAGGGTAGAATTTTAAGGGATCCAGCCACACCCACTTTCCCCAAATGAAAAAGTGCCCGGTCCACAATGGCGCTCCTGGGCAGGGCGACTCACAGCCTCAGAGGATGCTGCCTCAAGGCCCTCACAGTGCACTGTCAGCTCTACTTCATTCATGAACTAACCACACACATGCACACAGGCATGCATGTGAGCATACACACACATATACACATGCACACATGCACACACATGCACACTCTACACCGCAGATGATAAAATAGCTACATAAGCTCTAGCTACGGAGGCCCAGGGTCTCTCTCTGCCCCATCCACTCAGCACAGGCCAGGTCAGACCTGAGCTCCAGGAACACATGTTAATCCCCTATGGTCCTCTGCACCTTGCTTTCAGTGTCCCCAGCCTGAGCAAAGGTGCACTGAAGAGCCCTACTTGTAGGACAATCAGATGACTGTGAGCTAGAGAAGCAGATCTGTGGGGATCGTCTGCTGGGTCATGGTCAGCTCTGGACAGCTGCTTCCCAGCCACTCCCTGACAGTGTGCTCTCTCCTTGGACCACTGCCCCACCATGGGATCAGCTGCATCCCCGGCCCCACAGTGAAGTCATGTCAGCCAAGAGAGACCTATACAATACTGGTGTCAATAAGGGAGGCGCAAGGTCTTGAACATAGACCTGGCATGGTGGTCCTTTCTCCAACACCTGTCAACTTGCTAAGCACAAGAACTAGCATCCCCTTCGCTGTGTGAATACACATACAGAGAGAGGAGCCCGCCACTTCCTGATGCATTATTTATTAGAAGCGCATTAACTGTGGGTGACATCACGGGCACTCAGGTAATTTGTGGAAAGTATTGTTAGAGCAATTGATTTGCAAATTCCTTGACAGGGAAAACCAAGCACTGAGCAGGCAGAGATGTGACATGGAGACTTTGTTTTTTATGTATTTGGGGATAATTGATTGAAAGCTAAGCTGTGTAGTCAGTGAGAAAATGAGATTATTCTGTCTGTTATGCAAAGGAATCGGATATTGTGCAACACAGCAGGGTGAGGAGTTATAAGGCAGCTGGGCTGGAATTCATTTGCTCCTTTTGGGGAGGGGCAGTGATGTCTTTCTTTGGAAATCTCAGGCAAGACCTGGTCACTGCCCCCAGCCCAGAAAGCCCCGGCCCTCCTCCTTATGTGCCCTCTTGCCCTCTTCCAGCCCCACAGGCCTTAGGCCTCATCCTGACCCCTCTCTCCTCAACCCCACTCTGGTGGCCTGGACCTAAACTCTTAGTCAGAACCAAGTGCTGGTGGCTCATTCTTGTAATCCCAGCTACTCAGGAGGCTGAGATCTGAAGATCACAGTTCAAAACCAGCCAAGTCAGGAAAAGCTGAGACATTTATCTCCAATTAACCAGCGAAAAGTGGCTCAAGTGGTAGAGCACCAGCCTTGAGCAAAAAAGCTAAGGAATAATGCCCAGGCCTGCATTTCAAGCCCTAGTGCTGTCCTTTATCTATAACAAGGGAAGATAATTTTTATATGGCCACTTCCGGCTTTATTTATGTGATCACGCTAAATATCCTCCTGACTTAGGATTTTCATGCTGTGTTATAAATAAAAACCTGAGGCTCATCCTTCAGTTATTGGAGACAGTAAGTGCCTAGGGAGAGAAGCAAGGAGACAGGAGCTGCTCTTCTTGAGGCACAGGGGACATGGGGACTCTAGGGCACTGTGAGGCCTGTGGGACGTCTCTCAGAGCAGCCACCACAGGGTTGCTGACCAAGCAAGGGTCAAGCTTATTTTCCAGCTCCCAGAGGGCCTCTGCACAGCAAGCCTCACTCTGGGGGAAGAAAATGGCTGGTGCTGGGGACTTACCTTAATTCACGCTGGGGGAGGCCAACAGCCAGAACTGGCCTGGGCTGAGGGGGTCCCAGGTCATGCAGTGTCCAAATCAGGAGAGGCCCTGGAAAATGAAGACAAGCTTGTCACCCAAGCCCTAAAGAACTCAAAAACACTTTGTCCATTCAAAACATGTTAGAGACAGAGAAACCTAGCATTAGGTCCATTCACTTAAATGAGTCTACCTTTCCTAAGATAACATCCAGGGAACAACGCAATAGCTTCTTTTACTTCTACACTTTTTTTTTTTTTGGTCATGAGGACTCTGGGCCTGGGCGCTGTCACTGAGCTTCTCAGCTCAAGGCTGGCATACTACCACTTGAGCCACAGTGCCACTTCCTAGCTTCTTTTTCTTACTAACACATAATAGTTATGTACATGTGCCAGGTCAACTGTGACAGTTCAACATGTCTATAAATTTGATAATCAAATCAACAAAATTTGCATTTCTATCAAATATTTATCATGTATTAGGAACCGTCAAAATCTTCTCTTTTTAGCTAATTTAAGTTTACACTTAGTTATCAACTGTCATCATCCTACTATGCTTTAGGATGTTGGGGCTTGTTCCTCTTCACTATAATTTTGTACCCATTACCAACTTCTCCCTGTCCCTAATCCCCCTCCCCACTTCTCAGCTACTGATAACTACAATTCTATTCTCAATTTCTTGGAGGGAAACATTTTCAGCTTCCACATCTATTTGTCTTTCTGTGCCTGGCTTTTTTTTCTCACTTCATACAATGTCCTTCAGGCTTTCATGGTGCTGCAAATGACAGCACTGGCCTTCTTTTTCATGGCTAAGTAATGTTACACTGTACATATATACAACATTTCCTATATCCCTATGTTGGTGGCCACAGATTGATTCCACACTTAGACAAGAAAGTTTACGACAATCTCCTCACTCCTCTCAATTCTGCCCTGTGCCTCAACCAGCTCTAGTGCCAAATATAGAACAACAGTGAATAAATTACAGTTCTCCCCAGCTCCAAAGATCTCCCAGCCCAGAGGAAAAGAATGAGTTGCAGCCACATAGAGCAAAGACAGAAGGAAGTCTTGGACAATGTGACACAGCAGTGAGAAGGAGGTCAGGTAGGCCTGTCTGAGGAAATCATGCCTTCACTTGAGCCATACACAGGAGTTAGTAAAGTTCCAGGTGGGGGAGGATGTTTAGGCCTGGAACATTCTGGGCTGGAGCTTGACCTATTATTCTAAGGACCACAGAGTAACTGAGGATTCCAGAAAAATGAGGGGAAGGAGACAAGAAACACTGAGGTAGATTGTCTCCCTACGGACATTTTAGCCCTTTGGTTCAATTCAGGTATCCAAAGGAAGCTGCTGACAACATTCAAGGAAGTCATGTTTAAGGTTCCCAGAACATGCAATGTGAGGTTTACATGGTCAACTGGCTTCAATAACCAGCAGTGAGAACAAAGTCCAGAGCTGGCATCATCATTGAAGAGTACACAGCAGAAAGATTCTGAAGAAAAGACACATCCAGCCTCTTGCTCAACAATGACCCACGACAGGAATCAACCCACCCTCCCTTTGCCATCTGCACCACCCCAGCCCCTGGCCTGTTTAGCAACACTCATTTTAAGGCTGTCCACTGTTTGTGTCATCTTTACTTCTTCCTGTTTCCTCTGAACTCAGCTAAGAAGGGTCCAATATGCAAATCACTCTGGAGATAATCATTTTGTAGCATTATTCCCAAACTCTGTTGTTCCTTTAAAGTCTCTTGGGATTTGAGACCTGACTATGAAATGAGATACAAATACTGAGTGACTTGACCTCTGAGGAAAATTTCCCACTGGTCTTTTCATTTGAAGATAGGGACTCCACAGGCCATGCGTAGGGGAACAAATGACCTCATGTACACCCTGAGTCCCACGCCACTAACACTCAACTCCCAACACCACAGAGCCCTAACACCAGCCACTGGACCCCCATAGTCCACTTCTGAATAACAGGCCCAGGGGCTGAGTATGACAGAAAGGAAAATGCTCATGAAGCTGAGCACCAGTGGCTCATGCCTGTAAGTGTAGCTAGCCTAGGCATAAAAGTCTCTGAGACTCATAACTCGGACTAACCACCAAAAAGCCAGAAGTGGAGATGTGACTCAAGAGGTAGAGCCCTTGCCTTGAGTGGAAAAGCTAAGAGACAGTATCCACCTAGCAAGACTGGAGGCCTTTGGACAATAATCACCGTGTTCACATCAAGGAGGATAAACCATGACCTCACTCCTACCTGCAGCAAATGCCTCCCATCCCCACTCATGGTTCCAGTAGATACCTTCCTGGACTTCTACCCTCACTCAATGACAAGACTTCCCTTTTTCCCTGCTAGACAATGCCTATAAGAAAGCAACATAAGGGGCTGGGGATATAGCCTAGTGGCGAGTGCCTGCCTCGGTACACGAGGCCCTAGGTTCGATTCCCCAGCACCACATATACAGAAAACGTCCAGAAGTGGCGCTGTGGCTCAAGTGGCAGAGTGCTAGCCTTGAGCAGGAAGAAGCCAGGGACAGTACTCAGGCCCTGAGTCCAAGGCCCAGGACTGGCCAAAAAAAAAAAAAAAAAGAAAGCAACATAAGGGAAAAGGGTGGATTTGGCTCATAGTTTTTCAGAAGTTCTAGTCTATAGTTGTTTGGTCCTGTTGTGCACCAGACATCCTGGTGGGAGCACATGGCAAAGGACATTTACCTCATGGAAATGGAGACACAGGAACCAGTTGAGGTCTCCTTTGAAGATGTCCCAATGACCTCACTTCCTCCCAGTAAGCCTCGCCTTCTAGTGTTCCGCCACCTCCCAGTTCTGCCACAAGCTACTGAGTTGGGGCAGGAAGGGGGTGGGGGTGGGGGGGCGAAGGACACTGCAGATAGAAACTGTAGTACTTCCTTGCTCATTGGTATCCAGGAAAACTGCTGGGAAGCTGGAAAATCTGCCTTCCCTCCCCAGCAGAGAGGGGATCACATAGCTCCCTGCCCCACCACATGGGGAAGACCACTCAAGAAGCAGGAAAGAGGCACCCATTCCACCCAACTCTTCATCAAGGCATCCCTCTCCCACAAAGCTGTCCATGGAGGCCCCCAGGGAATGTGAGGCTCACTCCCACCTCACAGATGCTAAGCAACACCCCATTCCCCACAGCAGAGCTAAAGCATGTAGGTGAAAACCAAGAGTCCAATGTACCTGCTATCAAACACCCCAAAGCCCAGTACTCAAGTGAAAAATCACTCCTAAAGAGATCCAGAAAAGTCTCAGCTTGAATGAAAAAAGACAATCAATCAATGCCAATACTGAGATGACACAGAAGTTAGTGTTTTTAACAAAAACGTCAGAACAGCCAGCATAAAAGTACTTCAATGATGCCACCATAACTCAGTTATCAACACATGTAAAGTAAGACTATAGGAAAATCAGAAAATAGAATATATTTTTAAAGCCAAATGGACGTTTTAGGCTTGAAAAGCCCACCAAGTATAATATAAATCTGAATGAACAGGAAAAGCAGGCTCTAGAGAACATAAGAAGGCTGGATGAACTTGAAGACAGAATATAAATTACCCAATCTTTTTTTAAAAAATTATCCAATCCTAACAGAAAGAAAGCTAACCAATAAAAAAAGGAGCTCTCAGGGACCTGTGCAAGTATAACAAAATATCTAACATGTATACAGTTTGTAACTATAGTATTGAAGGAAAGTGATCTTGGAAAAAAGAGGATGGGACTAAAATACATATTCAAAGAAGTAATAGCTAAAATTCCAAACACTTGGCAAAAGACATAAACCTACACATTCAGGAAACTTAGCATCAGACATAATGAACACTAAAAAATTATGTCATTTGTATCACAAGAAAACTTCAAAGAACTAACAGTGAATTTAGGAACTGTGAAGGAATTTGGAGAGAAAGGACATCTTACTTGAAGGAACAAAACAATCCAGGCAACAGAACATTTCTCTTTAGATGCCATGGGAACCACAAAGAGGTAACTCAAGTTGTTTCAAGAGCTGAAAGAAAAGGAAAAGGCCTTGCGGGAGAAGACTCCCCCAGCAGACCTCCTATAAAGAACAGATTACAGGACCATTTTATAGACTCAGCATTTTTCTCTAAGAATGTGGCCATCTGAACTGACTGAGAGCCTTCTTTGGGGAGGGAGGTACTCTAAAACTACAAATTCAATTTCTTAAAGGTTTATAGGGTTATTCAGATCACTTAGCTCATTCTGAGAGAGTGTGGTGGTTTGTGCTTTTGGAGGCAACAGTCGCTCCTTTAGCCACATATTCCTTAGGGTAGAGGTTTCCTGCTGTTCCCTCCCTGTGCTTTTTATGCCTGGGGTATCCAGCCCTGCTGTGTCAGCCCATGCTACACTCCTGTTTGGTGCTATCTTTGTCTTTTCTTTTTCTTTCTTGGCAAAGTTTTGTCACTTCTATTGTTTTTCTTTTTCAAATAGCTCATTTTTTGATTCATTGATTTTCTTTGTCATTTATCTGTTTTCTATTTTCAATTTTATTGACTTCTACTCGTAACCTTACTATTTCTTCCTCTCTATTTACATTGGATTGTGCTTTTCTTTTTCCAGTGGCTTCAGGTAGGAGCCTAGTCCATTGTTTTGACTTAGGATGCTTAGGATAAATGTCCCTGGCTAAAGGCCCATGTGGGAAAAGCTTGGTCCCCATTGAGAGGTAGTGGAGCATTTGGGAGGTGGAACCTAGTGGAAAGTATGCCCTTGAAGAGAACCAGACTCCTCCCTTGTTCTCTTCCTGGCTATGAAGCAAATGGTTTTGCTCTCTGTACTCCCACCATGGCATGCTACCTCACACAGGGAGGCGGGCAATGGATCCCGCACATCCACTGAGCATCTGAGGCCTTGGGGACCAGCAAAAAGCCCTGGAACCAATCCTATGCTGGTATTGAGTAACAGGAAAAATGTGCTGCAATACAATATCCCTCACAAACACAGATATGAAATCATTGGTGTACTACTAACCATTAATAGTAATCATTATTAATCATTGGTATAATATTAACCATTGGTGTAATATTAATATGGAGTTCAGCAATAAAGTTTAAAGCAATCATGATCAAATGAATTTTATCCCAGATACACAAAACTGGTACAATATTTGAAAATCACTCCATATAACTGGCTGTATTAACAAACTGATAAAGAAGAAAAGCTAACTGATACAATTAAAGTACTTGTCAAAGTCCACTAATGATTCATGATAAAAACTCTCAAAGAGATAGAGAACAGAAATGGAGGTCGGTGAATCTTCCTTATCTTGATAAAGAACTTCTACCAAAAGCCTGCCACTAATTAGATTTGATGGTAGAGACAGTGTTTTCCCCTAGGCCTGGGACAAGGAAGCTCTGCCATATACCATTCCTGTTCAGCATCATCCTGGCAGTTCAACCAGTGCCACTCCTTCAGAGGAGAGGGTAGGAGGAGAAGCATGCAGATCAGAGAGTGAAAAAGAGAAGCAGATGCCAGTGGCTCACACCTATAATCCTAGCTACACTGGAGGATCAAAGTTCAAAGCTAGCCCAAGTAGACAAATCTGAGAGACTCTTATCACTAATTAACCAGCAAAGAGCCAGAAATGGAGATGTGATTTAAGTGATAGAATATCAGCCTTCAGCAAAAAGCTAGAGGATAGATCCCAGGCCCTCAATTCAAGCCCCAATAATGATGAAAAAGGAGGAGAAGGGGACGGAGGGAGGGAGGAGGAGAAAGGGGAGGGAGGGAGGGGGGAGGAGAAAAGGACGGAGGAAGGACACTAGTGACACTAGACACTATGTTGGAAATGAGCTTTACAACTTGTGGGGGAGGGAAATGGGGGGAGAGGAAGCAGGAGAAAATGAAGGAGGATAACACCATTCAAAAAGAAATGTACTCACTACCTTACTTATGTAACTGTAACCCCTATGTACATCACCTTTACAATAAAAAAGTTTAATTACTTTATTGTTATGTTAGAGGTGATATACCTGACTTTACACAGCCAAGTAATAAGTACATTTCCTTCCTTTTGCATAGTACCATCTGGTCCCTCATTCTCTCCCATTCCCTCCCTCCCATCTCTGCCCAGGAGTTGTGTGGTTTACTTTCGTCAATGTCCAGTGCAGCCAGTGAGCTCCACTGCTGCACTTTTTCACCAATTTCCCACTGATTCTGTGCCCTCCCCCCACCTTCCCTCAGATGTGCATGTGAGTACACCCTATATGAGGTAAAGAATAAAGAGTCAACAGAAAATGAAAAAACAAATTCGAAAAAGGTCCTTTGTTTCTATATCTCTGGAGTTCTTTTCAGTATGTAAAATAGTTTAAAGACATATGAAGAGGCACTTAGGCATTACAACTTAGTGATTTTCTCCTAAGACCATTCTCTTTTGGACTCACTGTATGTGAGTGTCTAGAATCCTGTGTAATTTGTCATGTCCCATTTTGTTTTAAATCTAACTTCTGCATACCAAGGAGAACATGCATCATTTGTCTTTCTGATCTTGGCTTACCTCACTTAACATGATTTGTTCTAGTTCCATCCATTTCTCTGAAAATGACATTATTTTATCCTTTCTAATGGCTGTATAAAATTCCATTGTGTATAGCTACCACATTTTGGGGATCTACTCATCAATTGTAGGGAATCTGGGCTGTTTCCATATCTAAGCTATTTTCAATAATGCAGCAATGAACATGGATGTGCAGGTGTCTTTACTGTATCCTGGCTCATGATGTTCAGGGTAGATGCCTAGGACTGGTATGGCTGTCTCGTAGGGAATGTCCATGTTTAGTTTTTCAAGGAAACTCCAGACTGCTGACAGGAGTGGTTATATTAGTTTAAATTCCCACTAGCAGTACAGTAGGACTCCTTTTCCCCCACATCCCTCCCAACATTTGTAGTTGTTAAAATTCACAATGTTGGCCAATCTACCTGGGGTGAAATGAGATCTCAGGGTTGTTTTTATTTGCATTCCCTTTATGGTCATGGATGATAAACATTTCCTCATGTGTTTCTTTGCCATTCTTACCTTTTCTTGAGTTAGCTCCCTTGCCCATTTAGTGATTGGTTTATTAGGTACATCACCTTTACAATAAAAAAATTAAAGAGCAAAAACTAAAATACAAACAACAATTTTTTTATAAATTTTTCATATAATTAGGTATAATTCACTTTAGTATGACAATACAAACAACAATTTTTAAAAAGCAAAGAAATAAGGCCCAAAGCCAGGTGCCGGTGGATCCCTGTAATCCTAGCTTCTCAGGAGGCTGAGATCTGAGGATCTAGGTTCAAAGCTAGTCTGAGCAGAAAAAAGTCTTCTTACAAAGAAGAAGAAATGAGGCCTGGTGAGAAAAAAATTAGTCATTGTGGGCAGGACCTTGAAGGAGTAGTTGGAACCCTTCGTTTGTCTTCTTGCCTCCTGACCACCGTGAAGTGAGAAGTTTCCTTCCCCTGGCTCAACCAGCCACATCCTAGAGCCTCCAAAATGGTGAGACAAAGCCAATATGTCCTCCTTATAAGTTGATTTGTCTCAGGTACATATTACAGTAGCAGAAAACTGACTACCATATGGGACTATATCAAAATCTGAAATATACACTCAGTGATTAATCCTGCTAAAAGAATAAAATACAAACTAGACTGGGAGAAGACATTTGCCAACTATATATCTGATAAATGATTTGTTCCTAGAATAAAGAACATTTCATATATAATTCATAAAACATAGGAAAGTTTATAAAATGTGTATATATCTATATAGTTTGTCAAATTTCACATATACTCAACAGTGAAAATACAGATAATCCCCTGAGAGACTTGGCAAAGAGCTCAAGAGGTGTGTTCCATGGGAGCAGTCACACAGGTGCCGCCGCAGCCCACAGAAAGACGATCAGCATCAACAGGTGAAGACCACCGTGGCACCCCTCATTGCCTCCTTGGCCTCCCCACCTGCACAGAGGCAGTGTGAACCTGCAGCCACTCACCCCCTAAGAGTTGTAAATCAAGTTTTCCAGACTTGAGCAGGAACAAGATGCAGTGGGACAGAGCAACCATTACTCCAAGCCGTGCTGGGGTCTGTCCACACCTTGGAAGGGGACAGAGGTATAACGCTCAGTGGTGGAGCCCTGGCCTAGCATGCGTGGCTGGCTCCCATCACCAGCGTGAAGGAGGGAGTCTGTAAACACTTGTACTGGGGAGGGATCGAGAGTGTACTCAGCTCTCAGTCCTGGCCAGCAGGTAGACAAGGGTGACATTGTAGATATCCAGTCTCCTGATGACTGCAGTCTCCTTTCATGGCTATTTGTTAAGCAAATGAATAACCTGGCCCAGAAAAATGCCAGTGAGTTTCTAGCATTTAACAACCACTCTTAACACTACTTGGCAGGAGAGGTTATGCTTCCTACCCAAAAGAGGAAATGGGCCAGAATGTGGCCATATGTGCAAGCCACTTGGGAGCAGCCACCCCAGAGGAAGTGGCCAGGGAACCCACAGCCTGTAGCCAGCCAAGAGTGGTGCAAACCCACCTGCTAGAGGAACGGGGGACTTGCTTGGGAGACACCTGAGCCCAGATCCTAGCAGACCCTTAGCTGCTCTGTGACCTGGCCATCCCACCTTCCTTCCTAGGAACTGGCTCCTTGCTCACGAGGCTCATGCATCCAGCCACACCCAGAGACAAGCTGCAACCAGCCATGCACAGGCACCAGTGTCTTCCTGTAATTATAATTCCACATGCTTTCACTCAGAGGCACTCGTGAAGCGCCCTTGCTGTCTGGTATTTTAATTCAATGGTTTTCTTTTTCATTCTGGGGTTCTGTCAGGGCCTGTGCACTGTCCCTTAGCTTTCTGGCTTAAGACTGGTACTCTACCCCATTTGAGTCATACCTCTACCTCAGGCTTTTGGCTGGTTGGAGATAAGAGTTTCATGCACTTTCCTACCTGGGCCAAGCTGGCCTTGAATTTTCCATCCTTCTGCCTTTGGCTCCTGAAGATCATTTGTTATTTCATTCCTTTGTTGAAGGCATTGCCTTTCAGGAAAACTTTACTAATTAAATTAGATTACTTTTGTCTTTTGAAATTTTAGTTCTCCAACCTGGTCCTCAAAAGCCTATTTCTTGTGCAGAACCTTATATGACCCTGCAGCATCCCTACAAGTGTGATGAAATCTCTCTGACAAAAGAGAGCACCTGGGGCTGGGGATATGGCCTAGTGGCAAGAAAGCTTGCCTCGTATACATGAGGCCCTGGGTTCGATTCCCCAGAACCACATATACAGAAAATGGCCAGAAGTGGCGCTGTGGCTCAAGTGGCAGAGTGCTAGCCTTGAGCAAAAGGAAGCCAGGGACAGTGCTCAGGCCCTGAGTCCAAGGCCCAGGACTGGCAAAAAAAAAAAAGAGAGCATCTAAGGCTCAGAGAAGCTAGGTAATATGTGCGAGATCACACAGCTAAGTAGCAGTCTTCAGACAAGGTCTCCTGCCTGTCTCCAGTCTCTTGTGCCAAGTGCTGCCTCCTCACAGTGCCTTCCTTAGGGCCTGACTGATCCTTGCACAAGCCAATTTCTCTCTGAGTTGGTGAGGGGCTGACAGCTATGCTGATCTGCTATTACAAGTAATGGTGCTCCGATTGCCATGCAGAACAAAAGGCAAAACTACACATGGCATCTCAGGCTCCCAAGTTTTTCTGAACTGCCAAGGGTGAAGGAGAGAACCATTAACTTGATCCACTCCTTCCTTCCAATGGGCCTGATCAGCAAACTGGTGGCCTTCGCTGTTCATGCCGATGGACTTGGTAATGAGTGTGTTGCTGTGGTCTAGCTGTCCTCACACCGTGGGAAGCCCCAGAAGATCCGCTGGACTCACATCAGCCAACCTGGAAGGTGCTAGGCCATGTCTGCGAAGTCCATTCAAAATCTAAAGGCACTAAGGACAATCGACAAGGTCAAAGTGCTGACTCAAGAGAGGTGTGCCACCTGGATAGCCTTTTCTTCTTTCTGCTCTTATTCAAAGGAGAGAAGAATGAAGCTGGGATTGTTTCGGAAAGGAATGGAGGAGAAAGCCAATGGTCCCAGAGGTGGGATCTTCCTCCAGGTTGGACACAGACAGCAGGACAGGTCTGTGTCCTGGCACACAGTGATACTTAACACACATAGAGAGTGGTCTGGTTTGACTTAGAAATACAGAAGTAAAGTTCCACCGAAGACAGGCTCTAGGAGGCCAGCCACAGTGTGCCAGCAGGTAGGAACCGAGGCCCCTCTCCCACTCCTAGGGCCTGTAGCCCAACACACAGGAGCTGAAGACCACAGGAGAGGAAGCCTGGGGCGATGTCCATCCTCAGGCAGAGGCAAAGCCTTAGAAATTAGGAAGCATAACTCTCCCTCCTGATTCCTGAGGTGACTGTGGATGGGGTGGTGATGCAGCTGTATCTCTCTGGGCCTTTCCAGCCCAGGATGCTGAGGCTCAGCTGTGGGCTGGGGCAGCCTGAAGTGGGACCTGTCACTTGGGGTTCTTCCAGCTGGTGTGATGAACAAGGCACAGCACCTGCAGGACAAGGACCTCCCCTCCCCCAGCACTGCTGCCCACACTCTGCAGCTTACTCCACATCTACCAAACCAGTCCAAAGTTCCATGCTCAACCTTTATCCACCCCTATTGCAACTTCTGCCTGACCTGCTCCCTGGTGCCCAATGCATCTTTGCACCTCAAGCCTCAGGCTACATTGCACACTGAGATGAAAAAGAGGTGGTGCCTGTCCCGAAGGGGAGAGGAGAACCAGAGCAAGGAAGTGGAGAGATCACTTCCTTCTCTAAGGCCTGTGGCAATGGGCCAGAAAAGTTGTGATGTCAAGCTGGGTGCCGTGGCTCATTCCTACAATCCTAGCTACTCAGGAGTCTGAGATCAGAGGATTGTGGTTCAAAACCGGCCTAGGCACAAAACAGAGACTCCTATCTCTAATTAACCACCTGGAAGTGGAGCTGTGAGTCAAATGGTAGAGCATCATTCCTGAGCACAGAAGTCAAGCAAAGTGCAATGTCCTGAGTTCAAGCTTCAGTCCTGGCACACATACACACATATACACAAAGACTAAGTCATTGAAGCCATCCATGCCACCTGGCTCCATACAAACAACAAGCAAACAAAAAAGAAAGCTGCTGGACTGGATTTGACAAGCCTAAGTGTACATTACATACCTCCAAAGAAGCAAGAGCCAGCACTGGACTCCATGGAAATCGCTCTCAAGCCTTCCATCTCAGGAAGTGATGTGGTTTTAGACAAGGATGATAAATCACATGGAAAGTGGTAAAGCTTTTGTCCTCTAAGACTCCAGAAGAAATCTAACAAAAATTTAAAAAGAAAAATAAAGGCAAGAAAATGAAAAAAAAATCCCTGAAGGACTGTTAATGAGGAGACTGCTGAATAGAGAAATACATTGTAAATGTACAAACAAGCATGAAAAAAAAAGTGTACATACACACATGAATTATATGCAAAACAAAGAAAGTAGAAAGTTGAAATCACACATTGAATACAGACTCTAAAACCCCTTGGCTCAAAATGGCCTGAATGTTTCAGGGCATCATAGCAAGACCACTTCAAAGGATGATCAGGAAGATCTGATCTGACCACTTGCCCTCTGTGATATGCAGAGATGGGGAGAGAAACTCAACATCACTACATTCAAGATCCCATGATTCTTACTTGAATGCAGGTAGCCTGACTATACACTAAAGTGATGATATACAGTGTTTCTGGAATTCAAAGCACTACTTTGTCATCCAATTTGCAACTAAAGAAAGAAAAACTGTCATACTGCTTGCTTTTCTTACCTTATATTTTAAGATGCTTATCTAAAGGCGGAAATATTACTTTACAACCTCTGCCATCTATAGCTCACATTTATAAACCTACTACTCAGGAGGCTGAGATCTGAGGACCAAAACTCAGGCAGGAAAGCCCATGAGACTCTTATTCCAATTACCCACCAAAAAGCCAGAAATGGAGCTGTGGCTCAAGTGGTAGACCACCAGCTTTGAGCAAAAAAGCTAAGGAAGAATGTAAAGCCCTGAGTTCAAGCCCCAGAACTAACATGTGTATGTGTAATATATGTGTGTGTATAATATATGTTGCACACACACATATATATATCCCTGAGAATGTGAAATATGAACCTGAAATTTATATATTTCAAGTTGAAAAATCACATTACCCTCTACCATCTATCATACTAAGAAACTAATGTAAGAAAACCAAGTGACCAGCCCCACGACATGTGCCAAAGGCAAAAGCTAAGTAGAGAAACCTGACTTCTTTTAAGTACACAAAGATTCTCAAAGCCACTGTTCAGATAAACTCACAGTAGAAAATGACACAACACACAACCCATATCTTGTCCCATGAGTAAGTAGTGGCTATCATAACAGAAGTGCTAGTCAGAAGGTACAGTCCAGAGAATAACCTATGATCACAAAACAAGCATGTCTAATGTTATTAAAGACCTAGAAGAACTCACAGAGAAAGAGTATTATGAAATGAATAGATAGATCAATGGGGAAAATACACAAATTTTCACTAAATAAGAAGCAAAGCCATTGAGATAGAAAACTTAATCCATTTATAGTTTATAGAGTATATCAAAAGCAGCTGAGACTCTGAGTGCTGGTGGCTCAAATCTATAATCCTAGCTACTCAGAAATCTGAGATCTGAGAATCATGTTCAAAGCTAGCCCAGGCAAGAAAGTCTGTGAGACTCTCATCTCCAATTAACCACCAGAAAACCAAAGGTAGCACTGTGGCTCAAACTGGTAGAGAGCCAGCCTTGAGCAAAAAGAGCTCAGGCCCTGAGTTCAAGCCCTGCACCCTACAAAACATAAAAAGCTAAGCAGCTGGGTACCAGAGACTCATCCTGTAATCCTAGCTACTCAGGAGGCTGAAATCTGAGGATTGTGGTTCAAACCCAGAAAAGTACAACTCTTCCCTTAGCTACCAATGTTAAGGGAACATGTGTAGACCTGAGTTCAAGGCCTAGTAGTTTTGTGGATTTTTTAAGCTGAGAATGTGTAGTATTAGAGCTGTAGATATTACAAACAGAAAAAAAAAAGAGGGGGAAAAAAGACACATGAGTTGAGAGAGACAATTCAACAAATGTGTAGGAACTTGAAGGGAAAAAGTGAATGGAATAAAAGAACTTTTGAAAAAGTAACCTACCAGAATATTGCACAAATGATATTAGGCCATAAAATTATGAATTCCAGACTCTAAGCAAGGCTAATTATTTCACCAAATTATACACCAAATAGTTCAGAATCAAAACTATAAAGCTAAAATCTTAAAAACTAAGAGAAATCAAAGACAGATTACTTACAAAATGACAAGAATTAGATACAACAGTCCCCACAATGTAACAATAGAAATAAATGGATAATAGTTTCAAAGTGTGAGAGAAAATACTATAAATTTACAAAGGACTGAGAGAATTTACCACTCACCAAAGAACACAAATAACTTTAGGAAGAAAACAAGCCAGAAGTTGACAGACACAAGAAACTGAGATAAGGAAAGAACTTGATAAAGTGGGAACACTTAATCAAACAAATGTTTAATACATAATGGATTATGTAAATCAGTATAATACTGATTAGGGGATATAAAAATATGGAAATAGGGCTGGGAATATGGCCTAGTGGCAAGAGTGCTTGCCTCCTACACATGAAGCTCTCGGTTCGATTCCCTAGCACCACATATATGGAAAACGGCCAGAAGTGGCGCTGTGGCTCAGGTGGCAGAATGCTAGCCTTGAGCGGGAAGAAGCCAGGGATGGTGCTCAGGCCCTGAGTCCAAGGCCCAGGACTGACCAAAAGAAAAAAAAAAAATATATATATATATATATATATATATATATATATATATATATATACATATATATATGGAAATAAAATAACTGGTTTCCAATAGTATATGAGCAGCTATGGATGTAGCTCAGTGGTAGAGCACTTGTCTAGAATGTAGGAAGTCCTAGATTCAATCCCCAGTGCTCCACATTACTTTTTTTTTTTCCACCATTCAAATAATGTGGAATGTGGGTGGGGCAAGGATGTGCAGTGTTCTCAGGAGGATTGTGAACACATCCAGGGGGCTACTCCCCTGCACTTTCAGCCTCCCCGCTACACTGCCTGTCAATCCCAGATCATGCCCATCCTGTGAGAGTTCTAGTTTACATTCAAGGAACAGTTCAGGTGTCAATTATCCAAACAACAAAGGATCAGAAATACCTCAAGGTTTTGTGTTTTTTCCCATTTGGGATATCCTTAATGTGATATTGTGGGGTTGTCACCCAAGTTTAAACATGAAATGCTGTTGGAGTCATTCCCTAGCATTATAACAAAATACCAGACATGATTAACTTATAAAGAGAAAGAGATTATTTGGGCTCATAGTCTAGAGGATCTGGCTTGTGGTCAGTGAGTCCCATTGCTTTGGGGTTTTGGGCAAGGCTGCACTTGACATGGGACACATGGTGGAGACTCACCTCAAGACAGGTCCTGAAGGAAGAGACAGGACCCAAGTCTCACACTGTCCCTCAAGGGCACATCTCCACCTAAAGACCTCTCGCAAGACCCCACTTCCTAAAGGCCTTGCACCTCCTCCCAGCACTAAACTGAAGACCAAGTCTTTAACACCAGTACCTTCGAAGGATGCTCATTCAAACCATATGCTCATAACCTGAAAGTCATTAAACGCAATGTGATTGGTAATTTTGTTAAACAAATCTCAAGTGGAAATTTTCTATTTGTGGTATTATGCTGGCATTGAAAAGGTTTTGTATGTGGAAATTTTTGGGAGGTGATTGCTGTATAGGTTGTAAACTCAGAGCCTCAAACTTACTAGACAGATACTCTTATCATTTGAGCCACCATCTCCAGGCCTTTTTGCTTCAGTCATTTTTCAGATAGAATCTGAACACAGGGTTTGCTTTAACTCTCACCAGCCTCACACTGCCATCTTCCCACTCATGCCTCCCTCACAACTGCTATTACAGATGAATGCCACCATGACAAGCTTGTGTGTTGACAGGAGGGGCTCCATAACTTTTTTCACCAAGCTGGTTTTAAATAGCAGTCCTCCAGATCTCTGCTTCCTGAGCAGCTGGGATTATGGAGATGAGCCACCAGGTCCAGCCCTTAGTTTTGAATGCTAATATATGTGCCTGGAAAAGGTTTGTGAACAGCTAGCTGTTCAAACCAAGAAGCTGATCTCAGCCTGTTCTAATTCCAAGCACCATTATCTGCACCAACATACTGCAAGAGCCACTACTAAGTGGGTCTATCACACACCATCTCATGTCACTTTTTACTGAACTGGCAAGGCGGGCTGTGTGAAGACCCAAAAGCCTAAAAAGTTTCCAGCCCACTCCAAGAGCCATTTGTAGAAGCAATGGAGTGAAGGTTGTGAAATGCAGGCCCAAGGGGAAGGGGCCTCCCGAACCTCTGATCGCACAGGCCCTGGGTCCTAGGTGGATGGTTTTTCTGGCTCACATCCTCCGCATGTGCTCCAAAGCATGGGGTTCAGGGCAAACCTGGTAAGGCCCACAGAGAAAGTAGACACGTGAGCCTTCAAACTCAGGCAAAAGTCTTGGCGGGTCTCTTCACAGGAAGTAGGATGGTGCTTTGTTCCCGCTCTGAGGAGAGGGCAGGCACCTCTGGCAGCAGGGTGAAGAGAGGAAAATATCAAGAATGTCACTCGCCCTCTGCCTACAGAGCCCTCACCAGCACTAAGGATCCAGGTTTTGAGTCCTTGGGAAAGAGACCTATGAGGCTGGCCATCTCTATGCCTTCGGGATGTCCTGTCCCATGAGGCAGTGGACATGAAAGGCAGTGTGAGTGACAGAGGCCAGGCCCTCATGCCATCTGTGTCAGGGCCACAAAAGCCACAGCCCCCCTGACTCTGGGGGGCAACTCTCACCCTGTGGGCAGTTTTATTTATTTATTTACTTGTTATTATTTTTAATTTTCATGGTCTAGGAAAGAAAACACTAGACATTTGTTTCTTATTAATTCACATTCAGATAATTAAAAACATGTTTTTCAAGAATTTTTAGCATCCAAAAGCTCTCCTTTTTTAAAAAAATCTTCTAAGTCATTTTAGTACTCTTTTTCTCAAGGAAAAGGGAAAGGAATTTTTGCCAAAAATAAACTCTTTGCTGTAATTTTGTTCCAGGTTTTGGTCCCAGGCTCATTAACTCCTGCAGAGCTTGGACCAACTGAGGAAAGAAATTCTTCCCCAGCCCATTCTCCAAATAACAGTGCAAGATCATAGCCAGCATGGCTTTCCCACACACACTTGGCCAAATAAAACTGGAAAGGAAGAGGGGGACACATCTAGGGCCCACAGGCTCCCCGCTGCATGGGAGGTTCAGCACAGGGACCTGCAGCAAGCAGTGCAACCACAGGGCCTGGATGGCGAATGCTCGGCTATGGCCACACTGTGCTGCCTCAGAGCATGAGCACACCAAGCAGCACTGGTCCAGGACTGCCTGGTCCTGCTGCAGGGAGCAGGCAGGTACAAAGAAGCACAGACAGACCAAGCATGTATGGAACCATACATGCTTAAACAAAGAGCATAGGTGGGCAGTAAACCAGTCCCCAAGGCAAGCAGCGAGCAGAGGTGAGCAGGGAGTGTGCATGCAGTCAGTTGTCACAATACGGCAGAGATTACTGCTCAAACACTCCATGATTTGTGCAGCTTAGTACTACTAGATGACTGCCCCCCTGCACACCCCAGCTTTTATATGTTGACCCTCTAACCCTCAAGGTGATGCAGTGTGAGATGAGGTTCTAAAACTTGGAACAAAATTACAGCAAAGAGTTTATTTTTGGCAAAAAAAAATTCATTAGGGTTCCATGGGGCCATGAAGATGTGGCCCTCGGGATGGGATTTAAAGAGAAGACATCAAGCCAAGAGTGGTAGTGCATGTATGTAACCCCCGCACAATGGAGACTGAGGCAAGAGGACTGTTGAGTTGCAGACCAGCCTGGGCTACTTAACAAGACCCTGTCTCAAAAAAAAAAAAATATGCTGGGTGCCATTGGTTTACACCGGTAATCCTAGCTACTCAAGAGGCCAAGATCTGAGGATCGTGGCTCAGAACCAGTTGGGGCAGGAAAGTCCATAAGACTCTTTTCTCCAATTAACCACCAAAAGTGGAGCTGTGACTCAAGTGTTAGCTTTGAGCACAAAAACTCAGTCCCTGAGTTCAAGTCCTAGAACCAGCACCAAAACAGACAAAAAAAAACAACAACAACAAATTAAAATAAGAGCAAAGGCGTGGGCATGGAACCACACTGTGAGAAAGTAGTTGTGTGAGCCAGCAAGACGACTCCCTGAGCCTTGCCCTGATGGCTTCTGTGCTGGGCTCCCGGCCCCCATAATGTGAAGAAAATAAACACTCACTGTTCAAGTCATCTAATCTGGGGTTTTGTCATCTAGTCATCTAGTCTCAGTGTGTGGTCCTATCAAACTTTAGAACCTCGAAGTTCTAGAATGTCCCAACACCCAGTCAGGTCCTAAGTGAAACCTGTGGTGTAGGCTGAGCTGGGCTGCAGAGAGCAGGACAGTAGAAGCTGTGGCTATACATGCAGACTGAGCAACACAGTCAGCTTCCTGGCTCATTCAACCTTCCTCCTGCCTCCTGCCTCCTCATCCTCCTCGTAACCCACCCAGGACTGAAGGCCCCTGTCCTTCACAGAGCATTCTTGACCATACCCTTCCTTTACTTGAGCATTCCCTTTTTTCAGGGTGACTCAGGCTTCCTCAGACTACACCTGGAAGGTTTCTTCACAACATCCTCCAGAACACCACTGGTGCCACAGCCTAGACCATCCCCAAGGCTGGTTCCGCAGCTCTGAGAATCCCCAGTGAGGCCTTGCCACAGCTGTCTCTGAGGAGAAACTGCTGCCGAGACAGGAAACTAAAAAGCCTTTGGAGCCAAACCAGCCTGATTTTGTGCCACTTCATTGCTGTGGGACCTTTGGCAGTTTACTCAACCTTGCTGAGCCCTGATTTTCTCATCCCCACATTATCTCAGGGGAAAAAAAATGAATCCCAAATTCGCTGTTCTCATTGCTAGGATTAATATTCTGATTCTTTTCAGAGACGCATCATGTATGATGCCTCAGTATCCAAAAGTATCCTTACTGTCTTATCACAAAACTGATGGACATTTTAGTTGGGTATGAGCTTCCAGGTTCAGGTGTATTATTATCTATCCTTTAAAGGCTCTGTTCCATTTCTTTTCATAGTTTTGTTCATGGCAAAACTGATGTCCATGTGATTTTTAATTCTTTTGTTTTTGGTGTAGTCTTTCTAGGAGCCCTTTATCTATGCTCTGAAAGCTCAATGAAGATTGCTAATTTAGAATGAGAATTTTTTTAGCTGTTCATTTTTTTTTATTTTCTTGCTTTGCCTTTGTTCCATTCCTTCTACCTGAAGATTCAAGGCCTTTATTTGCCATTCTGAAAAATTCTGAAGAGTTTGTGTCTGTGTGTGTGTGCGCATGCGTGCACACCAGTCCTGGGGCTTGAACTCAGAGCCTGGTAGCTGTCCTAGAGCTTTTTTGCGCAAGGCTGATGTTGTACCACTTGGTCCACTGCTTCACTCTGGCTTTTATGGTTAATTGGAGATAATAGCCTCATAAACTTTCCTGCCTGGATTGGCTGCTAACTCAGAACTCAGAACTCAGCCTCCTGAATAGGTAGGATTATAGGCATAAGCCAGCGGAACCTGGCTCATTAATTTTTACTTTATTTAAGTATTGTCTGACCTCCTTTGCTTCCATTCTTTCTCTCTGGAATGTCTATGTAGAGGAATGCTTAAATTTCTGAATGTATTTCAACGTTTCTTTCTTTTTTCATTTCTATCAACTTTTCTTTCACTTCTTTGGTTCCACCCTGAGGCTTCTTAAATTGTGATGTGTACTCACTTGTCAGGTTATCTTGTTAAATGTGGATTCTGGCCCTAAATTTGCATCTCAATGAGCTCTAAATGGGGCTGACACTACTGGTTTTTGACCCACACTTGAGTGGCAAGGCCCTGAACATTTTCTCAATAGCTCTGCCTATGTATTATTTAGTCATATACTGAATTTCATGTTGCCCAGATCTCATTCTTTTTCATAACCTCTTGTTCTTGTTTTATAGGTATAGTAAGCTCTTCTTTCTCAGGGTATAATGACTAATCTTACTTTTAAAGTTTTTATATCCTTAGTGCTTTATTTTTCTGGAAGTGACATTTTCTATTCACACATTCAGTTCCGTTACTGATGTCCTTTCGGTAAGTGAATATGTTTTTCTGCTAGTCCTAGGGCTTGAACTCAAGGCTTAGAGCTTATGCTCAAGACTAGTGTTCTATCACTTGAACCACGGCCCCACTTCCAGCTCTCTTTTTGTTTGGGGTGGGGGGCGGTGATTAATTGGAGAGAAGCCTCTCACAGACTTTCCTGCTCAGGCTGGCTTCTACGTGTGATCCTTAGATCTCAGCCTCCTGGATAGCTAGGATTATAGGCATGAGCCATCATTGCCCAGCTTGCCAAATGAATCTTAAGTCTGTGTTCTGCCATCTAGGTAGCTGGGGCACGTAATCGTGCTGTCTGCTTCACAGGTTAAGAAACCTGGGTTTTATAGGGTTGTTGTTGTTGTTGTTTGCCGGGGGGGGGGGGGGGTGTTGTGGAATGTCTTTGTGGGATACCTCTGCAGCTCTTTTCCTGAATGTGGATAACTCTTTGTTGTGAGTTAAATTGTATCCCCTCAAGATTCTAACTTGAAGTTCTAACTCCATTGTGTAGAAGAGGGTCACTAAAGCTGTCAATAGTTGAGGTCATTCTGGAGTGGACTGGCTCCCTAATCCAGTATGTCTAGCGCCATTACACAAAAGGAAAGTGAAGGCATAGACACACAACAGGGACAATTTCATGCGATGATGACAGCAGAGATCCAGCTGATGCAAGCCAATGCATGCCAAAGATCATCCACAGCAAAGCCTAGGATGCTGGGGGTCGGGGGGAGCGGTCGGGGATGCCTCTTTCTCTCAGAAGAAAACAACCCTACCCACACCTCTCACATTTCCAGCCCCCATCACCTTGAGACAATGAACAATGAACTTCTGCTGTGTACACCTTGAGCCTGTGGCACTCTGCAGGGCAGCCTTAGTCCACTAGAGTACTGTTCTTCCAGGACCCTCAAGGCAATGTCTTGTCTTTTTTTTTTTTTTCCTGTCCTGGGGCTTGTACTCAGGGCCTGAGCACTGTCCCTGGCTTCTTTTGCTCAAGGCTAGCACTCTACCACTTGAGCCACAGCACCACTTCCAGCTTTTTCTGTTTATGTGGTGCTGAGGAATCGAACCCAAGATTTCCTACATGCACTCTACCACCAAGCCACATTCCCAGCCCCCAATATCTTGTCTTAAACACACAGTTCCCCATGCCCAGTCCCCACCTCATCCCTGTTCTTGCATCAAAGGAGGCCCATGGTTTGCCTTCCTGGCCTTGCCACTACAGTGGTTTCACAGGTCCCCTGGAGGCCTCAGGCCTTCAAGGCTGCCGGCTGCTTCTTACCCAATCCCCTTCTCATGGGAACCACAATCCCATGGCAGTGGTCCCTCTTCAATCCACTCCCATCTTCTTTCCTCTTTGCCAGGACTTCCCATCATTTCTGCTCCCCAGCAGTTTTCATCATTTTTTAATCACAGCTGTGTTTCTCTCATTTTCTTTTAAAGATCTTATTTGTTATTTTTCTAAAAAAGGAAACTTAACAGTCCCCCCACCATTTTGAAATGGAAGTTAGCAATTACTTCCACAGGGAAGTGATTAAATGAGCCAAGACAGTGAGAAACACTTTGGGAAAGGCAAAGGTGTCATCCCTTGATGATCCAAGTTCTCTACTACAACTCAGACCATGAAATCCAAACCTCTGTAGCCCTAGGGGATGAGCCCTGAATCTTCACTCACTTCCAAGGCCGCCAAAACCCAAGATGCCCACGCTTCTCATATAACACACAGTGTGCTCAGAACCTACGTCCATCCTCCCATATGTTGTCAATCACATCTAGATGACTTACAATGCCTACTACAGGGCAAATGCTATGTAAACTGTTGCCATAGTGTATTGTTTCGGGTATAATGGCAAGAAAAAAATCTGTACATGTTCCATACAGATGTAATGTTTTAAGAAAAAACATTCAAATAAATAAATATTTTCAACAATTTGTTTAACCCATAGACACAGAACCAATGGATTCAGAGAGCTGGCTGGATTTTTCTTGTCCAGCACCATGGTGGGTGGGGACAATGGGCTTGTTCTTGGACAAGAGGTTAGAACATCCCTATGCTCTGTCGCTGTGCTCAGACGGGAGGCCATCACTGTGCCTGAGCCTACTTCAGTAGGAAGGACAAAGCTCTGTCTCTGCCTTCCAACATCCTGCAGTGCCTGATTCCCTCTTGGGTGGCCTTGGCATTGCTGACATAGCCACCCTGCACCTGTGAAGCAGGGCAGCTGCACTCTCACTCAGAGGCACATCTCCACTTCCAGATTTTCACTGATTAGTTCAAAATAAGAATCTCATGGACTTTCCTGCCCAGGTCAGCTTCAAATCATGATTCTCAGATCTCAGCCTCCTGAATAGCTAGTATTACAGAAGTAAGACACCAGTGCCTAGCTAGAGAGCTGATCTTAAGCATCATCCCCCCCCAGAGAAAAAAGATGGTTATGTGAAGTTACACATATGTTATTGAAGTCAATTATGATAATCATCTTCCAATATTTGTGCATCTAAACCATTGTTTATACCTTAGATATATAGTTTTATTTCTCAATTGTACCTTAAGTGGCAGTAAGGGGATAAATGCCATTTGGGACCCCATGTAATTGAGAAGACTGTCCACTGGTTAGACTGTGATTTGGGGAGATCTTTACCACATCCAGGAGAAGGACATGTTGGTGTTTCTCCCCAACCCCCACTCCATTCATACACTGAAACCTAATCACCAAAGCCACCATATTAAGAGGCGGGGCTTAGGGAGTGATTGACAGAACCCTCCTCAGTGGATCAGTACCCTTAGGAAGGGGATTCTGAGGGAGCTGTTTGCTGATGTAGAAGAACATGTGAGGACACCTATTAGGGGCCATCTCTGAAGAATGGGACCTCATTAGGCAACAAATCTGCTGGTACACTGATCCTCAACTTTCCCAAAACGGTAAGCAGTAAGTTTCTATTGTCTCTCAATTGTCAAGTCTAAGATAATTTGTTATTAGCAACCCAAACCAAGGAGGACAGCTGACTGCCCAGCTTGTGGGAGGAGCAGCACACTGCAAGGTAATTCTGCCCAGTAGAGCCAGAGAGCTCATCATCATGAGGCTGCTTGGATGCAGATCAACAGCAACCCCCATATACAAACAAGGAGTGGAAGCAGCAGAGCAGCCATTGGACAGCACAGATGTATCAGCTTGAGTAGAAGAGAAAACTTCTAGAAAGGCACATGAAATATCTGCAGCTGGAGACAGGATGGGCTGTGAGTTGCTGGGAGAGAGGAGAAAAGAGACCATGTAGACTTTTCAATTGCTCAGAAACTGACTATACCAACCATGTCTATATATTTTTTGTTCAAAATCAATAAGGGGGGGCACACACTTAGGGCTTAAACTTGGGGTCTGGGGCCTGTCCTGGAGCTTTTTCACTCAAGGCTAGCGCCCTACCACTTGAGTAGAGATAAGATAAGCATCTCATGGACTTTCCTGTCCTGCCTGGTTTTGAGTCACCATCTTTAGATCTCAGCTTCCTGGGATTACAAACTAGAGCCACTGACTTACCAGTGCCTGATTTTCATAAAATTTTGATATAAGCTGAGCACCAGTGACTCTTGCCTGTAATCCTACCTACATAGGAGGCTGAGATTAAAGGATTTAGGTTTGAGCTAGCCCAGGCAGAAAAGTCAGATAGACTCCATCTCCAAAATAACCAGCAGAAGGCAGGGCTGGGAGTATGCCTCGCAAGTAGAGCAGTAGCCAAGCACAAGCAAAGCAAACATGAAGCCCTGAGTTCAAACCCCAGAACTAGCAAAGAAAAAAAGGAAGCATAAACATATAAAATACATAAAGATCTACCTTAAAATGTAAAAAGAGGGGGCTGGGAATGTGGCTTCATGGTAGAGTGCTTTCTTAGCATACATGAAGCCCTGGGTTTGATTTTTCAGCACCACATAAACAGAAAAAGCTGGAAGTGGCTCTGTGGCTTAAGAGGTAGAGTGCTAGCCTTGAGCAAAAAGAAGCCAGGGACAGTGCTCAGGCCCTGAGTCCAAGAGCCAGGACTCTCTCTCTCTCACACACACACACACACACACACACACACACACACACACACACAATTAAACAAGATTAATTTGGTGTTTAAGATGTTTTTTATACATTAAGTTTATAATTTAAACAATTTAGTTTTCAGCAATAAGAAAACAACATTTAAAGGTATTATATGATAAATTGTTCCCTGGAATGAAAATACATTTTTAAGATAAAATCAAGGGCATGACCAAGGAAAACGCTTCCTCCCTTTAGACTCCTGACTAGCTGGTCTCTCACCATCTACACACTGGGCTTGTGGGTGAGTTTGGCTCCCCCCTCCCCCAAGCATCTTAGAGCAGGGTGTACACCCAGCCGCTGGGTGCCCCCCCCAACCCCTCCCAGCTTGCTCCCAGGTCTACTAGCCCACCAGTACTGTACCTAAGCTGTCCCCCAGCCCATCCTGTGTTGACACAGCTTTTCCCAACTCTTTGTTTAACTCAAACCACTAGGGGCCCAGTGGTCACATCCACAGCCACCCCTCTTGTTTGTGGAAAAGAACAACAGGAGATTCTAGGCCCCAAGAGCAAACACAAAGAGAGCAAACAATGTTAACAATGTCAGAGCCCTTTTCCAGATCCTGTACTAATCAGCCCTTGTAATCCCAATAATCCTGTCTCCTGAGGAAACTGAGGTTTAGGAAGGTCCAGTGATGTGCTTAAGAGTAAGGCAGACCCGGTCTGATCATTAGCACAGACAGCCTGGGCTCTATGATTTGAAGAGAGGTGGCCAATCACCATCTGGAGCATTGTGGTCAGCATGGAGCAGCATATAAATCTCACCCCCCCCCCCCCGTATGGCACTGTGCAGTGCAGGGCAGTTCCTTAACCTCTGTGGCCTTCGATTTAATACAAGTGGCCAAAAACCAGGGTAAGGAGCTCTGCCTCACAAAGCCCCTCCCAGGCTCATTTCCTAGGATCCTGCCTGTAATTTCCTCTCCAGGGGATCACCCCCTCCCCCTATGTTCAATTAATTAATTAATATGGCTCTAAGGAGAGTGGGTTCATTTTCACAAAAGCACGCTGTCATGAGAAGGGTCAGTTCCTCTTATACACACACACACACACACACACACACACACACACACACACACACCTGCCTGCCTTTCCACCTTCCCACATGCTACCATGCCATATAAGGCCTCTGCCAGATGTGATCACCCAATTTTGAACTTCCCACCATCCAGAACCATGAGCCAAAATAAACCTCTTCTTTATACACTACCCAGTCTCAAGTATCCTGTTATAGCAACAGGACTAAACCACCTCCCAAAGAGAAAGGGATCACATCTCACACTTGCCCTAACATGCTAGCAGCCAGCCAAACCCACCACATGGCTCAGAATGCCGTCAGGAGGTAAGGGCCCTCCCCCCCCCCCCAACCAGAGAAAGAATAGCTCTGAGCCAGGTTTCAGGAGCCAATGGCAGCCCAGTGTACTCTAGCCCCTTGGGCAGGCAGCCCCTTGTTTCTGGTGTCTTCACTGTCATCTTACCATGTCTGATAATGTTATCCCCACTGTTGATGCTCTGGAGATCACAGCTTGCCTGTGTGTGCATGCGCGCACACACACACACACACACACACACACACACACACACACGCAGAACTTCTGAGTCAGAGACACAGCCAGACTCTGAACCATGCAGGTGAATGAGATTCTGTGGCCAAGCTCCCCAGCACACTAGGCATAGCAGGTGCCCACAGCAAGTGTGCAAAGAATGGGAATCAGAACTAAACCCCACCCAAGGACATCAGAGAGTCCCCAGGGTAGGAGGCTGAGGACATTGAGGGTCTCTCAGCACCCAAGACAAAGTGCACAAAGCACATGGGCAAAGGCACACAGTGGAAGATCCTGATACTCACCCCCTGAACTGGCCATGAGACAGGCCATTAACAAAGCCAAAGCACCCCACTGTGGAGACAGGGGAGCACAGCTAAGTGTGTTACTAAATAGTATACAGCCTTGGGCTGGGAATATGGCCTAGTGGCAAGAGTGCTTGCCTTGTATACAAGAAGCCTAGGGTTTGATTCCCCAGCACCACATACTTAGAAAATGGCCAGAAGTGGCGCTGTGGCTCAAGAGGCAGAGTGCTATCCTTGAGCAAAAAGAAGCCAGGGACAGTGCTCAGGCCCTGAGTCCAAGACCCAGGACTGGCAAAAAAAAAAAAATAGTATACAGCCTTTACAGAGCTATTCAAACAAGTTTTTAATGCCACAGACAATACCTAGGACATGCCCCTTTACCATGTGCTAGTCCACTTTCTGTTGGTATAACAAAATGCCAGAGACTGAGTAACTAGGACTGAGGACTAGGAAGTTGACAGTGAAAGGGCAGTAGCTGGTGAGGGCCTCCTTGTTGTACCGTTCCATGGCTGAGCACATCACACAGCAAGAGAGTGAGTTGCTAGCTGAGGTCTTTTTTGGTCCTCTTAGAAAGTCACTAATTCCATCCTGGGGGTTATAGCCTCATGACCTCCTTGAAGCCTAATGACCTCCCCAAAGCCTTGTATCTGGATACCAATAACACATGGAACTGAGGATTACGTTTTCAACACATGAGTGTTTAGGGTATACATTCAAATAATAGCAATTCCACATACCCTTCCAAACCCCTAACAATGCATGTTGCCCATCTGTTTGCAGACAAACCTGAGCAAGAAGGCAGAGAGGCCAGGATGAGCCCATAAGTCCCCTTTCCTGGCTCCAACTATCTCTTGTCTTTCCCAGAGACTTTTTTTTTCTGAATAAGTACTTATTTATTGTCAAAATGATATACAGAGGGGTTACAGTTTCATACGTAAGGCAGTGGGTACATTTCTTGTACAATTTGTTACCTCCTCCATCATTTTTCCCCAGACCCCTTTTCTAGTGAATCTGCCCACACCAGAAACATGACAACCCCCCTATAGTTTAGGGAGGACTTGCAAGCTGGGAAGAAGAGGGTTCTGCATGGTCCCCCAGTCCCTCAGTGCAGCCTTGGGAGGCAACATTCACTCAAGATGTGCTGCATAGGCCCCAGTCCCAGCCAGTACCATGCATGGGTCTTGATGAGGCTTTGAACCATGCCATGGCCCAGAGCAGGAGAGAGGCCTCTTAACCTCCAAACCCTTCAAAGGCTGGTGGGGAAGTGTTCTCTATTAATTCCAACCACATTACAAATCAAGTTCTATTTACCCGCTTTTAGAAAATATTTTCCTCTCTTATTTAATAAAACTGGAGCTGTGCCATTGTTCCTACACCAGCTGTGCAGGCTAAGAGAGAGGAGAGCAAGCCTCATTCTCCCGTGGACCAAGACAAAGAACTCTCCCCTAGGCAGGGCACACACCCTGGCTGTCATCGAAGGCAGTGTTGTGAATGGAAGGAAAGGTGAACTAGAAGTGGAGGCAGGAGGGAGGGGATGTGGAGAAGGACAGATAGCAAGTGGATAGTTGAGGGGGTAGGATGCACATTTCAATTAAGACCAGGATACCCTTGGTCACTGGATATCTTGTTCACTCTTCCCTCTTTCTCCCTCTTTGGGAGTGTGTGAGGAGGAGTATGAGGACTGCAAAGGGGAGAAAAGGAAAGCATCTATTTGTGGACCAAGCAAAGGCCCTGCGCCACCCACAGCACAGCACAGAAGAGCCCCTCACCTACCATGGCTTCTCAAGGCCAAACTTCCTCAGAGTCTGGCTGATGCCTTTAATTACCAACCTCAATCAAATCTGTTTCCTCCACCCACATGCCTGGCCCCACCATCCCCGGAACAGAGCTAGCTTCCAGTCCATCTGACTCACCCCCTCTGCAGCAACGAATAAGAAACTGCTGGAAAACACAACTCTCTGCCTTCGTGCCAATGGGCCAGCAGTGCTGTGAAAATGGCTCCAAGACTCATCTTTACCTGCAACCTCCTCACCCAAGCTTATACCCCTTCCCAGGGCTCGTGTGCAGGCCAGTAGCTGCCTGTGTGGGGGTCCAAATGCCTGGCCTGGTACATCCCTGAAAGGCAAGACTGAGAGACAGGCCCATCCTAGGACACTGTGGATGGGGAGAGGCCTCAGCCCAGCTGCTCAGCACTTCCCTCGTCCCTGTCATGCACCTCCTCCATTGCTCCCTGTAAACACCCTCATTCCCCGGCCCCAAGAGGAGATTGAATGGTTCTCCCCATAGCCAAGTGGTGTAGACCTGCTGCTAGGTGGGATGGAGGGTGGAGATTTCCTGTACCAAAGCTCAACAATGACCCATGATAAGCCAGGACCAGAGACACACAGAGAGGGCCAGACAGCATCCCTGACCTGGACAGTAGGGGTGACCTGAGAGAGTGCTGACCTAGACAACTGGGCTGTGCTTGCTAAAGTCACTGGCTCATGAAATGGACAGGCCAGGGTGGTGAAGGGCTTGTTTGTGGCAATCGTCAACACTGAAGAGTGAGTGGATGGCCGTTAGAGAAAGCCCTGTCTGCCATCGGGAAAAGTGGAGATACTGAGATTAAAGCACTGAGATGCAGATTCCTAGCCTTGGAAAATTCCCTACTCCAGGTTCAGGGCCCCAGAACAAGAATGAGGCACATAATACAGCCACGAATCCACAGATCTCTGAACCTGCTGAGGTGACCCAGCGCAGCCTGCTCTCCCTGAAGCAACAAGCACTACATCTGAGTGAAGACAAAGCCACATGCCTTCCTCAACCCACCTGTGTGTGACCAGAGCACACGAGGCACAGCCTGACATCCTGAGAGCAGAGATCCTATCCCTGGACTTCCCCAGAGAGCCAAACGGCTGGCTGAGATGCCAGCCAGGATCTGGGGAGTGAGACAGGCTGCATTTGGAGGTGCCTCACAAAGGGATGGAAGCTGGAAAAGGAGGACGTTTGTGGAGAGAGGACATTACCGTCCCGAAAGGACTCTGGAACACAGAGGTTGCTGCTCAGCTCTGGGATGTGTACAGGGTGTAGAAATGCCCTAAATACTGACAGTGCAGTGTACAGTGCAAGGAGAGGGCCCCCCTTTGTAGGAAAGAAAGCTGCCAGCTTCACACATTCCCCAGAGGGCCTGAGGATGCCACCCACTAGCAAGAGGGATTGGATGGTGAACTGAACTGCCCCTGGGCACCCTGGGAAGGTACAGGACGGCTGACAGCAGGAGCTTCTCCTCAGCGCAAGCCTTCTGGGTAATGGCGAGCTGAAGACCTTCAAACAGATGCAGGTGGCAGCGCCTGACAGTCAGAGGCAGGTGTGTGAGAGCATAATGAGCAACAAGAGCCTGGTGGCAGCACCCAACTGGCAGGAAGCTGGGAAGAGAGTAAAGAAGGTAGCACTCCTAGGGACAAAGACACAGGCTGAGAGCCAGGGATGGACTGATCCCGGTATCCAGAGCCAATCACGGGCAGAAGGTGAGGCAGTCGGACTGTCCTCCCCAAACCCAAGCACCACCAGTGTGGTGTTAGCAGGTGGGACCCCAAAGAGGAAATGTGTGCTTCTCCTGGGTGTGTTCCATCCTAGATGGCCTTGCAAAGGGACTGGAGTGTGAAACGTATCCTTTCTTGGCCACTCCCATCTGCCTGTGAGGCAGCATAGAGGAGCCATCTCAGACTCAGTCACCTCCACCACACCCCCTTTGCTCAAGCCAGACTCCCAGCCCTGGAATACTATTTATATCTTAGCCAATCACAGGGATCTTGGTTTGGGTTTTGTTTTGAGTCCTTGGGGGGTTGGGTTTTGTTTTTGTATCAGAATTGGGGCTTGGACTCCGGGCCTCTATCTCTCACTTGGCTTTTTCACTCAAGTCTCATCCTCTACCACTTGAACCATATCTCCACTACTGGCTTTTTGCTGGTTTGTTGGAGATAAGAATCTGACAAACTTTTTTCTGCCCAGGTGGACTTGGAACCAAGGTCCTCAGATCAGCCTCTTAAGTAACTAGGATTACAGGTATGATCACCAGCACGCAGCAGGCATTTTTTTTTTAATAGCAGCCCAAATATACTAGGACAGAAGATGGGACAACCAAAGGCAAAAGTACCACTGGAAAGCCTGGCCCACTGTCAGGCTGAGTCCCTAACTGAACAAGATATTAAAGTCCCAAGAGGAAGGCCCCTGGTGTCTCCCTGGAAAGATCACATGCATCTCCTTTTCCCATAAGCCCAAGAGCCGCTTTCTTGGTCACCATGAGCAGAGACAGAGGAATGAATACTCAGGCCCTGTCTAACCCAAATTCTGGCCCAGGAAATTGTTATGGCTTCACTTTGGGAGCACCATGGGCCACTATGCTCCCGTTGGTGAGAGTAGGGTGTCTAGGGACCAGGAGACCTACTGGGCCCCTTCGGTCGCCACTGCCAAGGATCCAACCTATTCCTAAAGTCCTACATTCTCTCCTGACCCCTCCAAGCTCTGAAAAGCATGAGTGAGAAACCTCCAACTATGTCTGCAGTCCAAACTTCCCCCCCCCCCCAGGCATGATCTGTCATTCCCCATATCTGTGCTTCCCAACAGACTACTAAGAGCCTACCTGGTGACCAGGATTAGAACTGGACACAGCCCTGAGCCTCCTTCCTCTGTCCTCCCACCTTCAAGCCATCCCTTCTCCCAGCCCCTCCCCATTTGGGGCCAGACTCTTGCTGATCCCCTGGGCTCCCGGCTTGTATATGGCCTAGGCAGAAGCCTACCACATCCTGTGTTGTCAGTCTCTTCCAGGGGTTGCTGTCATGTCCATTCTCTGTTGTGATCATTGAACCACTGAGTGGGTAATTTACAGAGTCAAGTCTATCCAGTTTGAAGTTCTGGAGTTCAAGATCCAGGATCTGCATTTGGTCTGGGCCTTCTCAGTGGTGGGGACTTGGCAGGGACCCAAGACCATGACAGGCATCATTTGGCAGACAGAGCAAGCCACCCAGAGAGCAATGCTTTTCTAATGTACTCCCTCGGCTGTCAGTCTATTATCCCATAACTGGACTGATCCATTCATACTTTCATGGCCCATCACTTCCTGAGGTCTCATCTCAAATACCATTCACGTGTGGAGCATATAGGAACATGTAGCAGTTGCCACCACGTGCAATGAGACGCAAAGCCCTGCCAAGCAGACCCCTTCCATTCCCACTCCCCCCACCCCCAGAAGAGGACTAGATGAGGAGCCTCTAGACAGTGGTTGATAACCATCTGTCTTCTTCCTTTAGCTCAATCATTGCTTCTCCTCTTTTTCTTGCCCCCATCTCAAGGATCACAATCATAAGGGCCCATCTTTGATTCTGGGGGAAGTACTAGGGTATGGGTATTGTAAAGGTATCCAAAAGAGGGGCCAGACACTGGTAATTCATGCCTGTAATGTGAGCTGTTCCGGAAGCTGAGATCTGAAAGTCAGGGTTCAAATCCATTCAGGTAAGAAAGTCTGTGAGACTCTTATGTCCACTTAACCACCAAAGAAGAGGAAGTAAAAGTATGGTTCAAGTGGTTGAGCACCAGCTTTAAGGGGAAACCCAAAACTTAAAAGTCACCTAAAGATGACAATTCTCTTGTTCAAGGAGAAACTAAGAGTGGAGTGTCTGACAGAAAGGCAGGGCCTCAAGGCTGTCACCAGCTGCTGCACAAAAACAAACTTCCATACTTCCCAAAAAGCACTAAAACCACACCATATCAGCATTTGTTTAAAAACAAAACCTCACCCTTAACACTGTCTAAAGCACATCTCAAACTATACACTGAAGGGGGGAATGAAGAGTTAAAGTAAACCCCATTTTCAGGCAGCCCCCGTTTTGTTGTCTGTTTAAACTATGAGCAAACCCAGGGCAAGCTTATTAGGGCCTAGCTGGTCAAGAACTCTAACCGCCTGGGAATGCTTAACTCTAACTACCCCCAAAATGCCTCGAGCCCTGAGCCAATCAGATTTGTACCTGTGTCCTAATCTTGCTTGCTTGAACACCTGATTGCTGTAACTTTGTTTTTTGGCCTTTATAAGCCCTGAGCAATCGCAGCTCGGGGCTTCCTCCTAACCTCCGCTGTGTCGGTGGGTAGGACAAGGCCTGAATTGCAGCTCGCCTGAATAAAGCCTTCCTTTTGCATTTCGGAATGTCTGAGTCTCGATAGTCTTCTTGGTGGTCGTTTCGCGACTTGGCATAACATACACCACGGTATATGTGTTTGTGTGTGCCTCCTACTAATTGGGTTTGAACTCAGGGCCTAGAAGCTGTCCCTGAGCTATTTTGCTCAAAACTGAAACTCTAACACTTGAACCACAGCTCTATTTCTGGCTTTTTGCTGGTTAATTAGAGGTAAGAATCTCAGGGAGTTTACTGCCTAAGCTGGCTTCAAACCATAATCTTCAAAGCTCCTGAGTAGCTAGGATTATAGCTATGACCAACGGGCACCTGGCTGCTATGTTTTGTTTCATTTTTATTGGTCTTGGGGCTTGAACTTTTTTTCTGTAAACTTTCCTGCTTCCCTTTCTGAGGTATGGCCTCCCTGAAGGCAGGTGTGGTGTGGGACTAAGTATGCCCTGAATCGTGTGTGTGTGTGTGTGTGTGTGTGTGTGTGTGTGTGCGTGTGTGCGTGTGTTGGTACTGGGGCTTGAACTTTAATCGAAAATAAGAGTCTCGTGGACTTTTCTGCCCAGCCTGGCTTAAAACCCAGATCCTTAATCTCAGCCTCCTGAGCAGCCAGGATGACAGGCATGAGCCACCGGCACCTGGCTCCCATTCTAACCTCCAGCTAGGTGCTGAGTAAATAAGTGCTCAAGGGCTAGATGACAGAATGGCGATGTGGCAACAACCACATGTGGACCTGGACCTGGCCTGGAGGGTATCAGGGTCCCTGATGGGAATGCAGGCTAGCTCATAGACCTCAGCACAGTCTCCCCTGCCCTGGCAACCTAGCTACTGCCCCATGGCAGTCAGGTTCTGGTCCCCAAAGTGCCCAGTGATGTCTGGCTGGCAAAGCTCCTTAGCCATGTGGGGAAGAAATTAGTCCCTTCCCTGAGGCTTTTTTTGAAAATGTATTTAGTAACTTCTAAACAAATCATTCCAACTCTCCCCAATTTGTTTAGTTAAATTAATTCTATTTTAATATTTCCATTAGTCATTTAATTTATTCTAAATCCTGGCACTGCAAAGTAATAAAGCCTCTCAAATATTGACAGACAGTAAAGTAAATGTCATTCAGCTAAACCATCTGGGTTATTTTCCTCCAAATTCCTCAGGATGGAGAAGGTGCTGTGGTGGCTGATTTATGGGTCTTCCCGGGCCTGCAGCATCCGCTGGGTCCAGGGCTGGGCGAGAGTCAGCAGCTCAACTGAGTGAGAAGGGAGGAAAGAGCCTGAGGCGCTGGGGGGGGGGGGAAGCCACCCAGCAAACAGAAATGGACTGCAGGGTTTGAAAAATGGATGTGTGGCTTGGAATTTAAAAGCTTGTTCTTTCCCAGTCACCTTTCTCGGCGCCAGCCTCCCTCCTGTGTCCCTTGGCAGACTGGCCTGGGAGCCACATACCTCTTCCCCTCCACCTGCTCCCCTACCCACCTCACCCCGCTGCAGCCCATCTCCTGCATGTGATTCAGAGGTGGGCTGCCTCCTTCCCCATCAGGCAGCCTCTAGAGGTATGGAGCTAACACAGAGGTATGGCAGGACAGGAGCCACAGAGGTTGGGGCCACATCACAGCCCTTCCTGGTCCCTCACTCCCAAGGCCTTTAGGTAGCATGCATGGCCATGGAGTTCTGCTTGGAGAGGCTCCTATGAGTCACATGCAGTGTGATCTGACACAGGGTATATCCAGATACTGGCCTGGGACCCCTCTGCTCCTAACATCTCTTGCAGCAAGTAGCAGGATGGCCTGTGGGCACATGTACTGAGCCTAGCCCACTCTGGGACCCAGGGCACTTTCGAAATGCTGAGCCCCCTCAAGATATCCGGCATCATCCAGGGGAAGAGCAGCCTTTTGTACCCTTGTCAGATCCTCCAAGTTTGGGTCCTGGAGAGCGTCCATACAAACCATGCCACCCCACCTCCTGCCTGCCCAGCCACAGTGCCTGCAGCATAGCTGCTGTTTACACAGCACACATGTTTGTAATTTTTCTCCCAATGCCAGCAAAGCTGGGGCAGCCACAAATATTTGTGGATGGATATATTACAAGTTGGGGCCCCAGCGGCTCAGCCACCCTCCTCAACCACCACTGCTTCCTCCCTTGCCTTGGTCCTACTTCAGCCATACCCTGCTGGGTGGAAGGCCCAAGGTCAGGGGAGAGTTTCACTCTGGCACTGTGCCTGGCCCCACAGTAGACAGAAAGCCAGTTGACAAGTTGGATCCCTGTTCAAGTGTCAGCTCTGGGGACACTAAGATACTCCCAGGAGCTCAGAGCTCCATATGGTTATAAGTCATCTGCTGAATGTGTGCTCCTTAGTCCTGGGACCGTTTTGGAGTCTGCATGGCTTCCTAGGGCATAGAAAAGAGGTGCCCCTCCATGGGACCCCGTTCTAGGGCCTAAGGAGAAGGCTGACCACACAGGCATCTGCAAAGCCCTAGTTTCCAGGGAGAGAGGGCAGTAGGGGAGAAGAGAGTTCAGAGAACCTCACCCAGTCAGCTTGGCTATGTAGGGCTCATGAGGAAGGAGGAGGAGGAGGAAGAGGAGGGAGGGGGAGGAGGAGGGGGAGGAGGAGGGGGAGGAGGAGGGGGAGGAGGAGGGGGAGGAGGAGGGGGAGGGGGAGAAGGAGCTGAGAGACTCCAAACAGGTCCTACTGGCATGCTGTTGGTCTGTGTGTCCCCACAGGCAAGGCTGTCAAGGAGGCAAGATGAACAGCCAATACTAAGCAGGCTAGCAGGGGCAGTGTGTGTGACCCCTGAGGTTCAGAAATGGCCCAGGTGGCCTTAGGAGAGGTAGATAGAAGGGGAACTGGAATCAGGTAAGGCCTCCACATTGGATGCATCCAGTGGCTCTTGGGACAATCAGGATATTCTCACCCAGCTACTCAGGACTCTGCCTCCAACAGTGGCCAAAGAATTATACATACAATCAAGGGGGGTGTGAGTCTGGGAGCTTGCTTGCACAAGGACCCCGAGGTCTTCCTATGTGGCCTAGCTTCATTTCCAGCCCCAAGACACCTACCATCAGGGAAGAAGAAACTATCAAAACAGTATATTGTGTGGACCCCTCCCATTTCCCACTCTATGACAGCAGCAGATATGAGAACCACAGAAAACCCCACATAGGAAAGGGTATAAGTGCAGAGATGACCCCAGGCATGAAGGCAAGGCTGTGAGCAGCAGCCCATGCCTCTAGGCACCCAGATCTGCATGCCCCACACTGACCACTCAGCTTGTAGCCAGCCAAGTAGAGCTGGGCCCTGAATCTCAAGGAGCTATGTGTGGGCACCATGGTATCTACAACACACAGACACAGGCATCCCCAGGACCTGCTCCACTCCTGTGTCCCTGCAGCTGTGTCTTCAATGTCATAATGCACACTCTGCCCCAGACCCTGTGGGGTACCCCCATATTTGGGTCTTAGTTACCCAAGCTGACAGCCTGCAGTTAATGAAACCAGTGTACCCAAGAAAGCCCAGAGCTCCAAAGGAGGGCAAAGAGGTGTCATGCCATAACCAGATGTGATTCATGGCCTGGGAAGCAGAGCCCTCAGCAATGAGAGTGTACCATACAATCAGACAGTGCCCAGGATGGTCAGGGTAGGGTGCTGGTGCTAATGGGACTGGCACTCATTCCGTGGCTGCCCCACAGCAAGCAACCTTGGTGGCATCCCTGCCCCCAGACACCTTAGGCTTCTGCAAACCCACTCATGGGAAGGCCTGCTCATGGGACCCTCCCCCCATGTGTAAGTGCTCTGAAGCTGGCCGCCAGCATCACTCTGTCTGATGTGCACAGATAGGTGGACACAGATAGAGTGCTGCCTGTGCTGTCTCCCTTGGTGCTGTATCTAAACAGCACACCCCCATCTCTGGCCAAATGTGCCTTTCTGTGGCCGTCATTCTGCTCCTCAAGGCGTGATGTATCTGGATTGAGCCACCAACTCTACAAGAATCTTAGAACATATTGCTCAAGGACAACCAGAAGGTCTGAATGTTTTCTTACTCATTTGCCAGCCAGACACACTGAGTCCTGAGCAGCTATAACCTTTCCAAGGTCACACAAGTGGGAATTGGCAGAGATGAGCTTCAGGTATATTGAAGTCCCATCATTCACTTGGAACAATCAGACAGTGGTGTCTGGCCAGAGTCCCATGATTATGGCATTATCATGCCCTGTACCATTCATGTACTTTATCCCTTGCAAAATGTATCTTTAGAGATAATAAAGAAATTTTCAGGACTGACATATGTGAAAAGCTGAAGACCCCATGGAGAGCAGGGTCTGCCTGTCCTGATGAGGAAGTGTACCCACACACAACCACAAGCTGAAGAGTCGGGCAAGCAGGGCAGACAAGTGAGGGGTCTTCCCAGCCATTGGCCTCCCAGGCTTAGGGAAGTTTGCCAGCACCTGCTCTCAGCCTGTCCTAGTGCTGCCTCTGGGAAGGTCTCCCAGAGCTAAGGAACTGCGTGCCACTAGGCCTGGGCCCCCCTCACTGGGGTGAGGTCCCTCGTGTGGGCCCCAAAGAACTGCCATCTGCTTCGAGGCTGTCATTTCCTGAGAAACATGTCTCTGGAGCCACCTTCTCATTATGATAAAAAGCCACCTGAGAAGAATGACTCCCAGCTGCTCTCCTGCCAGGCCCACTGCCCAGGGTCACAGACGGTTTAGGAACAGAAGGGACGGGCCGAACCAGAGGACAGAGGGCATGAGGAAACTATGCAGCCTTTGGGGAGAGGTCAGTGTGAGGCAGTAGAGGTGATGGCCCCGCTGCTGGGTGTAACTGAGCAGGGAGTGGAGTTCACAAATGTGTGGTCAGCCTGCTCATCAGACCTCAGGACAGCCAAGCCCAGGAACAACAGGAAGAAGAGCTGCCTCTCCAAAGTACACAGGCAGAACAGAGAAAGAAGATTAAAAGATGAGCTGTCCATGGGTTCAGATCTTGACTCTCACCAGCTCTGGGTTTTGGCCAGATCTGGGCATTTCAGGCAAGTTGCTCAAACTCTCTGAGTCTTGTTTCTTGTCAGACCTCTTAATGGCTCTGTCCAGTCCTTCCAGCTGGGCAGAACATCTGCTGCGATGAAATGGGATCTGATCAGTGCAAATGATGCGTATAGGTGACACCACAGCCTCTGGATAGCACAAGACCTGCCCTCACTTTCCAGAGGGGACCACTGAGGCTTGTAGAGAGAAGCTGCTCATCCTGCTCTTAGGCCAGTCCTGAAAAGACACTGCCCCTTCCTACTGGCCAGCGGTTCCCACTGGAGGAAGTAAGAAATAAGAGATATTCTCAACTTTCCAATTTTCATCCCCTGAAGTTCTAGGACATTTTTCCCAAAACTACTTCTCAGAAAGGTCAGGAGGCTGGCATAGAGGTGGCCTGCTCTGAAATGTGACTGTTATCTGCTAGGATATTTATGAGAGTCCCTCTCTGCTCCTGGGGTTGTAGCATAGGGGCATCCAGCAGGCTGTGGGTTGTGGGAAGATAAATGTTTCACTATTCAGAGGCCTCCTGCCAGGCAGCCCCCTTAGGCTCTGACCTCTGGCCACCTCTGACCTTACATGTCACCTTGGAGAATAATCTAAACCCACTGCATATCTCCTCCTCCAGGTTAAGAATCATATTTTAGCCGGAAGATGGCGCCGCCACAGTAGGGAGGCACCTCGACTCACTCCAACTGAATAGTGAGCTGGGAACTCCAGCACCCAACACCCCATCAAGAACCCAGCAAAACCAGCAGCCAGAAGCAGTGGAGAAACACAGGAAAACAAAAAGGAGCAAAAAAGAAGAGCCGAAAACCTACACGGAGCCCGAGAATCTCCAGGGCACCCTCCCCACACCAGCCAACCCTGGCCTGAACAGGGCCAGGCTGGGAAAGGGGACCCAGCAATCGGCAGACTGACTGCCGGGAGCACAGAGTCCAGACAGCGGGACTCCACAGACACCAGGGAGAGTGCAGACCAAGACACACGGCGACAGCAGCGACAGGAAGTTCAGGTCCACACCAGGAACGGACGTAAGCGGCTGGGGAACCCAGCGGTGCAGAAGGGGAGAGCCGGGGATGCCACCACGACCTTTCGCCACACCCGAAGGACCAACGGCGGTGCTGGACACACACACAATCCAGGACCAATGAGTCCCCCGTTACCCAAAATGGATACAATGCAAACCTCGGTTAAAGAAGACCTTAACATCCTGAGAAGTGAAATGCATGAAAAAATAGATTTAAAATACAACTCTTTAAAGGAAGAAATTTCCACGATCAGAGCTGATCTGACAACCATAAATAGCTCTCTGACATCCATTAACTCCGCAATTGAATCCACAGCACAAAGAATTGACCATATGGAATCCAGAATCTCTCTCTTGGACAATGAAGCAGCCGACAACAACCAGAAAATGACCACACTCCAAGAAACAGTGAAGCTTCAGGGCAGACTAATCCAGAAAATAATGGACAAAGACAAGAGATATAATCTGCGCATAATTGGAATAGAAGAAGGAGCTGAGTACCAGAGCAGAGGGCTTCATCATATTTTCAATAACATTATTGCAGAAAACTTCCACAATCTCACAAGGGACCCCATCCAGGTAACCGAAGCCTATAGGACACCTGGCAGGCCAGACCCCAGAAAAGCCACCCCAAGGCACATAATATTCAAGACTTCAGATCTCAAGAATAAAGAGCAAATTCTGAATGCAGCCAAAACGAAGAAAGAAATTTTCTACAACGGGAGGAGGATCCGAATAACAGCAGACCTCTCCACACAAACCTACCAAGCGCGAGGTGAGTGGAAGAACACCATCCAAGTTCTACAGACCAACAATATGCAACTTAGGATTAAATATCCAGCGAAATTGGAGTTCACATTCGAAGGGAAAACCAGATCTTTCCATAGCAAAGAGGACCTAAAGGAGTATGTGAATAAAAAAACCAGCCCTACAGTGAATTCTAAGAGGGGAATCCCACCCAACAGAGATCGTACAGGACACACAGACAGAAACAGAAACAGAAACAGCAGCTCACTAAAGACAAGAAAAAAAAAAGAGGAAAAAACAGCCCAACAAGAAAATGGAAGGAGAAAAAACACTCTTATCCTTGATCTCTTTGAATATAAATGGTATAAACTCTCCGATAACGAGGAGCAGACTGGCAGAATGGATCCGCAAATAAAAAGTTGGCATCTGTTGTCTACAAGAGACCCACCTTACAGCAAGGAACAAAAACAGGATCCGAATGAAAGGATGGAGCAAGATCTTCCAAGCAAATGCACCTACCAAAACAGCAGGTGTAGCCATCCTGATCTCAGACAAGCTGGACTTCTCATTAAAATCAACTCAAAAAGACAAAGGACACTACATTTTAATACAAGGAAAAATCCAGAATCAAGACATCATGGTGATAAATGTATACTCACTGAACAAAAGAGGCCCCACATATGTCAAGCAAATTCTCACAGAATTACAGAACAAGATAGACGCAAACACAATCATAGTGGGAGACTTTAATACCCCACTCTCTCCAAGAGACAGATCCAACACCCAGAGGATCAGCAAGGGAGCTGAGGACCTAAGTAACACCATATCCCAAATGGATCTGACAGATCTATATAGAATCTTCCACCCTACAGAGACCCAATACACCTTCTTCTCAGCAGCACATGGATCATACTCCAAAATAGACCATGTCATAGCCCACACAAAGAACCTCAGCAAATACAAAAGTATTGATGTCATCCCATATATTATATCTGATCACAGTGGATTAAAGGTAACCCTCAATAACAACAGTTACCACAGAGGCTATACACATTCTTGGAGGCTAAACCCCACACTGTTATCCAACACATGGGCCACAGACCAAATTAAAGATGAAATCAACAAATTCATAAGCCACAATGACAATGAAAATACATCACAAAGAAACCTATGGGACACAGCTAAGGCAGTACTTAGGGGCAAGATCATTGTCCTCAGCACTCACATTAAAACAATGGAAGCATAGCAGGTGAATAACCTCACGATGAAACTAAAACAACTAGAGAAACAAGAAATGACCGAATTTAGAATGACTAGGAGGAGACAGATCACAAAGATTAAAGAAGATATAAATCTGATTGAAAATAGAAAGACCATTCAACAAATAAATAAGACTAAAAGCTGGTTCTTTGAGAAAATAAATAAAATTGACAACCCCTCACAAGACTTACAAAAAAAAGAAGAGGGCTGGGGATATAGCCTAGTGGCAAGAGTGCCTGCCTCGGATACACGAGGCCCTAGGTTCGATTCCCCAGCACCACATATACAGAAAACGGCCAGAAGCGGCGCTGTGGCTCAAGTGGCAGAGTGCTAGCCTTGAGCGGGAAGAAGCCAGGGACAGTGCTCAGGCCCTGAATCCAAGGCCCAGGACTGGCCAAAAAAAAAAAAAAAAAAAAAGAAGAGACACATATTCGTAAAGTCAGGGACTCCACCGGAAAAATTACAACAAGTACACACGATATTCAAACAATCATAAGGAGCTATTTCCAGAACCTCTATTCAGTAAAAAACAATAACTTTACAGAAATGGATCAATTCTTAGAGAAGTATAAACTGCCCAAACTGAACCAAGAAGAAATAAATCAACTAAATAAACCAATAACTTACAGTGAGATACAGGAGGTAATCAAGAACCTCCCAACAAAGAAAAGCCCAAGCCCAGATGGATTCACCAACGAATTCTACAAAACCTTTAGTGAGGAGCTAATACCAATACTCCTCAAACTCTTCCGTGAAATAGAAACAGAGGGAGAAATCCCAAACTCATTCTATGATGCTAATATCATACTCATTCCCAAACCAGGCAAAGACCGAACCAAAAAAGAGAACTACAGACCAATATCACATATAAGATTACTGTCAACATTAGACAGTTAAAGCCCTAGGCGAATTTTCTTGGGCTTGGCCACATGGCTACTGTATATGTTTTTAATACATTGTATATTGTATATATGTCTACCTGACCTAGAGAAGGGAAAGAAAAACAGGGCATAAGATATCACAAGAAATGTACACACTGCCCTACTATGTTACTGTACCCTTTTTGCACAACACCTTGTCAAAAAGAATTGTGTTCAATTAATAAATAAATTAAATTTTTAAAAAAGCCTTAGAAATAAAAAGAAGAATCATATTTTATAAACCAATAACGTACAGCGAGATACAGGAGGTAATCAAGAACCTCCCAACAAAGAAAAGCCCAGGCCCAGATGGATTCACCAACGAATTCTATAAAACCTTTAGTGAGGAACTAATACCAATACTCCTCAAACTCTTCCGCGAAATAGAAACAGAGGGAGAAATCCCAAACTCATTCTACGAAGCTAATATCATACTCATTCCCAAACCAGGCAAAGACCCAACAAAAAAAGAGAACCACAGACCAATATCACTAATGAACACAGACGCACAGCTCCTCAATAAAATATTAGCTAACAGGATCCAGAAACTGATCAAGAAAATTATACATCATGACCAAGTAGGCTTCATCCCACAGTCACAAGGATGGTTCAATATCCGTAAATCAATCAATGTAATTCACCACATAAACAGAACTAAAATCAAGAATCACATTGTTATCTCAGTTGATGCCCAAAAAGCCTTTGACAAAATACAACATCCATACTTATTAAAAGCTCTGGAGAGAATAGGAATAGATGGAACATTCCTCAAAACAATAAAAGCCATATACAGCAGACCAACTGCTAACATCATATTAAATGGAGAGAAACTTAAATCATTCCCCCTAAACTCAGGAACAAGACAAGGATGACCACTCTCCCCACTTCTTTTCAACATAGTGCTGGAATCTCTAGCCATAGCAATAAGGCAAGAGGAGGACATCTAAGGGATCCACATCGGCAAGGAAGAAATCAAACTATCCCTATTCGCAGACAACATGATCTTATATCTGAAAGACCCAAAGAACTCAGTCCCCAAACTCCTACACCTAATAAACCATTTTGGCAAAGTAGCAGGATACAAAATCAATCCACAAAAGTCAGCGTCTTTTCTGTACACCAGCAATATACAAGCAGAAAAGGAATTTATGGAAACAATTCCATTTACAGTAGCCAAAAAAGAATAAAGTACCTAGGGATCAACTTAACCAAGGACATGACGGACCTATTTAATGAAAACTATAAAAATCTAATAAAGGAAATCAAAGAAGACACAAGGAGATGGAAAGGCCTCCCATGCTCATGGGTAGGCAGAATCAATATACTGAAAATAGCCATATTGCCCAAATTGTTATACAAATTCAATGCAATCGCTATCAAAATCCCAGTTACATTCTTCACTAAAATAGACCTAGAATAGCCAAAGCAATTCTAGGCAAAAAAGCAGTGCAGGACGTATCACAATACCAGACTTCAAGATCTACTACAGGGCCATCATAACAAAAACAGCCTGGTATTGGTATAAAAACAGATCGGAAGACCAATGGATTAGAATTGAAGATCCAGAAATAAAACCGCACTCTTACAGTCAGCTGATATTCGACAAAGGAGCTAAAGACATACAATGGAATAAACATAGCTCTTCAACTACTGGTGCTGAGAGAACTGGGCAGCCATATGCAGAAAACTCAAAGTAGACCCAAGCCTATCACCATGCACCAAGATCAACTCAAAATGGATCAAAGACCTCAATATCAGACCTGAATCCTTGAAACTACTGAAGGACAGAATAGGAAAGACGCTAGAACTTATAGGCACAGGAAGAAACTTCCTGAATATAGTCCCAGGGGCACAACAAATAGGGAAAAGACTTGACAAATGGGACTACTACAAATTAAAAAGTTTCTGCACAGCTAAGGACATAGCCACCAAAACAGAAAGACAGCCAACCATATGGGAAAGGATCTTTACCAGCACAGCAACAGACAAAGGCCTAATATCTGTCATCTACAGAGAACTCAAAAAACTAAGCCCCTCCAAGCCCAATAAACCAATTAGGAAATGGGCAAAGGAGCTAAAGAGAGACTTCATAAGAGAAGAGATAAAAATGGCAAAGAAACATATGAGGAAATGTTCAACATCCCTGGTAGTAAAGGAAATGCAAATAAAAACAACCCTGAGATAGCACCTCACCCCAGTTAGAATGGCCTATACTCTGAACTCAGGCAACAACAAATGCTGGAGGGGGTGCGGGGAAAGAGGAACCCTTCTCCATTGTTGGTGGGAGTACAAATTAGTACAACCACTTTGGAGATCAGTATGGAGGTTTCTCAAAAAGCTCAATATAGACCTACCCTATGACCCAGCCATACCACTCCTAGGCATCTATCCGGAACAGCAGGCCCCAAGATATCAAAAAGACATTTGCACTTCCATGTTTATCGTGGCACAATTCACAATAGCCAAAATATGGAAACAACCCAGATGCCCCTCCACAGATGAATGGATCCAAAAAATACGGTACCTATACACAATGGAATACTACACAGCGATTAGGAATGGTGAAACATTGTTATTCGCAGGGAAATGGTCAGATCTTGAACAAATAATGTTGAGCGAGACAAGGCTAGAACACAGAAAACAAAGGGGCATGATCTCCCTGATATATCACTGTTAAGATGGGGTGACAGAGAGACAGTAGAGACCAGGTCTGTGAAACCAAAAACTGTTTATCAAATGGTATTTCCCACAGGATTGGGTCAGCGACCCAACAGTATGTAACTAAAACCAAACAACTACTCAACATATAAAGGTCAAAAATTGACCTCTCAGGGGAACACAATAGCTCAAAAGCTATGTATGTACGTTCATATAAGACTACTGTCGACATATTGTCTAATGTCAACAGTACATTTAAAGCCCTAGGCAAATTTTCTTGGGCGTGGCCACATGGCTACTGTATATGTTCTTGATACATTGTATATTGTATATATGTCTACCTGACCTAGGGAAGGGAAATAAAAACAGGGTGTAAGATATCACAAGAAATGTACACACTGCCCTACTATGTAACTGTACCCTTTTGCACAACACCTTGTCAAAAAAAGTTTTGTTTAATTAATAAATAAATGTTTTTTAAAAAGAATCATATTTTAGGAAGGAGCAGTTTGAGATGAGGGGATTCAAATCACAAGTACAACAGATCAGGGGCAGGCACTGGCCTGATATCCCCATAAATCAGATCACAGAGCACTTCTGGCTCTGACTGAGGAGGATTTAGTGGGTGACAGGGGCAAGGGATGATACCAGCCAACTGAGGCCTGGCTCAACAGCATCCTTTTCTCACAGTGGGTTCCATCCAGACCCTAGGAATAGGTCATAAAGGTTGGCTCACTAGAGTCCACTTCTTCAAGCTAGAGGTCATTCGCCATGCTCACCTAAGGCCAGTGGCCTCACCCACAGCCTCCCTTGCTTGTTTAGTTGTAGCAGTAGTATATATGAGTTATACAGGAGGGTTTCATTGTTACAACCCACACATGTATACAAAGGATCCCAATCAACTTTACCCCCTTTACAATTCTCTTCCATCACGCTCCCCCTTCTTAAAACAATTTCAGCAGGTTTCATTGCTCTATTTTTATACCTGCAAATAAACTTCATTGACAATATTCATCCTCACTCATGTAAATTTGAGCCCGCTTTACTTTGCTGTTACTCTTTTTTTTTTTTAGTATGTATTAATTGCACCAAGGGAATTCACTATGGTATTTCAGACATTTTATACATAATAAATAGCCCTCATATTTTACTCAGAATAACCCTGTCTATTGTTTTCTTTCCCCATCCCTCAACTCCTATTGATCAACAGCTTTGATTGAGGTTCCTTATGCCCTCTTCATACAGAGTCATAATTTGAAGTTATTCGTCTGCCATCTTTCTTTTTCCTGTTCCTCTTTCCCTCATCCTCCTACACAATCCTATAGTTAGCATCATGTTCTAAACTTGCTTTTTTATTTTCTCTTGTATTTTTCCAAAGTCTCAGCAGAGTACTTCTAAACTCAAAGAAAACAGTAGAGTGGTGTGGTTTTGGTGTTTTACAAGTTGTCCTCCAGTGCTAAGGCCAACATAGGCACCTCCTACCAGTCTGCAGGGAACGTGGGCGCCCTTAGGAGCCAGGCTTGTCCGATTCCCAGGAAACCCACAAAAAGGCCCTGTGCACTCAGGGAACCATGCTCTGTTGAATGCAGCCACACACCATTCCTAAGAAATCCCAGCTATACTCTAGTCGCCGGCTAGAAAACCGCTTAGGCTCCCTGACCTCGTTGAGTCGCAGCTCTGCTCCTTACCTGTCACTACCTCCCCAATAGCATGGCACCTCATCAACAGAGGAAAAATAGCTCACCTGTGAGTGAGAGAGTGCCTAAAACAGTGTATTGAGAAGGACCCTGATGCTGCACTTTCATACTGAAAGTGCTCTGTGGTGGATTAGTGATGCTTGCCACAGATACAGGTTAACCCTAAGGAGATAAGTGCCAGGAATCTGCCAGCTTGGCCACAATGAGTCTGACACAGGGAGTGGGTTAGAGTTGGCTGTATCCATAGGTCTCAAGCAGTGTATAAGTGCTACCTATCATCTTGTAGACTTTAATGGTCATTCTGAGAGGACACTCATGCATTTCAGAGCATTTTCCTATCCTTGTCCACCATTGCAAGAGGTAGTTTACACCAAGTGTCATTTGATCTATTTTGGAAGTGAAAGGGGTGTATATGGCTTGACATCATAAAAGTGATTTCTTATTTGTACAAAACCAATTGAAGATGCACTGGGTTGTGTCTTTCCTGGGCCTAAGGATCCCAGCTCCTGACATTTTGTGGGGCCACTATCTTCGAGTATCTTTGGTGTTCTCCCGTGGAATGTGAGCAGAGGTGGATATGGGGACTCACAAGGAAATGTGAGATGTACCATTGGCCTGAAGATGGGCCCTTGATGTCTGCCTCATCCCATTGGCCATATTTCAGTCACAAGACCCAGCTTTACTGCAAAGGGCACTGGGAAATGTAGTCAAAGAATCTAGGAAGCAATGCATAGCTCGGAGCTTTAGACTAATTCTGCAGCCCCTGGAGTTAGAAACCAGGATCCAGGTTCTGCTCACCACACCAGCCACCCTCCCAACCACCCTCCTGTGGATGCCCATACATATAATCTTGGGTCTGCTCTGAGCCATGGGTTAAACTGAGAATATTCAAATGAAATCTCCCTCAAAGGTATTTAGCTTTAACTGCAGGATGTTTAATCAGTTAAATACCAAAGAAGTGTAGAGACCAGAAAAGAACAGAAGACATTTTCATTCACCTAAGAGGAAATTGCAAGGAAGGAGATGAAAACCACATTGGAATTACAGGGGGGGAAATAATTGGCAAAGTTCCTGAAATGTGAGTACATTGGCATAATGAGCTGCCGTGGTGGAATTCTCTCCCTCACTGCAAAGCAGGGAGCTCCATTCCAGGAGGCCTGGCTTAATTACAACATTGTTGGATGTTAAAGTAGCAGCCACTCAAAAACCACAATAGTCACTTAATTACCAGGCCTCAGGAGGGATCTGACAATTGGTGTTTAAAATGTTTCCTACATTCAGCACCTTTCTACAAAGAGGCCTTGGGTCTCTCTAAACATTAATTAATGTCCCTTTATGAGGTCCCAGTCATGTAGTCTTTGGTGACTGATACAATTTGGAATTTTTGTCAGCAGAACAAATGTGGCTCAGACACAGTATGTGGGGACAGTAGCTCAAGGTCCAGGATGTACAAGAGGATAAAGAAAGTCAAGATGTAGAGAGTGGAGGGATGGGTGGGAGTCACTTGCCCCAGGGACCTGTCTTCACTCTAGGTGCCCTGAGATTCCAGAATGTTCTGTGTCCATGTATTTAAGTGCCACAACATGAACAGAAGGTTCTAGGGCATAGTGTCTGCCAAGCAAAGCTAGGACATCAGGATGGGGCCACTATGCTAACCATGAATTGGGCAGAAGGGCCTGGGCCTGGGAGGAGAGCTTAAAGCAAAGTGGGTAGAGTAGGTTCTAACTTGGAAGAAGACACAAACTAAGATTAGGCTACCCCTCACCTCAGAGAAGAGGAAACATCTGAGCAAACGTAGAGTTACTGCTATAAGGCACATCCTGAGCAGTTTCAGAAAACCTTCCTGTCCTGAAGAATCTCTGGTGAAGACCCCCCATGTGTCTCAACAAGTGTGTCTCACTGTACCTTTTAACACTGTGCATACCATGTAGAGACTGCCCCAGGAACAGCCAATCTTATGATATTTCAAATGTAATCAAGCCAAGGAAGATGGCTGTTTTCCTCACACTCCAAGGTCTTACGGTGGGGGGGGGGGGGGGGGTAATCATCTATGGGATGGGTGAGCAGATAAAGAAGAGGTACCCAGCTTACTGGAAGGAGATGGACACAAGCATGATGGAAAGATTGCCTGCCACCAACCTTCCTGACACTCACAGGAAGCCTGAGGAAACAAATGTGACTGTATGTTTGCTCTTCTAAAGAGAGCCTTTGAGTGGGGCTGGTGCTCAATGGAAGAGACACTGGGCTCCTTCCCCTCTGTGGCTAAAGTTAACATCTAAAACAATTTAAAAGTCACCTTTTTAGAATGACATCACAAGAGCCAGACATCAATGAAATTTTTATACTTATCACTTAGTAACACACACTCAGACACATACACACATATTCTATCTTTGTTGATTCACAGGTATAGACAACTGAAATTTAAAAATAAAGTGAAGTAGAACTTTTTGTACTTCTAACATTTCAATATGATGTCCCAAATAAACCTCTTTTTTTAATACCTAAGCACAATGCACTTCTATATTTTCACCCTTCATCATTCTTTCTCTCCCCACTTCTCATCTCCCTAAATAGTTCTATAGTTACAGTCACGTTCTATGCATGTAAATACATATGTCGATATGTACACACACACATATACAGATCTTTAAACTCTAAATTCTGCAAATGAATGGAAACTTGCAGTGTTTGACTTTGTGAGCTTGGCTTACCTTGCTCAACATGATAGCCTCAAGCTCCATTCATTTTCCTGTAAATAACAGCTTAATGTGTGTGTGTATGCACGTGCACACACGCGCACAAATATGCCAATTCTGGGACTTGAACTCAGGGTATCAGTGCTGTCCCTGAGCTTTTTTGCTCAAGACTAGCACTCTCCTACTTGAGCCACAGCTCTACTTCCAATTTGTTTGTTTGTTTGTTTCTGAAACCAGGACTTGAACTTGCTATTTGACTCTTGCTTTTGCTCACTGGTTGATGCTCTAAGACCTGAGCCATGCTTTCTACCCCAAAAGGGTTGCTTCTTTCTTTTTTTTTTTTTGTCACTTCTAGCTTCTTTGTGGTTAATTGGAGATAAGAATCTCATGGACTTTCTTGCCTAGGCTCGCTTCAAACCACCTCAGCCTCCCAAGTAGCTAAAATTACAAGCATGAGCCACCAGCACCCAGCTAACATGGTTTATTTTTATGGCTTGGTAATATTGCATAGTATATAAATATTGTATCTTCTTTATTCATTCCCCTGTTGTTGGATACCTTGGCTGATTCTACTGTTTAACTATTGTGAACAGCACTACAATAAACATCAGAGGTGTCTCTCTTATATATTGATTTAGACTCCTTCAAATGTATCCCTAAGAGTGCTATAGTAGAGTCATGACATAGATCTAGTTTTAGTTTTTGAGGAACCTCCACAGTGATTGCACTAATTTATGTTCCCATCTGCAGTGTATGACAGATCCTTTTCCCCCACTGCCTTGCCAGCATTATTTGTTGTTGTTGTTGTTGTTTTTCTTGAAGGCTGACATTCTGACGAGGTGAGATGAAATCTTAGCAAGGTTTTGATTTTCATTTCCATCATAACTAAGAATGTTGAATGCTTTCTCTTGTATCTGTGAGCCATTTGTATTTCTTCTTCTGAGAACTGTCTGGTAATTTATATGTCCATTTATTAATGGGACCATTTGTCCTTTCAATAACATTGTCTAAGTTCTTTGGATATTGTAAATATTCTTTATTAAATAGCTGGCAAAGTTTTTTTCCTATTCTGTGAAGTTGTCTCTTGGTTTTGGTGATTGTTTCCCTTGCTATGCAAAAGTTTCCTATGACATTTTGATCTCCACATCAACTGTTCTCACTTTTTTTTTTTTTTTTTTTTTTTTTTGGCCAGTCCTGGGGCTTGGACTCAGGGCCTGAGCACTGTCCCTGGCTTCTTTTTGCTCAAGGCTAACACTCTGCCACTTGAGCCACAGCGCCACTTCTGGCCATTTTCTGTGTATGTGGTGCTGGGGAATTGAACCCAGGGCCTCATGAATACGAGGCAGGCACTCTAGCCACTAGGCCATATCCCCAGCCCTGTTCTCACTTTTGGTGGGGTTTTTTGTTGTTGTTTTTTTCTGGTACCATATGTTCTGGGATTCAAGCCCCACCCCCACCTTTGGGTTTGCTCCTGGAGTTAAAGTAGGAGGCAACGTCCACCCAATCAGAGACTAGAGGGATAGATCGGGGACCCCCCAGGGAAGCACAGTACATTTCATGGGTGTTAGAAAAAAGCCCTCCCCACCAGTGTCCCACCCCCACCACTACCTCGCAGTGGAGACTGAGGGTTGCCTGGAGCCAGGAACTCTGCACAGCTCCCATCCAGATCCTGCTCTGGAAACTGTGCAGACATGATTGGAATTCCAAAAATGTGCCCTGTCTCCAACCTCTGTCTGTTTTTCCTCCAGCTCCCACGGAGTAAGAGGGGTGTTGGGCCCCACCTCCACCTTCTAGAGACAAAAGTAAACTCAATCTCCACTCTCCACAAGTCAGAATGGCTCAGACACCTCACTCCTTTTTTTTTTTCTTTTTTTTTCTCATTTATTGTCAAAGTGATGTACAGAGAGGTTACAGTTTCATAAGTTAGGCATTGGATACATTTCTTGTACTGTTTGTTACCTCCTCCCTCATTCCCCCCTCCCCCCTCCCCCTTTCCCTCTTCCCCCATGAGTTGTTCAGTTGGTTTACACCAAACAGTTTTGCAAGTAATTGCTTTTGTAGTCGTTTGTCTTTTAGACACCTCACTCCTAATCCAACTCCTAGGTTTCCTCTGCACCCCAAAGTTTGCGCCTGCATTAGTCAGCCTCTTACAAGGAGAAAGCTTAACTCTTTCACCCCAGATAATACACCTCCAGGAAAACCTTTCCAAGGTCTTCAGAAGAATCCCTGGCCTGAAGGGCCAAAGCAGATAGCACATAGCACTCAGGTGAGACAGCCTGTAGCCCACAGAGACAGCGGACAAGCAGCATGCAAGGGACAGACACAGCATGCAGGGACAGTGACAAGACAGCACGCAAGGTATTTGATAGGGGCAGTGTATAGGATACAACAGACAGCGACAGAAAGAAAGTAGCGGAGAAACGACTGGTGGAGGCAGCACCCTGGTCATTAGACCTAGCCATGGACCTCTTCCCACAATCCCAGTGAACTAAGCCACGCCTGCCCTCTCTCTTTGTGCCTGGAGCAGGGGCAAAAACTTTGTAGTAAGCTACCCATTCATCTGAACCTCAAACAAAATGGTTTTATTTCTCCCACAAGCACAGCATCCAACCATGCATGTCCAATTTTTCATTGGGAACATCCAATAGAACACAATCCAGCCCATAAGTAAAGTTAAAACACTCTCCTTGGGATGGGAATATGGCTTAGTGGTAGAGTGCTGCCTAGCATGTGTGAAGCCCTGGGTTCCATTCCTCAGCACCACATAAACAGAAAAGGCCAGAAGTGGCACTGTGGCTCAGGAGGTAGACTGCTAGCCTTGAGCAAAAAGAAGCCAGAGACAGTGCTCAGGCCTTGAGTCCCAAGTCCCAGGACTGGCAAAAAAAACAAAAACAAAACCTCTCTCCTTTACCTATACTCTTTTCAGGGAGGGTGGGGAGCTGGGGGGAGGTAGGAGGCTAGAGCCTGGGAAAGGGGCCTCCTGGGCTACAGGCCATCAGTCACCCTCACTCACTGGAGCCTCTCCCCCTGAGGAGTCCCACACAGGGCTCCTATTAGGATCCCTGGCCCCTAGGAGACCCATATTACAGACTGAATCCTCCCAGCTTATATATTCATCATCACTCCAAGCCTCATCCTTGTGAGACACCCCCCCCCTCAAATTAAGGAAAGAAAAGTTGACAATTAGTAGTTAGCAGTAAGTCCCTGCTAGCTCAAAGGAACAGAGGTCACAAAGATAAGCACCCTCTGACCCTTGTGGGATTTAGAAATGGTTAAAAATTGAGCAGAGCTGAGTGGTAAAATGAGGAATTTACTAACTCTTGTAAGATGACACAAAGTTCCTGGGATTTAAGTTTGTGATTAGATGATCTGGAAACCAGGATAACAGAGTTAAAAGTTAAATTAATGTCCTGCTAGCCTACCTGCAGCAATCTCGCTTTTGTAAACTGCTTGCTTGCTTAAACCAAATTTGCCTGATCACCTATGTGTGGTTCGTGACCACCAGTGTGGTTTTTGCCTTTAAAAACCCAGCCCTACTGAAACTCAGTGTACTTCTTCACCATCCTGATGGTGAGGGACAGACGCTGTGCTGGTGACTTTATTGCAGACATTGAGACTCTAACAGGATGAGAACTTTTGAAAAGAATTATTGTCGTGTTAGTGACAAAGCTTCCTGGCTATGCTAGCCCCTGTAAACCAAGTTGCCCTACAGCAGGTGGGGTAGGAGATTAGGAAGCAGCCAGAGCAGAGTTTGGAATCAACTGTCTTTTTCTAATAAATATCCATAAGGACCCCCATCACCTCATTTTACAAATGAAGAAACTGACCCTAAGTAGCTTGCCCAAGACCACTCCACCAGTGCAGAAAGAAGCAGTGTCCAGCTCATACCAGACTCTATATTGGGGATGTTAAGTGTGGCCTGAGGGCCTCTGGCCATCTCAGAGTTAGGAAGGACAAAATTATTTTCACAGTAATACTAAAACACTATTTGCCTTGTTGACCTTTGTTCTCTCCCACAAAGAGCATGCCAGGTGGACAACAAGGCAGGGAGGCTGAGAAGAAAGAGTCCTGGGGTTGAGAGGTACAGCCCCCGGCTAGGACGGGGATGTCAGGAGGACCCTGCGGTCCAGAGGCCATGCTTTATGACAATAGCAATAGGGACCAGCCAGTGGCACCCTTGCCCTGATGGCCCTACAGCCAAGAAGAGTCAGGCTGAGCAGGCTCACCAAGGGAGCAGGGGTGGTGGGTAGCTTGAAGACTGAGAAACAGGAGGAATTCACCCACAGAAGGGAACCAGAATGAGCCAAATATGGTTAGATGTGATTTTTTTTATTTCTTTTTGTTTATTTTTTGTTTTATTGTCAAACTGATATACAGAGTGGTTACAGTTTCATACGTTAGGCACTGGATACATTTATTGTACTGTTTGTTACCTCCTCCCTCATTTTCCCCTCCCCCCTCCCCCTTTCCCTTTCCCCCATGAGTTGTTCAGTAGATTTACACTAAACAGTTTTGCAAGTATTGCTTTTGTAATCGTTTGTCTTTTTTACCCTGTGTCTCTCGATTTTGGTATTCCCTTTCAGTTTCCTAGTTCTAATACCTGTATACATGGTTTCCAATGTACACAGATAAGATACAGAAATAGTGCAGGTACAACCACAGAAAGGGGATACAAGAGGATCATCAACAATAGAAGCTACGGTTTCATATCGCATGTTGAAAGTAATGGTTAGATGTGATTTTATTCACTGGCCATGAAACTGAAAAGAAGCCTTTAGGCTCAACAGCTCAGTGATTGCCTGACCTTGCTGTTACCCCACCAGGCTGTTTATGGACTGGCTCCAGTCTAAGAGCTTAGAGTCCTGAGAAGAGCAAGACTTCCCTGCCCTTATGCTAGCAGAGACAGGGAGAGCCAGAGAGTGTTGAGAGACCACCATGATGCTGATAGCAGCAGGGTCGGACAAGCAGCTCCAAGGGCCAGAAGAAAGAGGCCAGGTCTGGGTATGCTCTGTGCAGAAGCCTGGCTCTGCATATGTATTCTTTGTCTTCTATCACCTAATGAGAGCTGCTGGAGCTTCCTGGGCAGAGGATCTAGACCTCGAGGTTTCAGAATACTGTGGCTGCCATTTGTTCTGATCTTCCCAGAAAAACCCCTACAGCCCATTCTGTCAGCACAGTGGCATGGCCCACTCTGAGGGATCTCCTGGAGTTTCTCCTGCTGGGATGCCAGGCTGGGGGCAGCTCATGTCTTTTTCCCTGGACACAAGCAAGAGGCCTCCAAAGGATGATTCAAGACCACACAAAGAGGGCACAAATGCAAGGGCCAGAGAGAACCTGGACCCAACTCAAGGTTCACCCAGACTCCTGGAAACTTCAGGTGAGATTCCAGCACATGGGAAAGAGAATTGGTCTTACATTGTGTTGTGACTTGTGGAAGCACAGTCATCTGTGTGGTGAGGAGGGACTAATGGGTGAACAAGGGTACTGGTGGCTCCCAGGGCTGAGTCCATGTCACACAATCACCTTCACCTTGGTCTCTATCACTCTGTAGAGACTTACAGTGTGAAGTGCCTTTTACACAAACTATCTCATTTCATTTTCACAATCCCACCTGACAGAAAGGAACTTCACTACTATCAACATAGATATTACAGTTCTATCAACTTCTATCAACACGATTAACATACACAGTTGAGGGGAGAAAGGTTCAGAAAAGCTAACTAATGTGCCCAAAGTTCCTGTCTGGTTTAAAATGAGGCGTAATGACTCTTCAGCAGCGAGCTGTTCAGACACCAAAGTCTTAGGTCAAGCACAGAATTCACACTTCTAGAAGGGACAAGGATATGCTTCTGAAAAGGCTAGAAGATGGAGCATGAAAAACAAGGTTTGTATTCCTGGAATGGTCAGCATGGTATCATGACCAGACAAAGTCAGCCACCAATGCTTATTCATTGCAGCTGAGTTCTGGAGACAGGCGCCATCATCCCAGGGCTCTGGAACAACCACAGCAGTGAGAAGCTGTGACAGCAGATTCCTCTCTGAGCAGAGTGGCTGCAAGGGCAGCACAGGGCAATAACTTGAGCCCATTTGATTTATAGGCAGGAAAAGGAAGAAAACATAGCTTCCAACTGTGCTCAAATGCAGTCAGTCTGAGTCTTTGTCCCAACACTGGAGAGTGTGATGGACAATGGGGAGAAAGACTTCAGTTTCTTGAGCTCCAGGAAGTAAAACAATTCACCAATGGCCCCACAGTGCAGTGTGCTCATGGGCCTCAATAACTGACTCTGGTGTGAACACATGACCCAAGATGACCCACTGAAGCAAATCTTAGGACACTGGCCAAAAACAAGAATGAATTGGCCACAGCCCTGCTCTAGCTCTAGCTCAGTGTTCTGTAGGGGTGAAGCCTGGAACTCCAGCAGCCATTTTTGCTACCACAAGAGAAACTAGGCTAAGGTGAGCCTGACCATAGAGCCAAGGGGAAAGAAAACTAGAATTCTAGACTGCCTCCTACAGAACACAAGGTAACAGGGACCACTAATTGTATTGTCCTTAGTAACAACAATTACATTCTACATAACAGTTTGAATGTGGGGATATGGCCATGAGAAAAACTGCATTTCCTAGCCTCTCTTGCAATAGAATGATCATGTGACTGAATTCTAAACAATGATATGTCAATAAAGGAAAAAACATTTTAAAAAATGATGTGTCAGGGGGGCTGGGGATATGGCCTAGTGGCAAGAGTGCTTGCCTCGCATACATGAAGCCCTGGGTTCGATTCCCAAGCACCACATATATAGAAAACAGCCAGAGGTGGTGCTGTGGCTCACGTGGCAGAGTGCTAGCCTTGAGCAAAAAATAAGCCAGGGACAGTGCTCAGGCCCTGAGTTCAAGGCCCAGGACTGGCCAAAAAAAAAAAAAAAGAAAAAAAAATGATGTGTCAGGAAAAGTTAGTGAACAGAGTTATGGGTAGCTCTTCTTTCAAAAGGATATGACTTGGCTGGGAGATGCTTCCAATAAACTATGAGATGAAGCCAACAAATCGCAACTAGGAAAGAAAACACAATGAAAGTATTTAGATTGGACAAGAAGAAATTAAACCATTTATTATCGCATGACATAATCCTGTATTCATAAAACCCCAGTAAATTAAAAACAGCTCAACACTATTTTAGGGTATAAGTATTAATAATCCCAGTAATAATAGCAGCAAAATTGCTGAGCAAGGTGGCATATGCCTAAAATTCTAGCTACCTGGGAAGCCAACCTTGGCAAGGCTAGTGAAACATTATGTCAGAAACAAAAACAAAAGTGCTGGCTCAAGTGTGAGAGTGCTTATCTGCAATGTTCAAGGCCCTGCATTCAATCCCTACTGCTGCTACTACTACTACTACTACTACTAATAATAATAATAATAATAATAATGATAATAGTGGTAGTAGTAGTAGAAAAAAAAGATATTTCTACCAACACTTTCAGAGATTAAATTAAACATTTGCCAACTTATTTTATAAAATCAGCATTTTCCTGACGTTAAAACCAAAAAACATAAAACAAAACTCAGACAAATATTTCATAGGTATGCATAAAGTCTCTCACAAAAAAAATAAAATAGTTATGAGTAAACTTAACAAAAGTTTAACAAGCCAGGAACTGGTGGCTCACACCTGTAATCCTAGCTACTCAGGAAGTTGAGATCTGAAAATTGAGGTTCAAAGCCAGCCTAGGCAGAAGAATCCATGAAACTTTTATCTCCAATTGACAAGAGAAAAAAGTGGAGATGTGGCTCAGTGGTAAAGGTCCAATCTTGATGGAAAAAGCCAAGTGAGAGTAAGAGGCCTTAAATTCAACCTAAATTCAAGGGCATGAGTGTGCACACACATACAAACACACACACACAAGTGTAACAAATATTTAATGTAAGACATTGTTGTTGAAAGAAATTTAAAAGATCTACATAAATGGAAAGATACTTGATGTTCATGGGCTGGAAAACTAAATATTATTGCAATGTGAGTGAATACTCCTTGAATTAGCCTCAAATTCAGTGCAACCCCTATCAAAACCCATCACCTGGGGGTTATAAGTACACCTCAGTGGTATAGGACATGCTTAGTTTATGTGAGCTCCTGTGTTCAATTTCTTGAATCACAAACAAACAAAAAACTTCCAATGCTACCTTCCATAGAAATGGACATGGTGATCCTCATATTCGAGTGGGCTTAGAACTGCAAAAACAATAGTTAAAAGGGACAAAGCTTGAGGCCTCATACTTTTCAATTTCAGAGCTTATTACAGAGCTACAATAGTCAAGAGTATGTGCTGGCACAAAGACATGCAAACTGAGAGTTCAGAAACTCACATACCCATGGTTAATTGATTTTCAACAAGGATGCCAGAACCACTCAAAAAAATGGTACTAAGAAAACTAGATATCCATGTGCAAAGAAATCCATTTAGATTCCTGCCTCATCTAATATACAAAAATTAATTCCAGCTAATTAGGGGATGGAGACAGGAGGATGAGGAATTTGAAGCCATCCTGGGCAAAATTAACCAGCCCCGCTGAACAAACAAAAAGGCTGAGGATGTAGCTCAAGTGGCCCTGGTTCAATCTCCAGTACTACAAAAATAATTAGCTCAAAATGGATCAAAGTTTAACAATTATAAGAACTAAAACTCTTAGAGGAAAATACAAGTATAAATCTTCACAATGTTCATTTAGTGAATTCTTGGATTCAAACTTAAAGCACAAGCGACCAAAAAAATTGGGTGAAGTGGACATTATAATAAGTTATAAGTGTCTATATATATACAAAATAAAAAATACCACCCATGTTAAAACAGGCAGAGGATTTGAGTAAACATTTCTCAAAGAAGATATACAAATAGTCAAGAAATACATTGGGAGATACCCAATATCTCCAGTCATTAGGGAAATGCAGATCAATAACAGCATAAAGTATCCCCTCACACTCAGTAAGATGTTGTTAAACAAAGAGAAATTTTTGAAGGGTTGGCAAGTATTGGAGGAACTGAAACCCTTATGCTTTGAGTTACTTTGGGGGAAAAAAAGTCTGGAATTTCTGATATATATACATGTATATATGTGTGTGTGTATATATATCCAAGAAAAATGGAAATCTACTCAAAAATTTGTAGCCAAATATTCAAAGTAGCATTATTCCTAATAATCAAGAAGTTGAAGCAAATCCAGATGCCCATCTACTAATGAATAACCTAGGAAATAACACGGTAATCTCCATGCAGTGGAGTCTTATTCAGCAACAAAAAAGGAATGAAGTATTTCTGTATTAGATGGATGCACTGGTAGGCTGTCTTTCTAAGTGGATGGAGGTAGATCCAGACCTCCCATTTACATAGTGTATGCAGAACACGCCATCAGCAGGAAGGCAATAGGATCACAGATACCAGGAGCCGGGGACATAAAGACCACGCTTCTATTATTGACGACCCCCTTGTATCCCCTTCCTGTGGTTGTACCTGCACTATCTCTGTATCTTATCTGAGTACATTGGAAACCGTGTATACTGGTATTAGAACTAGGAAACTGAAAGGGAATACCAAAATCGAGAGACACTGGGTAAAATGACAAACGACTACAAAAGCAATACTTGCAAAACTGTTTGGTGTAAATCAACTGAACAACTCATGGGGGAAAGGGAAAGGTGAAGGGGGGAGGAGGAATGAGGGAGGAGGTAACAAACAGTACAAGAAATGTATCCAATGCCTAACGTATGAAACTAACCTCTCTGTACATCAGTTTGACAATAAAATTTAAAAAACAAATAAAACTAAATGATGAAAAAAAAAAAAAAGAAATCCTGCTACTGGATGCAAGGGTTCATTGACAGAAAGAAGAGTGTAAAATACTCTTGACTCAATGGAAATCTTTGCACCATTCTCTGAATATAGTAGAAATGATTGTACAGACTAAAACATTGAATTATATGTGGGTATCTCAACTTTTTTAAACTGATCCTCAATGCTTAAGCCACTGGAGGTAGACCTGCTGTTTGTGACAAACAACACTGGGCTGTGTGAAAGCTGTTCAGGCTGCTCTCTGCTTGCCAAATTCCTCCCTGCTTGGGTAGCTCATCTGCTCTTTTCTTGCAATATTGAAGGGGATGAGGCCTGGCTGTGAACAGCTGGGCCCAGGACCAGGATACCCTGGAAGAGCTGTGCTTCTCACAGTGAGGAGGCTTTCCAGTGTCTAAGAGGAACTAATTTAACCAAGTTCCTGCCCAAACTTACTGTGCCTGGCTGGGGTTGGAGATGATTCCTCTCTGGCCCAGGGCAGCAGGGATCCCATTAGACTAGCCCAAGAGCTGCCAGCCCTCCCTTATGTGCTGTGCCCACACTTCCCTTTACATCTCACATCCCAACACTGAAACATTGATGAATTGAACACCAACATGAGTTTTGGTGGGGACCAACCAGATTAAAACCATAGCAGGCTTCATTCACTCAAATGCTTCTGAGACATTTTCATGTTATTGTACAGTCATAGCCAAGAATTTTCAGAGCTTACAGTATGGCATGATATGAATGAACTGTGAATGGAATTTTGGCCCATTTCCCACTTACAACTACTACAGATAATGTGGCTAAAAGAGTTCGTCTTGGATGTTGTTAGTGATAGAGCACATGCTTAGTATGTGCAAGACTCTGAGTTCAGTTCTCAGAACACCTACCCTTCCACACCTCCAATAAAGAGTGTTCTGTATATATGTCTTTATGTGTATATATTTACATATACGCTTCTTTAGACATGTTCCTTTAAGTGGAATGGTGAGTCATTGGAAATGGATGTCTTCAACTATTTAGAAATCAATAGAAACAGAAAAAATGTCAACTGCTTGCAAAATAACTGTACCAACTTACACTCTTTACACTTACACTCTTTATACCCAGCTTATGAAAGTTCTGGCAGCTCCAAATTCTCATCATCACTTGGCATTATTATCCTTTTTCATGTGAACCATTCTGATGCATTAGGGAATTATATTAGCTATCTATTGCTGCCTAAAATTTACTATCAAAATTTACTAGCTTGAATGAAAAAAATACAAAAGGTACTAGCTTGATAGGTAAAGAATTTCAAATTATAGTTTTTAAAAGAATCAGTGGCCTAAGAGGAGTCAAACAACAGCTGAATGAGGTAAGGAGTAATTTAAGACCTGGACACAAAAACTGGAGGCATAGTCAGTCCAAGCAAGAAAGTCCATGAGACTCATCTCCAATTAACCACCCAAAAGCCACAGTAGACTTGTGACTCAGGTAGTAAAATTTCCAGCCTTGAGTGAAAGTTCAGGGACAGCACCCCAATCCTGAGGTCAAGTCCCTGAGTTCAAGCCCCAGGACTGACACAAGAAAAAAGAAAAGAAAAGGAAGGGAGGGAGGGAGGAAGAGGGAGAGAGAGAGAGAGAGAGAGAGAGAGAGAGAGAGAGAGAGAGAGAGAGAGAGAGAGGTAAAAATAAAATAGAGGGAAATAGAAAGGTATTAGAAAGGTATACCCACTGGCCCCAGTGGACAGAAAACATCTTGAAGCCATGCAGGAAGACTGGATTGTGTGCCCAGGGCAGGGGACCCTTCACACAGAGTTGTATCTGCTGCTCACTTGAGCCATGTGAGTGGTCTGTCTGTTCACCAAACCCAAACAATGATTTGAAGCCAGGGCAGGGGTGGGGGGAGCACGAGGCCCATCTCTCCAGCAAGGCAGGGACATGACGACTGGCAAGAGGCAGGAGTGGGCTTGCTCATCCTGGGCGGAGGGCCAGCCCGGCTGCTGCCTGCCCAGGATGGGCTCTGCCCAGAACAGCAGTGCTGTGTGCAGGAGCCTGCAGGCCCTGGAATGTCTCCTCCCCCAGGCACTGGCGGAGGCGTCACTTGTTCTTGGCAAGACACACACTGAAAAATGCTGTGGCTGTGGGGCTGCCTCTGCAGACAATGATTGGACATGGCTCGAATTCGAAATCCTTTCTCTATTCTCCATACTGCACTTTCTCTCTCCCTGCCACATCTCTGTGGCCACCACAGAGCAGCAAAGAGAGCTGGCGCTGGGAACAAGGCCACCTGGCAGTACTTGGGGCAGGGTTAGGGTGGGTATGCATGCGGTGCAGACATCCTGGGCACCCAAGGACCCAGGACATACATGAGAGCAGGGACACTGGGGCGCATGTGAGCACTTAGAGTAATCTGTGCCCATGTAGAAACTGAGGCATCTAGCGCTGAGCTGGCATGCTCTGGGCTGCCTCCATCACAGGCCAGGTATAGCACTGGGAAGCTGGAGATAAGCAGTTAATCCATCCACAGATTCCCAATCCCTCTTGCCTGCTTGCTATCTGGATCTCTAGAAAATTCTGCTAGGCATTAACTTCAGTGGCTTCACTTGTACCATGATGACAATGTGGAGCCAACATGATACTGAGAAGAGGCAGCCATTGGGTAGCAGGCACAGTGTCATCTGCAGGTGGTAAGGGTCTTCCCCGTGTTTTCTGGCTCTGATGACCCTGCACCCCATTGGAGGGCCTTGCTGCTTCTAACACTCTGTGAGTTTCCACACAAACTGGCCAAAGACCAGGATTCTGCCAGGACAGGGCCTAGCTTGGAGCAGGCAAAAGGCGAGGGACAATGAAGTGTCATTCTGGTGTCTGGTGTCATTCTGGTATTTTTTTTTTCAGAGCTTGCATTTGTGCTAAACCCATAGAAGATCCACTGTCTGAGAAGGCCCAGCCACCACCAGCCCAGGTGCTACCCCCAATGTGGCCAGGACTCCTCCCCCTGGAGGACCACCAGTCACAGCTCCCTCCTCGCCACCTCCCCAACCCCACTGAGTTCACACATTGCAGATAGAGGGACCTTTTGACAGGGAAATCATAAAACTAAAAACAAAGCTGGAAAGTGTGGAGTTCCTACCCTCTCCACTCCTTCAGGCTGTTGTAGGAGGGAAGGGCAGTGTGCAGGGCTTGGCATGTAGAAACCATTGCATTATGGCTAGGGACATCACTGATACATCCCATCCCTGGATGCTGGCTGCCTATGTCCCCTGACCCCCAGGCCTCCTCCTGAGGCCTGAGGCCAGTGTCTGGTTTACCCACTCTCTGTAGAGCATTCCACATAACAGCAGCACAGTCTATGTCACCAATCCATCTCCACCTCTCTCATTGTACTAAACATGGTGCCACTAACAGGGAAGAGATCTACACAATGTGAGCATTTGTTAAAGGTTATCAGGCCTCCACTGTCCCATTTACAGACAGCCACCAAACCAATGCATAAATCTCTACCATCTGCCTGGTAACAGAAAGCCTGAGGTGGACACTGTACATCATCATGTGCACTTCCAGGAAAAGGTAATGCCCAAGCCCTGGGCCCATCTCTGGGTGCTGAGTCATTGTGACACCCAAAGGTTGATGTATATATCACACTCAGACACAGAGCAGCCACATGGCAGGGCCCAACTGGTTGGCCACACCCACCCCTCCACAATCCCAAAAGGTAGTGGACAGGTTATACAGGCCTTTGCATACTCCCTTCAGGGACTTGCTGTCCCTCACAGCAATCTGACAGCGCTGCCAGGTGGCAGTTGTCCCTGCAGGCCCTCCATTGGAGGGACTTCCTGGCCTTCACCAGGTTTGTGGCTGATGGAAGTATCAGCCAAGGCTGGCTCTCTGTTTTAAAAATTGTGGCTTTAGCCAGGTGCCAGCAGTTCACACCTGCAATGCTACCTACTCAAGATACCAAGATCTGGGGATTGTGGCTCAAAGCCAGCCTGGGCAGGAAAGTCTGTGAGACTCTTATCTCCAATTAAACACCAAAAAACCAAAAGTGGGGCTATGGCTCAAGTAGTAGAGCACTAGTCTTGATCATAAAAGCTCAGGGTCAGCAGGCTCTGAATTCAAGCCCTTAAATACACACACACACACACACACACACACACACACACACACACACACAATGGGCAGCTTCACTAAGAGCTTTCTAAAAGTATAGTTAATGTGTATTTTTTAAATTCGCATTTGAAGTGGTTTGGCTTTTCCTTTTCTTTCATCTTCTTTTTTTGAGACAAGGTCTTGCTATGTAAACTGAAGTGATTTTGAACTTTCAATCCTCCTGCCTCAGCTTCTAAGTGCTAAAATTGCAGATGTGCCAAACACTTAGCTACCTTTAGCTGTTTAAAAGATATTCGTGATGTATAGCAATGGTTCATGCCCATAATCCTAGCTTCTTAGGAAACTGAGCTCCTAGGACTGTGGTTGGAAACCAGCATGAGCAAAAAAAACCCATGAGACTCTTCAATTAACACCCAAAAAAGCTGATAGTAGAGCTGCAGCCCAAGTGGTTGGTAGAGTGTTAGCCTGAGCAGAGAAGCTCAGAGGCAGTACCTAGGTCCTATGTTTAAGCACCCAGGAACTTCACACAAAAAATCATGTTAGGTACTAGTGGCTCACACCTGTAATCCTAGCTACTCAGGAGGCTGTGATCTGAAGATCCCAGTTTGAAGCCAATGCAGGCAGAGACAAATCCAAGAGAATCTTGTCTTCAATTAACCAGCTAAAAGCCAGCCTTCAGTGAAATGCCAAGGAAAAGCATGAAGCTCTGAGTTCAAGTCCAGTACATGCACAATAAATAAATAAATAAATAAATAAATAAATACATGTTCACACTTAAATTATATCAGTTCGTACAACTGTCCTGAGAAAAGTATAACCATCACTAGTTACTCTGTTACATATAGGAGAAAACTAAGGGCCACATGACCAAATAGCTTTTGTCAATAGGCAAAGAAAAAAATCCATACTCTATGCATGGCCATACATGCCAAGCACAAGAAATTTCTCTACACCTATTATTCTCATCTAATTTTGTCCTCAGAAGAACCCTGAGACATAGGACTAGGAATAATGCAGGCAAGCAAAATGAGGCTCTGAGAGCTGAGTTCACCCCACCCATACAGCTAAAGCCCTTTGATACTCCTGGCTGTGAAACTGTTGGATGAGGACCAACCAAGGACCATAGGAAAAGGCAGGGGTGACACTTTGGGGAGATGATATAGATCTGTAAGAGGCAGGGCTTAGTGGGATGTAAATGGTCATTGGAGATGTCCTGGAAAAGGATTGTGAGCCTCTAGTCTCTCTGTCTCTCTCTTCTTCAACTCGTGATATGAACACCTGCTATAACACATGCTCCTGGAATAAGCTACTGCCCTTGTCACAGGCCCAAGCTCATGCTCAATTTTGGATTTGAACCACCAGATTCATGAGCCAAAATAAACCTTATTTTATAATGCAACCGGTGTTTTATAAATAGTAATATTTTATAGTGACAGGAAGTATACAGTACTATTGAGGCTCAGGAAATGATTCCACCAAACAGGCCAGCAGCTGAGGGAAGAGTCTCCCTAAGTTCCCCTTCTCTACTGTCAGACAAGACAAAACAACAGGACACCACCATCTTCAGTCTTCATACTGATAGCTAAGGAGCCAAGGAAGCCCAAACTCACATCGTCACCACCAAGGAAGAGATTGAAAACTCAGCAATGCGCCTACAGCACAGAGGAACTATGCCTCAGGGTCTGTCTATTATATTAGCTTTTTTTCTTCCCTAAGAACTGCTCTTGCCTCCACTTTCACTCTCGATCTTCAAGAAGACATCCATGCTTCAACCATCTGGCCTGTGTCTGAGGTTCACATTCTGTGTGGCTCCCGTGTTCGTGTGTGTGTCTATGAATTCAGAGCCTTTTCTCCAGCAAACCTGCCAACTGCCAGATTTCAGCAGATTCAGTTATCAAATCTTCAAAAGAAAACATTTGCACTTCCATAACTTGCCCTTTATACACATTAACTGTGACTGTTAATGCTGTTCCACCTCCTGTTATTTCTTTTTTGTCACTTTCTGTAACCCAATTCCTGAACAGGCCCAGCACAGAGGCATGTCAGGAAAGGCTGGCAACTTGCCCGGCAGGGCTGTGTAATCTCACCTTGGCCAAGAGGAGACCAGGTCTTCCTAGAGGTGCTCAGCTCTGCAGGTGACATGGAAAATGCCACATCCTGATGGCAAATGCCTTGTCCTTCTCTAAACAAATCTAGTATGAATATAAATGGCATATATTCCTCTATTTTTTAAAAACATAGAAAGGCAAAAGGTGTCAGTCAGTTGTAGAGAGCTTGCCTAGCATGTGCAAGGCCCTGGAATCTATCTCCAGCACTGCAAGTAAATAAATGAATAAATAAAAACATATACAAGTATCAAAAACAAAGATTACCTATATCTCCTTCCAAAGAGAAACTCACTTAATATTTTTAACACGTCTCCTTGATTTCCTTGAATCATTTTATTTTTCTAATAAGAGTTCCTTGTTGTTTGTTTTTAAAATGATATTGAGAAGAGGCAGCCATTGGGTAGCAGGCACAGGGAAGCAGGGTGTCAGTATGTTAAGAATATAAAAGTATGTTAAGAATATTGTCTCACTATATTAAATTTTGTTCTACTAAATAATGCACCTTAGTAAGGCACCTATGAATGTGCAACCATGAAATTACCAATTCCTGTAATCCTAGCAACTCAAGAGGCGGAGATCTAGGATTCACCATTTGAAGCCAGATCAGGTAGAGAAACCCAAGAGACTCTTATCCCCAATTAATCAGCAGAAAGCCAAAAGTGGAGGTGTGGGTCAAGTGACAAAGTACCAGCTTTGAACAAGGAACTAAGCCAGAGCATGGGGCCCTGAGTTCAAGTCCGAGAACACACACACACACACACACACACACACACACACACACACCCTCAACAACAAAAGGACTGAGCATTTTGAGCATTTACTCTGTGTCATGACATTGAGCTGATGCTAGTGATAAACTGATGGAGAAAGCAAACCTGGGCCAGCCATGGGGAGCTAAACTTACAACCCCTCCCAGGAAGACTATGTTCCTACCTTAGGCGAGAGTCGCACAGTTGGTGCAGAGAACATCGTCAATGCTGACCTTGACCCCAGCCTACCTGACTTGTGATTTGTGCTAGATGCTAGAAAAAAACAGACTGCGTGTCTTAAATGTGTAATTGAGTTCAAAAAGAAGTGAAGGTTAATGCCAGGATACCAAAATGGAAAGAAACACAGAAGCCCATGGGCTGGTGCTGATATTTCCGATGTCTGATTGGAGGTAGAAGGGGTCCCTGTATGTCCTTGGCTCAGGTTGACGTCAGTACCTGCACAGAAGAGGTCATGAGTAGTGGTGGCATGGGGATTTGTGACTGAGAGCCCAGTTGAAGGCAGCCTTTCCAGAAGTACATTTGGTGAGAGCTGATGACACACTAACAAGGAAGTTGGCTATAAACCTCAGCTCTGAAGGGGGAAAAAAGATATGCAAACTCAGTAAATGATGCTGACATCACTCAAGGGCTGCGATGGGGCTCACGTTTGCCTTACCTTGTTACCTATGTACCACACTGACCAAGAAATCAACACCCCAAAGACACCTGGCCAGAGTAAATGTCAATCCTTTCAGTTAAAGTCACAAAGAAGTCCCACAAATAAAGCCCAAGCATACATGAACTCACTTGTCAAAATTACAAAACTGTTGGGAAAGTAGGCCATGCAAAGCAGAGTTGGGAGAAATACCAAGCTAAAAATTAGGTCTGTAGATACTTCACGTAATGAGGTTGTCGTATAGGTACTAGCAGATACTCACAATTACTAAGCAGGCAAAGACCTAGAAACCACAATAAAGTAGTATTGCATGACAAAAGAAAGGGGGAAAATGCCTTTGTGAAACACCCACACCTCCGGTGACGCCATCCCATTCTTCACTTCCCCAAATCCCCTGTCAGTGTTGTGTCAACTATATCTGACCTACACAAGAAGAGACTGTTTTTCTCAAGCCAAGTATTCACAAGTAGGCTTCTGCTGGCAATGTCCAACTATTCATCTTCAACGAGGTCCAGACTCCCATCAGCATACTTGGCCTCCTCTGTCAACCATTGTCTATTGTCATCCTTGCTACTTCATGGTTACAGGATGGCTGATACTGAAGGGGAAAAAGAGGTCAGGTGAAAAGAACCAGCTTTTTCTGTCCCTTCTTTCTCCAAATTACCATTGACACCAGCACCACCTTTTACCATCCCCATCATCATCACCACTATCCTATAATCACTATCATCACCACCACCATGTCAACCACCACCATCACCATCATTATCACCACATCATCATCACCACCTCCATCTTCACCACCACCCACCATCACCACCACATCATCATCAACAACACCATTATCAACAAGCTCACCATCTCTACAAGAAACTTTCTACCCTGTTTCCTGGTGTCTCTTCTGAGCCCTCTAGTCTGCACATTGAGTCAGTCCGGTTAATGAACACATGACACTCCTCAAATGTACTATAGCTAGTATGGAGTTTGGAACTACACACCCATGACACCCTGCACAGGACCCTACGGTCCAGTTGTCCTGACCACCCACACCACGCTCTATAATATCCTCTAACTGTGCTTTGCTTCCAATTGACTTTTATGCATACCCTTCTTCCCTCAAGGGCACTTCTTCTTTCTTTTTTTTCTTTTTTTCTTCTCTAGGCTAGCACTCAAGTGGCAGACTTGAGCCACAGCGCCACTTCTGGCCGTTTTCTGTATATGTGGTACTGGGGAATTGAACCCAGGGCTTCATGTATATGAGGCAAGCACTCTTGCCACTAGGGCATATCCCAGCATCAAGGGCACTTCTTTCTGGATAATTTCAGTATAGTAATGAGTCTTCAGCAGAGGTTTCTTAACTAAATGTGTATTAAATGACTTACTAAATAATTATTATTTAAAAAAAAAAAACTGAGGGACTGTGAATGTGGCCTAGTGGTAGAGTGCTTGCCTAGCATACATGAAGCCCTGTGTTCGATTCCTTAGCACCACATATAGAGAAAAAGCCAGAAATGGGGCTGTGGCTCAAGTGGTAGAGTGTTAGCTTTGAGCAAAAAGCCAGGGACAGTGCTCAGGCCCTGTGTTCAAGTCCCAGGACTGGAAAAGAAAAAAAGTAAACAGGCTGAAAGTAGATGGCTCAAGCCGCAAATCCTAGCTACTCATTAGGCTGAGATATGAGGATCACAGGTTCAAAGCCAGCCCAGGCAGAAAAGTCCATGAAACTCTTCCCTCCATTTAATTACCAGAAAGCTGGAAGTAGGGCTGGGGATATGGCCTAGTGGCGAGAGAGCTTGCCTCGTATACATGAGGCCCTGGGTTCAATTCCCCAGCACCACATATACAGAAAACAGCCAGAAGTGGAGCTGTGGCTCAAGTGGCAGAGTGCTAGCCTTGAGCAAAAAGAAGCCACGGACAGTGCTCACGCCCTGAGTCCAAGGCCCAGGACTGGCAAAAAAAAAAAAAGAAAGCTGGAAGTAGAGGTATGGGTCAAATGTAGAGGCTAGTCTTACTTAGCCAAAAAAGCCTTTAGTTCAATCCTCAGTTTGGCATAAAATCTAAAATAAAAATAAATCAGTACTCCAAAATGTATGTTCAATCAAGAAAACATATTTCAATCAAACTCACAATCACCATTAAAGCACCAACCATTTGTTCAATTACTGTAGATTGTAGAGCCTAAGATAAAAATCTCTGGCCAGAACTTCACTGTGGGCCAATCAAAGTTGTCCTTATTTGAAAGTAATCATATCTCACAACTTTTAAAATAGTTAAGACTTTACACTTGTCACAGGTTCCGCATGAATTGAGTAAATTTTCTGAGGTTTTGATTATTGCAAAGACTATGAAGACGCTCTGGTCCACAACACCCATAGTGGCACACAACTGGACATACTACATGGAAGTAAAATTTGGCCATGAAACCCAGGCTATCTTGAGATGTCGGGGAGCACAAAACAAGCTCAGAGTTTAGCTGTGAGCCATTGGGTCATTAAACAGCACTGCAATTTTTTTTACAAAATACAGAATAAATCCCATCAGAGACACAACAGAACAAATGGAGTTCAAGCAGAAAAATTCCACTTACTAAAACATTGAATGTCTGATAGGAAAGACATTACAATTACCAGCTTTGCATTCATAAATCTAATACCCTACGGCCTCATCAGGCCCCTCTAGAACATGTCCAACGGAGAACCAATGTAGAAGGTAGATAACAGCATACCCATGTTTATTGTAGCTTTCTTCACAATAGACAGACTGTGGAATCACCCTACATGCCCAACAATGGATGGAATGGATAAAGAAAACATGATACACACATTTATGTGGAATATTACTCACCATAAATGAAGTATCATTTTCAGTAAAGTGAATAGAGATAAAGATCATTATGTTGAATGGATAAGACAAATTCAAATAGTACATTTTTACACATACCTAGATATATACATACTTATTATACATATATGTAAACATTAATGCAACATGGGACCGTTTGGGCTATGAAGGGGAGGGAGGGAGAAAAAGAGAATGATACACACACACACACACACACACACACACACACACACACACACACACACACCATAACAGCAACTGAAGCCACTGTTTATGGCTCAGTTCCCAGTCTGGATGTCTCAGAAACTCAGAAGCTAGGTGTACCTCTCTTGCAGTGATAACAGAGCAAGGGAACACCAAGGGGACAGGCCCACAGCTAGCTGGAGTAGCCAGCAGTTCAGAGGCCGCACAGGAGGTGTATACAAGAGGGCAGACACTTGAAGAACCAGACAGAAGGAAATGAAGGCATCAAAGACAGAGGGACCAGATTCTCATAGGAATTGGTCTATGGCACAGCCTCTGGGTGACCAGGAAACTAACTGTCCAGCATCCTGAAGGGCCAACCTGGAAGAGTAGCATGGTGCCACACTCTGGTTACTGTGTGGTGGTGGTGAATAAGATGCCCCCTCTGTGCCAAACTCCCTTTCCTGAGATAGCCCCTCCTCCTCTCCATGGAGGGACCAGCTGTCCTTCCCTCTACCACCACCACCCTCCCACAGGAAGGCTCTCCACCAGATGCAGCAGTACACAGAGCACAGCAGTCCTGGCATACATCGACTGGATGCCCTCCACCAGGGCACCTGATTTCTCTGAGCCTCAGTTTCCTTTCCAGTACTAGGATTATTCCTTCCCTCATGGCATATTTGGGAGGAGGATTTACAACAGGTCTGATCACCAAAAGCATTAGATCAGGTTGCATTTTCAGGCATCAAGAAAGAAGACAGAGGCTGATTCACTTGTGGCCACCCAGGTGGAGAACAGTGTGGTCAACTTAATCAAGCCAAGCTGCCCCCCACATTTTATGAGGCAAGAGTGGAGGTAGGCCCCTCATGGCCTTGGGAACTGTGCTAGTCAGCTTTCCATTACTCTAACAGATCTCTAAGGTCATCAACTTACAAAGAAGAAAGGTTTATTTTGCTTCACAGCTCTGGAGGTTTCTATGCATGATCAATTGCTCCTGTTGCTGTAGGCCTGGGGTAAAGTAGGATGTGTACCAGGAGCATGTAGTCAAACAACACAATGTACCACCTAACCCCAGAGCAAAAGAGAAAACAGGCAGGGGCCGGTGTCCCACATCCCTGTCTGTGGGCTGCCCTAATGACCTGAGGGCCTTCCAAAAGGCCCATCTCCTGAAGGTCCACTGCCTACTTCCAACGCCACCTCTCTGGACTGCATGTCTTTACCACATGGACTTTTGAGGGGCTTTTAAGATCCAAACTATGCCAGAATCCATGTGTCCCTGAGCCTGTGGGCTCTCAGGAGTTAAAGATAGTGCTCCTGAGTGAGTCCTGGGTGAGATGTGGTTTCCTGGCACCCAGATTCTGGCCCTCATCTGTGCCAGGCTCTGGGCAGAGAGAAGGTTATGGCCAGAGTAAGTGACCACAATGCCCTTCACCTTTATACCATGCTTCCCATCTGCCAGTTGTCAGGAACAGAGAAAACAAGAGCAGCGCCTACCTGGCAGGCATGTCTGTACACTTCATGAGCTGAGCCCTGCAAAACCCTGGCAGAAAGCAAGAGTTCAAACAAAGATGGCCCTGTGAAGGGAGTTTTCTAATGGTTAGAAATAAGGACAGATAGGGGGGAGACCACAGACACCTGGGGGTGGCCACTGACATCAAGCCTCTATGTCACTGCTGCTTAGTGAGCACACACCAGCAAAGCCAGGTGCTCCTCCCTCCACAGGGCCTGAGAGGAAAACAGAGCTGGCATCCCTCAGTGTGAAGCTAGAGGCTTGAACCCCACCCTCAAACTGTAGGTAGATAGATGAGAGAGAGAAAGAGAGATCCCTCCATCCTTGGCATTGTTTACATTTCTGTTCATGATTTCTCAAATAACAAAATATGCAGGTCTCTTCTATTCAGATCAACAAATTTATGTATTCACTTATTTATTTGTTTGCTTGTTTGCTTGTTTCAGAACTGAGGTTTGAACTCAAGATAAAAGCTTTCTATGTAGGCACTCTATCACTTGAGCTGCATCCCCAGCCCCTTTAACCTTACTTATTTTTCAAATAGGTCTCTTACTTTTTGCCTGAGCATACCTGGACTATGATCCTTCTTTTTACACTTCCTGCATAGCTGGGATGACAGGTGCTTAATATCACATCCAATTTGATTGGTTGGGATAAGTTCTCCAAAATGTTTTTCTCTGGGTTGGTCTTGAGCCAGGATCTTCCTAAATGATGTCTTCCAACTAGCTGGGATTACAGTCACAAGAAACTGCACCCAGCCTCAGTTCAGTTAATTTTTACAGTTGCAAATATCAAATCAAGATCTAGAATCTTCTAAGAAGTTTCCCTGCACTCTTTCCTTTTCTCTCACACACACATGCACAATCAACCACTGATCTGACTTCTATCTAGAGATAGCTTTGCTTGTAGAAACACAAATGAACAGAAACATACTGTATAAACTCTTGTGTAACTGGTTCCTTACATATAGCTCAATTCTGCCAGTATCAATCATTCATTCTGTTTCATTGCTAAGTATGCCATTGTTGGAGTGTATTAAAATTATTTAATTCATTTGGAACGTTTCCAGTGCATAGCTATTTGAATGTAGCTGCAATGCAATTACATGTGCCCATCTCTCTAAGAACTTGCTATTGTTTGTCTACAAGAGCTCAGCATTTGCCAGGTGCTATGGAGAGATGGTAGATCTTTCAGAGTTGGGACTTAGAGGGAGGTCTTCAGATAATTGAAGATATGCCCTTGGATAAAGCGTCCCTGCATCTTCCTCTTCCTCTCACCCTTCCCTTCCCTCCTTCTGTCTTTCTGTGTCACTTCATGTCTCTCTCTGTCTCTCTACCCCTTGTCTGTGTGTCTTTCTATCTATGTCTCTGTCTGTATCTCTTGTGCTTCTGTGTCTGTCTCCGTCTCTCCCCGGCTCTCTGTCTCTCTGTCTCTCTCTCCCTCTCTCTCTCTTTCTTCCTCTCTTTTTCTCTCTCTTGCTCATGTCCTGGCTAAGAACTTCCAGGTTTTACTTCACTGTGATCCCCCATCATAATGTGCCACTCGAAGCAACAAAGCCAACCAATCATAGACTGAAACTTCCAATACTGTGGGTCAAAATAAATCTCCAGTTCTCTTAGATATTTGTTATAGTGACAAAAAACTGGCTAGTGCAGGACTTTTCTGTAAATACCACTTTAGGGGATATATGCATGTTCCGCTTGATAAAGGACTATCAAAGTTCGTTAATGTTTCTATCCCATTTTACATGCCTATCACCAGTGTGTGAGAGTTAAAGTCGTGTCACCAATTTCTAGCACTGTCACTTGCTTTCATTCTAGTTATGGTGTTTAGTTACTCACTGTGATTTTAGCTTGTTTTTCCATGTTGACAAAGCCAAGCATCTTTTCATGAAATTATGTGTCTTCTTTTGTAGAGAATCTGAGTCTTAAATATGTCTTTATCATTGTTTATGCCTTTTTCCTTATCTATGGCTTGCTTATTCATTCTCTTTTCTTTCTTTTCAGAGAGATTCTTGCTATGCAGCCCAGGTTGGCCTCAGCCTCGTGATCCTCCAACCCAGCCACTTTGTGTTGCAATTACAGGTACATACTACCGTCCTCAGCTTCCCTTTCTTAATTATATCTTTTTTTTTTTTTTTTTTGCCAGTCCTAGGGTTTGAACTCATGGCCTGGGCACTGTCCCTGAGCCTCTCTGTGCTCAAGGCTAGTACTCTACCACTTGAACCACAGCACCACTTTCAGCTTTTTCTAAGAAGTTTATTGAAGATAAGAATCTCACACTTGGGGCTGGGAATATGGCCTAGTGGCAAGAGTGGTTGCCTCCCATACATGAAGCCCTAGGTTCGATTCCCCAGCACCACATATATGGAAAACGGCCAGAAGGGGCGCTGTGGCTCAGGTGGCAGAGTGCTAGCCTTGAGCGGGAAGAAGCCAGGGAAGGTGCTCAGGCCCTGAGTCCAAGGCCCAGGACTGGCCAAAAAAAAAAAAGAATCTCACACTTTCCTGGCTGGGCTGGCTTTGAACCATGATGCTCAGATCTTCGCCTCCTGAGTAGTTAAGATTACAGGCATACAAATAATGTTGAGCGAGACAAGCCTAGAACATAGAAAACAAAGGGGCATGATCTCCCTGATATATGACTGTTAACAAAGGGAGACGGAGAGACAGTAGAGACCAAGTCTGTGAAACCAAAAACTGCTTGTCAAATAGTATTCCCCACAGGATTGGGGCAGGGACCCAACAGTATGTAACTAAAACCAAACAACTACTCAACATATAAAGGTCAAAAATTGACCTCTCAGTGGAATACAATAGCTCAAAAGCTATGTATGTACGTTCATAAAAACAGGACGTAAGATATCACAAGAAATGTATACACTGCCCTACTATGTAACTGTACCCTTTTTGCACAACACCTTGTCAAAAAATTTGTGTTCAATTAATAAACAAATAAAAAAAGAATTAAAACAAAACAAAACAAAAGACTACTGTCAACATATTGTCTAATGTCGACAGTACATTTAAAGCCCTAGGCAAATTTTCTTGGGCGTGGCCACGTGGCTACTGTATATGTTCTTGATACATTGTATATTGTATATATGTCTACCTGACCTAGGGAAGGGATAGAAAAACAGGGCGTAAGATATCACAAGAAATGTACACACTGCCCTACTATGTAACTGTACCCTTTTTGCACAACACCTTGTCAAAAAATTTGTGTTCAATTAATAAATAAATTGAATTTTTTTAAAAAAGTTTACAGGCATAAGTCACCAGCACCTGACTTAATTATGTATTTTGATGAATAGAAATGTTTGCCTTGATGGCATCCAACTACCTTATTTATTTATGGTTAATGCTTGCTCTCTAATTTTGCTTTTGTCTTTGGTATTTCACAAATTTGCAAATATATTTTCTTTTAAAAGATACACTGTACTATGTTTACACTTAGATGAATAAAACATCTATAATAATTTTCATGGAAAGGTTTTTATTTTTATACAGATGTCCAGTTCCTTCAGCACTGTTGATTTAAAGGTATGTTTTTCATTTTGAATAAACGTGATACATTGTTCAGAAATCAGCTGTGCATGTGTAGGTTTATTTCCCAACTTCATTCTACAGATCTTGGATATCTCTGTGTATGCTATGTCAGCACTACACTATCTTAATTACTATAGCTCTATAGGAAGTCTGAAAACCAGGAAACAGAAGTCTTCCATTTTCAGAATCAGGTCAATTTTCTTCAAAATGATTGCTGAAATGCCATATTGAATCTATAAAATAATTTGGAGAAAAATGGCCTGTCATTCATTATCAAGAACTCTAATCATGTACATAAATAGATCTCGACTGACTTCATATTGTTTCATTTATCAGTAATAATAGAATAATTTTTAAGGTGAAAGTCTTGTCTGTAGTTCAACAGATATATTCCCAGGCAATTGTTCTTTATACTATTTTCAAACTATTTTGAGTGTGTGTATGCCAGACCTTGGGCTTGAATTCAGGGTCTGGGAACTGTCTCTGTTCAAAGCCAGCACTCAACTACTTGAGCCTTAGCTCCACTTTCAACATCTTGGTGGTTACATGGAGATAAGTGTCTTGTGGAGCCTGCCTGTACTTTCTATTCAGGCTGCCTTCAAACAATATTCCAACCTCAGCCTCCTGAGTAGCTAGTATTATAGCCATGAGCCATGGGCACCAGGCTTCAAACAATTTTTAATCTCATTTGGTAGGCTGTTATATAGCCTCCTCATTAGAAAGAAAACATCTAGTTCTAGATATCTTAAAAGTCCTATTTCTAGATGGCTGAAATGGTGGTGATATTTGCTTTTTTTTCATGTATGGAATTTATCCAATGTCTTTTCTGTATTTATTGAGACAAGCCCACGGTTTTCTTCTTTAGCTCTTTAGTTTTCTTTAGTCACCATCTTAGAATGGTTAGTTTTGTTGACTTATTTTAGAACATAAGTGAATATTTCCCTCCTGGACTATATTGGCCTTGGCCACTATAGATTGTCCTTTGTATGCTTTGCTAAATTCTAGTATACTTACTGGAGATGTGGCTCAGTGATAGAGCATTTTTCTAAGCCTGAAGCCATAAACACAATGCCTAGGACTAACCTTACCCCCCCAAAAAGAAAGAAAGAACAAGTGCTTGTGAGAAATAATAGAGTATGATTAAATAGTCTATGATAAAGTTCCTCTATAATTCGGGTGTTCATATCAAGAATATACTGGTCTCTTTTATTTCTACCTGAATTTTGTAGGATTAATATATTTTTTCCTCTTTAAAAGTTTTTCAGAATTTCTTGGAGAAACCACTTAAGTCTAAAGTTTATTTTCCAGAAAGTATTTGAATTGTAGGTTTATTATCTTTAATAAACATGGGGCCACTTGTTATTCTTTTTAGTAATTAGTACTTTTCAAGAAATTTGTCAACTTCCTCAAGATTGTGGAATTTATTGGCATGCAGTTCATGGTGATACTCCCTCCTTGCCATTTTAATATCTGAATAACCTGAGGTGCTAGCTCCTCTTTCATTTCTGGTATTGGTAGTTAACAAATTTCTCTATTTTTCTTTATTAGTCTCTCAAGGGTGTTTTGTTAATAATTTTTCAAAGAATCGGCTTGTGGCTTCTGAGGTTTTCTGTATTGTTTTCTAGCTCATTGCTTTGCCTCTTTTTTTTTCTCTCTTGGGTTTAATTTACTCCTCTTTTTCTACTCTGTTTGTGTAGAAGCTTCAATCAGTAAATTTAAATCTTTCTCCTTTCTAATAAAAGTGTTTAAAGCTATAAAGTTCCTCTAGACACTGCTTTAGCACAACTCACAAATATAATACAGTGTCTTTTCATCATTATTTAGACAAAATATTTTCTAAGTTACCTTATGGTTTCTTGTGGAAAAACATGTTATTTAAAAGTAAATTGTCTAGCCAAGTGCTGGAGGCTTATACCTGTAATCCTAGCTACTCAGGTGGCTGACACCTGAAGATCCCTGTTTGAAGCCAAGCCAAGCAGAAAAGCATGTGAGACTCTTGTCTCCAATTAACTAGCAAAAAGCTGACAGTGGAGCTGTGGCTCAAGTGATACAGCACCAGCCTTGATCGAAAAAACTAACTAGCACAGCTAGACCCTGAGTTCAAGACCTAGTACTGGTACAAAAAAAAAAAGAATATGTTGTTTAATTTCCAAATGTTTATAGATTTTAGACAGATTTTTGCCATGGATTTGTATTTAAATGATTCTGTGGTCAAAGAAGATGTCTCATGTGACTTTGATCTTTTTAAACTTACTAAAACTCATTTTGTGACATATTTCTCTCCTAATGAATGTGCCAACTGCACCTAAGTAGGGGAAGTCATCTACTGCTGCTGGATAAGTGCTCAAAACCACCAAGCCATTTGCTGTAGCTCACACCTGTAATCCTAGCTATTCAAGAGGCTAAGATCTGAAGATCACGATTCAAAACCAGCCAAGCAGGAAAAGTCTGTGAGACTCACCAATGACATCTTATCTCTCAAAAAGCCAAAAAGCTAGGTGTGGCTCAAGTGGCAAAGCACTAGCCTTGAGCAGAGAAGCTCACTGACAGCACCCAGGAGTTCAAGCCCCAGGACCAGCATGCACACACACAAAAAAGATGTCAAAGTTGTTTGATAATGTCATCCAAATATTCTGTAACATTCCTGATTTTGTCTGTTCATTCTATTGTCTACCTAGAGAGCATTTAAATTTCATAATTATAGACCTAAATTGTAATTAAGGATGATTAAAAATCATAGTTATAGTTTTCTCCTATATTTCTGTCAGCTTTTGCTTTGTGTATTTTAGGCTGTTATTAAGTAAATACACATTTAGGATCAATATGTTTTCTTGCTGAGGTGGTCTTTTTATATTGATGAAATGTTTCTTTGGCTTTTCTATCTTTCTCTTGTCTAATTCTCTGATGCTGATAGTGTCACCTGGCCTCCTTATATTGTGCATTTACATGGATGCCTTTCTCCACTTTTAGTTTCAAATTGTCTTCATGTTTAAAGGAGTTTCTGGTAAGCAACAAGTAGTCGGATCTTGCTTCTTTTACCAGTCTAGTGACTGTACTTTTTACTTAAATAGAGTTCGCTCTATTACACTTAAAGTTTGAGTTTGGTTTGAGTCTATCACATTGGTACATGTTTTCTATTTGTCATATTTTTATTGGTTCTTTTGGTCCTTTGTTCTTCTTTTCCTGACTTCTGGGGGAGTCAATCAACCCTTTTTTTAGTCTTTTACATGTCTGTATCACTTTTAGTATCACTTTTAGTGGCAATGCTAAAATTTACAATGTGTATTTTTTTTCTTTTTTGCCAGTTCTGGGGCTTGGGATTCAGGGCCTGAGCACTGTCCCTGGCTTCTTTTTTGCTCAAGGCTAGCACTCTACCAATTGAGCCACAGCACCACTTCTGGCTTTTTTTCTATATATGTGGTGCTGAGGAATTGAACCCAGGGCTTCATGTATACGAGGCAAGCACTCTACCACTAGGCCGTATTCCCAGCCTCAATGTGTGTTTTTAAAAGATACTTAAGCTGGGCACCAGTGGCTCATGCCTGTAACCCTCACTATTCAGGAGGCTGAAATCTGAGGATCCAGCCTGGGCAGGAATGTCCCTATGTCCTTTACCTCCAACTAACCACCCAAAAGCCGGAAGCAGAGCTGTGGCTCAAGTGGTAGAGCATTAGCCTTAAGCAAAAATAGCTCAGCAACAGTGTGCCGGCCCTAAATTCAAGCCGAGAAAGCACAGAAAGTAATAATTAAAAATAAATAAAGGATATTTAGAAAATGCATATTATTCACCCCTCCTGCCTTTTGTGCCCTTGCCTCTATATGTATATATTTTACTTCTATATATGTTTTATTTCTGCTTTGGTCAATACTCATGAACCTATACAGATATATAATCCTACCATCTTGTGCTCTCCTTTCCTCCTGGGCAACTTGGATTTTGTTTGGCTTCATTTCTCTTCAATATGAAAATCTTCTTTTAGCATTTCCTGTGCTTTGGAACTACCTGAAATGAATTCTGTCCATTTGCCTCCTTTCTTGTTGTTAAAGCTTTTTTGTTTTGTTTCTTTCATTCATATTTAAACATCGCTCCACTATTACTGGATCTTCAGTGAGGAGCACTCCTATTATTTGCCCTTTGTATGTAATGTGTTTTATCCTTTTTGTGTGTGTCAATTGTGGAGCTTAAACTCAGGGCCTGAGTGCTATCCCTAAGCTCTCAAGGCAGGTGCTCTACCCTTTGAAGCACAGCACCACTTCTCATTTTCTGGTGGTTAGTTGGAGTTAAGAGTTTCATGGCCTTTCCTAACCAGGCCAGCTTTGAACCATAATCCTCAGCACTCAGCCTCCTGCGTAGCTATGATTACAGGCTTGAGCCACCAGTGCCTGGCTTGAAGTTTTATCTTTATCCTTGCTCTTCATTAGTTTGAATATGATATGCCTTGGTGTAGTTTTGAATTCCTCTCACAAAATTCACAGAGATTCTTGGGTTTGTGGATTTCTTACATCAATCTTATTAAATGATCCACTATTATCCCTGCCAAATTTATCTTCTTTCCCTTGTCTCTCCTCTCCTAGTGCTACACGTACACATATTCTTGACCTGGTAATACTGTTCCAGAGGTCATGGTGTTCCTTCTATCTCCTTACATTCTTTTCTCTATGTATTCCATTCTGTAAACTTTCCTTCAACCTGAGGAATTTCAAGCCAACTTCACAGCTGTGCCAAGGCTATTGCTGAGCTCAGCAAATCAACTTTACACTTTTTTTTTTTTCCCTCATACTTAGGCTTAGACTTTGGCCTCATACTCTTGCTTCTGCTCCTGGCTGGTGCCATAGCATTTGAACCACACACTCCACTTCCAGTTTAGTTAGAGATGGTTAGTTGGAGCTAAGAGTCTCTCGGCTGTCTTCCCAGGCTAGCTTCCAATCAGGGTCCTCAGATCTCATCCTCCTGAATAGTAGGATGGTAGGCATGAGTTACCAAAGTCTGACTCAATTTTATACTTTTTGATAACTTTCATTTGTAGGATCCGCATCTGTCTCTTTGTGATAGTTACCATATCTCTGTTGAAATGTCTCTATGTACTTATGGATGCTGCTTATGTTTTCTGTTGGATGCTTTAATTTATATATCATTATTATATTTTTTTAAAACTGTCTGACAATTCTAACATCTGGGCCATTCCTGGTCCCGCTCTTTCTTATTATCTCCCCTCTTGCCCTTGATCACATTTTATAATTGTTTTGTGTGTCTCATCAGGATTTTTTGTATATCAGACTTTGTAAAAATAATTGCTGAGAAAGTGGAGTAGTTGCTGAGTTAGTAGAGCACCAGCTTTGAGTGTAAAAACTAAGGAACAGTGACCAGGTTCTGAGTTTAAGCCTCAGTACAGGCATAAAAGAATAATAATAATTGAGACTGACGCTACCCATATTTATAACCAGTAGAAGATGTACCTTTGTGTACAGGCAAGTTGAGCTGGGCTTGGCTTTGGGGAAGCTATACTTGGCAGGTTGGTGTGGACTTACTTTTAACAACTTGTTTGGATGGTAATCTATTCTGCCAGCTCACATGTGGCTATTAAATGTTCATTAAAATATTGGCTTCCTGCTCTGAAGCAGATTTCTCCTTCTCTCCTCAGTCTTCCAATGATAAAAGCTGCACTGGGCTTCATCACTTTCAGAAATTCAGTATATTTAGATATTTTTATAACTTCAGTTCCCTAGTGGGTGTTTTAAAGCTATAGGTTTATAATATATCCATTTTCTCTGCTAGAATAAATTAACAATTACTATTGAGAAAAGTGATTCATACTTTGGAAAAAACACTATCTTCCATATAGCAAAATATATTCTAAGTTAATTTAAGTTTTAAATATTAATAGAAAAGATATAGTAGAGCTGAGAGTAGAGCCCAGTGGTAGAGCTGTTGCCTAGCATGTGTGAAGCCCTAGGCACAGTCCCCAGCACTGAAATATATATATTAAAGATACTAAGAGAAACTGGATACCTGGTGGCTTCTCTATAATCCCACCTACTCAGGAGGCTGAGATCTGAGAATCACAGTTCAAATCCAGACCAGGAATACAAATCTACCAATTAATCAGCAAAAAGCTAGAAGTGGAGGTGTGGATCAAGTTGAGAGCACCAACCTTGAAGGAAAGGGAAGCTAAGTGAGAGCATAAGGCCCTGAGTTAAAGCCACAATACTGGTACATACATATATATGTGTGTGTGTGTGTGTGTGTGTATGTGTGTGTGTGTGTGTATAGAGAGTGAGAGAGAGAGAATAAGAAAATATAAATGTGACCTTCATATGGTCTTGAGGAAAGATCATAAAAACAGGACATCAACATAAGGAAACAAGTAGCTTTGACTGAATAGCACTAGAATTTATATACACTCCAAGAATATTAATTACTTTGACAATAAAGAACAAAAAAAGTGAATTAGATCATCTTATACAAGTAAAAAAAAACTAAAACTCTATGAGACATTTTCCTGAAATCTATAACCTACAAGAAGATAATACCATTAACATTTAAAGAATTACTAAAAGTTAAAAATATACACACTTCAGTTGGGTGCTGGTAGTTCACACCTGTAATACTAGCTACTCAAGAGGCTGAGATCTTCTGAAGATCATGGTTCAAAGCCTCCCAGGCAAGAAAGTCCATGAGACTCTTATCTCTAATAAAGTACTCAGAAAATCTGGAAGTAACACCGTGGCTCAAGAAATAGAGTGCTAGTCTGGAAGTAACACTGTGGCTCAAGAAATAGAGTGCTAGGGCTGGGGATATGGCCTAGTGGCAAGAGTGCCTGCCTCATATACATGAGGCCCTGGGTTCGATTCCCCAGCACCACACATACAGAAAATGGCCAGAAGTGGTGCTGTGGTTCAAGCAGCAGAGTGCTAGCCTTGAGCAAAAAGAAGCCAGGGACAGTGCTCAGGCCCTGAGTCCAAGCCCCAGGACTGGCAGAAAAAAAAAAAAAAAAGGAAATAGAGTGCTAGTCTTGAGCACAAAGAGGCTCAGAGACAGAGCCCAGGCCATAAGTTTAAACCCCACGACTGGCACACACACACACACACACACATCCACACTCACACACTTCAGTAGGAAGATGAACTAAGGAAATCAGGCATAGTTTGAAAAAAATAAATAGCCCAAAAGAATGAAAATAATTTATTTCAATTAGTAATTAAAGAACTGTACATTGAAACAACAGTAAGATAACATTTTTCACCTACCAAAGTGTAACAATTTGAATAATAAGTATGATTCTCTATTTAGTAAGTGTGGAGCATTTTGCTCACAGAAAATCTGATATGTCCCTGGGTCCAGAGTCCAGAAGTGAATTGGCCACATTGACCCCTAGCACTCATATTCTAATGTGGAGCAAGTGAATTGAAGGAGAAAGGTAAGGAAGAGCAAGAGCTGTGGTTGTGGGAAGCAAGTTGCTCTTTTATGTAAGATGAATGGGAAACCAAGTCCAATAAAAAAAATGGTGTCTGACTAGGAGATCTTTACCAGCAATACCTCTAACAAAGGCTTAATATCCAAAATATAAAAGGAGCTCAAGAAATGAACCACCCCCAAAAAAACAAACTAATAAACCAATCAATAAATGGGCAAAGATGCTAAGGAAATACTTCTCAGAAGAAGTAAGAATGGCCAATAGTCATGTGAAAAAATGCTCAACATCCCTGGCCATAAAGGAAATGCAAACAAAAACAACCTTGAGATTTCATCTTACTCCATGTAAGACTGGCCAGCATCAAGAACAGTAACATATGCTAGTGGGAATGTGGAGGGAAAAGAACATTCCACTGTCTGTGGGGATGTAAACTAGTACAACCACGCTGGACAGCAGTCTGGAGGTTCCTTAAAAAACTAAACATAGGGCTGGGGATATGGCCTAGTGGCAAGAGTGCTTTCCTCATATACATGAAACCCTGAGTTCAATTCCCCAGCACCACATATATAGAAAATGGCCAGAAGTGGTGCTGTGGTTCAAGTGGCAGAGTGCTAGCCTTGAGCAAAAAGAAGCCAGGGACAGTACTCAGGCCCTGAGTCCAAGCCCCAGGAATGGCCAAAAAAAAAAAAAAAAAACCCTAAACATAGACCTTCCCTACAACCCAAACAAACCACTCCTGGGATCTACCTTGAACAACATGAGCCAGGATATGATAAAGACACCTGCACATCCATGTTCATTGCTGCATTATTCACAATAGACAAGTTATGGAAACATCCCAGATGCCCTACAATGGATGAGTGGATAAAAAAAATGTGGATTTTACTCATCCATTAGAAAGAATAATATGCAATCTGCTGGGAAATGGATGGATCTAGAACAAATCATGTTGTGAGGTAAGCTAAGCTCAGAGATGAGCAGTGCATGTTTTCTCTCATATGTGGAAGCTAGATCTAATATACAACTGGAATTGATAATTTATACAGAACTCTGACACACAGTCAGACTAAAGGAGGATGTTCCTTTGAACATTTAAAATACTATTTATCGAAAAGAATTTCAGGAAATGGAAACATGGTGTTGTTGGTGGTGGTGTTTTGTTTTTTGCTTTTGGGTGCTTTTTTGTTGTTGCTGTCTTTTTCAGGACCACAGAAAGGGAGAGAAGAAGAATGAACAGATGCAGTCATGGTATCCAGTATTAGTACACACTAGGTGGAAAATGAACTGTGCAGCTTGTGGACAGGGACAGGAAGGGAAAACCAGGAGAAGGTGAAGGAAAGGGTAACACTGTCCAAAAAGAATTTGACTCATGAAATGGTAACCCCTCTGTAAGTACCTTAATGATAACAATAAAATTACATTTATTTTTAAATGGTTTTTAAGCAAACAGAAGTGGGTTTGGTGTGGCCATTGGCTAGAGAGGTTTAGGCAGAGGGATCAGCAAGCACCACATGCATGAGGCAAGAAACACCAGGCAAATCACGGTACGGTGGGAAAATGTCCTGACTGAAGTGGAGAGGATGGAGAAGCCTGCAGACGGCCTAGAGACAAGTTGCCTCACACTGCTAGGGCACGTCCGATGGCAGCCCTGATAAATAACAAATGAACAGTATTTATCAAAAGCCTAAACCACATAGGACCTGTGACAAAAACTAAAATTTTCTGAATTTATCGTGAGGCAGCAAATAGATGAGTGCAGGAAGTTCAATACAGCAGTATTCATGGTTGGAAACAACTTAAATACTATAGAAGCTATGCACCAGTGGCTCACACATGGAATCCTAGCTACTCAGGAGACTGAGATCTGAAGATCATGGTTCAAGGCCACCCCTCGAAGGAGTCAGCAGAGTGCTGGCCTTAAACAAAAGAAGCTCAGCTCAGGCCCAAGCCCAGAGTTCAAGCCCCAGGACCAACAAAAAAGAAAAATGCTCTTCGCCTGAATTATGTAACTGTAACCTCTTTGTATATCACCTTATAATAAAAAAAATTAAATTAGGTTTTTAATTTTCTTGCAATCACAATGCATTATTTATGTGATCTAGGATCATTCCTTTCAAATTCAATGATAGATATGCTATTAATAAGAAACATATTTAAATTAAAGAGAAAAACTTTTTAGAACATGATTCTTAGGGGACTATAAAGAAAAAAGTCAAACTTGACAATATTAAATTTAAAAAGCATATGAAATATGATAAGATAGTGCTTAGCAAATCTTCTCATGTGCAGCTGAAGTCATACTCAAAGATAAATTCACAAGCATTGATGTTTTTACTACTTAAAAAAAAAAAAAAAAGAAAGAAAGAAAGCAGCAGCCAAGCCAGACACTGGTGGCTCACACTTGTAATCCTAGCTACTCAGGAGGCTGAGATCTGAGAGTCATTATTCAAAGCCTGCCTGGGCAGGAAAGTCCTTGAAACTCTTATCTCGAATTAACCACTAAAAAAACAGAAGTGGCGCAGTAGCTCAAGTGGTAAAGTGTTAGCCTTGAGCTCAGGGACAGTGCCTAGGCCTAGAGTTCAAGCCCCACAACCAACCAGAAAGAGAGAGAGAGACAGAGAGAGAGAGAGAGAGAGAGAGAGCACACAGCCAGGCACTTGTGGCTCACATCTGTGATCCTAGCTACTTGAGGCTGAGATCTAAGGATTGTGGTTGGAAGCCAGCCCAGCCAGGAAAATCCATGAGATACTTATCTCCAATTAATCACCAAAAAGCCAGAAGCAGAGCTGTGGTTTAAGTGACAAAACACCAGCCTTGAGCAAAAAAGCTCAGGGACAGTGTCCTGGCCTTGAGTTCAAGCCCCAGGACTGGCAGACACACACACACACACACACACACACACACACACACACACACACACAAAATGTCATAAATAGAAACATAGTAGACAACCTTAGGAATAGCTTTTTTCACTCAACTTCACTCTGTTGAGATTGTTCCCAGGTATAGTTTGTTCCTTTTCATTACTGTGCAGAATAAAATGTGTAGACATACCACAGTTGTTGTTGTTATTGTTGTTTTTAACAATGCACCTGTTGAAAAGCATTTAGGGTATCTACAGGTTAGAACTATTATGTTTTTTTTAAGTTTTTATTATAAAACTGATGTACAGAGAGGTTACAGTTTCATACATTAGGCATTGGATACATTTCTTGTACTGTTTGTCACCTTGTCCCTCATACCCCCCTCCCCCTTCCCCCTTTCCCCCCCCCTGAGGTGAGAACTATTATGTTTTATTGCTTATTTTTTGTTTCTTCTCTATTCCACTTTCTTGCCTTCCCATAGTATATATCTATATAATTGTTGCATGCGTTACTCCAAGTACTACAATCTATTGCTATGACTTACCCCCAAATACTGATGTCAGCATTAACCACTTGGAGTGGAAACCTTGTTTTTAATTTACATCTTTTTCCACTTGCAACTTTGTCTTGGGTGTCAGATGTTGCTATAACTTTTGTTTCAGTCATCAAATATGGTTCATAAAATCTCTTTTTGAGTGTGTGTGCCAGTACTGGGGACTGAATTCAGGGCCTTGCATTCTTGCTTAGCTTTTTCTCGCAAGGATGGTGCTCTAACACTTGAGCCACACCTCTACTTCTGACTTTTTGCTGGTTAATTGGAGCTAAGAGTCTCTCTATCTGCACAGAATGGCTTGGAAGTGGGATCCTCAGTTTTCAGTCACTGGAGTAGATGTAAGCCACTGACATCCAGCCTTATGAAAATTTTGATCCTCATGGTTTCAAACAAGTTAACTAGAAGTAATACACAGGTGCTTCTTGACTTGGAATGAGGTTACGTCCTAACAACCCATTATAAACTAAAAATATTTCAAATAGAAAATCATGCAATATGCCCAGCACAGTTCTCGCTATCAAAGTTTAATTTTGGTATCTGGTAACATGGATTATCATATTTGGAATATGCTCAGCTCTTGGAGCTGTAGGTTTATATCTTTTGCCAAAAATGGGGTGTTTGCTGCCATTACATCTCCAAATAGTCTTTTATCCCTTCCCCTTCTGTTTTCCAGCTGGCTTCAATGATGAAAACACTGGATCTTCTACTATTGTCTCATAGTCCTGAAGATTCCATTCACTCTTAGAGCCACATTCTCTGCTATTCGAGTTCAGAGTTCTGTTTTGTCCACTGACCCTATCTTCTGCTGTCTCCACTCCTATTGTACTGTTTTGGGTATAGTTTTTATAACTTCTATTTCTTTGCTGAGACTGCGTGTGCGTGTGTGTGCACACGCACGCACACATGCGCATACCAGTACTGAGGCTTGGATTCGGGGCCAGAAGCTCTAACCTTGGCTTTTTTCCTTAAGGCTGGCCTTCCATCACTTGAAGTCACTTATGTCTTTTGGGTGATTAATTGGACATGAGAGTCTTATGAACTTTCCTGCTTTGGTTGGCTTCAAAGCACGATCCTTGAATCTCAGCTTCCTGAGTGGACAGGATTACAGGCACAAGCCACCAAGCACCTGGCATGTTTTCTGTTTTTAAATTTTGACAATTTGTAATTGCTTACTGGAGTTTTTTTTTTTTTTTTTTTTTTTTTTGGCCAGTCCTGGGCCTTGGACTCAGGGCCTGAGCACTGTCCCTGGCTTCTTTTTGCTCAAGGCTAGCACTCTGCCACTTGAGCCACAGCGCCGCTTCTGGCCATTTTCTGTATATGTGGTGCTGGGGAATCGAACCTAGGGCCTCGTGTATCCGAGGCAGGCACTCTTGCCACTAGGCTATATCCCCAGCCCTGGAGTATTTTTTGGATGGCTACTTTAGAATCCTTGCAGATCATTCCAATACCTGTCTGACATCTCCGTGTTGGCATCAATTGATTTTCTTTTCATATTCAAATTGAGATTTTCCCAGTTTTAGATATGAGTGACTTTTTATTGAATCTTTGATGTGTTTTCTATTATACTAGGAAACTGTGTATACTATTAAATATTTCATTTCAGCAGTCAATCCTCTATTAGAATGAGCATGCATATCCTGGCCCACTTTTGTGGTCTGTGGTTCCAACAGAAATCTCATTTTTGAAGACTTTGGGGCACTATTTTGGTCTAAATGGTGCATCTGGTTCTTCTGGGGCTCCCATTAATCCCTGCTGGTGTCTGAGGAGGTAGAGGTTCCCCATGCTCCATCACTGGACCTCGAGGTGGTAAAAGGATGCTCCAACCATCGGGATAAAGAGACTTCCTGATTATGCCCTTGCAAGGTGGGGGGCATCCTTTGCTAGTGCAACTAACCCTCTGGTGAAATTAAGGATTCAATTGGGGAACCTCAGATCCAGGGGAAAAGCCTCCACCCAGCCCAGTCTCCTCTACCACAACTGTTTCTTATAGCGGCTTTAGAGCTCACCCGATATTTCCAGCAGTGCTACTGATCACCTGGAAAGATACACCAGAGAGGTTCTTTTGTGGAAATGTTCAGAGAAAGTCCCCCTGGGACAATGTTCCTGGTAGTTCTGCCTGATATTGTGTTCAAAGAGCCCTTCTGTGGAGGCTCACCTGGGAGGTTGGCCTGGGGAGAAGCCAGCCCACCTGGCTTCCTCTGCAGGATGGAGTAGAAGACACTACTTCTCCAAGCCCTGGATCTCAAAAGAGCTGGTCTCCCTCTTCTGCCTTCCAACACATCCTTTGCCATGTCTGGAGCTGGTTTCAGAACTTAGCAGGGAGGAGCTGGAGAATCAGCCGCCATCATGATTGGGCAGAACCAGACCACTGCTTTGCCTGTCCCCATCTGATCTCATCTGTATCAGACATATCCTTTGAGGAGTAGAATGTGACAGAAATCCATCCCGACATCCCCAGTCGATCTGGTCATTGTTTAAGCTTTCTTTCACATCTTAGCTTTTGTTTGTAAGAAGTTAAATTCACTGGCCCTTCCCCCAGGATCTGTGCTCTTCTCATCAGGTTACGTAATGACCCTAGGCCCATGGGTGCATTTGAAGCTATCTCCAGAAATGTCATCCTTTCAGTCCAGTGCTTTCGGGACCTGCAAGGCCTCTCTTTTAACAGCTTGTTCTCTACTTGTGTGGATCAAGGGCATTTATGGTCTTTCAAAATCTGGGCTCTTAGGGAGTTCCACAGGATCCTAGCAAGAGTCAAGGGTGTGGCTATGGGAAGTGCCAGCCCAATGGTAAGCCTGCTATGGTTTAGCATGGGGAGGCATCAGGGCCTACCCCAGTGTACAGTGAAGGCTCTGGGCCTTGTCTCAGCCCCAGGCTCAGCTGTGAAGGTAATAGTGGGTCTGTGAAACCACCCTAAGCCAGACCAGGTCTTCAAGCTTTGTATCCCAGTGGGTCACAGTAGCTGCCAAACCTCATTTCTGCTGCAAAGAAGCCCAAGATTGACTGGCCCACCTGCTGGCTCCCTCCCTGACCACAGAGCCCCTGCTGTCATCTCAATGGGCTTGTGGACACAAGGTGCCACTCTCAGGGAGATGCAAATGAACTAAGTGAAGTCACATAGTTCATAAAAAGAGAAAGGTAGTACAAAGGGATCAAGGGGTCTGGGGGCCCGAAAGTGCATGCAGGCAAGTCCATGGGATGGACAATACACTTGGTAGGGCAGGCAGGGAGATGCAGCCTAGACACTTTGCAGATGGCAAGGTATGTGACAAAGCAAAACCTACCTGACAAGGAAATAGGGGAAGGAGGCTACAAACAACACGGAAGTAAGAAGGATCAAAAAATAAGGAATTAAGGTTGAGTGTCACAACCTTCTATCAGAAATCTGTGTTTAAGAACTCCAATTCTCACTATTTAATTCAAAGCCAATCTCTGTTAACTAGGAAGGTGGCTGAAGTGGTCTGAAATTCTGTCTTCCTGTGGCATGTCAGTGCCACATGCTCTCTTTCTTGGCCATATTTCTTTTCTAATAAACTTTCCTGTCACCTTTACTATGTTCAAGTCTTGCCTGAATTCATCTCTTGCCAGATGCAAGGACTGAGGTCAAGTTAGATGCCCTAAATTTTTGCTAACACATTGGTACTTGGGGAGGGGAATGGAAAGGTAATGTATAAGAGCAAGTCCCAAACTCTCTCTGGCCAGGAGAGTCTGTAGGCTTGGCTGTTATCCCAGGAGGCAGGAGGTTCTGAGCTGAAGGCAGACTCCAGGCCCACTGAGTTCCAGCCTAGGGCTATCCATGCTGCTGAGGGGGAGCAGGCTTGTGTGCTTTCCCTTTTCAGAACCTGGCCTCTATCTGGGCACCGGTGGCTCACGCCTGTAATCCTAGCTATTCAGGAGGCCAAGATCTGAGGATCATGATTCAAAGCTAGCCCAGACCAAAAAGTTCATGAGATTCTTCTCTCCAATGAATCCCCGGAAGTAGAAATGTGGCTCAAGTGATAGAGCACCAGCCTTGAGCAAAAGAAAAAAAGAAAAGGTAAGGGCCAGAATCCAAGCCCTGAGTTCAAGCCCCAGTAATGGCAAGTGCATGCATGTGCATGCACACACACACACACACACACACACACACACACACACACAGAAACTGTCTCCTATCAGCCTAGCCAGGGCCCTGTCATTAGCAGGGCCTTCCTTCCATGCGCACCCTGCCCTGAATACTGTAGACTGAGCCTCAGCCTGCTGATCAGAGGCCTGGCCAGGGCCTAGTTTCCTGTGAATGTCTAATTACCACAAAGTCTCATCTTAGAGGAAGCCAGTTAGAGAGGAAAGGAAGATGAATGAGCAGCAAGGGTGATATTGTTTGGAGCACAAATGAGTGCCATGGCCAGCCAGATGCATAGCTGCTTGCACTGAGGTGAGGCAGCAGCAAGCCCTCGCTCCATGGGAGCTATGAACAAGCAAGGCGCTGCTGGGAGGGGCCACTCCTAGAAACCTGAGCCCTGTCCAGAAAGCACCCTGTTGTCACCATATGCTCCAGAGCCTGCCCAGAGAAGCAGTTCTGTTGGAGGAGTCATCCCAGCTGCCTTTAGCCTCTCAGAGGGTGATCTTTCAAGGCAGTGTAGACGGTTACAGAGTCCGCCAGATCATGAGGGGGTCAGCCACTAGCCACTAGCTTCCACAAGCGGCAGCTGGCACATGGGAGCATGTGGCTGGTATCACAAGACAGAGGAAGAGGAGTAGATAGAGGCTTATCACAACCCCCAACTGTCAGATAGCAGCATTAGCTGACTGCCCGCCCCCCACCAGGCTCCACACAGCCCAGGGCCACTTTCCCCAGGCCATGCCCAAGGATAAAGACAAAACAGCAAACATCCACGTCCCCAGGCCTTGTCTCTGACTATCACATTTACACTACATCAGGGTTGCTCACTCTGAAATACTCCCCACCTATGTGTCTTTCCAAATGGCTCACCCCACTCCCACTGGAGCCAGGCCACTTCTGGAGGAGAAAGGAAGAGTACAAATCTGGGAGGAGGGCCTCCTAGGTGCCGCCCCTCCCCCAGCCTCTCCCACTGCCCGGGAGCTGTGACCACGCCCACTGGATGTTCCAGACAGAGGGACTAGGATGCTACCCTCCCGGCTGCGCTATGTCTGGCCATGCCTCACCAAGCTGGTGGAATCTGTCTTGCCCAGCCAGCCACTGTCCTGCCAGCAACCCTGACTGAGGAATGCGCAGGGGAGGAGGGTGGGCCGCTCTCCCACTCAGAGCAAAGAAATTATACTTCAACTGATGGATAGAGCAGCAGCGCTCTGTGCAGCATGCCAGGTTGTCTCCAGCCACCAGCCTGGGAGCACCCCACTTACAAAACACATTGGTAACCAGCCAGGCTACTCACCCTGGCCTAGCAGAAGAGGGCTGTGGAAGGGCCTCATGGGTTCCCCAGTGACACACAACTGAGCAGGTAGAAGATCAGAGCCAGGTGACTCCTCCGAATGGCCCAGATTCTCACTAATTTATATAGACTGTCAAGTCCACCCCACAGGAACTGAAAGAGACCTTAACCAGTGGAAGCCAGAACAGAGGTGCTGGGCCCGAGAGGGGCAAAGCGGGGGCTGGTGGGGTTATGTTCCCACAGGGACAGCAGAGAGGCAGGAGCGAAAAGATGCGAGATGGCTCCCCAAGACGGCCTCCCTCCCACCCAGACTGAATCAGGTGGAGGCCGCTGCAGGAAGCCTCTCAATCTGGGTCTTTTTGTATCTGTATGCTGGTCTAGGCTTGAACTCAGGACCTGGGCTGTCACGGAGCTGTTTTGCTCACTGATCGAGTGCTCTACCACTTGAGCCACAGCTCCACATCCGACTTTTTGGTGGATCATTGGAAATAAGAGGCATATGGACTTTCTTGCCTATGCTGGCTTTGAACCTTGATCCGCAGATCTCCGCCTTCTGAGTAGCTAGGATTCCAGGCGTGAGCCAAGTCGGTTAGCAGAACAGCCATGCAAAGCTTCGGAGGACAGGGGCGCATGCCACCCGGGAAGCCGCTGGGCAGGCCTGGGAGCCGGCGGGAGCGGGACGGGATGGGGGGCTGCGGAGCCTGGTCGCAGGACAGAGCGGCCACGAGGCGAGCGGGACGGGCTCCCCGGCAGCAGCGGCTGTGGGCACCGAAGGAAAGCGGCAGCCAGCCGGGGGCTCGGGGCCAGGCTGCAGGGTGAGCCCGCGCAGGGCAGGTTCCGACACGGCAGCGGGGGCGCCCTGCGGCTCGGCTTCTCCCCTGCGCCCTACACCAGGGCCAGAGCCACCCGCTGCGCCCCACACCAGGGTCAGAGCCCACCGTGACACCAGCTCCCTCCCGCGCCCCACACTAGGGCCAGAGCCACCCGCTGCCCCCCGCCAGCGCCAAGCCCACCGTGACCCTAGCTCCCTTCCAAAGTTTGCCCCGCGTGGGAAATGGGGCCGGCCCCGAGGAGGCGCGGAGGACAGACGGCCGCCCGCCCTCCGTCCCCTCGGGGGAAAACATCAGCAAGCAGCCGGCCCAGAAGAACCGGGGGGGGGGGGGAGCGAGCGTGGAAAATCCCCCAATTTTGCAATGTCAACTGCCGGGCTCCCCCGGGCCGAGGCCGCGGCGCTGCCCCCGCGCGCCGGCCGGCGGGACTGCAGCCCAGGAGCGGGCGCGCTGCTGTTGATCTTCTGGTTCTCAGACTCGGAGGACGCACGGAGGGCAGGGAATTGAGTTTGGTTTCTAAAGCCGAAATCTTCTTAGCGTGGCTTGAGCTTTCTGGAAAAGTAAAGTGGCTTGTTTTTATTGGACTATCACATCCTGTTACTAGCCGTGTTGTTTTCTTTCTTCTCGACATTGAGGCAGAGATCAAAAATGAAATAAGTGATGGGTCTGTCTTCCAAGGACAAGGATACCCAAGCACAGAAGAGCAGTAAATGTTTTTTCTCTGAATTCTGAAACCCCTCAGGCTGGGTGCTACCTCCAGCACACACTTAGCCCTCTTTTTATTTGTATATCCAAGGAGAACCGTGCCTCCTGGGCAGAACTTGTGAGGAGGGAAGGAAAGAGCTACCAGAGGGTGCCCACTGCCTGCCAGGGGCCTGGCTGCACCTCCCTGACCTCACTGGCAATCCACAGCACTATTTCCGCAGCATGTTTCTGCTGTTTTTTAATGGGTATGGCTAAGACTCCATCCAGGGAGAAGCCTGATAAAGCTGCCCCGCCACTGAGTGCTAGCATGTGCAACCCACCCAGCTTGACTTCAAATTGGAGGTTCATCTTAACAGGAACCTGTAGACAGTAGAATCCTGTAGCTAACTCTGAAGAACTTCTGTATCCTCCTGGTTAATTTAAAGGGCTCCCTTCCAGCCATTCTGGCAGGAAGGAAGTCTGACTAAACAGCTTCTCTGGCAATGAATCAGGCTACTCCATTGCAGTTTGCCACAGGGGCAACCATCTAAGGACACCCTCTGCCAAGCTCTTCTTCCCTCTCTGGGTCTTAGTTTCTCCACGGTGACAGTGAGCTCAACACAGGGTAGAGCCACAGGCCAGGCACAGGTTTTATCAGCCTTTAAGAAAGGGCCAAGCTTTCTCTAGAGCACTTAGGACTTGTGTTCCCACCTGACAGCAGTGACCACAATAGAAACAGTGGGGTGACCCTCCCAGAAGTGGAGAAGCTATTTTTCCTCCAAGGATATTTATAGCATCATGCACAGGCCATACAAAAATTCCAATACAGGTAGATAGCCTTGGGCAGCAAACAAGCCTCTGCATCTGAACTGTCTGTATCAAATGATTTAGAGGGTCTGGCACCTCCCTTGGGCTGGGGGCTCCCCACCCCTATGTCCCTGCACCACCTGGAGCTCGGGAGGAACTGAGCACAGCTCAGAAGGAGGCAAGGGCGGATGTGATAGGGAGGCCAGAGTGAAAAGACAATGGCTGGCCCTGGAGTCCTGCTCTTAACTATATGCCACCTCAGTCTTCTCTTCTGGAAAATAGGTATCCGAGCACTGAAGCTTGCTAGTAGGATTGGAAATGTCACAATGACATTGCTTGGCACCCAGGCTTCTCAATACAGAGCAGCCTTAATTATGATTACATGTGACAGGTCAGTACTATTAGGGTAAAGACACCTGGTGCATTGGTTCTGCATCACTGAAACCAGCCCACGCAGGAACATCTCAGCCACCCATAGCAGGCTCTGGGAGGGTGGCAAAAGCAAGCAGCTGTACTGTACCCACATCCCCAGCAAGACAAGCCTGACCAAGCTACCTCTAGCTCTGCCTGGCTCAGGAACAGCTGAAAAATAGCTTAAACTGAGCTTGGGCTTGTGGGGTGGGGGACACCTGATTGCACTGCAGACACTCCTGCACACCTAAACATACATGCGCATGCGCCGGCTTGAGCTCCAGGTCACCTCTGTACAATGCCTTGGACCCATCTGATTACAGTAGGTACTCCTTCAGTCCCTCCAACATTGTGTGTTTCCTGTTTAGTTGGGTTTAGGGTGTCAGTGTCTTTTCCTTCTGGCAAGACTTTCTGGCTTGATCTTACTTTTTTTTTTTTTTTCCAGTCATGGGGCTTGTACTCAGGGCTTGGGTGCTGTCCCTGAGCTTTTTCACTCTACCACTTTGAACCAGAGGACCACTTCTGGTTTTCTAGTAGCTAATTGGAGATAAGAGTTTCAGGAGCTGGCTTCAAACTGCAATACTAAGATCTCAGCCTTCTGAGTAGCTAGGATTACAGGTGTGACCCACCGGTGTCTGGCTGTTTCTTTTTATTGTACCAGTAGTGAGACTTGAACTCAGTATTAAGACTGGGTGTTGTCTTTTAGCTTTTTTTTACTCAAAACTAGCACTATACCACTTGAACCACAGCTCCACTTCCAGCTTTTTGTCGGTAATTGTATGTAAATCTCACAGATTTTTTTCCATCTCATCTGGCTTTGAACCTAGATACTCAAATCTCAGCCTCTTGAGTAGCTAGGATTACAGGATTACAGGCCTGAGCCACCAACACCTGGCTCATATTTAGTATTTTTAACAACCTTTTTGAGACATATGGCATTCAACACTCATTCCTCAACTGGGCAAAGCATTCTGGTCTCTAAGAGATCGGAGGCTGCCCCCCACCAGCTGGCTCTATGTGAACACTTGGACCCAGGCCTGGCAGCAGAACTGCCTCCCTGAGGTGACTGCAGCCTGAGTCAAAGCACTAGGGGTTTCTCTCTGCCAGGGGTGGGATTCCAACAGGTCATGTCCCACCCCTACTCACTTCCTGCGCCTCCGAGGGAAGGAGCTCTGCCTGGCGTGCCCTGGAAGTTTGGGTACTGAGCTTGGCCCCCTCTCAGCGCTGAGGATGCCCCAGGTGAAGAGGCCTGGGCAAGAGGAGGGTGGGCAAGGCCTAGGCTGGACAGGCCTGCAGGACATACTCAGGCCATCAGATACACCCACCAACCCACATTGAGAAAATCAGAATGTTCTGAGTTTTTAGATTTTAAATGCTGGCTCAACTTTTTTTTTTTTTTTTTTTTTACTGGATTACAAATGTGGAGGTAAACAATGCACATCCGAAACGCTGAAATTGCTTTCAAAGAAAGCCTGCCCAACGGGAGCCTGGCAAGCCTCTGCGGACCTTTCAGCATCTTTCCATCGAAGAGTTCCGGGGTCACCGTCTCAGGGACACCAAGGGAACGAGGAGGGGGTGTCCATGAGGGCCCCGGATCTACTCCCTCAAACCTCCCTTTCCTTCCTTCCCTAGCCGTGGTAGTTCCACACCGCATGGTGCGCCTGGTCCCCGCTGCCTCCAAGTGTAGCTCTGTGCTCTTCAATGTGGAAGTTCAGGGCGCTCGCGCGGAAAGTCCAGGCCGCTCCCCGCCTAGGAGGTGGGGAGACTCCCGAGGTCCTGACGGAGAAGAGGGGCCCCAGGCCCCCAGGGCGCCTGCCAATGCGCCCACAGGCCTCAAAGAGGTGTCTATGCCTCGGTGCCTCACACCCCAAGGCGCGCGTGCGCGCGCGCGCGCACACACACACACACACACACACACACACACACACACACACACACACACACACACACACACACACACACACACACACACACACACACACACACACACACACACACACACGCCTGCCCGCCGGAATCAGCTTGCTGCCGGCCAGCGCGCAAGCGGAGCAAAGTCGCCCGAGACACGCAGCCCGGCGCCCGGCACCCGTCTGGCTCGCCCTCACCCCCACCCCCACCCCCAGAGGCGGAGCCGAGGATCTGAGCGGGCGGCGACGGCAAGAGGCGCCGCGGGGGCGGGCCGGGGGCGGGCCGGGGCGGGGCGGCGACGGACTGCGGAGACGCGGCGGCGCGCGGAGCGGCGCAGAGCGTTCTCGGCGCAGAGCACAGCGGGCCAGCGTCGGGGCCGCCGGGGGACGCCGGCTGGGGGTCGGGCCGCACGGGAGCCAAGCCGGAGGTCGGCCTGGGAGTCTGACCTGGGCAGGGAGCAGCTATGGCGCCGCAGAGGGCCGGGGCCCGCGCCGCTGCGGGCAGCCTGGGCGCCGAGTAGCCGGGCCGGGCCGGAGCACGGGCGGGCGGCGGCGGCGGCAGTGGCGGCGGCGGCGGCGGCGGCGGCAGCCCGGGCCCCCCCGCCCTCCCAGGCCCCGCGCCCCGCGCCCGGGCCGCCGGCGATGGTGACACATGAGGCGGCGGCGCGCCGGCGGCAGGACCATGGTTGAGCGCGCCAGCAAGTTCGTGCTGGTGGTGGCGGGCTCGGCGTGCTTCATGCTCATCCTGTACCAGTACGCGGGCCCGGGGCTGAGCCTGGGCGCGCCTGGCGGCCGCGCGCCACCCGACGACCTAGACCTCTTCCCCACGCCCGACCCACACTACGAGAAGAAGTACTACTTCCCGGTGCGCGAGCTGGAGCGCTCGCTGCGCTTCGACATGAAGGGCGACGACGTGATCGTCTTTCTGCACATCCAGAAGACCGGCGGCACCACCTTCGGCCGTCACCTCGTTCAGAACGTGCGCCTCGAGGTCCCCTGCGACTGCCGCCCGGGCCAGAAGAAGTGCACCTGCTACCGGCCCAACCGCCGCGAGACCTGGCTCTTCTCCCGCTTCTCCACCGGCTGGAGCTGCGGGCTGCACGCCGACTGGACCGAACTCACCAACTGCGTGCCCGGCGTCCTGGACCGCCGCGACCCCGCCGCCTTGCGCACGCCAAGGTGAGCGACTGGGGCGCAGGGCCTCGGGGTGGAGGGTCCCACCGCGCGGTGCCTAGCCAGTCCTGCTCGCCCCGCTCCCTTGCGGGCCGCCCGCTCGCTGCGGGGCTCTTGCAGCCGCCACCCCTATCCTCTGACTTCCCTTTCCCCCCTCGCCTCTGACAAACCCACACAGCTCCTCGATGCCTGGACACCTCCTGGGTCTCTGCCCTCTTGCTGGCCCCACTTGGAGTGCGCTGCCGGCTGCTATGAGATCAATCGCGTGGTTTAAAGGTCCACGCTGGCCCAGTGTGGCCCCGTGCATTGGTCTTCGGGCGTGGAAATGGGCTTGTGAGTGCGTGGGCAGCCCACCCAGAGTATGCGCTTCTCCGAGTCTTGGCTAGTGTACCTGACGCGGAGAGAGAGGTAGGAGATGGACGGTGTTTGGCGGCCCTGGCCCTAAGGTGCCCACCAGCCTGCCTTCAGGGGGAAGGGGAGGGGCGGCCAGGAAAGGGGTGGGCTCTGCTGCCGGTGTGTGCAGGTAGAACAAAGGCCTTGTGTGACCCAGAGCTGGGGGCGGGGAGAAGGTACAATCTCCATCCTCCTCAGCCTCGGTAAAGGAGTGGAACAAAAGCCGGGCGGGGGGTGCATTCCTGCGAGCCCAGCGGCTGGGCTGGGGAGGCAGAGCTGGTGGGTAGCCATGCAGCCTCACTGTGTCCCCCTAGTCTGAGTAGTTGGGGAGTAAACAAGACTGACCTGCCAGCGGACAGGGGTGCTGGGGCAGAGCCCTCAACACTTTAAGGGAGCTCATGATGCCTAGAGTTTCTGCATTTAAAGTTAGGATTGTTTGCGCCCTGTCTGGTTGTGCTCCCAGGTGTCCTGCCCCAGAACAGCCTTCTCCAGGGGGTCTGGGCTTAGAAGAGCCCAGAGTGAGGTGTTCTTCCCTGCCTTTTGTCTCTTCCGTATTTGCCTTAAGACTGAGCTTTACACACAGGCCAGGGGTGGGTGTGAGGATGACTGTGAAATAGGGATTTTTGTTGGCACTTGCAGAAAGGTATGGGCAAGGGCTCAGGTAGATTGGAGAAGTTCTGGACCAGCTAGCCAACTTGGGACTGACCAGCTGTTCACTGTCCCTGCCACTGTTTCCTTCCCTGCACAGCCTTCAATTTGTCTTTGCCCATCATCTTTCTCCCAGAGTTCGGAGAATACATCCCCTTTTCTTTGGCTGTGCCATGTCCCTGGACCCAACAGCTCCCAGCCCAGGAAGAAGTGTTCTGAGACAACTTGATGGCAATGGCGGAAGCCATTTGCCCAACCCCCAGTCTGCTCCACACACGGACATGTTCCTGGTACAGGATTCATCCTGTGGTCCAGCCTCACTCCAGAGGAAGCTGGGCCTGGCAATGCAGCCCACCCTCCATCATCCAGAGCTCTAGATTCTGGGTGCTGGAAACTGACAAATCCCACCAGGCCAGGAGGGTGCCTCCCTGTCTGCCCGAGTTGGAGGGAGAGAGTGGAACCGGAGGGAAGGGTGTGCTGGCTGCTCTTGGGGCTTTTGAAGTCAGCTTATCCAACAGCGCGGCCATGGCTCAGAGATTGCAGACAGTGTGCTTTTGCAGCAGCCCTTGGCTTCCTGCAAGTGCAGGAACCCCATCCCCAGTGTGTGTCCTAGAGCACAAGCTCAGGCCAGGAATGAGAGGAGCAAGGGAGGCACAGGGAAGCCCCAGCGCCCCCTCCTGGGAAGGGTGCATGGTCAGCCGGTAAGGCCTAGTGGACCACCAGCCCCTTAGCCTGGAAGTTGCTGGCTCAGCAGCAGCAGACTGGGCTTGGGAGGGCCTTCTGAGCCCTGAGAAGGCCCTATGCAGTGCCACTTAGCAGGTGGCAGTGGGTACCTCCACTTCCCTCTATTCCAGTACTAAGTGGATTACTCTGATAAAGAGCTAACTCAGGAGGTCAAGAGGATCTTGGCTTTGTGCTTTTATGACTTGGCTGCACTCAGGCCCACCTGCTGAGGGATGACACCCCCCCCACCCCCCAGTGTGGAGCAGACTCACCTGATGAGGGCTGACTGCCCCCCAGTGCCAAGCAGGGCCTTGGTGCTGCCAAAGTCATTGCAGACCCAACCACTCTTGGAGGGGGCAGTGCCCCAGTGGCAGGATGGCTGCTGTCCCGAAGGCACCTAGTGTTAAGATTCAGCTGTCATGCTTGCTGCCCTGCCCTTCCAGGGCCTTGTGTGTGCTGGTGTAACTGAGGCTGGGAAACAAGGTGCATTGGACCTGGACTCTGTGCAGTGCAGCCTTGCCAGCAGGCCCTCCCCCCACTTCCCCAGGGCAACAGCTGAGTCTTGCACATATGCTCCTTCCTCAAGGCGTGCTTCTGGGACATTTCCCCTGCCCCTCACCCACTCTTCTGGTGCCCGTGTCCACTGTATTTGGAGACTCAGGGGAGAGGAGTCTTGGGTGTGGGCTTTGCTCAACTTCTGAGTAGGCAACCTGTGCCTGCGGCTGCTCTGAACCAAACACACGCATTTAGGTGGCAAATGGAGGTTTCTCCACCTTCCCAGAATGTCTTTGGGAACTTGTAGCAACAATTAGTGCTTCCTGCCCTAGAGTAGGAATGCAGACATGCGAGCAAAGCATTCGAAGGTCATGGTGGTCCTGTGTCTGCTAGAGTGGCCTTGGCTTTCTGGCAGGCCACTTGAATTAGGGTCTGTCAGCACATGGCCCTCAGGTGTTCACACCCTGGAGAGAGCCTGGCCTGTGCACCATCCCCGCTGGCTCTGGTGGAGATTGTGTCCGCTCTTGGCTCTCACAGAGCCCTTTTCTGGTGCACACCACAGTTGCCCATTGCCCCACAGTCTTGGATCACCATGGGCTTCCTCAGTAGGGAATCTGGGAGATTTGGCTGCCACTGTGGGAGTGTGGCCAGCTTCCTGGATCTAAGTGCTTTACAGTCCATTCCTGGATCTGATAGGGAGGGAAGAGGAGGGGCCACCGTGCTGGCAGCAGAGGGGGGCAGCTTGAGTCTCTTCTCTCCAATGCTCCCTTTGTTGTGGGGTGATTGATTGTGGTGGCTGAGGGAGTGTGAGAGAGAAAACTCATGAGCCCAGTGTTTCCTCTTGAATCAGACTGGTGTAAATTACATCCTGAGAATCTCCCAGGTCATTAACACATACACTTGGAGTGGCTGCCCTTGTGCCCCTCGAGTGACCATGGCTAGTGCCTACTCATTGAGCGTGCAAGGCTCCCACTGCTTGACTCTTGCGAGGAGTGCTTTGTGGCCATCCTGTGTGCAGATATTTTGCATTGCTCTGCTTTCCCTCAGACATTTCTAGGAGCTCTGGAAGGTTGACACAGGTGTTCCTGCCCAAGGGGGCTGGTGCATCCTTCCTCAGCAGCATGTCCTCAGCAGAGCATCCTTCCTTCATTCATGTATTGTGGGCTTAAAACATTTGCTTTCTTAAGCCAGGAACTATATCTCTCTTGTGTTTAGTACAAAACCCTGCCCCACTCATGGGCCATTAGGATGGCCCAACACTGTAAAGTAGGGGTTAAGGGACAGCTCTCGATGCCCCCCCTTAAAGCAAATGTGAAAGGAAGTTGAGGTCCAAAGAAGTTGTAGAACTTTCAGAGTACCTGAGCCTGAGGGTTGGAAGCCAGCACTAGACCTCCATCCCAACAAGCCTGTATACCTCTGCTGTGCCCTACCCCACCCCCTAGTGGGGACAGCTGTCCTCGATAGGCATGGCTGCCGCAGAATGTGTGGGCTTACCCAAGCTCGGCATAGGCACAGCTTCATGCAAACCTGCAAAACATCTGGCAGCTATCATTCACCCAACTCAATAAGGCCAACAATAAGGCCATGTTCACTTGGCTTGGAAAAGGGAGCATCAGTGAGGTCTGCGAGAATCACACCCATAGGGCAGCACCTTGTGTCCTCCTGTGGACCACAGGGTAGGGACTACCAGCTCTACCACCTCGCCTGAGAAAGATCAGCCACACTAGAGTCAGCACTGTGAGCATGGGGCCCAGGTCTGGATGGGCCAGGCCTCTGTTGCTGCACTGCTGTCTGTGCTCTGCCCATGAAGCAGGAAATCAGGGCAACCCAGAAGCACTTCGTTCTGTTGGCCCTCACAGTGGAGGTGTGCAGGACTGTGGAGCTGTTCCAGGCAGAGGGAAGCCCCAGGGCTGGACTTGCCTTCACCATAGGAATTGGCACTTTGGGGAACACTGACCGAGTTGGGGGTGGGGGTAATCAGAGCAGGCCAATGTTGGATGATCATACAGAACCATCCAGGCATGTTCCCCACCACTGGAGGTGGGACTAGCACCTTCACCCTCCTTGCTAGCACCCATCAGCATGCACAATGCACTGGAAATGGTTGTTCAGCTGTTGGCTCCTGCTTCTGAGAAGAGAACTTTGCTTCCCAATAAGATTTTGTTACCTGCTTTTCTTTCTTTTTTTCCTTCCTTCTTCCTTCCTGTCTTCTCCCCCGCCCCCCCCCCCCCCTTGGTACTGGTTCTTGAACTCTGTTTGGGCACTGTCCCTTAGCTTTTTCCTTCAAGACATTCTACCACTTGAGTCACAGCTGCACTTCTGGCTTTGGGGGGAGGGTGCGCAGGGGGAGTTAATTGAAGATAAGAGTCTCACATACTTATGCCTATGCTGGCTTTGAACCTTGACCCCCAGATCTCAGCCTCCTGAATAGCCAGGATTTCACACATGAGCCACAAGTGCCTAGTGCTTTTGTTCTTCTTTTGGAAGGGAGGATATGTTATGCTGAACGAAAGTCCTGAGCCCTGTGAGAGGTCAGGATGCTGCCCAAGTCAACGTGAGATGCAAGCATGGGAGGGTGGCCTGCAGTATCTGAGGAGGTAGAGAAGTCTCATGCACAGGGTTTTGCAGAATGACTAGGCGTGCAGATGAGAAGTTACTCTGTAGAAGTATAGTTAGGGTTCAGGTGTATCTCCTGAGGCCCACAGCTGGTCTTAAGGATGAATGGGAACAAGCTGGGGACAAGAGAGCATCAGTGGAGAGAGTGAAGTGTTGGTGTTCCATCTGCCTTTGAATATAGGCCTATCATCTCTGGATAAAGTGCCCTTCCCAGTGTGGTGGTGTTCTGAGTCTCAGAGGCACAGTGGGCCATCATTTTGGAAAAAAATGGTACCTGTGTCCCCACACACTAGAGTAGAATGTTGACCCCCGGCTCCTCTCCAGAATGGACACTCTTCCATCATTGCAGACACCTGCCCCAGCCTGAACAGGTCCCCTGGCTGCACCCCTGGAGGCTCCTCCATGTCCAGGCCAGCCTGAGCCCTAGTTCTACCCAGACCCCTGCCTGGGCCTTCCTCCAGCACAGGTGGACCATTTGGAGGCCCCACTCTACCCCCACCTACTGGTCCATCCATTTACTCACTAAGCCGGGTGCCCTGGCCTGTGCCCGCCTCCTGTGGGGAATAGCATCTCAGATTCCACCAGGCCATCACAGTGGCTGTCAGGCTGTCTCCAGGTAGATAGAGCTCTGGGGCATTCCCTCTTTCCCTCCTTGCCCTCCTTGTTTGGGATGAGATCCTTCTACAAAGCCTGTCCAGGCAAAATAGAGGAACCCTGAGCCAGTCTCCCTCCTTCTGACTGGAACTGGTGTGGCTCATAGGCTTAGGGAAGCATGAAAGACCCTCATGGCCCCACCTCCAAAATGAGATATCTGCCTGCAATTTGGTTCTACAGAGCACTGATAGCCAGTTGCCTTGTTGTCCCTCCAGCCCCAGGTGTAACATTTTATGAGAGCCATGGCCATGTGTAAGTTCCTGGATTTCACAATCAGGCAAGGGGACCAACTCCTAGGCTGTCACTGTACATGGTGCTGGAGGGTAGTTCAGGATATTGGATAGTGCAAGATACTGGGCTAGTACTTGGATGAGAAATGGCAAGGGAGGCACCTACATCTAGCCTACAGGACCCCAGCAACCTCTGTTTGTTTACAGGGAGAACACTAAAAGGTCAACAGAACAAATAAGTAATTGGCACGATGTTAACTAGAGGATTCAAGTGCCATCGTTAATGGTTTACAGAGCTGTTGCAAGCACTGGGGTCAGTTGGACCAGCCTGCTGGTCATGGGTTAGAGCTGCTGTCCCCTCTACAGGGCCCCCTGGAGGGCAGCAAGCCTATGCCTTCTCCCTGCCTGGGTGGGTCCCTCCTCTGGCAGACACCTGTGGCCTGGGGTAACCTCCTGGTATCAGCACTGGTGTGGGACATCCCACACTGCAGCTACGGGGTCTCTTCCTCCCCCTGAGCTGTGCCAGTGTCCATGCTCACTTGACCAGAGAGCTTTGTTGTTTTCTTTCCCTGAATCTCCAGAAAGCCCCTGCCTTCCCTGTCCAACAGCCCAGACATGGAGATAGTCCATGTGGGTCCTTGCATCCCATCCCTCAGGGCCTGTCATGGAAGAACTAAAGGGTGAGAAGAGGAAGGGGGTCACAGTAGCATGTGATGGAAGTCTTGATCCTTCGAGTAAGGCACTTCTCCCCCTCACCCCCTCACCTCCATTCCTCACTGGTATCTGCAGGATACACAAAGAGCCTTGTGCACCTCTGTGTCTGCTGCTGGGGCCCTGTGCACCCCATCCTATCCCTTTGCCCAGTATTGCATGTGTTTCCCACATGGGTTACACTTTCGTTCAGTTACACCTTCAGCACAGAGGTTTGTCTCACTTAAACCATGCACAGGGCTATATTGATGTTGCAAACTTTCTGGAACCTGTATCAAACCATACTTAACCTCCTGCAACCTGCTGTCTTCGCTCAGCTTGTTTCTGAGATGTATCTGTGCTAGTCCATGACATGCATATTTAATCCATCTGCTGCCAGATAGTGGCGTCTAGACACAGCTCCTCTCCAGCCTCTTTGTTCTGAGAGCAGTGGGCAGTGAGTTGCTCTGCACTCTCATAGTCCAGGGGTGGTGACTGTGCCTTTGCAAAGTCCTGTGTGTCTCCAGCAGTGGTCAGAGGATGTCCTGTCCATAGTCCAGTGTCCCCAGCCTGCATGGATTTAGCCTACAGCCTTGGGTATTTTCCATGCAGCAGCTGTGAAATAGGACTGCTGTGGGCTTTGTGTACACTGCCAGTGCTTGGTGTGTTGATCGACCTCCTCAACCACCCTGTCTGTCTTTGGCCTGGGTTTTGCCTGCCTACAGGGTTGTTTGTCCTTTCTCTTTGGTTGGTAGCATTCCTTGTGTGCCATAGTGCCAAGTTCCATAGGTAATCTGCCCAGCAGGTGTGAGTTCCCACACATCTATCACCTCTGCTCATGGCTCTGGCCTGTGCACTAGGTAGAGACTGGCACCAGCACACTCTGGTCTCTGTCCATCACCCTGTACACATGTAGTAGAGGGGACAGTCTGCTGACCCTCTGGGACCTCCGCTAGATGCCAGAAGACTAATAGGAATAGATAGACGGGTGTTGACTATTGTCTTTCAGCAGCATAGACACCCAGGCTGCAGCTACCTAAGCTGAGCCCAGAAAGACCAGCCATGCCTGCAGGGCCCCCTGCCATCAGCCTCATTTATTGGGGTCCCTGTGCAGTTGAGTGGGAATAATTGGCTAGCTGGATCATGCTCTCCCTGCTGTTGCATCCCGTGGTGACCAGGGACATCTCTCCTTCTAAGCTTAGCGCTAGAACTCCCCTGGAAATATCCCTCTGGAGCTTTGGTGACCTTGAGGAATAAACACCTGCTGGCAGAGGGCTCTGAGCTTTTGTGTTTGCTGAACTGTGGGAGAAGCAGAGTGGGCCATTCCTGGAAGGGGGTTGGGGGTGTGGCAAAGGACCTCTCCGAAATCCTGTCCCTCACTCCTCCCCAGAGAATGGTCTGCCACAGTGTGACCAAGCTGTCCAGTCAGATCACAGTTTGCTTATGGAAGGGGCCTAAGAGCAGCACTGCAGGGAAATCTGGAGGTTTCTGGTGTCACCTAGAAGGAGAAGCCTTCCTCAGGCATGAGGGGGAGGGGAGGGCTGACAAGAACAAAGGCCTTATCCTGGCTGACTGCAGCCCCCATGGTGGCCTCCTCCTGGCCCTCAGCCCCTAGGACTGGGCCGGGCTCTGGGACACTTCCTGTCCCACCTCTCCAGTCCAGGGGACTTCCTGTTCCACCTCTCCAGTGCAGACACGGCTACTTGTCAGCCTACCTCTTGAACCCTGACAAGGTTCAGAGCCTCCCCAGTCAAGCCCCAACCCTCCTTGTGGGGGCCTGGTGGGAAGCTGAGGCCTATGAGAAGTGAAGTTTGTCCCTCTGCTTTTCTGGAAGCTGGGCTGGCAACATGCCCAGCAGGAAACTCACTTTTATAAAGGATACATTTGGCCGTGTGGGTAGAAGGCAGGAGTGATTGAAACAATGGGGAGGTGCTTTGGGGCAGGGGCATATCTCCCCACACACTCCCAACTCTTCAAGCCACTGGTTGAGAGGGGACCTAGGCAGGTGACATGCTGAGCTCTGGTGGCAGTATGAACTACAGGTCAGGGACCCTGGAACACCTGGCCCCTTCTTGCCTTGCAGGTCATTGTCTCTCAGATGCTTAGAAGACTCAAGAAGCAGGGGCCTTGCTGTCCAAGCTATAGCTCCCTCATTGCCTGTAGCAGGTGTGTGGGAACCCAGAACTCTGCCCTGACTCCATCTGAGCAAGTGGCAGAGTGACTCCCTAACAGGTTCTTGGAGCAAGTCACCTGTACAGGAAAGAGGTGGATCATACATAGTACAGCACTGTAAACTAGCAGGCTGAGCAGATCCCTCTGGCCTTTTTGCCTCCCCTTATTCTCCACACCTTCCTCAAACTATGCCCACCACCTTTCAGGGTCATTCCATGTCTTGGCTTGCAGCTGCATGTCTTCTGTTGGTAGACCAGGGGTGGCCACTGTGTCACTAGGGATCACCCAGTCCATAGTGAGACCACAGTCAAAAGGGTTGCCCATGCTTGGTGGTGGTGGTGGGTGTGGCCAGTGGTGTCCCCAAGGGGGTGGCTGCTGCTTTTGTTCTCCAGAATAGAACATGGGCAGAGTACAACTAGATGGGCAGGTAGGTGGATGGAGGGAGCTTATGGGAAATGGCTCACAGATTTAAGTATACTGTAGTGTGTCTCAGTAAGCAGTCTGCAAGCTGGAGACCTGGGGCAAACAGTGGTGAAGCTCAATCCAAATCTGAAGGCCCCCCCAGGCTGTGATTCCTAGTTGGAGGCACCTGGGCAGAAGAAGGGCCAGCTTCTGAGCAAGCACTAGGGCTGCTCTGCCTTTCAGCTCTAAGCAAGCCCCAGGCTGGCTCCACAGTGCCTACACTGAGAGCAGCCATCCTTAGCATCCCACCAGTTTGGATGCCAGTCTCTTCCCCAAACCCCCGCTGACACACGAGCCATCGGGGCATCCCTTCCCAGTCAGGTGGACATCTGAAGTTAGCCAACATAGTGCTGTGGAGTGGCAGGCATCTGAGCTGGATGGTCAGAGGACCTTCACTAAAGGCAACCTGGACACTCATTTTCCAGCAGGATAATCAGCAGGTGGCACCTGCTGTGTATGTGAGACTCCTCAGACCCTGCAGAGATTGGTGGCTGGTGGTATTTGTGGGGTCACCTTCAGAGGCTCTTTCTGCTTGCCCTGGATGCTGAGGTGGCCAGAGGAGATAGAGGGGCTCAGAAAGCCAGGCCTAACAGAGCCCACCCTTCCTAGAGCTGCATGTGGGGCAGAGAGGATGGGTCCCTGGGTCTAGAAGCCGCTTTCCTCTACATGCTCCACCTTCTGCTGACTCCTCAGTCTGCAGAGCAGAGTTCCATACACCAAGCTTTAGTGAGGATAAAATAAGAGTAGGTGTCAGCAAGTGGAACAGGTCAGGAGGGCACGGGGTGGGGACATACACAGGTGTGTCCCAGACCTGGGGACACAACAACTCTGCCCTCGATGAGTAAGTACTGTCTAGCATTGACATACAAGTCTTGTCTGCTCTGAAGACTGGGGAGGTTCGCCCTGTTTTTTTCTCTTTCTAGAGCAGCAACTCTCCATGGAGTGGCCCATGGAAGCCCTGCACAGCAGTGAGGGGCATCCCAAGTGCAACCCAGGGGGGGAGCTGGGGTAGCCAGCCAGAAGCACGCACGCACGCACCCACCCACTCACACACACACTCCCTGTTCTTGGCCTCCATATTGTGTCTGTGAACTCAGTGTCCTACAGGTTAGCATCTGGTCAGTGGGAGGACAGTCCCACTCTACTGCTCTTTCTTCCTAGGCCTCTGAGACAGTGCTGGCAGGGAGTGCCCCCCTGGCTAGAGCTCCAGTGCCCACAGCTCTGCAGCTCTCCTGTACACAACAACACCTGCTTCTGTGTGCAAGTGTGATAGGCATTTCTACAGACAGGGCTCAGTGCTTTCTCAGCGGCCCAACCCTCTGCCTTCCCTCCTCTTCTACCCAGCTAGACTTTATGAGCTGTTGAGACTGTGGAGGTACAGGCTAGCATGGTGCCCCTGGCTCCATCAACCCCACCCCCCCCTACAGAAACCCTGAGCACCCCATGGCTGTGGTTTCCAGCAGTGGCCTGAGCTCTGGCAGGCGCTGTCAGCCACAGGCCATACCTGCACATACATCCCCAAGGGCAAAGGTACAGGAACTCCAGGACCCAGGACATACTCACACACCTTCGCTACACACCACGTGTGCACACTCACTCGTGCACACGCCCAGCAGCTTTGGAGCCAGCAGTGACTCAGAACCATTCTGGAACAAGAATCCATTTTTTCCTTGCAAGTGGTTGGCACTTGGAGACATTTCCTCTCCATTGAAATTCCTTCCCACTAATGCCTGCTAGAGCTGAGCAATTTTCCACTTGGTGGCTGGGCTGCTCTACGTCCTGAGCCCTCAGAATGGCCCGGATGTGGGAGGGAATGTTTTTCATGGGTGATCTGTCACTGCAGACAGGGAGGCAGCCTGCAGCCACACACCCACACAAGGTGGCTGAGGGTATCCTGAGGGCATCCAAGCACCCAACAACCCAGACTCCAGGCAGTTTGGCCTTGGAGTCCCTTTCTTGTGCTCCCAGGAGCCAGGTGGGGGCTGTGAGGATGACAACAGCTCTCTTTCTTAGGCAGTTGCAACAGTGGGTTGTCACATCTGCTCTCTCTAGGTAGCCTACTATAGGGCTTCTCCCTTGGAAAAAATAAGGATCAAGACTGGGACAGGATGACAAATTGGTTGTTCTAAAGGCAGGGTACACCCTGAGCCTCTGCTCTAGTCCCTGAAGGAATAACCTGTAGTGACTACCCCAAACTTTTCCTGCTGAGATGGTTCAGGGTACGGTGTGGGGCAAAGGGCATGATGGGTAATGCTGGCAGGATGCCAAGCATCAGTTGTGGGACATCCCCTCCTTCTCTTTCCCCGTTGTGTTAAGCTTAGCCCTGGGTAGACAGTAGGATGGGTGGCAGCCTTTCCCTCATTGGGGGATGGCTTCTGGGAACTGATCTAGTGAACAGTGAGGCCTGAACCCCAGGCGCCATCCAGCTGTGGAGCCAAGCCCCCAGAGACCCCCAGCATCCCTCCCCAACACTCCAGGGAAAAGGTTCACTGCACAGCCTCCTTAATGTGACAGGGTGTTAGGCCCCAGGAGGACAGGGGCCAGCCAATAGAAGAAGCCGCTCCTCCTGATGACAATGTCACAGTGGGTGGGTGTGTGGAAAGATGACCTTCCCTGAGCCCAGGTAGGTCAGGGTCCCTACTGAGTATGATAGCAGTGGGGGGAATGGGGTGAGGAAGGGCTAGGTGTCCTCTGCTCCTCAGCAGGAGGCCAGCAGTTGGTGATCCTCTGCTCTGTCCAACCAGCTCTCAGCCAGGTCACACCAGGGTCATAAGCCAGGTACAGATTTCTACCCCACTGAGGTGTTCTGGGTCTTCTCTTTGATCTCATTCCAAGTGAGCCCAGAATCGCACTGCCCAGTCATGTTGGGAGACCGAGGAGGAAGCAGGTGTAAACCAGACAAGCTCCATGCATCCCCGGGCCCCTAGGGTGGCAGCCTCTGGGCTGTGCCTCTGAGGACTCATCCTGTCTAAAGCTAGCTGCAGACTCCACTATGAGACAGCCTTTGTTTTTGATTGTCATAAAGTATACACAGCATAAAGTCAACCTGCACCCTTCCCCTCATATTCGTCCCCCAGTGGCTTCTTCCCAAACTGAGACTGACTTTAGGTTCCTCAAATCCTGACTTCATCTCCTCCTCCCCCCTGGCAGCCCCTTTCCACTTTCTCTCTGGGAATCTGCCTTCTCTGAGTACACGATACCTGTCTTTTTGTCTTCATGGTTTATCTATGTTGTAGCGTGTGCCCCATTTCCTTCCTGGCTGAATACTATTCTATTATGTTTACAAAGCATGTCTCCTTTGTTTATTCATTCATCCATTAATGGGCACTTAGGTTCTTCACATCTTGTTGCTGTGATGCGGCTGTGTGTGTGTGTGTGTGTGTGTACACAAATGCCCTTTTGAGAACATGTTTTCCATTCTTTGGGTGTACAGCTGAAAGGAGTTGCTGGAGCTATGTAATTTGTGTCTCACTTTTTTTTAGAAACTCCCATCTACATGATCACCATGGTGGGAATCCCTGGCAAGAATGCATAAGGGTTCTGACTTATTCACCTCCTTGCCCTCATGATGTATTTTCTGGGTTGCTTTGATTTTATTAAGAGCTGAGTCTCTTGCCCAGACTGCTATTCACAGACCACTCCCATTACTTAGTACTTAGAACTTAGTACTTAAACTCAAGGCTTCTGCCTGCACCCCCTAAAAATGGCTGTGGCTGTGTGCCTAGTTGCCAGACCTAACTGTTTTGTTTTTCTAATAGCCATGCTGTGGTACCTCATTGTGGATTTGATTTGCATTTCCCTGGTGCTTAGTGATGCAGAACATGTTTTTGTGTGCTTATTAGCTGTTTGGATATCTTCTTTGGAGAATGTCTAAGCAAAATTTGTGTGTGTGTGTGTGTGTGAGAGAGAGAGAGAGAGAGAGAGAGAGAGAACTGGGGCCACATGCATGCTAGGCAAGTGCTCTACCACCTGGTCTACACCCTTATCCCTTGATGGTTTCTTGTTGTTTTGTTTTGTTTTTTGGTGCCTGTACTGGGACTTAAACTGAGGCTGGGGTTCTACCACTTCTAGCATTTTGCTGGTTAAATGGAGATAAGAAGCTCAGGGATTTTCTTGCCAGCTTCACATTGCAATGCTTAAATCTCAGCCTCCCGAGTAGTTAGGATTAGGATTACAAGTGTAAACCAGCACCTGGCTTTTTTTTTTTTCTTTTGCCGGTCCTGGGGCATGAACTCTGGGCCTGGGCACTGTCCCTGCACTCCTTTTGCTCAAGGCTAGTGCTGTACCACTTGAGCCATAGCACCATTTCTAGTTTCCTGGTGGTTAACAGGAGATAAGAGTTTCATGGACTTTCCTGCCTGGGATGGCTTTGAACCGCAGACCTCAGATCTCAGCCTCCTGAGTAACTAGGAATACAAGAGTGAGTCAATGGCGCCCAGCATACCTGGCTATTTTTTAATTGGGTTGTTTAGTATTTGTGTTAAGCCAGTCATATCATACATAATTTGCAAATATCTTTTCTCATTCTGTTGCTGATGATGTATGTCCTCTAATACACAACAATCTAGTGAAGCCCAGTTTCTCTACTTTCTCTTCAGTTACAGGTCTTGCTATTATAGCCAAGAAATCATTGCCAGATCCAGGGCCACCAAGCTTTTTTCCAGTATTGAAAGTTTCACATTTTTACTTTTTACATTTAAAGCATGAATCCATTTTGCATGAATTTTGTGTTTGTGAGTCCAGGAACTGGAGATGTAGCTCAGTAGTGTTCTTCCAGCATATGTGAACCCTAGATTCCACACCCAGCATCACAAAGCAAAACTGTCCAACTTCATTGTTTTGCATGTGGATATCCATTTCTCCTAGTCCATTCCCAGTGTTGAAGAAACAGTCCTTTCCCTATTGAGTGATGTTGGCATTCTGCCAACAATCCTTTAAGGCCAGACACAGTGATTTGTGCTTATAATCCCACACTTGGGAGATGGAGGCAAGGGGGAGCATTAATTCTGGGTCAGCCTAGGCTACATAGCCCTTGTCTCAAAACCAGCAGCCACCAAGGGGGCGGGGGGAGAATACCTACCAAATCTATTATACCAGACACAATGACTTGTGACTCCTGCCTCATCATACCTACCACAGGCACAGGTAGTGGGTTCAACATCCAGGGCCAGCCCAGGGAAAACATAAATGAGACCCCCATCTCAGTAAAATAAGCTAGATGTGGTGGTTCACACCTGTCATCCTAGGTAAATGAGAGGCCCAGATAGGAGGATCACTGTCTAATGCTAGCCCTGGCAAAAACACAAGACTATCCAAAAATAACCAAAAGCAGAAAAGACTATAAGCGTGGCTCAAATGCTAGAGTGTTTGAGTTCAAAGCCCAGTACTGCTCCCCCCACCCCACTCCAAAATCATTTGACAATATATGTGTTGATTTCTGGGCTCCCTATTCTGTTCCATTGGTCTCTGTGTGTCTTTATACTAATAACACATGGCTTTGATTGCTGCAGCTTTGTAGAAAATTTGGGAATCAGTGAATGTGAGACCTCAACTTCTTTTTTCCCTTTTTTTCTTTCTTTTTTTTTTTTTTCTCGTACTGGTCTTAGGGCTTGAACTCAGGGCCTGGACACTGTCTTCAAGCTTTTCTGCTGATAGCTAGCACTCTTCCACTTGAGCCACAGAACTGCTTCCAGCTTTTTTGGTGTTGAATTGGAGATAAGAGTCTCACAGACTTCCTTGTTTGTACTGACTTCAGTCATCCTCATGTCTCAGTTTTCTAAGTAGGTAGGATTACAGATGTGAGCCACTGGCACCCTGCTTTAACTTTGTTTTTCTTTGGTTATTTGAGGTCCCTTGAAATTCCACATGCCTTTTAGAATGGGTTTTCCTATATACACAGAAAATGCTGTTGGAGTTAGGAATACAAAGCTTGTATCTGCAGATCTAGTTGGAGTTCGCATCTCAACAATGTTCTATCTTCCAGAGCGCAAACCCAAGGTCTCTTTATTCATTTGTGTCTCCACCCTGAAACAGGACCAGTGGTGACCAACCATAGACTGTGTGTGGCTGGGCAGAATGTGAGAGCTCCATGCTGCAGCTCCTTCTGTCTTGCTGCCTGGGGCACACCCCTAGGGGTTTCCCAGTCTGGGCCCTGAGGTGTTCTGTCCCACTACCAGACTGGATTCCTTCTTCTCTAGGTCCCATGTCTGCTGGTGCCCTGCAGAGCTGGTGTGCGTGTGCCCTGACTCTGTTGTCATTTCCCTAGTGGGGATACAGGCAGGCACGCTGCAGGTTCTGTGGGCATGCCCCCATCGTGACCAGCCCCCAGGCAGAGTGTGCCCTTCCTCTTGCCTCAGGAATCCTCCTGGGGAGTCTACCTCTCCTTTTCAGTGAAAGCTGTCAGCAGACACCACCTCACTTGCCCTTCCTCCTGCCCTCATGAATCACAAGTATGAATGCATGCACCCATGCATACCACACAACCCTGTGCCTTTGCCTGCAGCCCTCTATGCACTCACTGCTGGGGCCTGGCTCTGCCTCTGGTGCTGCTGCCCCTGCTTTAGAACATTGCTATCCCTACCATGCAGGGCAGCCTGGCCCTCTGTACTGGTACTGCCTATTCCCACACCATGTGCCAAGGTCTCCCAGAGACTGTCGGCCCTCCCCAAAGCCTGGTACTGGAGCTCTGGTGTCTTGCCCAGAAAGCCAGGCCTCTGTGCTCCCTGCCTGCCTCTTCTGGGAAGGAAGAGGACATACTCTTTTCTGGTCCCAGGTTCCACCTGGCTGCCTGCATGCAGGCTGCAGTAGGTGCCCTTGCCCCTGAGAACATGCTCAGTAGATAGATGGAACAGGAGCCTTGAGCCCACATTCTGTCTCAGGAAACTACCTGTTCTCAGTAAGAGCAGGTCAAGGCCACAGCAGCTAGAGCCAGCCAAAGCCCACGCTGGCCGCGAAACAGGTCCTCTCCAGCCATCACCAGGAGCCTTTGTGGCAGAAGGCAGAGCAAGGCTGAGTCCCTAGCATTTCCTTGGCCCTGCTTGATGGCTGTCTCTCCTGGCTCCTCACCACTCCCTTTATAGCTGCTCCCTCTTAGCCCCCCCTCCCAGCTCCAGGACAAGTTTGCCTTCTCTTTACACACCCAGAGATCTTCTCCTGTGCCAGATCCTTCTAACACTCACCCTAGGACTAAGGAACTTGTGGCAGGAAGGAAGACTTGGGCAGCAGCAGAAGTATGACCCAAGTTCTAGCAGTCTGTGCAAGGGAAGGGGTGGGAGAAGAGGCCTGAGAACCACTTGAGGAAGAGCCTGTAGGCACAGGCCTTGAGCACATCTGTCCAGGGTAGCCCCTCCAGGTCTGTCCCCAGAGTCCCATGAAAAGAGAAGAGACTGTGTGAAGAAGGGAAGCTTCGGGATTGGTGTGTGAAGCCAGTCTCGGCTGTACAAAGCTTGGAGGGGCCCTGCTGCGCCCACCCACATATGCCCTTCAGATGACCTGCCCTGCCAGTCAGGGTGCACCACACCACCCACTCACCCCTTTGAAGTCCACCCCCTCCAGAGAGAGCATCAACCCCAGAGACCCTGGGTCACGTAAGCCAAGGGCTCCTGTGAGCCACTGTGTGCCCTGACTGACGCACTGCTGAGCTAGCCTGGCCCCAAAGGGCTGCTGCTTCCTCCTGCTACCCATAGCCTCTGAGAGCAAACTGAAGCTTCACCTTGACCAGGTCAAGGTCAGCACGTATGAGAAGTTGCTGCCCGAGGCTGTGGTGTTTTGTCAACCAGTCTACAGGCCAGTGGGGCCTGTAGATAGGAGGGACCCCCATGAGTCATTGTGCCCTAGATCCTTTGAGGCATTCCACCCTGCCACCTGATGGGCATGGAAAACCACTATCAAGAGGGAAAACTTACCCATGAGACTCACGTTGGCCCTGGGTTTAGGGGTGCTTTATCAATTAAGGGATATGCCTGCTTATATGTCTATTGAGATTTCTATGTCTGATGCTGTGAGGAGGCATGTGTGTATTTTCTCTGTGTTGGGGAACATTCATTCCTTTACTGTTTTCTAGACAAGTTTGCATAAAATTGGATAATCCTTTTTTGTTGTTTTAATTTTGGTAGAAAAGTCTGGCATTTACTGTGTAGGAATATTCCCTCTCACTTTTTTATTTTGAAAAATGTCAAACCCGTGAAGTAGTTAAAACAGTTGTAAATGGAGATGTTAACCTTTCACCTAGATTCACTAGCAACATTTTGCTGTGTTTGTGTTTATGCCTGCGATCACTTGCCTGCTTCCTACACATACAGGTGGACATAGAGATAACTCTCTGTGTGCTTATGCTATGGACTCATGCATGCTCATGGACATGTGTGTGTTGGCTTGGACAGAAACACTTGAAAGTTAGCTGCAGGTACAGCTGACTGCAATAGGGTCTCACTCGCTGGCTCTCCTGCCTCTGCCTCCTAGGTGCTAGGAGGTTTTTGTATTCCAGGGTGCCCCACCCCACCTGGTACTCATAGGAAGATTTTTTTTTTTTTTTTTTTTGCCAGTCCTGGGCCTTGGACTCAGGGCCTGAGCACCATCCCTGGCTTCTTCCCGCTCAAGACTAGCACTCTGCCACCTGAGCCACAGCGCCCCTTCTGGCCGTTTTCCATATATGTGGTGCTGGGGAATCGAATCGAGAGCTTCATATGTAGGAGGCAAGCACTCTTGCCACTAGGCCATATTCCCAGCCCACTCATAGGAAGATTTTTAACTACTGTAATTTTTTTTTTTTTTTTGGCCAGTCCTGGGCCTTGGACTCAGGGCCTGAGCACTGACCCTGGCTTCTTCCTGCTCAAGGCTATAGCAATCTGCCACTTGAGCCACAGCGCCACTTCTGGCCGTTTTCTGTATATGTGGTGCTGGGGAATCGAACCTAGGGCCTCGTGTATCCGAGGCAGGCACTCTTGCCACTAGGCTATATCCCCAGCCCAACTACTGTAATTTTTGAGGTTATAGTATTCCTTGTAATTTTTACGTTAGGACACTAGACAAATTATTCTATTGATGGCTTCTCTCCCTCTCTTAAATGTTCTCGAACACTTGTCTGGTAAGAGCAATTCAAGTCTGCTTTGTGTGGTTCCCCTCCTTACTCCCTGCTGGTCCCTCATGCTAGCACCATGCTGTGGCCTGCAAGGGACATGTCACTGTACTAGGAGAAAACACACCAGAGATTCCTTTGGGAACCTGTCATGGCCACATCAATGATCAGAAGCAGAGCCCTTCGAGAGTGGGAGACATGTGTCCTACGCCGACTATGGTATGCCTTATTCCTGTGAGATTTGTCTGTGGCATATACACGTCAGCACGTACTCTGGGAGGCTTGGGTGGTAGAAAGATCTGCTAAGCCTCAGTTTACTCATCCACAGAGAGAATCTAAAAGTGATGACGACCTCAGAGTGGCAGAATATAGCCAGCAAATGACTGTGCGGCCTCTTCTGCAGCCACTAACCACAAAGGCATTGAGGGGGCTGAAGTAGCCCAGTAGAGTGCAGGAGGATTTCTGGCTCTAGGAAGGTGATCTGTACTCCCCTGTATCCCAGTGCAGTGTTCATGCAGGTGTGTGCATGGGGACAGGAGCAGCCCCCTTTATCTGGGGCCTGGGAGTGCTTAGATCCTGAGAGTGCCAAGATCCTGGGAGGGTATTGTGTGGGATGTGAGCAGTCGCCATCTAGGGGGGTCATAAGGCACTCCCATGGTCTTCAGATTCATTCTGACCCTCCTTCCCGCAGAAAATGATAGATATCTTTGTGGCTTTCAACTCATGCTGAGAGTCTGCTGGAGAGGCATAGAGCTCAAAGGGCTCCCTAACACACATACCTTCAGGAAAAGCAAAATAGATTGTATAAATTGCTGTTGCTTTGTTTTCTAATACACATCTTATTATGTAACATTGGAAAGATACAGAGAAAGCAAAAAGAAACTCTTCCCAAGGCATTGCTCCAGGACCAAGGCCTCTTGACTTCTGCTCCTTTTGGGATTCTGCTCTGCCTTGGGCTGTGCAAGCCTGTGACCAGGGCTGGCCTGTGGTGACCATCAAGGTGGCATATTGGCTCAGCGTGCACAGACATGTGCTCCTGTGTTACTGCAGGAGACAGCAGGCCCACATTTCCAGGGAATCATGGGGTGTGGCTGTCCTTCACCCTCTGTGTATGGGTCCTAAACCCTTTGAAACCATGCATAAAAGGTGCCCACTGACCTGTTGTGTGCTGCATGGTGCTTTGTGTCTACTCAAGACTGTGGGGGGATGTGCCTGGCACAGACACCTAGAGGTCAGCTCTGCTTGGCAGGTGGTTGAATTTGGTGAGGACTGGCCATGGGTGTACTCTATGCTAGCATAGTATGTGTACAACACACCCTGGCAGGAGCTACGACCGCTCCTTCCCAGGCCTCTGCCTCACCTCTGGGCCTGGCACCTGTGGTAGGGGGTATACAGGTCATAGGCTATGAAGCCATAGGGCAGAGCAGTCTCCATCTCAGGCATCAGCTTCAGTAGAGGTCAGGAGGCTGAAAGTGAGCCCTAGGCTCATGGCCTAGGTACACACTTGGGTAGGTCTGGGACCAAGTTAGCAAGCACAAGACCCACTAATCTGCCTGCCTGACTTGGTGCCTACAGAGGAACAGAGCTCTGCCAGCCTTCTTGCCCTAAGGTGTGAGTGCACATATCCCTGCACAGCAACATTTGGAGCCAGAAGGGACTGGGCAGGTAAGAGTAAAGTGTGAGTGAGCAACAGCCCAGGGAGGCCCCAAGGCCTGGTGGAGTTCACCTCCCCATGCCTACTCACTGGGGCATTCATTGCCTGAGAGCCGTAGACAGGCACTTAGGAATCATGTCAGACAGCCAGAAAGTGCATCTCAAGGAAGGAACCTCACCTGTGCCATATGGGGAGTACCCCAAGTCCTAGGCATGTCCACTGAGGTGCCTTCGCAGGGCCACGCCTGGTTAGGGAGTGACCAGATGCACACCACAGTTTTCGGCTGGGCCTGTACAAGAGTGGTGGTGGGTGGGACCTGCATGGCGTTCCACAGGCTGGCTGGACCGGATGAGAGCTTGGGGTCTTGTCAGGACCTGATGATCTCAACTGGTTGGGGGCTTTGGGGAAATACTTCCGGGCCTCCCCCAGATATAGGGCCACTACTCTTGGTCACTCCCACAGCCCCCAAGAAGAGGAGCAGTAAGACTCCTGGGGTGCATTCAGGGTCACTTGCCTAGAGCCCCTCATTCTGGGCACCACAGCAACATGGCTTCCTTTCTAAACTCTGCCCCCAAGACTGTAGAGGTCAGGAAAGGAGGAGACTTGTGTTTCCTGTGCCTAAACAAGCCTTTTTGCTTTTCCACACTTCCTTAGCAGTTTGGTTTTTTGAACTAAGAACAGGCAATCTCATTTTTCGCACCATTTACTAACAGTGTCCTGTCCTTGAAGCCATGAATTCACTTCCTCCTGGAACTGACCTCACTGCCCTGGGCTTGGGCAGTTTCCTCCAGTCTGGCCCTCTCACTTCTCTGAGCTCTCCTGATCTGACTGAGGTGTTCCCTACACTTTGCCACTGTGCCCCACATCTGCAGGACTCACCCCCAGGGGCTGGGCCTGGCCCGCCCGTAACCCACATGGGGCTTCATCTTCCAAGGCACTTGCTGATCAGGCACTGCCAGCCTTCAGTCAGGGACATACTCCTGTCCCACACACATGGCAGTATTTGGTGAATCCTGCTGTGGAGGAGGAAAGGGCTCACCACATTGGAGGGAGCTGGCCCTGGCCCTGGCCCTGCCCTGGGGCCTTAGCATCCAAGCAGGCTGCCTCCTTGGGATGAGCAGGTTCCTGGCCTCTGCAGAGCACCTCATACATACTGTTCCCCAAAGCCTTGTGGTGCTTTCTGTCGGCCTATCTGAAAGTGGCATCTAGGAGGGCCTGGGTTAGGGGAAGGGCTGGTAACTCCCCTGGCCACATGGGGACAGCTGCCAGAGCGAGGTCCCACCCACCTATCAGTTTGACCCTGGAACTCCATCCTTGCTCTGCTCTCTCCTGTACAACCCTCATCCTCCCTGCAAGCCTGAGCTCTCTGAGGAGGGGAAGTGCTTGAACAGTGGAGGGATATGAGGCTTCTAGCACCACCACAACTCCGGGGGGGGGGGGGGGTTGTGGCGCAAGGGCACTTGCCTAAGCCATTACTTGGCAACAGGGGCAAGTGCCGAGGCAGAGAGACCTTGTGTGGACATCAGGGCAGGCATTAGCCACTAGGGGTGGAGCAGAAAAGGAGAATGCAGGAAGGGCTCCTGGGTCCAGCTCCCTCTGGGCCCACTGGCACCTCACCAGAGGCTCTGCCTGCACATTCGTTTGTTCTGACAATGCCATACAACATGTTGGAGGGAGAGAAAGAGCGCTTCTGCCCGTGTGCTGCTTCATGGGGCCACACTGGACCCCAGGGCCTCTGGTATGCACCAGTGAGGCTGGTTTGGCCTCAATGAGGTCTGAGGACCTAACAAGAGGGAGCTTCCAAGTGCTGTGGTCTCCCTACCCATCCACATTCAATAGCAGAGAGCTAGACACACACCATCTTGGCTAGGGCGCTTTAGTAAAGCCAAAGCCCGAGGGGACTAGGGGACCCTGGCTCCAGAAAACAGGTCAGCGTCACTGAGGGGCCGGGGGAGGGGGCCGGGTTCACAGCAAGAGCTCTGCGTTCAGGCTTTGTGTGGGCATGGTAAGGAGCTATGAACTAGCGTCTTGGAAAAGAAAGAGCAAGCAAGCTGCCTGCACTGACCCCAGCTGCTGCCATCTGCCCTACAAGATTTGGCTTTCCTTGTTCTCCACTTCAGCCTCTTGTCTGTCATTAAAAACAGCAGGAGACACCTCCGTGTTTGCACTGTCCTGTCTCCTGGCTTGTCTCCGGTCACCATGGCGTCCCACTTCAGCTCTCCATTGGAGCTGAATTGGTTTGTTGGTATTGTTTTTGTTCTTCCCTTCCTCTCTGGCCTGTTTCCTGACTGCTCTTAGTGTATTTGCGGACTGCAGACCTTTGTAACAGTTGGCTGCCTGCAGACTGCTATGACTCTAATAAAGACCAAGATTCGAAAAAAGAAAAAAAAAACAACACACAACACAAAAGAAAAAAACCAGCAGAACCTACATTCAGATCAGCACCCTTGGACTCCCCTTAAGCCTGTATCCTTAGGACAAGATACCTGCGCCCCTGAGCCGGGTAGTGGGTTAGCTAGAGTACAAGGTGGGTGCTCAGGTAGTGTGTGTTCTTCATGTGTGCTCTCTGGAGACCAGATATGGGCAGAGCCCAAGCAGGTAACTGCTGCAGGACAGTAGGGGGAGGCACCCTGCCAGCCAGTGGTGGGGGGCAGTCCTTTTAATCAAAGTGCTAGGGACCTGAACAGCTGCAGCAGCCACATTTAACCCAGACCACGAGAATGCTTGCTGAGTTGAGGACACTTGCTGAGCTGAGCTCTAGCCACATCACGTATAGCCCTGGGAAGAGAGCCTCTGGACTCAACCCCTCAGCTCTCTAGCCCTGGGAAGACGGCCTCTGCACTCAACCCCCTCAGCTCTTTAGGAAGGAGGTAGGGGACACGAGCTGGGTGACATGCCTATACGCGTGCATAGGGTAGATGGCAGAGACCTGGAGCCAGTGCATCCGAGGGCAGATAGTAGTAGATGGATGGGAAGTGTGGGGAGGCCTTAGGGGCAGGGGGGACTTGGGGGAGGAGAGTCAAGTGCCTATTTGGGTGGCTCGAGGCACAAAGGAGGCCACACGGAGAAGCTTAACCCACAACCCCTGCCTTCTCTCTGAGTACCTGGCTGGTGGGGAACTGAGTATGGGCCAGGTCCCAGCCTGATTTCAGCCCAGTCTAGGCTAGTCCTGGCCTACAATGTGGAGCCCATCTTCTTATCCAGGTCTCCCATGGCCCCTGGTCCCATGGTCCATGGTCCGCCTTCCAGTCTTGCCATGAGGGCGATGCTTCTGTGGGGCCCAAGCAGCTCCTGAACCCAGGAGCCATGGCCAGATCTCTGGCCTTATCCAGGAGAAGGGGGATCCTTTCAGTCCCAGGCACCATGCACTGTGGCCACAGCCACATGGCTGAGCAGGACCAGCTATATGACTTCAGGCTCGACACCCTGTAGCTCTCGTCTTACAATTTCAGGTGTGAGTGGCTTGCTGGAGACCATCACCTACGCTAGAGGCCTGGACCTCCTCCTGGAGGCCTTCCTATCTGGCATATGAGTAGCAGAGCATCACATAGTGTGATCACAACCTTAACTAACACCTGTGCCCCCAGGGCCCCAGTCCCAGGCATTCCTGTGCCTGCAGCAGGACCTGCCCATTGGGGGATGGGGGTAGTAACTGTGCTGAGTGCTGGGGTCAGAGGTCCATTTGGACCTCTCTTGCCCAGGCCAGGCTGCTGGACACATGGCAGCTACAGGCCTGCAAATGCCCGGTGCTGTGCATGGATTTGGGTACATCACCCCAGCACTCCTGAGCACAGTCATTTCCAGTAGACACGCACGCTTGCTCTCACCCTGTCTGTGTGCATGAGTCCTGAAGGTGGCCTGCCTGAAACCCACAGCTGCAGGCCTGATCCAAGAGCTGTGCACTATAAAAAGGACAGCTGGGTTTTTACTGAAGAAGTGACCTGGAGGTGGAGCTGGGTGAATCACAATAGAGAGACCACAGCTGGAAAGGAGGGAAGCCTTGGTCAGCTGTCCCTGAGAGCTCCTATGCCCTTCAAAGTCAAAACCTTTGCAGTCTGTAATTCTACCTGCTCAGGAGGCTGAGATATGAAGGATGTAGTTTGAAGGCAAGAGACTCTCTATCTCTAACTAGGCAGAAAGCCAGGGGTATAGCTTGAGTTGCTACAGTACCAGCCTTGAGCAGAAAAAGCCAAGGAATATCCTGAATTCAAGCTCCTGTACCACCACCAAGAAAAGGAAAAGCACCCTGGACCCTGGATGTCAGTAAGATGCAGGTTGAGGCCCAGTGCTCAGGGCCAGTGTGCCTGGCTACACAGCAGCACATTCTGGACTTGGTGCCCTCTGCCCTTCTGTAGGCTTGCCGCCCCCGCCCAGGTGTGAGCTCTGGGGCACAAGCTTCCACCCTGGATGCAATGCCTGGCCCTGGCCCAGCAGCTGGGCTTCCCAGTAGGACTAAGAAGGCCCTCAGAGATGTAAGGCAGGGTTGAGGGAGGCCCAACAGCCCTGCTCAGCACACCTGCCTCTGCAGGGATGTGGGCCCTGAGCGAATGAGCCCCACCCCCTCACACCCTTCTGCATTGGCTGTCTGGCTTCCCAGTGGGGTGTAAGAGTGCTGTCATCCCTGCCTCCAGCCATCTGCCCTGGCCCACAGTGCTGTGGCATAGTCCTGAGCTGTGGGGTAAGGGGAGAGTCCGTCCAGGAGAGCAGAGGATGCTTGCCCAGGATCCCACAGCCAGAAACCACATCCAGGGCATGGGCTGTGTCCCCACGGCACCCAGCAGTCATCATGTGTAGTCACATGGCCGGGTTACACGCCTCCTCACTGTGGGTCTGGAGGTGACTTTCTGTGTAGAGACACTGGCTCTTCACCAAAAAAAAGCTCTTCCGGGCTTTGGAGGAAATGGCGTTCTTGACACTACCGCCCCTGGCTGTGGTTTGGATAGCAGTCAGCAGGGCAACCGGTTTACTCATGTTCCCAGAGCCAGCTCCATGGTAGTGCCTCAGCCCAGTCCAGGCAGACCTCGTTCTCCCACTCCACTCTGTGGCCTGGGCTAGCTGTACAACCTGTCTGGAAAATGGGAATCGTGCATGTCTGCTAGGTGTCAGGGAGTGTCCAGAACGACCAGGTAAAGCACCAGCAGGTCGGTACATTAATAAAGTGAGTTATTACTGAACACATGCCAGTAGTACCCCAGGCCCTGTCACCCTACCCACACCAGGGGCTCATCCTCTCCCCATTCCATGTCGCCGATGCATGGGCCCTGAGGAGACGGGGCAGGTTCAGACGCCAGCATAGGGTGGTAGTTTACTTCCCTCCCTCTGGAAAGGAGCCCAGGACAGGCAGGCTGTGCTGGGGGTGCAGTCACAGGAACACCAAGAACCTGGCTCCTCTTTCCCCTGCTAGCCCAGAAAATGCTTCGTGGTCCATTATGATTGCTGGTTCTTATCAGTCACGTCTGCATTCTAGTAAGTGAGGAAAGCAGGACGAAGGTGTCTCTAAGGATATGATGATGGCCATACTTAATCACACATCCCAACCTAGTGGGCTTCCTCTTTAGGGACTTCTGTGCTGTTCCCTAAGCTTGTCTCTTGGGGGTGCTTGTCAGTATAGCTCCCCATCTGTAAGAATTCAGCCCTCCCAACTTTGCTGGAAATAAGTGGGTCTAGGAGTGGTGATGCTGGGTGGTTACCAGGGTCTCTTGTGTGCCACCTGTGCTCCCTGCTGGTGGGATTTGCCCTGTCCCTGCTCTCTGCCCACTGGAGGAGGATATACCAGGAGTCAGGCTGAGGATGGGCCCTCCAGGGCCAGGCAGCTTTGAGCCAGCCACTCATCTCTTTGGGCATCAACCTCCAGTCTTCAGTTGGCTGTGTCACCCGTGAGGGCTGCTAGGGCTTGGCCACCTTCACATTTCCACCCCAGGCTTCCATTCTGGGGTCCTGCAGTGAAAGGGAGATCTGAGGGCAGATCTGATACAGGCAGGATGCCCATGGGGAGGCACTCCCCACTCCTGTGCCCACACCACACCTGACCCCTGATAGCATGAGGCCTGTCCCCATACCGTGGTATTTTTGGAAGCAGATTCAGTTAATCAACAAATATAGCCACTGCTGTTGTGCAGATGTTACCAGGAGGGGCAACCTAAGCCCAGCATTTTCTGGGCTGCATTTGGAGAAGGGCTCCCCAGCCTGCTGATGGATCTCAGACTCAGTGCCTGGGTGCCCTGGAGGCACCAAGAAGGGCAGCCCACTCCTGCGTGTGAGGTCAGGTGCAAGGAGGGAAGCAGCAGCCATGGCTCAGAGCCCTGTGCAAGCAGGGCTCACCCTGTCTTGGGAGCAGATCTCCTCTGGCTCATCCTCTTATCCCCCAACCTCCTCCATAGCTTCCTGCTACCGGAAGGGTGAAGAAGCAGCCAGCCCCATGTGCCATTCACCTTCCAGTGGGACTTGAGCCAAAGCCAAGCATCTATATTTGTAAGGAGTTAGTGGGAATAGACTTGTGCTGCCGAGGCGTGGGCACCTGGGGCCCTTGCCCCCCTGGGGGTGACAGCCACTGCACAGAGGAAGGCTGAATGCAAGGAGCTTTGTGCTGTGGGCTCCCCAGCTCTGGCAACCTCCTCATCATTGTTACTTCCTCCCTGTGTTGAATCCTGAGACATACTCACTGCCCATAGAACCCACACCTGCTGGGAGGTGCCCCAGGGGCCTGGCTTGAAGCAGTGGTCAGAACAGGCTTGGGGAAGCAGGACATGAATTGGGTATTCCCACTACCCAGACATTTCTTAGCCACCACATATCAGCCTGTGTTCTGAGACCCCTTAGAATATAGTTTGTTTGCTTGTTTGTTTTTAGATTCTGAGTCAGGCATGGTAACAGGTACCTGCCATCTCATCCACCGGGAGGCTAAGGCAGGAGGAGGTCAGTGAGTTCTAGGCCAGCATGGACTACATTGCAACACCCTGTGTCAGAAACAAAAAGTACCCAGAATGAACTGTCTGGATCCAGCCTTAATGGTGTGGGCTCTGTCCTCATGAAAGGACCCTAGACAACCAAGAATGGGGCGGGAGGGGGGGGGCGCAGGGCAGGTTTCTTGCTACGTTGAAGCTGCAATAAAGGACTTGTGAGCAATGACCTTAGCTTCCCGCATTCCGTAGAGACTGGCCAGCTTCCTCGTTCTGGCTGCAGATGACAGCAGCCTCCCTCAGGACCCAGGAGCACAATCCGCTGGCACTGGTAGAAAAGCCTGCCTGTGTTTCAGAGTCTGAGTTTAGGAACTTGCTGGTTACGCCCTGTTTATGAACTTCCTCTCATATCTCTCCTAGGTCCTTCTGAGCAGAGCTAAGAGGCACAGCCAGGAGGGGCTGGGCCACCCGTGTTCTGGGGAGCCACTCCATTTTTTCCCCAAGGACCAGGGAGGACAGGAATGGCAAGCCTGGCCTTTTCTAGACCCCTTTCTTACCCAGGGTGTTTGTGTAGTCACACCATTACTTTAATTATTTATATGCAGGTTGAGAATCCTTTATCTGAAAGGGTAAACACAAAACCCCCCTGTGTTTTACACACACGCAAATCGTTTCCTGCAGTGTTTCCAGTGACTTGTGCTCTGACTCTGATCCCATCACATGAGGCCAGAGGTGGCACTGCTCACTGTTTCATCATGTTTGCATGCAGGGAAGTTTCAGGTGTTGGAGACTTTTAGATTCAGAGTTTCAGTTTAGGGAAACTTAATTTGTAATACATAATTTCAGACAATGCAAAAATATATCAAGAATATGTTAGTCATCCACTTGGACTTAGGGGTTTTTACTGAACTTGGAACTTTTCTGTAAGCTTAATTTTCTATAACATTGTGGAAGCACCCCCTTATCTCACTATTCTGCATCCTTCATCTCCTGTCCTGAGGCAGACAATGAGTAACCCATCCCCAGTTGGGAGGTGGTTTTCCTGAACCTGTGTCATTTTCACCCAGCTCTGGTCACAGTGCAGCTGTCACAGCACAGACAGGTGGCTGCAGCCTCCGGCCTCTGGCTGTCAAGCCCAGCCCATCCTCCTCCTTTCTGAAAGAGTTCACAACTTATCCCCTGCACTTGGTTTTCCCCAGACTTCCTGTGCTTGTTTTACACGAAGTAGGGTTCCAGCCAGTGCTGAGCTTGTCGTGTAAAAATACCAACCCAGGGGACTAGAGGCATGGTTCAAATGGTAGAACAAACACTTGCCTAGCATGTGTGAAGCCCTGACCCATCCAGCATCACAAAAAGAAAAAGAAAGGAAAAAAATCTATAGAATCAAAATCAGGAGGCTAGTGGCTCATGCCTATAAATCCTAGCTACTCAGGAGGCTGCGAGCTGAGGGATCACAGTTCAAAGCCAGCCTGGGCAGAAAAAAATACACAAGTGTCAGCCAGCAAGCAAAAGAACTGGTGTGTGGCTGAAGTAGTTCATTGCCAACTAAGCAAGAGCAAGAGTTCCCGGAGTTCAGTCCCTGATATCAACAATAAATAAAAAGAATATGAATCAAAACTTTAAAGCTAATCACGTCTCAGCAGTTTGGAACTATACAAAAGCACAATAGCCAAACATTGGAACATGAATTTTAACTGTTTCAGTTAGCTTTGTTTTGGGGTATAGCTTGGGGCAACACTTCATTCCATAAAGCAGAAGTATTCAGGGAGTGGTCTTCTGATGAAGGTCATTTCAGAGCTGGCCAAGAGACACAACAGCAGGAAAGCAACTGGTTGGTCACTTCCAGTAACTTAATGTCAATTAAAACAAAGGGGGCTTCTTTTTCATCCCCTCTGAGCCTGGCCAGTTGGGAAACTGTGCTTTTCTCTACTGATGGTTAACCTAGCAGCTTGGTTTGGATATGTCAACTCATTCCACTGTGATTTTCAGTCTGGGATGCCCAGCCCAGTGCTAGAACCCAGTGTAAAACAAGGGCCTTCTGTAATTGTCATGTAACAGATTCCAGGAGAAGACCTCTTCCTTACCCTTTAGGATCTTACATGGCCAAGGGGCCCACAAAACCATCAGAATAGCTGAAGGTCTCTCTCACACAAACACCACATACCAGTAAACCAGCTCTAATTAAACACCAGGGAGTAACCCAGGCAAAAAGTCCTGTGGGCTGCCAGGAAAGCTGCAATCCATGAAGACAAATTCTGGGATATCTGCTTTGTTTGGAATCTGTGTGAATTTTGCATTCTGAGCCCTACTTGTCCGAGCTTGATTTTGTATTACCTAGGAAGACTCCCTGGTCTGCCCCTGCCCCTGGCTCAGCCGCACCCCCCTCTGGAGCCAGGACCATGCCTTCCTGTCCTGCACCAGGGAGTGGCACCCATGACACATGGCCTGGCCCTTCCCCCAGGTCTGTCACTTCCAGGTGCTATTGCTCCCACCAGGTCCAGAGCACCTAGCGGTGTTACTAGAGCTGCTAAGCTGCACCTCTGAGCCTGAGCCACCCGGTCTGTGGAACAGGAGAAATGCCTGCCCTAGGAGGCAGAGCTGGGCTTTCCTTGCCATGGGCATGAGAAAGCACCAGGGCAGGGCACCCCTCCTCACAATGAGTCTAGACCCATTGGCCAGCCATCACTTACACCAGTGAGCCACCCTCTGTGTGAATTCACAGACTGGAGGCCAAACTCTGAAAGCACTCTCTTCCAACACTTTTTTTTGTTGTTGTTTTGTGTTTTTTTTGCCAGGCCTGGGCCTTGAACTCAGGGTCTGAGCACTGTTCCTGGCTTCTTTTTGCTCAAGGCTAGCACTCTACCACTTGAGCCACAGCGCCACTTTTGGCCATTTTCTGTATATGTGGTGCTGAGGAATTGAACTGAGGACCTCATGTATAGGAGGCAAGTACTCTTGCCACTAGGCCACATTCCCGGCCCCCTCTTCCAACACTTCTGTCTGCTCCTGTCTGCCTTGCACATGCTGTCTTGTGGCCTCTGTCCAGCCTGGACTGTGGGGGGTAGTGAAAGAAATGGGGGAACAAGTCTCAATGTCTCCCTTCACCCCTTGTGGTTCTGAGTAATGTACACTGCCCCAAAATTTCCAGGCTGCTCAGATCAGAGATCCAGGAGGCAAAGGGCCAGGCACAGGCCTGGGGGTGGCCCACAATAGACACAGACACAGGCCTGAGGGTGGCCCACAGTAGCCAGACATAGGCCTGGGGGTGGTCCATGGTAGACATAGACATGGGCCTGGGGATGGGCCATGGTAGCCAGACACGTCCTGGGGGTGGCCCACGGAGGACATGCAGCTAGAAAGGTGCTGTCTCAGTTGCACCCCACATCTTATCCATTGCTACAGCAGTGAGCCTTCCCAGTGCTTGCCATGGTGTGGTAAGTAGCCAAAGGCATAGGGCTCCTTGTCTCTCCCAGGAACATTTCCCAGTGCAGTCACACAGTGGGTGTTCTCAGAGTCCCACCATGCCCACCGTGTAGGGCAGGATCGTGGTTCAGTGCTGTTCACAGAAAGATCCATAGCCTGCTATTCTGACAGCATAATTTGCCCGGCCAACCGGGGCGAGGGCCAATAGGGCGAGGGAGCCCCTGAAAACAGAGCTGCTCCATCTGTGTCTCCAAAGCTCTGGGATGGCCAGGCCCGCCACTGGCCGGATGCTGAGCTCCACAGGATCTATGCTTCCTTCCCAGAGAAGCCGCAGCACTGCCCGCCTCTCTAATGTGCAGGTAGTTAACAAACCACAGCCAGCCCCAGCTGGCCTGGCAAGCAGCCGCCCTCACCACCCTACAGGGGTCCCTTCTTCCCTAACCGGGACCACAGAGGTCTGCCTTCAAGGCAGACACTCCTCTCTACAGAAGACCTCTGGAGGGGAGTGTCTGCAGGTCAGACGTGCCAGGGGGACTGAGAGACCCTACAGGGCCTTCATGTTTGTCTTCCTTCCCATGTACAAGCTGTATGCTTTGTCGTGATATGTTTGGGACTCACAAGAGATCCTGTATCATTTACATAAGCAACAAGTCAACAGTAACACAGGACAGTCCCACTGCCCAGCTTGATCATTCCGATGGGGTTAGTGTCAGAGCCACCTTTAGCTTCCTACTGAACTGGAGTAACCGCTCAGTCACAGCCCACAAGCAGGATCCAGGGTCAGCTTTGCCCTCCGTGAGTGCCCACGCTCACTCTTGCCACACTTTTCCTTTCCAGTGGGATCACACTGTGGTTAATGTGCCACTGGCTCAGGGACAGGTGAAGCTGAAGCATCTCTCCATAGGCTTTTTTGGCCTGTTTCCTCAATGTTGAGCTTCATTTCCGTTTAATTTATACACTTACTTAGAGCCAAACAGTTCAGTCAATTCATGATGAAACATAAAATCATACACTTATTTCCAACTTCACCAAGGAACCATCTTATAGCTCTTCTCAGTAATCTTCAGATACTTTCTCTGTGTGCACATCTCGGCACATGTGTGTTCATGCACGCACATGTGTACATTCTTCAATGTCTGAAAGTATTCTACCCCAAAACTTAGAAGATAGTTTGATCTAAGTCCTTTATTCATATTCATTTCAAAGACATTGCTTGATTTCTCACATGTGGTCTTCCTGGTTTCTCCATCCACTGGGCCCTATTCTAACAACCACTCCTCATTATATATGATACCATATATACATAGATAATACATATACCTTTTTTAGTCCTGGGACTTGAACTCAGACTGGGTGTTGTCCCTGAGCTTTTTCGCTCAAGGCTAGTACGCTACCACTTTGAGCCACAGCTCCACTTCCTGTGTTCTGGTGGTTTATGTAGATAAGAGTCTCACAGAATTTCCTGCTCCAGGTGGCTTTGAACTGCAGTCATCAGATTTCAGCCTCCTGAGAAGCTAGGTGGCATAAGCCACAGCCACCTGGCCCCTCCATGTTTGAAATAGTTTGAAGTACTTTTGATTTCAGTATTTTCTGTTTGGGTAGATGCTCACACCTCCTTCGACTCATCCCAAGTAGAATTCAAGCTCAGGTGTCTATTATATCAATATTTACCTTACATTATAATGTCTCCAAAACTACTATGTACTCCTGGGACTAGTAGTATACTTCATCTTCTTTCTAACTTAACTTGTTTCCTGGAGTTTTTACTTTTAAGGGTTTTTTTTTCTTCCTTTTTCTTTTTGCATAGACTTAATTTTTTTCCAGCTGATCCCAAAGTCTGCCACATACTAAATTCTTTTTTTTTCCTCAGATGCTTTTTTGTTGAGTAATCTGTCCATGCCCCCTCCCCTTTTTTTTTTTCCCTGAAGCCACTGCCCCTTTATTTCTGATAGGCTCAGTAATAAACAATGGAATCTTTCTCAAGGCAAGCACTCTTGCCACTAGGCCATATCCCCAGCCCCAGAATCTTTCTCTTAGATGGCAGTTTCTACTCCTTGCATGTTCTTATTTTCTTCTTTTGGAGGTTTAGTTCTTATCTCTTTGTCTCTTTGTCTTCTTCATTTCTACTAAATCAAATGTGTATTTCAACATCTTCCTAAAATAAAGTTCATGGACAATGAAGTTCCTAAGTTCTTCAGTGTCTGAAAGTCTCTATTTCTATTCTGCTGCAAAACTTGGAAGATAGTTTGATCTAGGTCATTTTCTCTTGGTTTCAAAGACATTGCTCGATGTCTCACATGTGGTCTTCTTACTTTCTGCTGGGTCCTGTTCTAACAACCAGTCCTCATTTTTTCCCCTCTTCAGTTGTTTCAAAGGTCATCTGTTTATCTGGGTCCAGTCTCCACATTTGTTTGTGGGACACAGGACAAGCCATTTTTGTTGTTTCCCTCCTCTTTTCCCATTGCCTCTCTGCACTTTCAGAAGTCTTGTCAGGTCACCCTGGGAGTGCCTGCAGGGGCGGACTCTTGCTGGGAGTGGCACACAGAGAGGCCTCTGCCCTGTGGAATCCAGATGCCACTGCACAAAGAAACCTAGGCCAGCTTGACAGCACGGTGGACAGAATGTTCCTGGTGAAATTCTGAGGGACCCTGACTTAGCTGCCCAAATTCATAGATCATTTGAGTGACAGACATGGAAAAAAAAAAAAAAGTATAGCTATTTCAGTGGTTGTCCCTAACAGACACACATAATAGGTAGTCCACGGGGTAGGACTTCCACAGAGGCTGGGATGTGGCACAGTGGTACACTGATCCCCCTAAGGGTCCTGTGCTGTGCTCCCACCCAGCAGGGCTCTGGGAGAGGCTTTTGAAGGCAGGAGCCTGCCTCCCCTTGCTCTTTCTTAGACAAGGAGCTGATGCGTAGGGTGCCCCCAGACCAAATGTGGAGGAGTCTCATGTCCATACCTCTTTGAAGGGGGCACAGACTCAGTTGTAACCACACTGCAAGGCATCACAGTGATAATGCCACCTCCTCCAGGAAGCCTGTCTGGCTCTCAACCCGCAGTGTAGTATGTGGGAGGAGAGTGGAGGCAACTCATAAGGTACAGTGGCCAAAATCCACCCAGCCTCCAGGGCCTACCTTCCCACTACCTCCTTGTGCTGCCCTCATTGGACAGCAGCCAGGCCATCCTCTCTGGTGAGGCTGATGGGCCTCCCTTACATGGATGGAGCTGGTAGGAGATGGATACCCGTCCTGCACCGTGGCAGCACTGAAGTTTCTGGAAAGCCGCACATGGGAGAAATGGAGGCCGGTATGCTGGGGGTCCAGCCCTGCCCCCATGTCCCAGGAGGCTAGGGCAATGCCAGGCTGAGCCCCATCCGAGAGTATCTGTAGCTTCTGCTGGATCATGTGGCCGCAGGTCACTCAGAATCACAGGCCCAGAGCCTGGGAGTGCATGTGCTGTTTTGCCTCAGCCTGGCAGGTCTGGATGAGGGTGTTGGCGCGTGACTGCTAAGCACACTATCTGGGCCAGCGCTGGGCTGGGCAGGCGCAGCTGTGGTGCTCTGAGTAAAGCAGGACAGAGGCATCTTCTAGCCCCCCACTGCTGTCACCCCTCTCCACCCCATCATTCCCCAGTGGTCCCACAGGAAGGTCACAGGGGACAAAGGGGGCTTCCCAGGTTCCATGTCCCCTTTCCTATGCCCCCTGCCTGTGTCACACAGATGCCAGGCGTAGGCCTGCCCTGCCCAGTCACCTGCCTAGGCTAGGGGAAGCTGGGGAGGACCAGAGCCCTCTGGCCAAAGGCCCTGAGCTACGGTTCCCTCATCAGAACTGACAGTTGCCAGCACCTAGGACTGCAGGTGCAGTGTGTCCCCATCTTCTGGGGACACAGCTTCCCCTGCCTCCACATGAATGCCCAGGACAGCAGCTCCTGGGCGCACAGGGCCCCAAGACCAGAAGGGCAAGGCACCTTGTGGTCCATCTTGATGCCAGCATCCTGGTAGCTGGGGCTCATCAGTGTGAAACTGAGCACGTGACCTCATAGGTATTTGTCTGTCCTCAGGCCAGCATCCCTGCGTGCCACGTCCACCCTGCCAGGGCACTGCAGGGCGCCCTGCGGGCTCTGAAAGTTGCAGGGACCTGCACGGCTCAGACCTAGGGAAGGGATGTGTGGTTAGAAACGGCTGTCCCCCGGGCCAGCCCCCCTGGGCACCTCTCTCACGCCGGCTCCCCACTCTCATTGCAGGAAGTTCTACTACATCACGCTGCTGCGGGACCCGGTGTCACGCTACCTGAGCGAGTGGCGGCACGTGCAGCGCGGGGCCACGTGGAAGACATCGCTGCACATGTGCGACGGGCGCACGCCCACGCCCGAGGAGCTGCCACCCTGCTACGAGGGCACCGACTGGTCGGGCTGCACACTGCAGGAGTTCATGGATTGCCCCTACAACCTGGCCAACAACCGCCAGGTGCGCATGCTGGCCGACCTGAGCCTGGTGGGCTGCTACAACCTGTCCTTCATCCCCGAGGGCAAGCGCGCGCAGCTCCTGCTGGAGAGCGCACGTAAGAACCTGCGCGGCATGGCCTTCTTCGGCCTCACTGAGTTCCAGCGCAAGACGCAGTACCTGTTCGAGCGGACGTTCAACCTCAAGTTCATCCGGCCCTTCATGCAGTACAACAGCACGCGCGCGGGCGGCGTGGAGGTGGACGAGGACACCATCAGGCGCATCGAGGAGCTCAACGACCTGGACATGCAACTCTACGACTACGCCAAGGACCTCTTCCAGCAGCGCTACCAGTACAAGCGGCAGCTGGAGCGGCGCGAGCAGCGCCTGCGCAGCCGCGAGGAGCGCCTGCGCAGCCGCGCGCGGGAGGCGCCGCGGGAGGACGCGGAGGACGCAGGCCGCGTGCCCACCGAGGATTACATGAGCCACATCATCGAGAAGTGGTAGTGGCGGCGCCGGGGCGGGGAGCGGAAAAGGGGGTGGGCGAGGCGGGGCGTACCCCACACTGGCACTCTCGTGGGAAGGCCCCCGGGGCAGAAGGCAGGGTGGAGCCGGGCGTCTTCTGTTGTCCCCACCACCTGAGTGATCGGTGTGCCACAGGCACGGGAGATAAGGAAGGGGGAAGCTGCTAGCCGGAGCCTTGGCACGCTAGGGGCCCGGGCCAGCGGTGTCTCCGTTCTCCTCGCCACCACGGCCCTGTCACAGACTTCTGAAGGCTTGCAAAGGACACAGACATTGGAGAGGGGGCATGCAGGGCCCACAGGGAGTCCCACGCCAACTATGCACGTACCTGCTCTCTCCCCGTCACCCAGGCTGCGAGGGGCAAGGGACCAGCTCTAAGCGAGTGCTCTGAAGCCCCTTTGTGTCTGGAGGTACCGGTGTCCCAGGGCCTAGGCCGTGCCCTCTCAGGAGCACAGGCAGCCAAGGGGTTCAGACTTAGAGCTCGCTGGCACCCATCCACAGCTGCTTCAAGGCCAGGAGCCACCCCAGTGAAACTCTCTGGACAGCCCTCTCCTCTTCGGCCTGTGGCCAATACCTACATCTAGCCAGGCAGACCTAACTCAGATAGGAAGTGAGTGGGTAACGAGAGCCCCTTCTAGCCCTGTTCTTTCTGGTCCTCGGTCCCTAGCACCCAGTCGCTGAGAGGTTGATTCAAGGGCTCCCATACCACCCTCCCACAGCCCTGGGTGTAAATGTACACTCAAGCTTCCATTGGCTGGAAGGCGACCACAACCTGCCTGTGAGCCATACCCTGGGGCCATGGCAGTCTGGATGGTTATAGGGACCATCCAGGCCATTGTGGAAAGAAACAGTGCTGGCCCCTCTCCCTCCCCTCACAGACTGGCCAGGCCCTGTTCCCAATGGCCCCACAGGCTGGCCAGTGGTCTTACTAGAAGCCATGTTACATATCCACCGAAAGCATCATCCCCTGCCTTCCAGGAGGCCTAGATGCTCCCACCACTGCATAACAGGGACCCTGATTCTTTAGAGGTTGTGTGCTTGGAAGGCCAGGGCAGACCCCAAGGCAGGACTGGACCTCCTCTCTCCCTGCTTCAGTTCAGGCACCGGGGCTGATCTGCTATGGAGAGATGTCGGCCACCACAGACAGGCAGGGGCCGTCTCCAGCACACAGAGCCCAGGTGTGGGCAGGTGCCCTGGAGTGGGTGCCTTAGCCCTCATGTGTCCAGCACTGAGGCTCCACACTCAGGCTTCCTACATGGGCCACTTCACCTTGGGGTCCACAGGCTAGCTGGGCTCCAGGTGGGCATCTAACCAGGGCCACCTCCCTGGGGGTTGGACACACTGAGAAGTCAAGTGCCCAAGTGAGTGAGAGGCCAGGCTCTTGTAAAGGGAGGTCCAGATGGCCCTGTGGGGGATTATCTCCACAGCTCATCTTTGGGTGACCACTCTGGGGAGCTGGGTGGGGTATATCTGGAGCCCTGGGGACCTACACAGGCCATGTAGGGCTCTGAGGCCTCCTGTCCAGAAGTAGGCACCAGCTTCCTGTGCACACGGCCAGAGGGTAGGATCTGCTTTGTACATATCAGAATATGTTTTAACTTATGCCCCGCATCCCAACTCACGGAAGCACGGGTCTCTCCTCAGTCTCTGCTGCATTTGGAACATGGCCCTGCCTCAGGCCAGGCCCACACTGAGGTCCCCTTAGCCCCAGGCTGTCCCACCCAGCTCCGCTCAGGCCACCTACTAGAGGCAAGTTTCCCAGTGCCCACAGCATCTCATCAGATGTCACAAGGGGAGGGTGGCCCCCAGGTTTGAGGAGCCCTCCCTAAGCGCTGAGAGGACAGAAGCAAACTCGGCAGGCCGACCCTCTGGTCACCAGGCTCCTGCGGACCTGCAGCATCCCCTCCCAGAGGAGGAAGTGAGCACAGCAAAACTGTCCGAGCAGCAAGTCTGTGAACCTTTCGTGAACTGGAACTGTTTAACTTGAACCCAGGAGCATTTAAAGCTTTATTTATTTATAGCTTCTTATTAAAAAAAAAAAGTGTTGGGAAGAAAATTTTTGGTTACAGAAAGTGAATCAATGATGACATAGCCAGTCATAATCACCTAATTGTTTTTGTCTAGGTCAAGAATGAATGTTAGCAGATGAAATAAACCCTGGAAAGGACTCTGTGTGTTGTGCTCTGTGGGGTTCAAGTCCTGGCATGGGGCGGTGGTGGTCTGCCCTGTGAGACCGTCAGAACAGCATCCTAAGCTGGGGCCCTGTGCTTGTCACCCAGCTGTTCAGGAGGCTGAGATCTGAGGGTCAAGATCCAAAGCCTACTTGGGCAGAAAAATCTAAGAATCATCTCCAAATAGCCATCAAGAAGTGAAGCTGTGGCTCAGCTGGCGAAGCACCAGCATCCTGGGCACAGGCACAGCCAAAAGGGTGGAGACCATCCCAGGTGTGGAGTGTGTGTCAGCCGCCAGGGCCAACAGCCCCGGAGAACAGCAGTCAACACCATGTGACACTCCACAGGAGCAAAGCTGTGACTGTCAGGATCATTCACTACCGCACAGAAAGATGACCAGGTTGAGTAAGGTGTTGGCAGTAGGAATGTTGAGGTCCAACATCACATTTGCCATGGTCTCCCCTCATATCTAAATTAGAAAGATTTCAAACAACATGGCAAAACAGTTCACAGACATCTGCTCAGAGGCTCAGTGCTATTCCTTTTGTTACCAGTACTTCTTTCCACTTAGTGGATGAGTTATAAAGAAAGGAGGTTCGTTTGGCTCGTGATCCTAATCCAAGGTCCAGAGACCTCATCTTGCTGGCACGAGCCTTCCTGCCTTGTGGCACAGGGCATCACGTAGTAAAGGGGAACCGCATATGTGTAGGCATGAGTCCTCTGTTTTCTAACAGAGCCGCAAGGATTCAGTCCTGGGCACCCCCCCTGGGTGACCTTCCTTATCCCCTCCCAGGGCCCTTCCTCCAAACACTGAAGTCAGACGACATCTCTGCACTCAGCACCCCACAGTCAGGCTTAAACACCAACATGTGAGCCACTCCAGCCAGACTCAGACCCTAGCAAGCTCTTCGCCTAGATGCACCTGATATTTTGCCACATTTTACTCTATGCTTAAGCTTTCCATCTGTCTATTGTGCACACCTCCATGTACCTGTACACTTACACATTCCTGAGACATTTGGAAGTAGATTGTGGCTATCAGAATATTTCACATTCATCTCCTAAGGATGACATTCTGCTATAGAACTCAAGCCCAAAATTTAATATCAGCACTCTATTACTATGTCCAGATTGTCCCTTGTCTCAATGGTATACTTCAAAAAGCTTTTGCTATCCAGGACTGCACACTGCTTCCTGCTCTTGTTCTCTCTTAACCAAAGCCATACATCCTCCTGGCTTTTGTATTTGTCAGCACTGTTTAGTGGTTGTGGTTGTTATTTTAATCAACATAAACCCTTTGTCCCTTAAGTTGTGCACATACTTGTTTGCTTGTGATCATGACCAGATTCAGGAGCTATCTTGAACCCGAATACCAAACCTGGGAGGGGGCTTGTGGCCTTGTCTCGTAGGATGTTAGCTCTGGGAAAGGAGCAGAGAGAAGCTGAGCTTCCTTCCCACTGCTGTCTGCAGAGAAGGGAGGCTAAGAGCAGGAAGCCCTAACCAGGCTCCACAGTCCCAGGTCTGGTTACCTGGGCAAAGGTAAACACTTGCTGCTAACCTGGGCCTTCGTCTTCAACCCCTAGCTCAAGTCACAAATGTTTATTTCATTTGGGGGAGGGGCAGAACTGGGGATTGAACTTGATGGGCAGATAGTCATGGCTTGAGCCGGATGTCCAACCCTTTGGTTTTCATTTGCTTTTTTGATTTTTGTTTTTTTTGTCAGTCCTGGTCCTTGGACTCAGGGCCTGAGCACTGTCCCTGCTTCTTTTTGCTCAAGGCTAGCACTCTGCCACTTGAGCCACAGTGCCACTTCTAGCCATTTTCTATATATATGGTGCTGAGGAATCGAACCTAGGGCTTCATGTATTCGAGGCAAGCATTCTTGCCACTAGGCCATATTCCCAGCCCCCTTCATTTGCTTTTTATACCTGGTCTACTTTGTGTCACAGCCAGTCTCAGACCTCAGTCCTCACTTCACCCCTAGCATGACTGAGATGACATGAGCCTTGTACTGTGCACATGAGCCCATCTGAGGGAGGAACAGCAAGAACCTTGAGGAGAAGCCCTAGGGAGATCTCCAAGTCCCCCTTACACACACACACACACACACACACACACACACACACACACACACACCACTATCATCACCACCACTTCATGTAGAAGTCTCTTGGGAATCCTGTGGGCCAGCCTTCAGCCTGTCTCTCCCCTGGACAACCCCCAATAGAAGGGTCCTCCGTTTTGCTAGCTCTGTTCAACAATGTAGGGCCAGTATTGTAATCAAAGGTGAAGGCTATCCTGAAATACCTTCCCCAAAATGGGAGTTCAGATTTCTACTTCCCATTAAAGCTGAAGTCCACTTCCCAATCCACCTAGGCCAGACTCACGCCAGCATACTCCCTGTCACCTTCACCCCAGAATCCTTGCTGCCACTCACCCGTGTCCTTGCTGTCACCCTCACACTAATGTTCTCTTATAACCCAGTTGATGTGTGGGTAGCAGGATCCTGGTGCATAGGTGACAATGTCCCAGCTCCCCACCCAGCCAGGCCTTGATCCCACCTCAGGAGCTGGGGTCCTGGTGAGCCCAGAGAGGGTCCTGCAGGACCGGTCTGACACCCAGACCTGACCACCCTTCATTCAGAGCCTGCTCATCTCCACACAGCTTCATCCCCCCTGATGGGTGAAAGACACTTGTCCTAGTTTGTCCCTTCCAAAGCACTGTACCAGCAGTGACAGGCTGCTCACCCCAGCCTGCCACTGCCTCTCAGCCAGAGGCCACCTCTGTCCTCCCTGACTCCCAGGAAAGCTGGGCCACCAGGGTGGCCTATCCCACTGATGCCGCGCTGAGCCCCACCTCAGCCCACCTTCCTGGCCAGCCATAGGGAGGGAGGCCTCCACGAGCCCTGTCCCTATCCTCCAGCCCTGGCTGGCCCCTAGGCTTAAATACTGCCTACTGCTCAGCCTCCTTCCAGCCCCCTAGCCGGGCATGGACCCTGTCTCCACTCCCACAGCTTTAGTAGCACATCCTGCTGACCCTCCCTGCCTGTGAAGAACTATGTGTCTCCATGTGATAGGCTGTCTGGAGACTGAAAAACTCTTCTTTCCAGAACAAGAAAGCCAGGCATTCAAAACCCACAGACTGAGACTTGGGAGTTGGCTCCAAACTAGGCCAAGCTCAGTGGCCTTCTTTGTCCCCATGGTGCCACTCTGCCCCCAAAATCCCCATCGGCCCAGCCTAGGGAGCGCCAGACAGTCTGTTCCTAATGATGGAGCCACAGCTTGGCCCTTGGTGGTCTCTTCCCCAGGGAGGGCTGTGGAGGCCCAAAGCCAGGAGCAGGAAGATCAGAGCAGCCTTGGCCCTATCCAGGACTAACAGAGGGGGAGCACTCAGAGAGGAGGAGGGAAGGAGTAACCCTGTTCAAACAGAAATGTGTCCATTACCTGACATAGGTAACTGTAACCCCTTTGTACATAGCCTTTACAATAATTTTTAAAAATACAAAGGACTTCCAGCCCCCTGAAGGCTCTGAACAACCGATCCATCCTTGGAAAGCAGCGTGGAGCCAGGCTGGACCTGCCTTCAGCGCGCTGAGAGAGGGGCCAGATGATGCTGCCCCCCACAGCTGGCTCTGCCAGCAGGAAGGGACTTTCTCCCCTTCATGGAATTTGAAACTCAGGTGTTCTGGAGAGCCTGCTACTTATCCCTGATTGTTGTTCTCCTCTGCTTCCATGGCAGTTGAGCCTCAGTATGTCTGTGGGAAGACAGCCAACCAGGATGGAAACTACACTTCCCAGTACCCTCTGAAGTGAGATGTGGCTGCATCACCACCCGCTGACCAACCTCTGACCAACAAGCCCACAGAAATGTTACCTGTGCCTCAAGGATACGATCTTGGAAGACAAGCAGCAAGCTCCCTGCTTTTCCTCCAACTTAAACACTAGAGAGATGTGATGGCTGGAGCTCAAGCAGTTATCTTGGACCATTAAGTAAAGCCATTTATTAATGATGAGAGAACCAAGTAGGTCCTTGATGATTGCAGAAATTCTAAGGCTTTGAGCTTCCTGTAAGAGTTTCTCTATGGGGCTAGGAATGTGGCCTAGTGGTAGAGTGCTTGCCTCATATACATGAAGCCCTGGGTTCTATTCCTCAGCACCACATATATATAGAAAAAGCCAGGAGGGGCACTGTGGCTCAAGTGGCAGAGTGCTAGCTAGCCTTGAGCAAAAAGAAGCCAATGACAGTGCTCAGGCCCTGAGTTCAAGTGCCAGGAGTGGCAAAAAAAAAAGTTTGTCTATGTAAGGGAAACCATATGAAACCATGAAGCCTGTTGGGATCTGGACGATCCCTTTCTCCCCCCACGGGGAGAATGGTAACCACAAACTCTATGAAAGAGCACTCAGCCTGGCCCTCCGCCAGCGGAAGGCCAAAGGCGTGCTCACATGGACCTGCGCTAAGTTGAGGAAGGGTTGCTGATGCTTCCCCTCCCCCCAGTCCCCCCACATGTTACCAAGGGCGGAGGCGAAAAGGAAGGCATCAGGGACACGCTGCGGTGGTGGGAAGCGTCTCAAAGACTTTAATATGGAAGGGCACTTATATAGAAGTAATGGCGGGAAAGAAAGGGGGCTGGCCAAAGGGTCAGTCATAGGCTAGGGACCACGTTCATCAAGTGACATCACGAAACTTCCCTTTGTGGGCGGGACAACCCCATCATGGTGGCACGCACGTGTTCACCTCCCAAGGGGTGGAGGGCAGAAGATGGGAGGGACTTCCATTGTCCCAAGGCTGGTGGAAGGGCAGCCTTTCCCAGGCCATAATAATCCCCAACAAAGCCTATTCATAAACAGTGGTGGGCCATGTGGCCCAGCTACTAAAGATCAAATTATTGCAAGGGAAAGAGAGCTGGAGGTTGCAACCAGGTAAGGATCCTCACCAAGTTATGGACCTGCCGGCTCCCACCACCTGTTCCCAGTTTCTCTCATGCCCTCTCTGAGACATGGGGAAGGTAGCTGAGCCTCTCCCGCTACTTTCTGAATTTGAGGACACCTGAGTAAATTATTCAACGCATAAACAACTAAAACATTTAAAAAGCAAATGGGAAGTAAGTGCTAAATTCATGACAGTAACTGTGTGTGTGTGTGTGTGTGTGTGTGTGTGTGCTCACCTGTGTGAGCACACCAGTGCTTGGGCTTGAATTCAGTGCCTGAGCGCGCTGTCCCATAGCTTTTGTCTGGTCTATCTACCACTTGAGCCACATCTCCACATCTGGCTTTTTAATTCTGTTCATCAGTTGGAAGGAAGAATCACAAACTTTGCTGCCCAGGCTAGCTTTCAACAGCAGCTCCCAGCCTCCTGAGCAGTTAGAATTACAGGCATGAGCCACCAGAGTGCAGCCTAAGGCCTCAGTGCCCTGCAAAACCTCTCATTGCCTCAGCCCAAGGAAACTTCACCACTGATCAGCAAGGTGGGGATTCAGGGCGGCACCGGCCCGTGGATGCCCTTTCTTCCACTGTCCCCCACCCCTTCCCACTTCTGCCACAGGGCGCAGAGCCTGCCGTGGCCACGCCCACATGGGAGTGGAAAGCCAGGCATCCGGAGACCACTTTCCTTGTCCTGGCTGCACAGCCGGGTGGAGCATAAGCAAGCACCCCAGGATCGTGGGCCTTCCTATGCCACAGGCTGTGACAGCAGAGCCTGCGTGGCAGTTGAGGACTGTAGCCCACGCGGCACTGGCAGAAAGCCCATGCGGCCACACTGGCGGGGGGCCTGCTGGGGCAGGTCCACACGGGCATCGCCTCCCCTCCCCCCCACCAGACAGCACCATTGGACTCGCTATGTCTTCCTCCGTGGACAGTATTATGAGAACAATGGGAGCACAGGACTTCTCCCACCCAGCAGGAGTGCTGCTCCAGTGGGATAATATGCAAGCATGACTTTGTGCCAGTCCTGAAGTCTGAACTCAGCCTAGGTACTGTCCCTATGCTTTTGCACTCAAGGCTAGTGCTTTACCACTTGAGCTACAGCTTCACTTCTACACCAGCATCATTTTGAAACATTAGGACTGGCTTCTGGGAGGAAAATTACAGGAGACAGAAGAATTACAGAAGGATATTACATGATGATGCAAGAATCTGTCAGACACCGGTGGCTCACACCTGTCATCCTACCTAGTCAAGAGGCTGAAATCTGAGATTATGGTTCATAACCAGCCCAGACAGATGAACCTGAGAGATTCTTATCCCCAATTATCCAGCAAAATGTCAGAAATGGATATGTAGAACTCCAGCCTTGAGCAAAACAGCTAAGGGACATCACCCACATCTGAGTTCAATACCAATACCATACAAAAATAAAAGCTCAGTCCACCAAGAATACTTAATAAACCTAAGTATATATGCAACTCAAAGTGGATCTAAAACCTCAACATCAAACCTGAAACTTCGAAAGTGATGCAAGAGGGGGGGAAGAGAAACATGAAAACTCACAGGCACGGGCAGAAACTTTTTAAAGAGACTTGACAAATGGGATTACATCAAAATAAAAAGTTTCTGCATAGCAAAGAACATGTTACTAAACTAGAAAGACAGCCAACAGACGAGGAGAAGATCTTTACCAGCAATACAAAGTCCTAATACCCAAAATATACTAGGAGCTAAAAAAAAAAAATCAATCCCTCCCAAAGCTAATAAACCAATCACTAAATGGGGCAATGGAGCTAAGGAAAGATTCTCAGAAGACAAAGTAAGAATGGCAAAGATGGGGCTTGGAATGTGGCTTAGTGGTAAAGTGCTTGCCTCACATGCATGAAGCCCTGGGTTCAATTCCTCAGTACCACATAAACAGAAAAAAAAAGAAAAGAAAGAAAGAAAAGGCAGGAAATGGCACTGTGACTCAAGTGGTAGAGTGCTAACCCTGAGCAAAAAGAAGCCAGGGACAGTGCCCAGGTCCTGAGGTCAACCCTCAGAGCTATTAAAAAAAAAAAAAAAAAAGAATGGCAAAGAAAAACATGAAGAAATGCTCATCATCCCAGGTCATAAAGGAAATGCAAATAAAAACAACTTACAAATTCCATCACGTACTAGTTAGATTGGCCAACATCATGAATTCAAAGAACAAATGTTGGCAGGGGGAAAGGACCCCTGTTGCACTGCTGGTGAGAATGTAAACTAGTACAACCACTCTGGACAGCAGTCTGGAGGTTCCTCAAAAAACTAAACATAGGTCTTCCCTGAGACCCAGCCATACCACTCCTGTACATCTACCCAGAACATCATGAGCCAGGATACCTTAAAGACACTTGCACTTCCATGTTCATTGCTCCACTATTCACAATAGCCAACTTATGCAAACAGCTCAGATGCCCTACAATAGATGAGTGGATCAGGAAAATGAGGTACATATATACAATGGAATCTTACTTATTCATTAGAAAGAATAATATTATATCATTTGCAGGGAAATGGATAGACCTAGAAAAACTATGTTAAATGCAGCAAGTCAGGCTCAGAGAGACAAATGGCACATTTTTTTTCTCATATGTGAAAGCTAGAGCTACAATACAAACATACATGATAACATATATAAGATTTTATGTATATAGATACAAACAAATTGACTGAAGGAAAGTATACTTAGGGAAGGAGTTCAAAGGTATAATTTTTCCGAACAACTAAGGAACAATTTAATGCCGAGAATACCAGGAAGTTGAAACATGTTTTGGGGAGAAGGGCAATGAGAGGATTGGCACACAAACTGAGGGAGGAAGGAAGTCCAAGCAATTTTAATTAAGTGGACAGAGTCCATGTTCATGGATTGATAGCCAACATTCATTGAGTGGAAAAAAATCAAATACAAGATAAATTCTCCCCAAATTAATATATGATTCAATAATGATAAAATCAAGAATCTCCAGAAGTATTTTTGCAAATATGAAGATTATTTTAACATTTATAGGATCTCATCATAGATAGCTCACACCTATAATCCTAGTTACTCAGGAGACTGAGATTTGAGGGTCAGGGCTGGAAGCTAGCCTGTGAAGGAAAGTACTTAAGACTCACATCTCCAATCAATCACCAAAAGGCTGGAAATGGAGCTGGAGCTTAACTGGTAGAACACTAGCCTTGAGCAAAAAAGCTAAAGGACAGCACCCAGACCCAGAGTTTAAGTCCCAGTACTAGCATAATAATTAATAATAAAATTAATATGGAAAAGCAGACGAACTAAAATAGTCAAAACCACTTTGATGCGTGGGGGGTGAGAACTAGCAGGAGATAATCAGGCTAAGAATGAAAGAAGATGAATACATTGAAAGCTATTTGCAATCATGAAAACAGAATTATGAGACTTTGAAGTTGTCTCAAGAAAGGAATAAAGGGGAGGAAGAATGATGGAGGGAGTGAGATTGATTGGAACATATTCTAAACATGTGTGGAAATGTAACAATGAAATTCTGTAAGCTAACAAAAAAATGAAAAGGAATAAGAGAAGTCACTGTATTCTGTATTAAAACTAACCATACAACTACAATAATGAAAGCCATGTGGTACTGGCAGAGAGAGAAAGACATAAAGTGCAATGGAATATTGTTTTAAAACAAATAGAAATAGACTCACACAATCAGTCCCAAGTGAACATCCATGAGCAAAAGCAAACAACAAAAGAATACATCTTGACCTAAGACTCACACTTCATAAAAAATAATTTAAAATTAGTCATTAATTTACATATAAAGTTATAAATAATTCTGGGACTGGGTAGCTTATGGTAGAGTTTTTGTTTACTATACTTAATACCTTCTGCTTAATCCCCAACACTGAAAATCAATCATCGTGTGTGTGCGCGCTGGTCCTAGAGCTTGAACTCAGAGCCAGGGCTCTATGTTTTTTGGCTCAAGGCTAGTGTTCTACCATTTCAGCCACAGTTCTACTTCTGACTTTTTGGTGTTTATTGGGCATAAGAGTCTCATAGACTTTCTTGCCTGTGCTGGTTTTGAAATGTGATCCTCAGATCCCAGCCTGCTTGAGTATCTAATCAGTATTTTTAACGTAAGTTTGACATAAAAAGAGGAAGGTCATTTGTATGAGAGTTCTTAGACTTGGCACTAAAAGCACAAAGAAAAGCCAGATACTCTAAACCTCATCAAAAGGAAAACTTTTGATGCATTAAAGAAACAAGTCAGAAGCAGAGCTGTGGTTCAAGTGGTAGAGTGCTAGCCTTCAGGAAACAAAACTAGGGGACAACACCAGGCCCTGAGTTCAAGAAGTACCAACACAAAAAAAGAAAAAGAAAAATTTAGGAGAAGACAAGCTACAGACTTGGAGAAGACATTTACAAACTGTTGTAAGGAGTACAGCTGACTCCATCTTGATTAGGGAAACATGGTAAGAAATGTTGGAGGTAGTAGAGTTGACTCCATCTTGATTATTAGGCCAACCAGACTCCAAAATTCTGCCTCTGTAAATGGCTTGCTTAACTTGTTTACCCCGTGTCAACCTCCTACATATGTTCCATGCTTGCTTGTTTGTTGCTGTGTTCTACCCCCTACATCAACCCCCTACATCTGTGCTACACTTTTACCTTGATAAACCGCAGCTCCAAGACTGGGGGGTGAGGGGGGCGTGGATTCAGTTCCCAAGTCTGTGCTGTATCCCTGGCCAGTCAGTTCACTTTTTGCTTCCCCAATAAACCCATCTTTTTGCTTGAGACTGTCTCTGAGTGGTGGACTCTTGGAAAGATGAGGATTCCCCTCCCTCAGACCCGGCAACACAAACCATATAGGCTTCAGACTTATATCTAGAGTAAATAAGTCATTCTCAAGAACTAACAATATGCTGGGCACTGGTGGCTCACACCTGTAATCCTATCCACTCAGGAGACCGAGATCTGATGATCGAGGTTCAAAGCCAGTCCAGGCAGAAAAGTCCTTTAGACTCTTAGCTCCAATGACCTACTAGAAAACCAGAAGTGGCTCAAAACCAGTGCTGTGGCTCAAGTGGTAGAGAGCTATACTTGAGCTTAAGAGCTCAGGGACAGCTCCCAGGCCCAGAGTTCAACTCCCCACCCCACCAAAAAAAACACCTAACAATAAAATATCGGCCAACAACAAAGCCCACAAACAATCCAGAAAGTGAGCAGACCACAGGGAGGGGATCCGCACCCTGCAGCATTGACAGCTAGGTAGAAGAGGAAGAACCTGCTGTGGTTTGGGAACCACCCAAGTTCATGCCTCAAGAGTTCATCAATGAGGTTTGGTCCTCACTATAGCCATACTAACAGGAGGAACCAAGTGAGAGTTCCATCCTCGGAGAACGAACTTGTGTGTGAAAACAGAGAGAATGAGGGAAAGGGTGACATTGTTAAAAAAAAAGCACACTCTGACTCATGTAACTGTAATCCCTCTGTACATCAACTTATCTATTTATATATTTTTGTTGGTTGTGGGGCTTGAGCGATTAAGGTCATTCTCCCAGAAAGTTAGTTGTTCTAACAGAAGCAAGCCTCTCCTCTCCCTGGCTCTGGCTTCCTCTCTGCCCAGGTGATCTTTTCCTTTCACACATTCTCCTGCATAGGCTGTTCCTCTTTGCATATCTGCCAGGAAGTACCCCTAGAGCAGAGCTGATGCCAGTCCTGAACCTTGGATCCTCCAGAACTATGAGCTAAGTAAACCTCTTTTCTTCATAAACATAGCCTGCCTCTGGTATTTCGTTATTACAATCCCAAACTAATACTTTCTATAATAAAGTACCACTACACATTTGTTAGAATAGCTAAAGTGAAAACCAGTGACAACACTGCATGCCAGCAAGGAAATAAAGAAACAAGGCCTTTTATATTTCTGTTGGGGATGGAAAATATTACAGCCAATCTGGAAAAGAGTTTGGAGTTTTCTTATAAACCTACACATCACTTAAAAAACAATCCAGCAATCATGCGCTTGGACACATATCAAAGAAATAAAAATTTCACACAAAACCTGTGCCCAAATGCTCATTCACTTTTCTCACATTAAAAATCTGAAAATAGCTGATTTCCTTTGGTGAACAAATGACTTTAAAATCTCTGGCATACCCATACAGTGGATTGCTATACAGTAAGAAAAAGAAACAAACTATTGATATAAAAAAAATCTAGTGAGTCTTAAGGGAATTATGGGTGTTGGGTTTTTTTTTTTTTTTGTGTGTGTGTGTGTGTGTGTGTGTGTGTGTGTGTGTACATGCGCGCCAATCCTGGGGCTTGAACTCGGGGCCTTCCTGTGGTCCCTGGGCTGCTTTTGTTCAAGGCTAGCACTTTACCACTTGAGACACTTCAGGCTTTTTCTGAGTAGTTTATTGGAGATGAGAGTCTCATGGTTTTTCCTGCTCAGACTTCCTTCAGACCACAATTCTCAAATCTCAGCCTCCTGATTAACTAGGATTATAGGTGTAAGCCACCAGGCCCAGCTTAGAACTGCTTTTGAAAAAGTCGGTATAGAAACTGGACACCAGGAGCTCATGTCTGTAATCCTAGCTACTCAGGAGGGTGAAGTCTAAAAACCATGGTTCTAAGCCAGCCTGTGCAAGAAAGTCTGTAAAACTCTTGTATTCAATTAATCAACAAAAAGCCAGAAATGGAGATGTAGCCCAAGTGGTAGAGTTCCAGTCTTGAGCAAAAAATCTAGCCTTGAGTCCAAGCCTCAGTACAAACACATACAAACACATGTTAAAAAAGATTAAAAGTCATTGTGGAAAGATTACAAGATAACGCTTCATGCTGGTAGCTCACACCTGTGATCCTAGCTGTCAGGATGCTGAGACCTGGAAGACTGATGTTCAAAGCCAGCCCTGGTAGAAAACCCTAAGAGACGCCATCATCTATTAACCAGCAAAAAGCCAAGCTAGAGGTATAGCTTGAGTAGTGTGAGCAAAAAAGCTGAGTTAGAGCAAGGTAGCAAGCTAGATCTAAACTATACTGGGACATGATAAATAATACTGGACACTAGGCATTTACACACAGTGTGACCAAAGGAGGATATGCTTAGGTGAGGGACACAAAGGCGCAATGCCTATGTGCATCTGATCATATAAAATAATATTTATCAAAATGAACTCCAGGAAATAGAAACAAGAGGTTTTTTTCTTTGTTGTTGTTTTCTTTTTGTTTTATTTGTTCATTGAACTGTCTTTGGGAGAGTAAGAGGGGCACAGAAATGGAAGGACAAAGGGTGAACAAATGGAGCAGTGGTACTCACTAGACACTGTTGAAAATGAACTATACAACTTGTATGTGAAAACCGAGTGAGGGAAGGGATGACATTGTCCAAAAAGAAGCACACTCTGACTCATGTAACTGTAATCCCTCTGTACATATATATATAATATATATACATATATACATATATATATATATATATATATACATACACTTGTTGTTATTGGTTGTGGGGCTTGAACTCTAGGCCTGGGTGCTGTCCTTGAACTCTTCAGCCCAAAGCCAGCCCTCTACCACTTGAGTCACAGCACCACTTCTGGTTTTCTGGTGGGTAATTGGAGATAAGAATCTCAAGGGCTTTCCTGTCTGGGCTGGCTTTGAACTTTGATCCTCAGATCTCAGCCCCCTGAGTAGCTAGGATTACAGGTATGAGCCATGGGTACCGGTTTGTACACCACTTTTATCATAACAATAAAACAAAAAAATTAATTTCCTGATTTGGCCTAGTAGCTTGGCTCTTTATCAAGCTAAAGAGGAACTGCTTTGGTTTTTGTTTTGTTTTTGTTTTTTTTTGGCCAGTCCTGGGGCTTGGACTCAGGGCCTGAGCACTGTCCCTGGCTTCTTTTTGCTCAAGGCTAGCACTCTGCCACTTGAGCCACAGCGCCACTTCTGGCCGTTTTCTGTATATGTGGTGCTGGGGAATTGAACCCAGGGCCTCATGTATACGAGGCAAGCACTCTTGCCACTAGGTCATATCCCCAGCTCCAAGAGGAACTGCTTTGGGATGAGGAAGAATTTTTGAAATGTAAGGTTTTGTCTTAAACTAGTTTCTTTTCAAGATGGAATTAAGATATACCTCAGATTGTTCAAAAAATCCCAGCAGGTGTGTGTATATTTCCAGATTACTAATATACCATTAATCTTTCAAAGTCACCTTATGTAAATACATTCTACCCTATTTAAACTAGCCAATCATGAGCAGATTGTGAATCTGAGCTCAACCAATCTGGCCAGAGGACCTGCTGTTTTAGGGATAAATAGAGGGGTATCCTGCATGCTCTATGTGCTTGCTTGCCAGATTTTTGGCTGATAATGCACCCTTATGCAGAAGTAAGTTTTGCCTTACTAGGACAATTCTTTATTTTCCTGTCTATTGTTGTGAGTCCAGTGATTCTCAGAAAGCATATTTATAACACTAGGACTCCAGGCATGAGCCAGTGCCTGGCTAGCATTTGCTAGTCTTAAATCTTAAAACATGTGTGCACTTTGCCGTTGTTTTTTAGTCATTTGCTTACTTTTTGAGACAGAGTCTGATGATGTTTTGCCAGAAAGGAAAGCCGCCACATGGTTCAAGCAGAAAGGAGTTTATTTGGGGGTTAGGGGGAGAACAAACTGCTGGCACAAGATGGAGGCATGGGGAGACAGAGGGAAATGAAAAATAGAAGGAGAGGAGCAAGAGAGAGAGGGCTCATTGAGCCAGATTATACAGGGAAAGACGGGAGGTGGAACCACAGCTGATAAGGAAGTGATCTCAGAGTCTGGGGAACCTCTCTGAGGAAGGCTGACCAGGGTGGTCCAGGATGCTACCTCAGCGGATGAGATAGTGATCTCGGAGTCTGGGGTCCTCTGCTGACTCACACTCAGGTGATTGATTACTGGTTGCCCACAGATAAAGAAGGGGGAGGGAGGGGCTGACCTACCACCAGTCAGGTTGTTTCTGTTTACTACTTTGCTTTTCTTTGACTAGAAATGGAATACATACCATGTGGAGACGAAAATGCTGCTCAGTTCTACAACCTTTTTCTTGTACATTTTGCCAACTGTAGCTGGTTCCAGTTTTTCCTTTTTAAAATCGTCATTATAAAGGTGATGGACAGAGGGGTTACAGTTTCATACATCAGGTAAAGAGTACTTTTTTTTTGGAAAGTATCACCCATTCCTTTGTTTTCATTTGTTGTTTCAAAACCGTGTGTGTGTGTGTGTGTGTGTGTGTGTGTGTGTGTGTGTGTGAGAGAGAGAGAGAGAGAGAGAATGTTAACTGTAGTTAAAATGTTAATCTAGAAGGGAAAACTCTTTATAAAACACACTTTGCTTCCTCAGCAAACAACATTTATATAATTGTAATGCTTAAATCACTATTGATTAAGCCAGGTTGTTATTCTATTAGTCTGCTAATTAGTAACACTGTATTAGTCTACTAGAATTGTCAAAACAAAATACTTTAGGCTGAGTGGCTTCAGCAGGCAGAATTTCTTTTCTCTCATTCCCAGCGGCTGCAAGTCCACAATCCCAACACCAGCAGTGCTGGTCCCCTCTGAGGCTTCGTTCCTCAACTTAAAGACAGCTATCCCCACTCCCACCCCACCCCACCCCACCTGGTCCTCATGTCTTTCTCTTCCTGTAAGGGGACCAGATATGTTGGACTAGGTCCCTCCCCTCATGATCTTATATAACCTCAGCTATTTCCTTAAAGGCTCTGTCTTTAGTCATACAAGGGGCTGGAGTCTCGCATATTTTGGGAAGACATGATTTCAGTCCATAAAAACAATTCTGCCTATAGATGTACGAGAATCCTGAAGGCAGACATTGGTACTGGGAAGCTACGTTCTCAGTTACCACACTGTTCTCAGAAATGACAATCCATGGGGCAAGAGGAAGAGGCTGTGTGTGAGGAGTGGGTACTAATGGAGGGGGGGGCTAACGGAGGTGAATGAGGATGTGTAGGATTGAAGGAGAATGTTTGCATGCTGGAAAAGAGAACAGTGAAACCTGTTGAAGTAGTTTTAGGAAGGAGGGAAGGGAGAGTGGTAGAGGGGGTGAGATTGTGTACAATTCACTGCATGTATGTGTGGGAATGTCACAGTGAATTCCACAATGCAGAACTAGTATATGCTAATAAATAAAAAACTAAATAAAAACAAATGATAATATAGTAGAAAATTCTTGAGAATCTGAGGAGAATACAGGATTAAAACAGTATGACAAACGAAGCACTGTATGTTTTTTAAACTTTCATGGAGGGCATTGAGAAAGACCCATTCCCCTCACACTGCCCCTGACCCCACTTCAGAGTGTGGCTGGAAGAGCCATCTCAGCTCAGCAGGGGCTTCAGTGACTTCATGCCAGTGACTGGCTCTAGGATATGAGAGGGTCACCGTCTCCAGGAAAGATCCCACCTTTGTGGCACTAGTAATGGGATATAATCCACTAGAATTGATGACTTTTCAAAAGAAATCCTTTGTTTTATGACCAACTGCAGTTGGACACAGGTTGAAATCATTCCAGGGAAGGAAAGTCCTTCAAAGCATAGCAGCAGCACTGCAGAGATGAGCTTGAACCTGACCTCTTTACCAACCCTGAATGACTAAACACCTGCAAGGAAGAGCTAAAACTAAAAATCCTTGAGAAAAACATCCATGAATTTGGCAGTAGAGTCTTAAATACGACAAAATGCATAAGCAACAAAAGAAAATAGAAAGCCAATTTTGGCAAAATTACTTAAATGGCACTTCAAAAAATATTACTGAGCCAGGTGCCAGTGGCTAACATCTATAATTCTAGCTCTTCAGAAGGCTGAGGATCTCAGTTCAGAGCAGTCCTGGGCAGTTCAATCTAAGGAACTCTTTATTTTCAGATACTCAGCAAAAAGCCAGAAGTAGGGTATGGTTCAAGTGGCAGAGCAATAGCCATGAGTGAAAAAACTAGGCAGATCTTTTTTTTTTTTTTTTTTTTTTTTTTTTTTTTTTTTGGCCAGTCCTGGGGCTTGGACTCAGGGCCTTTGCTCAAGGCTAGCACTCTACCTCTTGAGCCACAGCACCACTTCTAGCCTTTTCTGTTTATGTGGTGCTGAGGAATTGAACCCAGGGCTTCATGCATGCTAGGCAAGCACTCTACCACTAAGCTACATTCCCAGCCCCAAACTAAGCAGATCTTGAGCCCAATAAACACACAAACAAAACAGGACAAAGTGACACTATTGAGGGTTCAAGAATAATGCATAGGAAAATACTTGTGTATATTTATAATTATGTCAATATTGTACATGTCTAGTTTACAACATGAATGAGTAAAGTAGCTTTTCTTTTTTGTCGGTTGTGAGGCTTGAACTCTTGGCCTGGGCACTGTCCCTGAGCTCTTCAGCTCACAAGGGTAGCGTTCTACCAAGTAAAGTAGCTTTGTTGTTGTTGTTGTTTTGCCAGTCCTGGGCCTTGAACTCAGGGCCTGAGCACTGTCCCTGGCTTCTTTTTGCTCAAGGCTAGCACACTGCCACTTGAGCCACAGCACCACTTCTGGCCATTTTCTATATATGTGATGCTGAGGAATCGAACCCAGTGCTTCATGTATATGAGGCAAGTACTCTTGCCACTAGGCCATATTCCCAGCCCCGTAAAGTAGCTTTTATGGACTGGAATTGTGCCTCTCCAAAATATGTGACATTCCAGTCCCATATATATATATGGGACTCTGTATATATATACACACACAGAGCCTTTAAAGAAGCAATTGAGGTAAGACAAGATTATACAAGTGGAGTGCTAGTAAAATAGGACGGGTGTCCTTCTAAAAAGAGGAAGAAGCCGGGCACCAGTGGCTCAAGCCTATAATCCTCAGGAGGCTGAAATCTGAGGCTGAGATCTGAGATCAAAGCCAGCCCAGGCAGAAAAGTCATGAGACTTATCTCCAATTAACCACCAAAAAGCCAGAAGTGGAGCTATTGCTCAAGTGGTAGTAGAATGCTAGCCTTGAGCAAAAAGCTTAAGGACAGTGTCCAAGCCCTAATTTTAAACCCTAGGTACAGAGGGGGCGGGGAGGGTGAGAGAGAGAGAGAGAGAGAGAGAGAGAGAGAGAGAGAGAGAACCATCAAGGCCACACTGTGTGAAATATTTACAAGGTTCTTTTCAGCCATCTTTTCATATGTCTGAAAAGAGTCTAGTATGTAAGATATATAAAGACTTCTTTAAATTCAATCATTTTTAAATAGGCAAAGGATCTGAGCTCATTTCTCTGTGAAAGAAAAGCACAGGTTAAATAACCACTGGAAAAGTTGCTCAATACCATTCTTCCTTTGGGAAGTGCAAGTCAACCCCACAGTGGGACGCCCTCCACATGCACAGCGGTGACAAGCAGACACAGAACAAAGGAAAACCTGATTCCTATTGGTAAAAATAGAGAGGGACAGAAACCCGCACATCGCTGCAAGTAATGTCAAATGGTGTTGCTGCTGTGGAAAGCGGTGTGGGGTGCCTTAAGACATTAAATACAAGTCAGACACTGATGACTCACACTTGTAATCCTAGCCACTCAGGCAGTTGAAATCTGAGGATTAAAGTTCAAAGCCAGCCTGGCCAGGAAAGTCCATGAGACTCTTCAGCTAAGCACCAAAACAAACAAACAAAAAACTGGGAAGTGTAACTGGGGCTCAAATGGTAGAATATTAGGCCTTGAGCAAAAAAAAAAGCTCATCAAAAGCTCATCAAAAGTATCCAGGCCCTAAACTCAACCCCTAATATGGGCATGAACACACACACACACACACACACACACACACACACACACACACACACACCCCACACATACACAAGACTGAGTATTATCCATCTTTAAAATGAATTAGGGTTGGGGTATAGCTCAATGATAAAATGCTTGCCTAGCATGTACAAGGCACTTGGTTCAATCACCAGTCCTACATGCACACATCCAAAGGGAAAATTCAAATTTGCTGGGCAGAGTGGTACATGCTTGTAATCCCAGCTAGGCATGATGTGGAGGCAGGAGGATCATGAGTTTGAGGCTAGGATTAAAAAAGAACTTGTCTCAACAATAAAATATAAATGAAAGGGCTAGAAGAGTGCCTTACAGTGTGCTTGCCTAGATAGTGCCAGGTCCTGGGTGCAATCCCCAGTGCCACAAAGAAAAAAGTCTGATATGTTATGCTGTGGACTAAGTTGTGACTAAGTTGTGCCCCCATCTGTAGTTCACAGGCTGAAGTTCTACATCTTGGTATTCAAATAAATGCTCTTTGAGAGGAACGAGGCTTAAATTAGGGCAGGTGAGGCATGAGTGGGAAGCTCATGATGAGACTAGTTAGTACAAGAAAAGGAAGAGCCTGGCACCGTGGCTCACACTTGTAATCCTTGCTACTCAAGAAGCTGAAACCTGAAGGATCATCATTCAACACCAGTCTAGACAGAAAATCTGCAAGACTTCATCTACAACTAACTAGCAGAATGTCAAACTGGAGGTGTGGCTCAAGTAGAAAAACACCAGGGAGGTCACAAGACCCTGAGTTCAAGCTCAGAGACCAGCATAAAAAATAAAGAGATGCTAAAGTCTCTCCCTCCCTCCCAACCTCCCTCCCTCCCTCCCTCCCTCCCTCCCTCCCTCCTTTCTGAGGACACAGTAAGAAGTCTCCCACCTGGGAAGACAGCTGTCATGTCACAGCCCGACACTGCTGCTGCTCTGACCTCACACTTCCAAGCTTCACAACTGAGAAACAGGTTTCTGTTAAGCCACACAAGCGTCCTCATTTTATTATACCAGCCTGAGCTAAGAGATGAACTTTGAAGACACAACAATAAACAAAATCAAGCTTGAGCATTAATATTAACCTTTTATCAGATTCATCATGTGACTTATATGCATTTTTCTGGTTCTGTGGATATTCTCATGATGACGTCCTTGAGTGTATAATTTCTTTATTCTAATGAAATGTAGCATCTTTTTTTTTTTTTCTGCTAACAGTGCTTTTGATGTGTATACTTAAGAAATCATTGCCAAGCTAACATTCCACTAAATTCTCTTACATGTGGCTATCCAGTTGTATCCAGCAGCATTAAAAAATTTTTTTTGGCACTTATTTCAATTATCAGTGGTCCGTGTGAGGGCTGCTTTTTGGGCTCTCAGCTCCACTGGCATCCTGTGCCCACAGCACTTGGTAGTAGGTTTTGAAATATGAATGTGTTTTTCTACCCTGAGCCCATGCTGGTGATTAACATCTATATCCTCGCTACTCAGGAGGTAGAGGCCTGGAAGATGTCAGCTTCAAGCCAGTCTAGAAAGAAAGTCTATGAAACTTCACTTCAAATTAAGCAGCAGAATGCTAGACTGGAAGTATTGGCTCAGTGGTACAGTGCCAGCCTAGTAAGCACGCTATGTGAAAGAACAAGGCTGATTTCAAGTCCTAGTCCAGAAAAGATTGTCCTGACTTAGCAGAGTCCCTTGAAAGTACATCTGAATTTTAAGATAAACTATTTTATTTTTTTTGGCCAGTCCTGGGGCCTTGGACTCAGGGCCTGAGCACTGTCCCTGGCTTCTTTTTGCTCAAGGCTAGCACTCTGCCACTTGAGCCACAGCACCACTTCTGGCCGTTTTCTGTATATGTAGTGCTGGGGAATTGAACCCAGGACCTCATGTGTACGAGGCAAGCACTCTTGCCACTAGGCCATATCCCCAGCTCCAAACTATTTTATTTTTGAAAAAAAAATACCAGTGGGCTTTTAACAGTAAGGTATTGAATCTGGAGATAAATCCCCAGAGTATTTTTGTTCTAACAATATTATCTTAAAACTATGCTCTATATCTCTTTCCATTTATTTAGGTATTTATTTCAGCAACACTAAAAGCCTTCACTGTATTTCAGTGGGCAGTTGCCTTAAGTTTACTCCTAAATATTTCATTCCTCTTGGTGCTATGTAAATTGAATTCCCTTTTTGATTGTTCATTGTTACTATTGACAATGAAATTTTGTGTCCTATGGACATTACTAATTCATTAGATAGCCCCCTTTTGAGTGTGTGTGTATTCTTTAGTGGCTTTTACATTAAGTACATCTGCGAGCAGAGAACTTGTTTTTCCAATTTACGTGTTTTCTTTTTCTTGCTTAATTTCCCTGTCCAGAACTTGCACATGTATGGTTGAATGGAGGTGGCAAAAGTACACATCTTTGCTGATCCTATGGAGAAAAGTTTCCAGCCTTTCCCATTGAGTATGAAGTGTGTGTGTGCATGCACACATACATGTATGCTAATATTGTGACATGAACCCAGGGCCTTGAGATCTTGCTTGGCTTTTTCACTCAAAGCTGGCACTCTACCACGAGAGCCACACCTCCACTTCCACTAGTGGCAAATTGACGTATTTTACTAATGCAACCATCTGGTCCTGCCTTTTTTAGAAGCTGGGAAGTTTTTGATTAATGCTTCATTCTCCTTTATTTGTTATAGATCTGCTGTAATTTTCTATTTCTTTTGTCAGTCTTTCAGGTTCACATGTTTATTCTTGATATCAAGGTTATCCAACAAGACTCATAATATTTTCTTACAATCCATTTTATTTGTATATTTTGTAGAATGTTTTACTTCTACATTTTATAGAACCATTAATGTCTACATTTCTACCCCCATTGCTTTTTCTTTCCTAATGCCTTCACAATTTTGTTGACATTTTGAAGAACCTAGTTTGGGTCCTGCCAGGGACCTGCCTGACTGGCAGAATCCAACTCTAAGGTCAGACAAGCTGTATGTAAAGAACTGTATGTGCGTGTGTGTGCATGCGCACGTGCACACGCTAGTACTGGGGCTTAAACTCAGGGCTTAGGCACTGTTTCTCACTCAATGCTGGCACTAGTCTACCATTTGAGCTGCAGCTTCACTCTGGCTTTTCAGGGTTAACTAGAAGTAGAATCTTACAGACTTTCGTGAGTAGCTAGGATTACAGACATAAGCCACCAGCAACTGGCCAGACAAAACTCGAGATAAAGACCTGTTCTCTGCCAAGCTATGCCACTTCTATTAAGGACTTGGTTTCTGTGTGCTCTCAATCTGCTCTAGGTGTAAATAAAAGCTGAATGACTGACCACACAGTTTTAAAGAGAGGCAAAAGTTTATTTTGTTGAGCAGACCTTATTTTCATTACAGTACCAGGAAATTGATTCTCACTTCCCTTTGGATGCAGAGACTCTGCAGACATTTAAGCCTCAATGCTGTTCACAACGCACCAGGCACATAGCTGCATTTAGGAACAGAATTACAGGAAAGTAGGAGCGTTATAAAGAAGGTTCTTTAAACTACATTCTTTCTAAGCTTTGTCCCCACTTTCTTTCCCTTTACTTCATTTACACTGACTATTGTTTGGAAAACAATTAGTACTTGAACATCTTGTGTTCCAATGGCCAGCCTTACTTTGCTTTCTGTTTATCTACATGGGACTGGGAGGTGATGCATAATGAAAGGTGGATGAAGGCCTGGGCTCATGTCCTAATTCACAGTCCAGTCACTCAGACTTTCCCATTTGGCCTCTGCATTGCTAGCGGCCTGGGAAAGACTCAGGAGAGGGGGGAATGTTTAGCTGTTTGAAGCTGAGTTTGTGGTGGTTTGTTTTGGGTGTGGGGGAATGGCTCAATGATACTGAGGGGATCCTCTACATAACCCACAGACTCAGAGCCAAGCCACAACACAGAACATGGTTTCACTATCACGGGGAGAAATCAAAGGCCAAATAATGAGTGAGAAATGTGCCTCCTCCAGACACTCTGTATATCAGTAATGACCTGAGCTTTCATGTGTAGTTTGCTTAGTTAGGTTCAGCTAATTAATCACCAAAGCTAATTAATCACCAAAGTCCTAATCAAAATCTTTTCTCAGTATATTAAGGCATAGAAAACATGAATTTAAATAAAAACTGCTAGACTACCAAACCAGACATGACAAACTATGTTTGATTAACTGCAATCATCATACAAAAATGCCCTCAAAACATCAAGTACTGTAAAAACTATTAATATTACACAACACTGAAATGTGGATCCAAGTAATTAAGCATACACTGCACTTTCCATCTTTTACTTCTGGTTCATTTTTGTTCCAAGACATTTTATACCAGGTGCCTCTCTACTGATTCAATTTCTACAAACTCCATCCAGGAAAGCAGAACTCTAAAGTTCAAACATTTCTTTTAATCAAGCCAAGTCAGGTACAATTATCTTAGAAAAGGACTGCTTGATGTTTCTAAATTTAGTCATGGGGGGCAGTGTTTTCTGAGCTGTTCATAATTAAGATGCCATACAGTTGGAGACTATCCTTTTGCCTATCACTTGGGCTCTCTCTTCCAAAACTGCTCTCCTACTGCCAGTTCTTAGACCCTCAAACCAGGTCAGTGTTGTTTAGGAAGAGCTTTAAGGTTCGAAAGTGAGGATGTCAGGAGGGTAGGGGAAATTTGGCTTGGTTTACAGAAATTGTTTCCTAACATTCGGAAAGGCCCAGCCCCAGCAAACATCTTTATGTTCAATCTGAAATCCAATATTCTGGCTGGGAATATGGCCTAGTGGCAAGAGTGCTTGCCTCGTATACATGAAGCCCTGGGTTCGATTCCCAAGTACCACAATATAGAAAACAGCCAGAAATGGCACTGTGACTCAAGTGGCAGAGTGCTAGCCTTGAGCAAAAAGAAGCCAGGGACAATGCTCAGGCCCTGAGTCCAAGGCCCAGGACTGGCAAAAAAAAAAAAAGAAAGAAAGAAAGAAATCCAATATTCTAATGGATTCACAATTTCATCAATCTAGAAAAAAACAACTTGCCACCACTCTCAATGTATGTATTCAACAGTTTTAACTAAACCCAGGAATTTAGCTAAAGACCCTGGCCACAGAATGCCTACAACCCCAGATCTCAGTCAAATATACTGTTCACAAAACACAGAAACAGGCCCACATTGTTGCATAGCATTTGTGATATGCCATACTATTTCATATTACATTACCAACTGATTAGAAAGGAAAATTTCCACTGTGGCATGAGAAAAAAAATTCATTACATCCAAAGACCACCATATTGAAGTTTCCAGAAGCTTGAACATTTGGGTCAATTAGTTCTTAGTTCCTAGGGAAAAATCTCTCACCTCTCTTTTCAGTCACAGTACATTCTCTTATGGTAGAGGCTACAGACAAAGCTCATCAGGACCATATTTTAGTGGTAATATCATTTCCTGGCATTTGGTTAACTCAGAGAGGTGATTAGGTCCCACAACGCAAGGAAAGAAACAGAGGGGCACAGACCAGTTCGGAAGCAAGCTGGGATCAGTGTTACTCAGCATCAAGTACAAAGACTTTTGTCTGGGTGCTGACAGATGGGGCACAGAGCTGAAAATATCAGCACCCCACAGGGAACAGTTTTACTTCATGCCTTCCTTCTCTGCAGGGTATGCCTAAGAGACCTGGTAGCAAGACAAGAAAAAAAGCCAGCGAAGATCCAGCATATAGAGCATATGCTAGCAACCTGACCATTTCCTGTTCAACCTCCCAGACTAGACTGGGAAGAATCACATTTCTGCCTGCAGCTGTAGACAGCAGTGGAAGTGCCTCTGAGAGCTTAATTAAACGTGGAGATGAAGCTCGAACAGATGTTTCTTGATTTCAGTGATCCTCTCCCTTCATATGCTCAGACCAGGTGAGAGGCAAGTAGAAAACCATCTCACCCACCATCCCGAGGCCCTTCCCAGCTCAGATTAGCTCATCTGTCACGTTCTCTTCTAAGCTGTGCTCCCCAACTTGTCATGAAATTATGAAAGCAAGTTCAGAAGCACCTTCAGATGACTGGGAAGCTTCTATGCTAATTTCTATATTTTAAAATGGGGAAAAAAAGAAATTTGTGGTTAATCTTTTAATTTTTAAAAGGACTGCACATCAATATTTTTACCTGGCTTAGAATGGTGAGGATTTAGCTAAGAATTTACCTCATCCTTGTTTTTGTTTTTATTGTGTTTTTGTGCAGTGAAAGAAAAACATTCTGCAAGCAAGAAAAGCATTCTGCCCCTACCCAGCCCCTTCCTAGTTTTAAAAGCAGCAATCTCAAAAAGAGCAAGCCAAAGGCAGGGCGCTATCCCTCGGTGCTGGTGCTGTGGCACTCTGCAGCCAGGGCAGATGGTACGTGCCCCCAAGAATTCCACAGGGGTGATGCCAGGCTGTCACTAGGAAGACATATAAAGCAAACACCAAAGGTTTTAATGCATCATAACACAGCTATGCTACCTCAGAACTGGTGTAGAGAGCTAAATAAAAGGTATCTAAGATAGTGTATAGAAAACTTATGAGTTCCAGAGTCAGAATCCTTTTTTGGTCGCTGATCTGAGAACTTTTTAAATTTTGTTAACTATTTTTTTTCTTGTGCTGGTATTGGGGCTTGAACTCAGGTCCTGGCACTGTTCCTTAGTGTTTTTTGCTCAAGACTAGCACTCTAACACTTGAACTGGAACTCCATTTCTGGTTTTTGCTGCTTAATTGGAACCATAATTGAACTGTAATCCTCACAGCTCAGTCTCCTGAGTAGCTAGGATTACAGGTGTAAGCCACTAACAGCCAGCCAATCTGGGTACTTTTTTTTTTTTTTTTTGGCCAGTCCTGGGCCTTGGACTCAGGGCCTGAGCACTGTCCCTGGCTTCTTCCCGCTCAAGGCTAGCACTCTGCCACTTGAGCCACAGCGCCGCTTCTGGCCGTTTTCTGTATATGTGGTGCTGGGGAATCGAACCTAGGGCCTCGTGTATCCGAGGCAGGCACTCTTGCCGCTAGGCTATATCCCCAGCCCCTAATCTGGGTACTTTTTGTAGAGGAAAATTTGTGTCTGAGGGAAAAAAAACCTGCAAAGCTTTGAAAGGGGCAAGTGATGTAACAATCAACCAAAGAGCCTAATGCCTGAGCCTTCATAGCTGGATCACTAGAGGAGCTTAGTATGGCTGTGCCCAGTCAAAAAATTGATAAGATCTTTTTTTTTTCTTTTTAGAAAGTGAGAAGAAAAAGTAAAGACTTTCATAAATACAAAAATTGTTTACAAAATAATTACCTAGAAAGTTCCCTGGGACTAGATAGGGAAAAGGAATATGTTTTCCTTTTGAATTAGCCACAATGGTACTGGTGGTTCATAAAGGAGAACGACCAATGTCTAGTTTTCCCTACCTTTCCCAACCCAGCCCTAAATTAATTTGCTTAGTCACGGTATCAAGTCAACCCTGAAGACCTGTGACTACTGACCGGGGTTCAATCAAAAAGCAAACAGGCCTGGGAAGAGAGTGAGTCTGAGGACATGAGAAGCATGTTGGCATCTACCTCCAGGCACCAGAGCATGGATGAAGCTTCTGCGAGCCTGACCCAGACCCAGTGCAGTAAACTGAGGTAAGGAAGCATGTGGCGGCTCCCAGCCTGCTTCCCAGGACAGCACAGCATGTGTGTGGGCACAAAGGACTCTGCTTCTTCCAGTTGCTGCTGTCATTTCTCCATATGGCAACAGATTGCTCTTTTTGTTTCCTTGCTCTTTACAGAGTCCCAAAATATCAGCCACTTCTTCTGAGGTACAAATCTAGCAGAGCCTTAGCCCCAAAGTTCCAGCGCCTATGGTGTGTAGAAGTCAAATCAATGCTCAGAATCAAGAGGTGTGGCACACCTGCTCAGTCAGTTCATCAGCAGTTGTATAGACAGATCAGAAAAAAAACAAAAACTAGCATTTAGTATAAAACTTTTTCAAATGGTGTCATTCCTATCTCCTTCCAGGGATCATAATTCTTCACGTTTCTGAGATCCTATGGAAAAGAACAATGGACAATAAAACATTACTCTCAAATTATAAAAATACAAAATGGACATAGTCCACAACCTGATCTATACACTCTTGCCTCCTTTAAAAGTTTTATCTCTCCTTTAAAAATTTTAGGACTTCAGTTTCGTGTTTCTGTATTAAATTTTGAAAGCAAAAACATAATAAAGGAGACAGCTTTATTTTAAAAAAACACTGAAATAAAGCTGGGTGTTGGTGGTTCACCCTGTAATTCTAGCTACTCAGGATATGAGTAGCTAGGATATGAGATTATGGTTCAAAGCCTGCCCAGGCAAGAAAATACGTGAGACTCTTACCTCCATGTAACTACCAAAAAGTTGTAAATGGTGCTGTGGCTCACAGTGGTAAAGTACTAGCCTTAAGCACAAAAGCTCAGGGACAGGGGCTGGGAATATGGCCTAGTGGTAGAGTGCTTGCCTCGTACACAGGAAGCCCTGGGTTTAATTCCTCAGTACCACATATATAGAAAAGACCATAAGTGGCGCTGTGACTCAAGTGGTTAGAGTGCTAGCCTTGAGCAAAAAGAAGCCAGAGACAGTCAGTACTCAGGCCCTGAGTTCAAGCCCCAGGACTGGCTCAAGTGGTAGAGTGCTAGCCTTGAGCAAAAAGAAGCCAGAGATACTGCTCAGGCCCTGAGTTCAAGTTCTAGGATTAGCTCAACAAGAAACCAAAAACACAGGCACCCAAATAACCTGCAAACTCAATTCAATTGCTTTCACAAATGCAGTATTAACACTTACTTATAATGCTCATGCATTTTCGGTCAGGAGTTGTCTTCTATTTCTTTGTTTTGGTGGTACTAGGATTTGAACTCGGGGCTCTCACTTGTTTTACCACTTGAGCCAAGCCTCTAGCCTATTTTATTCTGATTCTTTTCTTTCTTTCTTTTTTAATTATTTTTTTTTTAACAAGAACACAGATTTACTTTATTTAATTTCCACTAGCTTAAATTCGGGAGGGATACAGCATCACACGGATTCTGTGTCCAATGGCCTTAGCAGGAAAGTTGCTTCGGAATTTGGCACAGACCATGCCACTGTTTCCATGAGCACTAGTTACCTTTCCCCAGATTACTCTGGTTTTGTTAGGTTTGCCGCCAGGAGTCACTGTGTTATTTTTTGCTTTGTATACATAAGCACATCTCTTGCCCAAGTAGAAATCAGTATCACCTTGGGCATAGACACCTTCAATTTTAAGGAGAACCGTGTGCTCCCTTTGGTTCCAGAGACCGCGCTTATAGCCAGCAAAAATGGCCTTGTACCACAGCCTTCCAGACATTTTGCCTTTTCGAAGTCCTGTTCCCAGCAGGCCTCCACAGGCTCCAAGATGGTGGAGAGAGGTATTCTGATTATTTTCAAGACAAGGTCTTACTTTGTACACAGCCCTTCCTGGCCTGCAATCCTATTTGTGGTTCCCTGTGTGGCAAGGATAATATGTGTGTGACACTGGTTGACACTGGAATTTCACAATTTTTTTCCCCCCATGCTGTTCTTGAACTGAGATCCCTTAATCTCTCACTCTCAAATAGCCAGAATTATAGATATGCACCACTATGCTTGGCAAGAGTTGTCTTTTTTTTTTAATAATGGTTTTGGTTTATAAAAATAGTAAAATTAATGCCTTCATGTTCTCTATTATATACTCTCTGCAGAGGAATTATTGAGGCAGAAGCACTTGCTGGGTTATTCTGCTGCACCTGTGCTTCAACAAGGCCCACCACACAGTCTCTCCACCATCTCCCCACAAATGGCACTGTCATTATGTCTCCCTGGTTCCACACAGCAGATACTAATGCTAGATTCCTCCATTTGGATGACTGTTCCCTCTAATTCCCCGTGTATCACTCTTACTATGATATGTGTTCATATCCTTTGCCCATTTATCCAGAAATACTAATACATTTGAATGTCTATGGTGAATACATAACTTCCTAGTTAATGTTATTAAATCTTCAGAATGGACAAATGAAAAAGCAAAATAAAAAGCAGGGTGTTGGTGGCTCACGCCTGTAATCTCAAGAGGCTGAGATCTGAGGATCTCGGTTCAAAGCCAGCCTGGGCAGGAAAAGTCTGTGAGACTCTTATCTCCAGTTAACCACCAGAAAACTACAAGTGGCGCTGTGGCTTAAGTGGTAGAGCCCTAGACTTGAGCTGAAGAGCTCAGGGACAGTGCCCAGGCCCAGAGTTCAAGCCCCATGACTGACAAAAAAAAAAAAAAAAAAAAAAAAAAGCAGGTGATGAATGATGTTAGGATTAAAGGAAACTTTTTCTTTTCCTTTATTATTATTTTGTTTTTATAACAAATAGAAATTAGAAACATAAAGAAACACTTATCCAAAGACCAAGATTTACATTTACCTTTTTGGCTTGGCTCTTTTGTCTTTTCCTTATAGAGTGTTCCTGTCTTTTTCTCCTTCTGAAAGCGAGTCTGTAGCTGTTTGATCTCTTGGTCATAGTCCTGCCACTCTGGAACAATTCGCACAGCAGCTTCCAACTTGGGCTCTTTGGTCATTGGATTATTACACTGTGAAAATCCAACATATACACTTCAGCTAAGTTGAAGAAAAGGGTCATTATACAGAATTTAAAAGTTTTTGTAGTGGACATGGTGGTACATGCCTGTAAAATCCAAGCTACTTGGGAAGGTAAGGAAGGAAGATCACAAGTTCAAAGCCAATCTAGGTTACATTAAGACCTGCCACAGAAAGGAAGGGAAGGAAAGATGAAAAGGAGAAAGGGGGAAAGGAGGGAGAAGGGGAGGGGAGGGGAATGGGAGGGGAGGGGCAAGAAGAAATTTAACAAAGACATTTCTGTCCTTTGGTTATATGTACTAACTGACCAACAACAAATAACCAAACCAAGACCAAGCAACTAAACAAACTATATAAACTGTACTTGTTTCTGCAAAAAATTACGGGAGTTGTCAGAGATAGACAAGTAAAAGTCCATTTAGAAAAAGAAGGCACAGAGAAGAGCTGGGAGAGAAGTGGCTCAGCAGACAAGAAGCAATGCAAAAAGTCCTATGAGGTATCTGAGATCTGGCTTCAGCTTCTGGCAGAAAACAGAGCACTGCAGGGACAACTGAGAAGTTCCACAGTCCTGAACCATATGATTACAGAGAAAGATGCCGATACAAGACACTGTGTCCATAATCAGTCACACAGCACACTGGGGAAGAGGCAGAACTGCACTGTCCAACTGCCCATAGCTTACCAAATCGATTGTCTTTGCTCTCTTCTTAGATGCGTCATCACACCATGTTTCACACCAAAGCCATTCTTGAGGGAGAGATTTGATTGGCACCTGATGGATCATGTTGTTGGGCAGATCCTGTTAGGCAAAGAAAATAAGCACAGGAATCTATAAATTTCCAGAGGAAATTTAACTACACAACCAAAAACTCTTTCCCATTACATACACCCAGAACACTTAAAACTTATCTAGACTTCCCTGTATGAAAGTAATTCAACAAAAATTATTCCTGCTCACTTCTGAAAGTTTAGACAGCTCCTATAATATATAGCTTCCCCAAAAAGCAGCTCTGAATGTTCCTTGTCTACTAAGCCTTGCTCCCAAATAGATCAGGACAAACAACAAAATAGCCAGAAAATATACATAGTAGAAGAAAATAAGAAATTAAAAAAATGATACACTAGAAATAACTACTTACACAATGAAATGACAGCTCACATATGAAATTAAGATTGACAATACATTTTGGTCAAATATGGAGTAACAGGATATCTCATATTGCTGGGAGTATAAAATAGAACTACATTCCAGACTCTGAGTTCAAACCCTAGTACCAGAAAACACACACACACACACACACACACACACACACACACACACACACACAATTCTAAAAATTTTAAGATGGATGTAAGCAAAACATGTTTAAATTATGTGAAACTATGTACCTAAAACACTTAAACTACAATTTATAGCTAAAAGGTGTTTAGCATTAATAAAATTATTCAGCTAGCTTTAAAATACATTATGGTTTCTGACACAGACAAAAAGGGAAATTGTAATAATTTATTGTGTATTGTGAATCCTGAATTATTTAGTTCATAAGGCTGAAAAAATGAATTGACCCTAACAGGCAGAGAAACAAATTTATTTGATCAAGTTGTAACAAATTTAGCACTGGTGGCTCACATTTGTAATCCTAGCTCCTCAGAAGGCTGAGATCTAAAGATTGCGGCTCAAAGCCAACCCAGACAGGAAAGTCTGTGAGACTCTTATCCCCAGTTAACTACAAAATGGACCTATAGCATAAGTGGTAGATCACTAGCCCTGAGCATACAAGCATAAAAGCTCAGGGACTCAGGCCCTGAGTTCAAGCCCCAGAACCTGCATGAATGAATGACAAGGTAATATTCAAAAACAGAGTATCCTCTTTCACCTCTTTAATTAATCAGGATCAAGTCTCTCACATTTTCTATTACTGGCAGGTATTCTGAAGCCATTACAAATCTTCCTTTCACACATACATACACACAATCCATGAAATAAAAGTACACTAAGAGAATTGATAGACAAATAATACTTCATTTTCTAAGACAATACACTCTGTACCCCAATGCGAAAATGTTAACCATTAAAAAAGTCACTTACTTGGTCAAGATTTGAAAGGCTATTGGGATCCTGACTCAGTCCTTGGTACTGTCCCCTGAGTCTGTCACCAGCAGCTATTTTCCTAAACTTCTTCAGATCCACGACATATAGTGCACTGAATAGAGAAAACTTGCTTGTTATAATCAACAATGAAATTTATGGCAGAACTAACCCCACTGAAAAACAAATTAGGTCAGATTCCAGTTTTCCTTTGAAAAGGTGAGCTGGAAGATCATAGTAGAGTTAGGTTCTTATGTGCAACTTCTTTCAAAGAAATTGAAGAAAATTATTAGGAAAACCATATCCTACCATCACTAGCTCTCTTTAATCACTGTTCCTGATTTGCTTCTAAAAAATAATTTCTGAGAGAAGAATTCAAGAGAATGTAGCAGATTTGGTAATAAATGGTATCATAGCTCATAAAAACTACATTTGCAAAGGACATCCTGATGACAGGAAAACTCCCATGGTGTTAGTTATTTTGGACTAGAAGCATGAAGATGAAATTGGAGTCACTGTATGTATCTCATTGTTTATCTCTAGTCCTACAGGTCTAGCTACCCTCCAAATCTTACAAATTACACTTTCCTCAAAAAAGTGAACGGAGCCTTCATTATAATGAATGATACACTGTTTTACCTAAGATGTCTCTTGTGAATATACCCTACAAACATACGTGAAATATGCAAAATAGTATGTTCCATGGATTATTCATTGCAACATTGGATATCATAGGAAAAAAACTAAACAACACACCAGAATAATATGAAAAAAGGAATAAGGTCTCTGTCGATGTGCTGATAGAAAATCTGTAAGAAAACATTAAGTTTAAAAAAAGCAAGTTATAAAACAGTGTAAAGAACATGTTTACTTAGTATAAAATATAGATGTTTGTCTAAAAAGAAACTGTTTTGGCAATACTGGAGATTGAACTCAGAGCCTTGCCCATACTAGGCAGGTGTTCTTACCACTAACCCATGCTTCCAAGCCTCTTTATATAAAAATTACTCTGAGAGGACAGGCAGTAAATAACTAAAGGAGTTATATGTTGCAGAGTGGGAACAAGTTAAAACAGAAAGACAAGTTTAGGAAAGCTTTTCTCAATGAATATTTTTAACCCATACTAATATGTTACCTATTCACAATGTTAAGCAGACAAATTAACTTTAACAAAAAAAAATGTTTCCAATATAATTATGTTCCTAGAATAATTGAGAAAACTCTATTTTCAATACCTGATATGATACTTCCGTCCAGCTAAATGGCTGGCCCAGTACCCAGACTTCCAGAAGCGGTAGCCATCCATCTCTTTTCTGCTGTCACAGAAAGGAGTATAACCATAGGGGGCACCATCCAGATTGAAATCTCTTAACTCTTTCAGATCTGTCCGTACAATCTAAAGAAAAAAAAAAAAATCAAATGTCATTTGTTAAGCTGGCACACAAACAGCTCTAGCATAACTTCCTGAAAAGTTCACAGTGCATCACAGAAGGTAGAGGGAGGGCAGCTCAATAGGTGATGGTACAAGATCTAGTCTGAATTCCACTGCTTACTAAGTGGCTGAACTCACTAACATGTGAAGCACATTAGCATGTAATGTGGCACAAAGTACTCCAGGTACAAACTTAATTCACATAGGTTGGCTGTTCTCAGTTTCCACATCTGAAAGCTGGAGATGACATGATTGGGAGTAACTATCTCAAGGGACTGTTGGGAGGTTGAGTAGGTTACCACAAACAAGTGTGAAATAATGTCATGCTCAACACTAAGTACTCAACTAGGAGTAAATGTGGGTGTATGAGAAAACATGCGCAGGTTGCTTCTCCAGAGGCAGGGGATTATACAGAGGTGGGGAAAGTCTGTCCAGATGGCTTTTGCATATACTACATCACTTCCCATCAAGCTGATGGTAAGATAGAAGGCTGCAGGAGGAAGTACATTTATGCTGCTGGAGCTTATATGCTCTAAATTCACATGGACTTCCATATAATTAAGTCAAATCATCACAGCTAGAAAAACATTTGCATCATTCCCTTATTATCAAGGCCAATTATTCTCCCTGAGCTTCATCTACCATCCATACCATTAATACCAATTTTAGCCAGGTGTAGTGGTACTGACCTACATTATAGCAGTGGAGAGAAAGGAAGATCCAAGAGTTGAAGGCCAGCCAGGAAGGTAGGTAGGCGGGTGGGTGAGTGAGTGGAAGGGTGGATAGGTAGGTGAATGGAAAGATGATATAGATATAGATAGACAGATAAATAGACGGACCAGCTATCTTTTTGGTAGACAGCTGGAGATGATGGGCAAATAATTGGTAAACTTGAATTTTCCAGTTTTTACTCTTAATGTTAAATAAATTAGATAAGATATAAAACTACATGCATGACATTATTGCAACTGTGTTAAAAAAAGACAGAAAAAAATGAAAAAAGAGATATACTGAATACAAATTAAATTTAAAAAGTGATCACATTGGGTGATATTTTCCCACATTTTCTAAATACTAGTGAAAAAACAAACAGCTACTTTTTCATAGTAAGAAAAATAAGTGTTTAACATGTAGAAAACTCAAAGTGGACACTAGCCTATCACCATGCACCAACATCAGCTCAAAATGGATTAAGGACCTAAACACCAGACCTGAAACCCTGAAACTACTGAAGGAGAGAGTAGGAAAGACCTAGAACTTATAGGCACAGGTAGGAACTTCCTGAACAGAGTCCCAGAGGCTTGCACACAGATAGGGGAGAGACTCGACAAATGGGAATACTACAAAATAAAAAGTTTCTGCACAGCTAAAGACATAGCCACTAAACTAGAAAGACAGCCAACCATATGGGGAAGGATCTTCACCAGCACAGCAACAGACAAAGGCCTAATACCAATCATCTACAGAGAACTCAAGAAACTAACCCCCTCCAAACCCAGTAAACCAATTATTAAAAGGGCAAAGGAGCTAAAGAGAGACTTCACAGGAGAAGAAATAAAACTGGCAAAGAAAGAAACTTATGCTGGAGGGGATGCAGAGAAAGAAAGAGGAACCCTTCTCCACTGTTGGTGGGAGTGCAAACTAGTACAACCACTATGGAGAGCAGTATGGAGGTTCCTCAAAAAGCTCAGCATTAGACATACGCTACGACCCAGCCATACCACTCCTAGGCATGTATCCTGAACAACAAGTCCCAGGATACCATAAAGACATCTGCATATCCATGTTTATGGCTGTACAATTCACAATAGCCAAAACATGGAAACAACCCAGGTGACCCACTACAGATGAATGCATCCAAAATATGTGATACCTGTACACAATGGAATACTACATAATGATAAAAAATGATAAAATAATGGTATTCGCAGGGAAATGGTCAATTCTTGAACGAATAAATGTTGAGCGAGACAAGCCTAGAACACAGAGAACAAAGGCACATGGTCTCCTTGATATATGATTGTTGGGGGGTGGGGGGGGCAGGGAACAGTAGAGACCAGGTCTGCAAAATAACAAACTTCTTTTCAAATGGTAGTTCCACATGTTTGGTCAGTGACTTTACATTAAGTATCTAAAACCAAACATTACTAAACAAACATAAAAAAGTCCAGGATAGACTTAACAGAGGATACAATAGCTCATGTGATTATATAAGATGAGGCTAAGCAAAATGAACTCCAAGAGAAGGAAACAGGAGGATTCATTGTTGTTGTTATGTACTCACTACCTTGTTATGTAACTGTACCCCCTCTGTACATTACCTTGTCAATAAAGTTTAATTAAAAAATAGTGTTTAAAAAGAAAAGGCAATCTGTTATACCTAATACAAACTAAACTGGCTTTTGACAGCTCACCTGGTCAGCATCCACAAATAGGAATTTGTCAACAACTAGTGGGAAGAGCACATCCAGGAAGAGGATCTTGTAGCCCCAGATGATGCGCTGCTTTTCAGTCTGCTGGTGAAGCCACCGGGGCCATTTGTACTGAACAAGCTCGTATTGGAAGTTGTATTCACTTGCCATGTAAGGTATAAACTCCTGTTTTTGGACATAGGAAATAATAAGAAATTTTGATTGAGAATTGACTTTTTTTTTAAACTATTGGTGGTGTTTTGAGACATGACTCATGATGTAGCCCTGCTGGCATTGAACTCTCAATCCTTCCGTCTCAGCATTCTAAATGCTAGGATTTGCACCATCACCATGCCCAGCTCTCCCTTCCTCTTCTCTCCCTTCCTTTTTTGTGCCAGTACTGGAGCTTGAACTCAGGACCTCAGACTCTTACTCAGCCCTTTCATTTTGACCACAGCTGGTACCACCTGAGCTATGAATCCAGTTCTAACTTTTTGACAATTAATTGGAGGTAAGAATCTTGAGGATTTGTTTGCCCAGGCTATGATCCTCAGATTTCAGCCTCCTGAGTTGCTCGGATTATATGGGACATAGGCACCTGGCAAAAGCTGCCTTCTTAGTGGAAGTTGGAACCACCATTATTATAGTACAAGTAAAATGTTTCCCAAATCAATAGTAACAAAGAATCTAACCTCAATTCACTTGTGACCACATAAAATAATCCATCTTAACTTCTGTCAAGTCCCCATTTCTTTAAAACTTTTGATCACTACATGAAATAACAAAAATCTGTAGGTAAAGGCTTTTACATTTTTAACTGTATGTGGGTATGTACACTTATACATGCACATGCCTACTTAAGCATGAAAACTTTAAAGTCCATTTGTCTAGACTTGATTTTAGTATAACATTGTGTCACTTAATTATACAGTTTTTCTCAAAGCTAGTTTCTAACTCAAGAATAACACAACAAAGCCAAACTTAACAAATTTGTTGCCATTAAAAGTATTTTTAAAATGTTTAAAGTATTTTAAAATATTTCGTATTCTAAATACAAGTACCTTTAGGGGACCAGAAGTGAACTACCTATCTGGGAGACATTATTAAATATTTAAAAAATTGTTTAGTAAATTCTATAGGAAAAACAGAACATGCTTAAATATCTATTTAGATAAGAATTCCTGACTGAAATAAAGCACATGGGGCTAGGAATATGGCCTAGTGGCAGGAGTGCTTGCCTCATATACATGAAGCCCTGGGTTCGATTCCTCAGCATCACATATATAAAAAATGGCCAGAAGTAGTGCTATGGCTCAATTGGCAGAGTGCTAGCCTTGAGCAAAAAAGAAGCCAGGGACAGTACTCAGGCCCTGAGTTTAAGGCCCAGGACTGGCAAAAAAAAAAAAGAAGAAGAAAGAAAGCAGATTATCCACTATGATTTCATTATCCAAGTATGATTTCTGTGTGGCACAGATGAAGTTGTCATCTCCATATATCATGTGGTAGTGGTCTATGAGAAACCGTTCTCTCCAATTCAAACTATTACTGTACTTGCTAAATTAAATAAGACATCTATCAATCAGAGAAAATGTTAGTTCATCAAAAACTGCCTCTTAGCCTGGCACTAGTCACTCGTGCCTGTAACCTTGCTACTTTAGGAAGCTGAGCTCTGAGCAACATAGTTCAAAGCCAGCCAGGGCAAGAAAGTCTGTGAGGCTCTTATCTTCAATGAATCAACAATGCTTCCCTTTTCTCTGTGAAACAAACCTTAAATGTGGGGGACAAGTAATTCTTCAGGAACCAGAATTTCACAGGAGTCTTAGTATTCTTCAGTACTGATAGCATCATTATGCTGCCAAACAGAAACAACAATTTTCAATGTCTCTTAACTTCAAAAGAGTATTAAGCAGACACATTAAGCAGAGTCAATCATAAGACAGCATAGGAGAGCTAGCTCATGGCTCAATTAAGCAAAGTGAAATCCTTAATAATGAAAAGAAATGTACTCATTCCTACTTATCAAGCTGAATGGAAAAAATGAGAAATATCTCTATAAACATATACCTAACTGATAAAGGCCAATGTTAGTTCTGTTGCATTTTAAATAAACTGCTTCATGAACTGATACATCAATTATGGTACAAGTTTAGACCAGAAGTTGTGGCAACTGGCTACATTATTCTTCAACTCCCCTAGTCAAGCCACAGCAGGATATTACTGAGGAAAGCATGTATGTGACTCTTGACAGCCTCCTCAGCTTCTCTATGAGGGAGGAGAAATCAAGTAAGGAGAAGAGAGGGTACAAGCTCAGCATTCTTTCCCGCCTCCCCCTCCCAAGTCCTGGGGCTTGAACTCAGGGCCTGAGCAACGGTACTTGAGCTTCTTTGGCTTAAGGCTAGTACACTACCACTTCCAGCTTTTTTTGAGTAGTTTGTTGGAGAAATAAGTCCCATGACATTCCTGCCTAGGCTGGCTTCACACCATGATCCTCAGATATCGGCCTCCTGAGTAGCTAGAATTACAGGTGTAAGCCACCCAGTGCCCGGCTAAGCTCAGGATTCTTAAGTCAAGCATTCAATAAGAACCATCATCATTATTTTAGGCTGGCTGTTTCTTGAAAACAGAAAGGCTAAAATGAGGAAAACAGCATTTGGATTCTCTTCTATATTAGATTATAAAGGAAAGACAATTGACAATCAGGAAACTGACTTTCAGAAACACCGTGTCATTAGAACTGGGTTCTCTTGGGATTTTCCTAAGCCAGTGGCTGGGTGGCCTGGGCTAGTCTGTACCTATTACCTAGGAACTACATTTCTCCTGACTCTAGAAATTTGCTAATCTATAAAAGGTGGTGAGTGTTACATGGCCTTTTACTTTCTGGTTAAGTAATATTTGATGGCCAAATACAAGGCATGGGTCTGATATTTAAGGCCTACAGTCTTGTAAGAGCCACATTCTAATTTTAATACTAGATCATGGGGTTGATGAGATCAAAACAAATTATATGTGGCAAGTAATTCATAACTCAGAGGGCTCCAAATACACTGAGTATATTGGGCAGAATACCACAAACCTTTTCTCAAAATAAGAACACTACAGCAAATGAATTCACATATACCAAAATAATCAGTAAGACTAACCGAAGAAATCGTTCGTAGAGATGACCAGACGCAACAGAGAATATATTAATTATATCATCTTTATCTTGTTTTGCTTCTTCAGTCTTCTGTCCTCCTGAAAAGCCCCTATACCAACAGAGGTAAAAACAGGACTCCTTACAGTGCTGCCTGGACACACAGCCCCTAAGGAAAGTGGTAGCGCCTTCCTGTTCCCACCCCAGCACCCTGACGGGAGTCACCTCATCTAAAACTCCATGCTATCTTAGGAACAGGTGGAACAAAGTCAGATCCATGGAATGCAATTTGTACAGTGAGAAGTATACTAAGCAACTGTCATTACCTCCCCAAAAGGTAGGTGCAGCCCAATGTCAGTGAAGAAATGTGCAGTGGAAGTATGTTCACCAGAGGAAGGCATTAAACTTAAAAGAGATTTATACTGCTCCAAAAAGTTAATGTAACACTTGGCTACAGGAAGCAGGACAGGAAAGCCCTACAAAGGAATTATACATAAAAAAGGGTACTCATCCCTCAGTTTTTTCTTAAAAATGTCTCTTTTTGTCGGTCAGTTGTGGGGTTTGAACTCAGGGCCTAGGCACTGTCCCTGAGGTTTTTCACTCAAGGCTACTACTGCTCTAGCACTCTGAGCCATAGCACAACTTCTGGTTTTCTGATGGTTAATTAGAGATAAGATACTCATGGACTTTCCTGCCCAGGCTGGCTTTGAACCACAATCCTCAGATCTCAGCCTCCTGAGCAGCTACAGTTAAAGGCGTGAACCACCAGTGCCTGGCAAAAAAGTATTTTTTATGATGGGGATATACCATTTGAAAGAGTCCCAAAATCCAGATTCATTCTCATTTGTTCCATCACTCAGCAAGTCTTCATTTGCCATGTCTGCCTTCTTCTGTACCTGAAATGGTATGCCACAGATCTTATTCCTCTTAGTGGTCTAACTGGATTAAATCTGATTTGTGCGGGATATGTACTGAAGGTAATGTCCAAACAGGACATAATCACACAATTCTCCCACAAGTAGTCACAACCCCATCCAGAGCCTATCAGTATTCAACTAAAATGTCTTCATCAAGATGCACACATTATAGCCTTAAGTGAGAAGTTGGAAACCTCTTCTAATTAAATACTGTATAATGAACAAAGACCTTCAAATTTGGCTATGTAGAAATAGTCTGAGTAAACCCACAAGCACATCTTGTCCAGCTAGCAGTTAAGTTCAAGGAAGGAGTACAACCTAGCGGATCTATCAGGAGACAGATATTACATGCCACAGGCTTGTTTTCCGGATTTAGTAACACAAAATGCCAGATGAGTCTTCAGTTCAACTATGCATGACTGACCTTAGGTTTTACTGTGCATAATGATTACTTATTCCAAATATATTTAAGACACTAAGAATTTCAAAATAACAAGAAAAAAAAGTTAAAGCTACTAGTTTATTGTCACTTAACTTTTCACTGGCATTTCCCTCAATATTCTCAGGGTAAAATTCAATAATACCATAAACTGGAGCTACACAAATGGTACAGCCTCTTTCAGAACCATATATATTGTTCTGGCATTACTCACTGAAGTTCAAGAAAGCCACAGACTCACATTTCCAATAACAAAAAATCCATAATTGCTATAATAAATTTGAAAGGTACTCTTGGGCTAGTTTCAAGATATGGTAGTTGCCTCTCATCTGTAGGAGAAATATTTCAAGACCCTTAGCAGCGACCTGAAACCTACTGTGGAATTCTGTATATATTATGGTTTTGCATATACACACATATTTATGATAAAATTTAGTTTATAAAATTAGGCACAGGAACAGACTCATAACAGTTACCTATAGTAAAATAGGACAATTAAAACATATTATGACCTAAGTAGTATGAATGAGGTTTCTCTCTTCAAAGAGTCAAGACAAACAGTAGTACTTCTGGACTGGTTGATCATGGTCTAATTGAGACCTGGGATGCACAGGACTGCTGTCAGTAGTTTTACATGACAGCTAACAAATACCACTTATGCAGCAAATTTAACCAACTATTAATGAATATTTGCCTTAGCACAATAAACTTACCTTCACTTTGATAATTTTGCTTTTAAAGTTATTGAGTATAACAACAACCTCCTCAGCATCAGGTGGAGAGTCTGTACCATCATGGCTTGGAGAGAAAACCAAGACAGATATTACAAATCACAACTCTTTTTTTTTTTTGTCAAGATGATGTAGAGGGGTTACAGTTATATACTTAAGGTAGTGAATACATATACATTTCTTGTCATACTTGTAACCCCCTTCCTCATTTTTCTCCTGCCTTTCCTCCCCTGCCTTGCTTTCAACATTTTTTTTAACCTTCCCAATGATGGACATCGTCACTGTAGTCTACAATGCTTATGAACTCTATGAATATTAACATTAAAACAATTCCTTCCAGGTCAGGTGCAAATCACAATTCTTAAAGGTCACTAAATGGTCAGATAAAAATTTTCTATATTGATGATAAAGGAAAGAACTTTTCAAAACTGTGTTCTTACAAGCTAAAAGAAATCCACAAAAACATTTGTGAAACCCTCTCTATATACAATATTTCCTTCACAAATCCTCTCTTCAGATGACCTGCCATAGGCAAGCATGTGATGGGAACTGAACAGATGTATGTGTGGAGACCTATGCCATGCACAGTGCCTTCATAAAGAGTGGGAGATGGTATTCACCACTCTGAGCCAAAGAACTGACACTGTCAATTAATTGGAACAGTTCTGTAAAGAAATTTAATCTCGGGGCTGGGGATATGGCCTAGTGGCAAGAGAGCTTGCCTCATGTACATGAGGCCCTGGGTTCAATTCCCCAGCACCACATATACAGAAAACGGCCAGAAGTGGCACTGTGGCTCAAGTGGCAGAGTGCTAGCCTTGAGCAAAAGGAAGCCAGGGACAGTGCCCAGGCCCTGAGTCCACAGGCCTAGGACTGGCCAAAAAAAAAAAAAAGAAAAGAAATTTAATCTCTCTTTCTGGAGGCACACAATCAGCTTTGTCAAGTCTTGTCAAGTTCAAAGTCAAGGCTTTGGACTCAACTTATTGCCTCTGGTAGGAAGAACTATATAGTCACTTCTATTTTTTGGCAAATATTTACAGAGAAAAAAATTGAAGTAATGCTCTCCTACTAGCTTCAATTTACAGTCAGCAAATTTCAAGGTTCAGAAACCACTACTTCCTGTCATTTACACAGAATAGGATACTTAAGCAAGAGTAAAGTTCTGGGGGCTGGGGATATGGCCTAGTGACAAGAGTGCTTGCCTCGTATACATGAGGCCCTGGGTTCAATTCCCCAGCACCACATATACAGAAAATGGCCAGAAGTGGCACTGTGGCTCAAGTGGCAAAGTGCTAGCCTTGAGCAAAAAGAAGCCAGGGACAGTGCTCAGGCCCTGAGTCCAAGCCCCAGGACTGGAAAAAGGAAAAAAAAGAGTAAAGTTCTGGTAGGGGGGAAACTTAAAGTATTAAGCACTTCAGGGCTGGGGTTATGGCCTAGTAGCAACAGTGCTTGCCTCCTACACATGAAGCTCTGGGTTTGATTCCCCAGCACCACATATATGGAAAACGGCCAGAAGGGGCGCTGTGGCTCAGGTGGCAGAGTACTAGCCTTGAGCGGGAAGAAGCCAGGGACAGTGCTCAGGCCCTGAGTCCAAGGCCCAGGACTGGCCAAAAAAAAAAAAAAGTATTAAGCACTTCAGAGATAGGAAGTACTCATTTGGGAAGCCATAAAGATAGGAACCCTAGACAGTCAGGAAGAAAGGAACACCACAGCCCTAGAGGAGGAGAAAAACAAGCAAAAGTATAACAGAATGGACAAATTCTGTAAAACTCTACCTGGAAAAACACATTTGGAAAAAAAATGATAAGAAAGTTGTTAAACTCTATTAAACTGGGCATGCTGCCATGTGTCTATATAATCCCAGCTACTCAGGAGGTTGAATCAGAAGGATTGTTTGAATCCAACAGTTCAAGGCTAGCTTGGCAACAAAACGAGATCCCATATCAAAAAGAAAGGAAGTGGGCTGGGGATATAGCCTAGTGGCAAGAGTGCCTGCCTCGGATACACGAGGCCCTAGGTTCGATTCCCCAGCACCACATATACAGAAAACGGCCAGAAGCAGCGCTGTGGCTCAAGTGGCAGAGTGCTTGCTAGCCTTGAGCGGGAAGAAGCAAGGGACAGTGCTCAGGCCCTGAGTCCAAGGCCCAGGACTGGCCAAAAAAAAAAAAAAAAAGAAAGGAAGTAGCTGAAAAATACTGACTTGTAGAGATAAGGTGAGCCTTGTAACTATCCTTCAGTCAAAATTAAATATGGAGGGGCTGGGAATATGGCCTAGTGGCAAGAGGACTTGCCTCTTATACATGAAGCCTGGGTTCGATACCCCAGCACCACATATATAGAAAATGGCCAGAAGTGGCGCTGTGGCTCAAGTGGCAGAGTTGCTAGCCTTGAGCAAAAAGAAGCAGGGACAGTGCTCAGGCCCTGAGTCCAAGGCCCAGGACTGGCAAAAAAAAAAAAAAAAAAAAAAATTTAAACATGGACTTCTTAAGTAGAGGGGAAGGAAGAATGATAGAGGAAATGAGATTGATTGGAATATATTGTATACATGTGTGGAAAGGTCATAATGAATCCCCCCAAAGAGAAAATGAATGCTAATAATTGATTTTAAAAAAAAAGAAAAGAAAGGAGGTAGGCACTGATGACTACTCATGCCTCTAATCCTAACTACCCAGGAGGCTGAGATCTAAGGATTACAGTTGAAATCCAGCAGGAAAAATCTGTGAAACTCTTATCTCCAATTAAGAATGAAAAGCCAGAAGTGGAGCTGTGGCTCAAGTGGCAGAGTGCCAACGCTAAGCAAAAAAGCTAACAGCACCAAGGCATGTAGGCCCAGAGTTCAAGCACCAGTACTGGCACCAAAAATAAATAAACAAATAAAAATTAAAAGGGAAGGGAGAAAAAGAGGCAGAGAGAAGAGAAATACTAATCCACATTGCTCTCATGTATATTGGGTAAGATAGTACTCAGCCAAAGCAAATAAACTCAAGGGTGGAATTTTTGTAAGGAAAATCATTTCCTATGGCACAAAGTCTTTTCATATAGCTCAAGACTAACTTAAACTGTGATATGTAGAATTCAGACAAAACTTCTTTAAAGGTAGTGTACTTTGACTAACAAATAAGTACAGTAAACCTTCAAGGCAAAAATCTGGCCACTGACAGCTTCTAGAAGTACTTCTAAACCACGAGAGCCCAAGAAAGACCAGTATCGACAGCAAGAGTTCTTGGCCAAAGTTCACACACATAGTGCATGTGCACCTTGCTCAATGTTAGGACGTATACTGTCAGAATAGGGAAGTTTGGTTGTTCTTTATTTCTTTTCTACTTTTTGCAAATGACTATATTTTTCATCTGCTTCATAGTGATATAAAAGTTTCATCCTGGAACAATGTTGACACAAAGGAATCACTGAAGAGTAAAACCTGACTGTATGTATCAGTATTTATATGTCTTGTCATCCACTTCTCCCCTGATAGTTCTTCCATATTTACCATTTTATCACATATGACTATAAAGTAAATGTATGACGCTCAAGAAAATGCCAGGTAGTATTCAGCTAGATTTAATTCTCATTGGAAAATACTTTGGAAAAATATACACCTGCATCATTTAATCCTACCTGTAGATTCTATAAATATCTTCAGAGCGCCCTTTCCTTAGTCTGAGGATCCAAGCTCCTGGGTTGGCTTTTAGCTGAAAGTAGCCCTAGGACATGAAGGAGGATCAAATTTTAGTTCTCTTGAAGACATTAAATTATCTCTGAAGGGTAATTATATCCTTGGAAGCTGTAACACAGGTTTTGGTTTTGTTCCTACTCCCATTTTTGGGATAGTGCTGGAAATCGAACCCAGGGCCTTGCATCTGATAATTTAAATAAGATAATTAAATAATCAAGGCAAGGCAAAAACAACAACAAAATCACAGACCAGAAACTATATATTAAGAACTCTAGCAAAGTATAGCCTAGTCAGGCCCACAGGGTTGTGCTTTTGCTGTGCTCCAGTGAATGTTAAATGTGTGATGTGTGTATAAACAGGGAGTTTCTAAAGAAAACAACAAGGCTAGCAGATCACCAGCACTGTATTTTCAGAGGCCAGTGGGGTTATGGCAGAGTACCTCAACACGTTTTGTCATTTAAGTTGTTTATACGTATAATTTCAATCTCCATGTTGAATCAGATAAATGATTTTTATATTGATAAAATTCAATTATGGATTTTAATTTCAGTTGTGGTTGAATACTAATTGTTCCACCATAAATTTTTGTGCCCAAATTAGCATGACTGTGGTATCACCACATAATGAACTGCTTATTTACCAGGTTGGCCATAACAATTGTGTCCACGATGACAGGATTGGCTGATGTTCCTAAAGTAAACTGCAGTCCGCGTGGGGGTTGGCCTGTGGTGATGTCATAACAATGACCTTCCAGTAGTAAGTACTCCAGCTCATACTCAGCAGCTACTATGTTGTCCACCTGCAAGGGCAGACAACTCACTTCAAGATACATGGGTACAATTCAAAATGCATTTTTCCAAGTGAATAAAGCAGACAAAAAGGGCTTACACTATCTGATCATATTTTAGGGAATTCAAGAAAAGGTAAAACTATAATAATAGAAAGCTCATTGACTGTGTCAGGGTGAGGAGATGGCCTGAAAGGGGCTTCAAAAAACGTTCTGAGGAAGATGGAATTTTCTATGTCTTGAATGAAATGGTGAAATGGCGGTTAATGGCTGCATGTAATCATAAACACTGGGTTGGAAGGAGAAAGGAGAAAAGACAGTGAATTATTCCAAAAGTATAGATGGGATAACACTTTACATATTGTTCAGAAAATTTAAGGACCTAAATAAATAGAAATCATACTATAGCAACAGGCCAGTATGGAAATTTATATACAATATCCACATCAGTATTCCTCAGAAGTGCCACTAAGTAGAAACAACCTAAATATCCATTCATAAGCAGACACATAAGGTCTAGAATTGCAACACAATGCAATATTAACTAGCAATAAGAAAGAATGAAGTACTGACACATACTTCAATAGGGATCAGCCTTGGAAAATGATCTGTTAAGAAAATGAAACCAGGGCTGGGAATATGGCCTAGTGGCAAGAGTGCTTGCCTCGTATACATGAAGCCCTGGGTTCGATTCCCCAGCACCACATATATAGAAAAACGGCCTGAAGTGGCGCTGTGACTCAAGTGGCAGAGTGCTAGCCTTGAGCAAAAAGAAGCCAGGGACAGTGCTCAGGCCCTGAGTTTAAGGCCCAGGACTGGCCAAAAAAAAAAAAAAAAGAAAAAACAACCAAAAAAAACACAAAAACGAAATCAGTTACTAAAGATTATGACTCTATCTAGATATATTATAATAGGCCAAACCATAGAGACAGAAAGCAGATTAGAACTTGTCAAGTATAATGGGGAGTGAATAGTGAGGATGGAGCTGCAGACTACAATCAAATTCCAGGGACAGCTGCAGAGTTCTGTTAATATGCCAAATCTTCTTTACTAAATATGAATAAAGATGTTATATAGAAAGTACATTATTCCTAAACATTGATGCTCAGAATCAGCTAATATCACAACATAAATTGGTTTTCTACCAGTAAGTAGGTACTAGAATGACATTCTTACCTCTTCTAAGTAAATATTATCAAGATCATATGGTGTTCTGACAGATTCTACCATCCAACTTTCAGGTGTGTTCAAATTCAGAGTGAACAGTGGAGATTGTGGCATATCCAAAAATTTTGCTATTGGACCCTTAGCAAACTTATTGTCTGAGGTGAAAGAAATCTCAGGTTCTAAGACATAACGGTAAAAGCTGAAACAAAAAGAGAAGTATATAATTTTTATCTTCCTATAACAACCACTCTCCTTGAGCCTACAAGCATCCATACAAGTGAGCAACAAACTAGGCTTGGAGGGATATCCTCCCAGATTGGAAAAGGAGTTCACAAAACCATCTCCTGGCCTAGTGATACCTCTCAGGGCTGCTGCAGATGAAAGAGAAGGGAGAGGGGCAAGACAGCAGCACGTGATGGCTGCTGTTTGGGTCTCAAGCACTTCCTGAGCACTTTTTCCTTTGGGAATTCATCTGTCTCTTAAAATCTAAATCCTAAATGACGACTGGGCTCTCAGGCTAGCCCTGAAAACACTGTATATAATAATTTAAACATTTCTTCAAACAGGACAATAGTAGGTACTGACATCCCATGGTCACTTGCAAATTTAATCTATTTAGTATAACTAATAGGACACAGCAAATCTACAAGTGAGCAACTTCTCACAGCCATGTGTACTACCTTATTACTACCACTGTTATTATTACTATGCTACTTCTGCCATGAAGGATCCATTCCCAAGTATAGCTAGGCCTATGCACTTTTGTAAGATCATGTAAATGAACATAAGCAACCCTCCTCTGACACAAGTAGAAGTATATTGCAACTTGAAATGAGCTCTCTTATTTTTTTAAATGGAAACCACACATGCAAACAGCTTGTGTTTAAGCTGACTAGAGTAACATTCACTTAATTCGTTATCACCAATACCATCAATATCACCAATACTTTTGGATTAGGTGTCATTTTTAAAAATTGTTTCCACGGAGCTGGGGATATGGCCTAGTGGCAAGAGTGCTTGCCTCGTATACATGAGGCCCTGGGTTCGATTCCCCAGCACCACATATACAGAAAACGGCCAGAAGTGGTGCTGTGGCTCAAGTGGCAGAGTGCTAGCCTTGAGCAAAAAGAAGCCAGGGACAGTGCTCAGGCCCTGAGTCCAAGCCCCAGGACTGGCCAAAAAAAAAACAAACAAATAAAAATTGTTTCCTGAGATACAGTATATGATTTACCTTTTTAAAGGCATGTCCGAAAGTTTAGACTGGCAGTTCATAAATACTCTTAGATTCATGTTTATCAGCTGAGTCAAAACCTAAAAGAACCAACCAGAGGAAAAACATTTAAATTTTCTCTTCAAAATGTAGTACTTGATACTGAGTAAAAGAAAGAATATTCATTATCTCAAGAAACAATATAAAGATAATAACTGTCATTAAGTTGGCACTGGCAAAATTAATGATGTGGCAAAAAAAAAAAGGCAGAGAGGATGCTATGGTGGGGGAAGGAGACTTTTGAAGATAAATACATAAAGACAGGTTACTATAGAGTTAGCAGGAAGATAAATGACAAATATCTACACAAAGAAAATATAGGAACTTGTTCTTATAATTCACAAATAGAAGTCTGTTAAAACATCACTACAGATATTCACAAAAAATGGTTAGGAGATCATATATATAATCAGTAAAATGTTACCTTAAAAAAACTTCAATTAGGGAAGTGGTGCTATAGCTCAAAATGGTAGAGTGTTGGCCTTGAGTGAAAAGGGACAGCATAATGCCCAAGTTCAAGCCCCACAACCAACCAAAAACAAATCAACATCTTTGGACTGGAAATGTGGCTAAGTGGTAGAGTGCTTGCTTAGCATGCAAGGAGAAGCCCTGGGCTCAATTCCTCAGTACCACATAAACAGAAAAGGCCTGAAGTGGTGCAATAGCTCAAGTGGTAGAGTACTAGCCTTGAGCAAAAGAAGCTAAGGGACAGTGCCCAGACCCCGAGTTCAAACCCCAGGACTGGCAATAAACAAAAACACACACACAAAAAATACCTCAATTAGAATCAGCATGGTAGCTCATGTTTATAATCCTATCTGGGAAGCAGATACCAGTAGCTACAAGTAGTGGTATGTGCCTGTCATCCTAGTTACATGGAGAATGTAAATAGGAGGATTGAGGTCTGGGCCAACACAGGCAGAAATGTGAGACTCTATCCCAGAAATAACTAAAGCAAAAAGGCATTGGGGACTGGTTCAAGTGGGATAGCACCTGTCTAGCAAGCATAGGCCCAGAGTTTAACCCCTAGTAACCACCAAAAGTAAGAAATAAATCCAACTAGAGTCTTATTAGGTGGTACATACATGTAACCCTAGCATTTAGGAGGCTGAGGTAGGAAGACTGTTGAGTGCAAGGTAAGCATGGGCTACATAGTGAGATGCTCTCCCAAAAGAACAACAACAACAAAAAAGCCCAAACAAAAAATTCAAACCAGGAAGAATGAAGCTCAGTGGTATAGCCCCTGCTTAGAATGTATGAGGTCCTGGGCTCAACTGCTAACACAGACTTAATGGATGACTGTTTTGGTTAGTGTTCTTGGAAATGGACATAAAATTATACTACTTTTTTTTTTTTTTTGGTCGGTCGGTCATGAGTCTTATACTCAAGGCCTGGGCACTGTCCCTGAGCTCTTTTGCTCAAGGCTAATGAGCCATGGCACCACTTTCAGTTTTTGAGTGGTTAATTGGAGATAAGAGTCTCAAGGGGATTTTCCTGCCCAGGCTGGCTTCAAACCACAATCCTCAGACCTCAGCCTCCTGAGTAGCTAGGATTATAGGTGTGAGCCACTGTGCCCAGCTGAAATTATAATATCATATATAAAAGTAAAAGACGTGTCATAATAGAAGTCCATGGTAGTTATAAAAAGGAAAATAAAAGTAGAATTAAGCTTTTACCCTTTTTAATTTCTATCATTATAAATTAAAATATAGTATAAGTTAACGTGCATCAATCATTTTAAAAAATTATATGAAGTAGCCAGCAAAACTTGATCAACTTGCTGAAGTTAGGAAGTTGTTTTCAGAGCCATTGTCAGTCTTTATGGCTCTGCCCTAGATGCCCCACAGCATTACCCAATGCCTCTAGAAAGTGACTAAGGTGACTGCAAGATGAACAGACCATGGAGGGAACCACAGGACACATGACAATGTGAACGGCCTCTGTATGGGTCCCTACCAAGAGCAACGGGGCAAGTCTCTGTGCTTCTCTGGTGACAGGGTCAATGACAGCCACAACATCAAAGTATGTTTCTCCTTCCCTGGGCCTCAGCTTAATTGCACTACAAAGACAAAAAGAATAAAACATTAATGTGAAGGACACAGGAAATGAAGATAAATGTGGTGAATCTTTGGTTCAACATAACCTATCAGACTTCTAAGTCTCTTAGCCTTTAAAAAACTTTAGGTCTAAAAAACTTGGGCTTCCAGATGGCAAATCAACTATGAGATTAAGTTTTCAAAGCTCATAAAACTCTGATAACCGAGACTTGCTCAAAATAAACTGAAATTTTTCTGTGAGGAAAACCAAGCCTCACAGGTGCTAACACCTATAATCCTAGCCACTCAGGAGGCTGAGATTTGAGAACTGAGATTCAAAATCATAACAGGCAGACAAACCTGAGAAATTCTTATCTCCAATTAACCAGCAAAAAGCTAGAAGTGGAGGCATGGTTCAAGTGGTAAAGTGCCACCTATGAGCAAAGTGAAAAATACAACAGCAGCTTTTAAAAAACAAAAAAAGAAAATCAGCTTGAAACCTAATTTGCTAAAAAGTTTGATATTAGTCTCTGATAGGCAAGAAAGGTATAATGAGAGAACAAACATATCATTAAAAAAAAAGTTCTGAGACTATCCTGTTATACCTCTATTGGGAATATGCCTGAAGGAATACAGTATACAGTAAAGATACCTGCACACCTATGTTTACTGCAGCACTATTCACAATAGTAAAGTCATGGAACCAGTCTAGGTGCCCATCAAAAGATAAATGATTAGAGAAGATGTGGATGTGTGTGTGTATATGGGTGTGTATGTATGTGTGTGTGTGTGTATGTCTGTGTGTGTGTATGGATGGATATCCACTCCTACACCCACATACATACATTTATATATACACAGTAATAAGAAAGAAATTACTTATAATAAGTGGATAAAACTGGAAACTAACATGCTAAATGAAATAAACCAGACACAGAAAGAGAAATCTTTTTTCCCATATGTAAAAACTAGTTTAAGCGGGAGAAAACAAGGGAGGGATAACACTGTACGAAAACATATGTGAAAAGAAATGTACTCATTACCTTACTTATGTAACTGTACCCCTCTGTACATCATCTTTACAATAAAAAAACTAGTTTTTTGTGTTTTCTTTAAAGATGAGTTTAGAAGTATGGCTCAATTGGTAGAGCACTGGGCAGTGGACAAAAGGTTCAGGTACCAAGTTCAAGTCCCAGTCTTAGACAAACAAACAAAAAAAAAAGGTCACCATAGGAGGAATATATATTTTTTGTGGGAGAGAACAGTAGTAGGAAAGAGATGATTATGACTGGAGGTATACTATATACATAAATGAAAATATCATAATGAAATCCATTATTTTGTAAAAGTAATATATGCTACTAAAACAGACATCTTAAGAATACAGCTCACGGGGCTGGGCATATAGCCTAGTGGCAAGAGTGCCTGCCTCGGATACACGAGGCCCTAGGTTCGATTCCCCAGCACCACATATATACAGAAAACGGCCAGAAGCGGCGCTGTGGCTCAAGTGGCAGAGTGCTAGCCTTGAGCAGGAAGAAGCCAGGGACAGTGCTCAGGCCCTGAGTCCAAGGCCCAGGACTGGCCAAAAAAAAAAAAGAATACAGCTCAGACTATATAACTACATAGCTACATGCTTAGCATGCTTGAGGCTTTGGGGTTGAATCCCTAACACTACAATGAATAACTTAATGAAGCAAGCAAGAAAATTAATTAATTAAAAATGAAAGTAATCTATTATTTCAGAAAATGTGAACAACAAAAAACAAATAAAATGTAATCATAAAACCTAACAACCTCACTAACTACTGCATTTCTGTGTCATTCTTATTAGAGGCCTAAATTACTTGCAACTACAGAATGCTTGCAACTTTAAAACAATTTCCTCCCTTCCCACATGACTTCAATATAAAGTTGATTGTCTCAAGATGTTACACATAAATCATCCTAAAGAGAATGGGCCTTTTCCTTTTTTCTTTGTGCTGGTCTTGGGGCGTGGGCATTGTCCTTAAGCATTTTGCTAAAGGTTAGCACTCTATCATTTGAGCCACACCTCCACTTTGTTTTTTGCTGGTTAATTGGAAATGAGAGTTGCATGTACTTGCCTGCCTGGGTTGTCTTTAAATTATGATTCTCAGATCTCAGCCTCCTCAGTAGCTAGGATTACAGATGTGAACCACCAACACTTAGTTCAAGCTGTTCTTTTAACCTATAAATAACCATAGATCCAGCTTTGTCCATATATACAAATTTCTTAAAAGCTACGTGCTAGACATGAGATTATGGGCTGACAGGAAGCAGGTATATTTGAGGCAAGTATGTACAGTCAACTTGTTTCCTGAAGAACTAAAGCTTTTTTTTTTCTTTTGCCAGTCCTGGGGCTTGAACTCGGGCCTGGACACTGCTGTCCCTTAGCTTCTTTTGCTCAAAGCTAGCACTCTACCACTTGAGCCACAGTGCCACAGTGCCACTTCCAGCTTTTTCTGTTTATGTGGTACTGAGGAATGGAACCTAGGGCTTCATGCATGCTAGGCAAGCACTCTACCATAAAGCCACATTCCCAGCCAGAACAAAAGCAAATTTACAAGACCAAAAAATAAATTCCACCATGTCCTTGTTGACACTGTAATAGGTACTTCATCTGTTTTTAAAAATCATTTATTTATTTACTCATTCATTCATTCATTTCTATATAGGGTCTCAGCCCAAACTGACTAAGAATTCAAGATCCTTCTTCCTCAGCCTTCTGAGCACTGGGAATACAGGTACGCACCATGTCTGGCTTATCTGTCCTTAATAAAGTGAACAGTAACAACTGATTAGGGTTGTTGTGCCTTCAACAACAGGATTCAGCTCTCCCTCAAGGATTCCTAGGAAGAATGCACGTTTACACACATAAATCTTCCTGTTGCACAGTCTTTCTCTGAAGCCACACTGATTTAGGTGAACTAACAGGAGCAGAGCACTATGAAAAGGAATTGTCTTGAAAGGATTTAAAACTTCATCCAATTTTCCAAAATCATGAATTGCTTAGTTTGAGCCAAATCAATATTGGTTTGAATGTTGACCACTACTTTTTTAATGCAAGATCACCAGCAAGAATGTTTACCAGTGGGATAAAAATAAAAGTACAACAGAAAGCAGAACATAACTAATAAAAACGAGGAGCTATCTTTAAACCAACTTCACCTTAGGCATTTGCCAGAAACAAGACATCAGACCCCACACCAGATGCAATAAATCACAATTCAGAAGGTGGGTCCAGTGATCCACATGTTAACAAGCTCTGCAGTAAAAGCAAAGATTTAGGGCTGGGGGTATGGCCTAGTGGCAAGAGTGACTGCCTCATATACATGAGGCCCTGGGTTCGATTCCCCAGCACCACATATACAGAAAATGGCCAGAAGGGGCGCTGTGGCTCAAGTGGCAGAGTGCTAGCCTTGAGCAAAAAGAAGCCAGGGACAGAGCTCAGGCCCTGAGTTCAAAGCCCCAGGACTGGCCAAAAAAAAGCAAAGATTTGGGTGCCATGCCATAACACAATTTGTAGCTAGGTGTTAAGATGATGAGAGAATCACTAGAGAAGACTACTGTATAAACTGTCTAAAAGAGAACAAAAGGACCGCACCCTGGGTCAGTTAGTCTGTACCAGGCTTGGGCAGTCCCAACCAGCACAGTGCTCTAGGAGGGCCAGAAGAGACAAGTCCAGATACTGATCACGTAAGGCCTTCAGCCACTCCCACAATCTATAGTAAAAAAAGGGGCAAGACAAAACCAAGAAAAAAAGTTATAGAGTTGTGGAAATGGGAACAATACCAACTAGAACTATAGTGTCTGAATATATTTGCTGTATTGGTAAGAGAAAAGTCCAGAATAAAGCCCAAAGTGACACAGGAGCAAAACTCAAAGATTATTTACTTCTACCTAGGATAAGCAAAGCAAATGTCAAAAGACACCATGCTTCACCAACATTATGTTCACAGAAATCACCAAGAGGGTTCTTTTTTCTTTTGTTTCTTTGCCAGGCCTGGGGCTTAAACTCAGAGCCTGGGCTCTGTCCCTGAGCCTCTCTGTGCTCAAGTCTAATGCTCGCCACCACTTGAGCCACAGAGCCACTTCCGGCCTTTTCTGTTTATGTGATACTGAGGAATCGAACCCAGGGCTTCATGCATACTAGGCAAGCACTCTACCACTAAGCCCTATTCCCAGCCCCACCAAGAGGGATCTTGTTAAGATGCAGATGCTAATTTGTTAAGTATGAGGTCAAGGACCATACTTCAAATAAACTCACGGATAATATTCTGCTGATCCATGGAATACATTGTGAGGGCAAGGGCATATAGAACCTATGGCTCATCACTTTTATTCTTAGTATAAATGAGAACCTTCTGATTTAAATGTGGCAAACATTCATTTTGGTAGCATCATCCCAGTAGGAATTTCTCCATTTAATCACTTGTGTCATCACAGAACTTGCCATTATGGAACTTTAATGATATGAAACTCATGGAGGCCAAGAGAGAAACAGCCACGGATCATAGCTCAGGAATACTGTTTGAGCCATGAACTTCCTAGAAGTTGAAGTATAGAGAAAATGGGTACTGCATGGGCACAAATCTAGGTGCTGGTAGCAAAATACAAGAGGGGTTATCTGGGAGTCACATATAACATAAATTAGAAGAAAGGCTGGTGATGGTGGGTCAGTGGTGAAATACTTTCCTAGCATGCACAGTATCTGGGCTCTATCACTAACACCTGGGGGCAAGGTAAGAAAGGAAGAGGATGGAGGGAGGGAAAGACTTGCCAGGTAACTCATAAAGTTCTTTTTAAAAGGGGCTTGGAATGTGGCTTAGTGGTAGAGTGCTTGCCTACATGCATGAAGCCCTGGGTTCAATTCCTCGGTATCTTATAAATAGAAAAAGCCAGAAGTGGCACTGTAGCCCAAGTGGTAAAGTGACAGCCTTGAGCAAAAGAAGCTCAGGGACAGTGCCCAGACTAGGCAAAAAGAAACAAACAAAAAAACTTAAAAACTATTGTGGGGGGCTGGGAATATGGCCCAATGGCAAGAGTGCTTGCCTTGTATACACGAAGCCCTAGGGTCGATTCCCAGCACCACATATAGAGAAAAATGGCCAGAAGTGGCACTATAGCTCAAGTGGCAGAGTGCTAGCCTTGAGCAAAAAGAAGCCAGGGACAGTGCTCAAGCCCTGAGTCCAAGTTCCAGGATTGGCAAAAAAACAAACAAACAAACAAAAAACTATTTGTGGCCAGACACCGTGATGGTTCATACTTAATCCTAGCTACTCAGGAGGCTGAGATCTGAAGACCACAGTTCAAAGTCAGGCTGAGCAGGAAAGTCCCCATGAGACTCTTATGTCCAATTAACGACTCAAAAACCAGAAGAGCTATGACTCAAAGTAGTAGAGCACTAGCCTTGAGCAAAAGAGCTCAGGGACAGTGCCCAGACCCTGAGTTCAAGCCCCACAACTGAAGAAAAGAAAAAAAAAATTGTGGGCAGGGTACCAGTGGGTTATGCCTGTAATCCTAGCTTCCCAGGAGGCTGAGATTTGAGGATTATGGCTTGAAGCCAACCCCAGTAAGAAAGTTCATGAGAATGAGACATTTATCTCCAATTAACCATCAAAAAGTTGGAAGAAGGGGCTGGGAATATGGCCTACTGGCAAGAGTGCTTGCTTCTCGTATACATGAAGCCCTGGTTCAATTCCCCAGCACTACATATATAGAAAATGGCCAGAAGTGGAGCTGTGGCTCAAGTGGCAGAGTGCTAGCCTTAAGCAAAAAGAAGCCAGGGACAGTGCTCAGGCCCTGAGTCCAAGGCCCAGGACTGGCAAAAAAAATGTTGGAAGCAAAAAAAAAAAAAAGAATCAGCCTAGGGAGAAAGGCACCCAAAAGTGAAACACAAAAACTAATTTACATGTACATAATTTAATATCCAGGCTGATAAGGAAGCAAAAGACTTCTTCATAATCCATCTTAGAGAAACTAAAGGATCCTATGCCCTTTACCTCACACAAGATATACACAGGTGCACATCTGAAAGAAGCTGGGAGGAGGGCACAGAATGAATGGAAAATTGGGGGGAAAATGCAGTAAAAAGGGCCCAACTGCTGCAATGGGCACTGATGAGAACAAACCAAGAAGCTCAAGGGTGGGCTGGGGATATAGCCTAGTGGCAAGAGTGCCTGCCTTGGATACACGAGGCCCTAGGTTCGATTCCCCAGCACCACATATACAGAAAACGGCCAGAAGCGGCGCTGTGGCTCAAGTGGCAGAGTGCTAGCCTTGAGCGGGAAGAAGCCAGGGACAGTGCTCAGGCCCTGAGTCCAAGGCCCAGGACTGGCCAAAAAAAAAACAAAAAACAAAAGAAGCTCAAGGGCAGCAGGGAGGTGGGGAAAATTAGAGAAAAAGAAGGAGCAGATTACACTAAACAAAAGAAAAGATATATATATATATATACACACACACACATATGTATACACATATATATACATATATGTATATATGTGTATGTATATATCACCTGGTCTGGAAGGAATTGTTTTACAATTACTAACCATAGAGGATATAAGCATTGTAGACTAGAGTGACAATGTAGATTAAGGATAAGACTTTTGTTTGTTTGTTTTTGAAAAAATAATGAAGAAAGCAAGGAGGGGGTGGGGTGAGGGACAGGGGTGGGGGCGGGAAGGAGGGAGAAAAATGAGGAAGGGGATAACAGATGACAAGAAATGTATGTGTATTCACTACCTTAGGCATGTAACTGTAACCCCTATGTGCATCATCTTGACAATTAAAAAAAAAAAAGTGGAAGAAGTTGTGGCTTGAGTGGTAGAGCTTTGCCTGAGCACAAAGCTTAGGGACAGCACCCAGGCACTGATTTTAAGCCGTAGGACCAGCACAAAAAATAAACAAATACCATTTGAAAAAATGGATCAGGAAAATGTGGTATATACACAATGGAATTCTACTCATCCATCAGAAAAAAAAATACTGTACCATTCATAAGGAAATGGAAAGATTTAGAAAAAATTATATTAAGTGAAGTAAGCCAGACCCAGAGAAACAGGCTGCACGGTTCCCCTCACTTGTGAGCCTATAAAACTATAAGTAAACACTGAGGTTATACACGAATAAGCTGATGTATATTAGACTCTACTGAGAGTGCTAATAGTATAATTCTTTAGAAAGAGTAAGTCAAAGCCCAACAAATTAAGTGCTAAGAAATGGTACTTGCAAGAGACCAAGGAGAGAGGGATAGAAGAATCAATGGGGGAAGGGAAGAAAATGCAGGCAAGAATGCATCCTATATACCACCGAATTGAGAAAAATAAGGGAAGGGGTAGGCCGAAGTAGGTGAAGATGTTGAAGGGATGACAGATCAAAATGCATTATATACATAAGTTGCTTTGTTAAATGGCAAGAAAATTCATACATAACCTAAAAATTAAGAAAAGTGAGGGAAGGGGTGAGTGAGAATGTTAAAAGGGGTGGCACTGATCAAGAGGCATTATATTAAAAAAAACTGCTCTATTGAATAGCAATTCCTTTGCACTTAAATATAATAAAAATAAAAATTAAATAAAGAGTTTTAAAAAACCCAACCATTTGGGTTGTTGAGGAAACACCAATGAAATGAGTATGGGACATTCCACAAGACAACTGGCCTAGACTCTGAAAGTCAGGGTCATAAAAGATTAAGAAAAAAAAAAATTAAAACCAGAAGAGGCCATAGACTCTTCTAGATTAAAGAAGACTATAAGAGGTAAAGCTAACTGCAATAAAAACCAAAACATAATAAGTATTTATGAAAGGTCATTCTGGGATGCTGGGGAAATGTTAGTAGAAAATGTCTATTAACACTGCTGTATCAAGGGTACATTTCTGGGTTATGGCCAGGTGCTGGTGGCTCACACCTGTAATCCTAACTACTCAGGAGGATAAGATCTGAGAATAAAGACTCGAAGCCAACCTGGGCAAGAAAGTCTTTATCACCAACTAACTACCAAAAAAAAGTCCGAAGTAGAGCTGTGGCTCAAGTGGTAAGAGTGCTAGCCTTGAGAGCTCAGAGATAGCACCCAGGCTCTGAGTTCAAGCCCCAGGACAGGTAAACACACAAAAAAATCTGAGCTATATTAAGAGAATTATAGACAAAGTTCTTATACTCAGGAAACATCTGCTGAAAACATATTACACCATGTTATATTTTGTCTGAAATATGCTTTCTTTCAAGTGGTACAGAAAATGATTTGTGTACATGTGTTTATGCAACACATAAAGACTATGTATTATCTATACACACATATACTAAGCAATCAGGCAAATATGGCATTCCAACTTGTGAGCATAGGAGTTGTCAAAGAAAGTGGCTTGAGAGGCAGAGAAGAATGGATGGAGTCTTGAGGCAACCTAGCCAAAATAGTTAGGAAGCGTCTATCTAAAAAGAACAAGCCAAGCCAAGTGCTAGTGGCTTGTACCTATAATCCTAGCCACTCAGGAGGCTCAGATCTGAGGATCAGGGTTCAAAGCCAGCCCAGAAGGCCATGAAACCCTTATCTCCATTAACCAACAGAAAACCAGAAGTGGCACTGTGCTTCAAAGTGGTAGAGAACTGGCCTTGAGCAAAAAAGCTCAGGGACAGGGCCCAAGACCTCTGAGTTCAAGCCCAGTGACCAACAACAACTAAAAAGAACAAGCCAGACATGATGGTACATGTCTGTAATCCTAGTTACTCAGGAAGCATAGTAGGCTGGGAATGTCTGTTCCTGTAACAACTTTTATGAAAAAAGTTTAGGAGGCAAAGTAAAGGCAAACTTAAGAGTTAATATTCAGGTGCATAAACAAATTCAACGTTAATCCTATACCTGTGTCTATCTTCAAAAAACTGGTATTCAATCCTCGCATCTCCTTTAGGTTGAGCTGACAAGAGAGCATCCACCTTCATTACCAAGTCACTTGCCCTGAAAGATGGGGTTATAACATCTTAGCATCTTTTTAATAAGGTTTCACAATAGTTATCAGCAGCTGAAGTACCAAATGCCACCAAAATGGTTTAAAGAGGGCACAGAATCCTCTATGCCAACAAGCATAGATTTGGTAGTGAATAGCTTTATAACTTTATATAGCTTTATAGCTTTGGAGATTTAATTCATTTGTAATATGTAAAATACAGAAAAAAAATCTACTTTGCAGGGTTCTTACAAATATTGTGCTGGCTAAACGTTAGTGTCATTTACATCTCTGGCACCCTCTTTTAAATAATGCTATTACTTTTTAGGATTTTTAAGGCAATCTCTCACTGAGAAAATCATTGAGGAAAAACACTAAGAAACAGAAATTACCATAATTACTATTATCAAGAAATAAGAGTTATAACACTATAGTTCATAATTATTCTCAACTTTTAAATTTATACATATTCATATATAAATATGTATAAAATATGTATAAATTTATATATATAAACACAAAACTAGATTATATTATTTGGTTGTAAACTTTATTACTTAAAAATATAAGCCAAATGCCAATAGCTCATGCCTGCAATCCTACCTATTCAGGAGGATGAGATCTGAGGATTATGGTTCAGAGACATCCCAGGCAAAAAAGTCTAGGAGACTCTTATTTCCAAATAACCACCAAAATGCTAGAAGTAGAACTGTGATTCAAATAGTAGAGCACTAGCCTTGAACAAAAAAATTCAGCAACAGGCACAGATTTCAAGCCCCAAGGTGGCATAATAAATAAGTAAATAAATAAATAAAATATTACATATATATGGAATATAACACACACATAATACAGTGGCATATCACTAATTTAATTAGACTTTACAGTAATGGTATATTATGATATGGTGGAAGTCCGGATAGTAGGTGCAAGTGGCTCATGCCTGTAATCCTAGCTACTCAGGATGCTGAGATCTGAGGATCAAAGTTCAAGCCAGATGGGGCTGGAAACTCAAGTGAGTCTCTTATCTCCAATTAACCACCAAACAGCTGGAAGTGAAGCAGTTGCTCAAGTGGTAGATTGCTAGCTTTGAGGGAAAAAGCTAAAGGATAGTAATCAGGTAATCTGGCCCTTAGTTCCAGCCCCATTACTGGGACATAAAAAAGGCAGGGGGGCTAAATATATAGTTTCAAATACACATTTTCCCAAAAATCTGCCAATGAAAAGGCACCCAGTATTACTAAGAATTGCAAAAATGCAAAAAAAAAAAAAAAAAAAACTACAAGGCAATGCAACTTGATACATATGAGAATGTCTTTTTAAGAAAAAAAAAATAAGAAATGAAGGTGGTGGTAAGGATATGAAGAAAATAAAAGCCCTGTGCACGATAGGCAGGAGTATAAATACAAAAAGCAGCTATAGGAAAAGATATAACAATTCCTCAAAAAATGAAGCATAGTCAACTCTAAGTACATATTCATGTGATATTTAATGCAGAAAAATCAGATAAATGGTCCAATTAGGCAATTTGTTTTCTTGCTCCAAGAGAAATAGTCCATTATGGTACGTGACCTAATAAAAACACTACAAGAATGAAAAATTTAAAAACCAACCAGCTTATCAACTTTGGAGGATGCAAGAGAAACACTGAATATTCTGTCCTGGTAAGTAGAGGAAAAGAAGCATTTCCTGTCTCTCCTCTATTGAACCAAATAAAAGTGAATTATCATTCAGATAATCGATGAAAGTTTCTCTTCAAACTAGCCCCCCCCCACACTTCTACATATGTTTGAAACTTTCCAGAATGAAAAAATAAAAACTGAGAATGAATTTAATTCTTTAAATAGCAGCCTATAAAGCAAATCAGCTTCTTTCTACAAACTCATAACCTAAAATTTGAGCACACACAGTTTAAAGCTGTAAATAAAATCCCTTATATTAATTAGTATAAATCTTATAACATATATGATAGAAACAAATTCATTTCTCCTACATACAGCAAACTTACACATCTTCATCTACCCGAAGTTGTTGAATATGAGACTTTATTTTCTGTCCTGAAGTTTTCAAGATGATATTTTCTAGAAGGTGGAAATCGTCTTGATTAAAAAGCTCACTATCCTCCAGTGGCCCAATGATCTATGAAGAAGAACAGGAGTCAGAGCTATAAGCAGTGTGCCAACAGCCACTGTTAGAGAGGGAGCCTAAGCTGTCCTTAGGCTATGGAATATACCACAGGGCCTTAAAGACCTGAGAGTGACATGCATCTAAATAAAATGAAAAAATAAAAATTCTGAATCAATCCAGTTATATGCTTACTTATTAATTCCTCAGATATATACAGATTTATACATTTCACATTATTTCTTACAAGTAACCAATCTGAATTAAATAGCAAGGCAGTTTTCACTAATTTTCACCAAATATCAGTAATAAAGCCTACTTTCTGTGATTATTGTTCTGAGAGTCACCATACTTTCTCAATGGCCGGACACAAACAAACAGCAGGAAGGGGAAAGTTACATTAAAAAACAACAACAACAAAAACCCACATACTCTTTTTGTAATCAACAAACAGAAATATCCTTGGCACTTAGAAGTGTTAGTCATCTTTAAGAGGTGAGTGGTACTGTTGGGGGGTTTATCCTACACTTTCAGAGGAACATGATGCAGAGCTGACTACAGACCTAACTTGACAAGTTCTCACCCTTCCATTGCTGATCACTGCCCTCTGTCCCTTCTTCAGCTTCAGAACATCCCTGCAGTACACGGCATGAGACAAAATGAAATCCATACTGGAAGACTCAAAGACCTCTTTAAAAATACTGAAATCCATGCCCTAGGAAAAGTAATCATTTTTAAGGAAAAGTCACTGTTATTCAATAAACCATAAAAATTAATAATCATCATGTATAAACCACAAATGTTCTTTTCATGTATTCATAATTACATTAGCATAATCAACATTACAATATACAACTGTCCATCTTCTCTCCCATCCCCCCTCATAAAGCAACTATTAATATTGCTTTTTCTTACTTTTTCATGCTACTTTTTTAATTGGCAGTCTATTCTGCAGGATAACTTTTTATTTTATTTATTTTTTGTCAGTTGTGGGCCTTAAACTCTGGGCCTGAGCACTGTCCCTGAACTCTTCAGCTCAAGGCTAGCACTCTACCACTTAAGCCACGGCACCACTTCTGGTTTTTGGGTGGTTAATTGGAGACAAGAGTCTCTGTCACTGACTTTTCTGCTCAGGCTGGCTTTGAACTGCAATACTCAGATCTTAGCCTCCTGAGTAGCTATAATTACAGGCTTGAAACACAGGTGCCGATTTTTATCTTGTATGTTTAAATCTTGTTTATTTCAAATGACACTATTTTCTCTAACTGGAACTAAGTATACTCATTTTGTAATAAGTTTAAAAATAATAAACACTATCAAAAGTAAGTAGAAACCGGTCACCAGTGGCTCATGCTTATAATCCTAGCTACTCAGGAGACTGAGACCTGAGGATCATGGTTCAAAGCCAGCCCAGGCAGAAAAATCCCTGTGAGACTGTTATCACCAATTAACCATTCAAAACTGGATATGGCACTGTGGCTGAAAGCAGTAGAGCACCAACCTTGAGCAAAGGAGCTCAGTGACAGCGCCCAGGCCCTGAGTCAGTTCAAGCCTCCTGACCAAAAAAAAAAAAAAAAAAAAAAGCAAAAAGAATAAATGAACAACATGGGCTTTTACTGCAAAGAGATTAAAAAAAAAAAAAAAACAAGCCTCTAACTCATAAGTCACACAAGTCTTTTAAAACTGTACAAAATAGGGCTGGGAATATGACCTAGTGGCAATAGTGCTTGCCTTGTATACATGAAGCCCTGGGTTGGATTCCTCAGTACCACATACATAGACAAGGCCAGAAGTGGTACTATGGCTCAATGGTAGAGTGCTAGCCTTGAGCAAAAAGAAGCCAGGGACAGTGCTCAGGCCCTGCGTCCAAGCCCCAGGACTGGCAAAAAGAAAAACAAAAAACCTACAAAATAAATGGTATTGGTCTTAAAACATACTTCTATACACATCCTAAAATAGGCAAATTTGGAAATGAAATTGATAGTTTTTTTAGAGAGTCTTCCAAATTTAAAAATAAAATCCTTCATGGCTTAGAAATTCAGATTATGAACAGGACACACCAACCCAAGCGAAGAGAACATCAATGGCAAATTGACAGAAAAAGGCAACCTCATAACACAATCTTACCCCAACAGAGAACTCCCTAATGTCGGCTCCAGCAGCCAGGGCCTCTGCAGTCTCCTCTTTGGCCATTTTGGTGATGAAGTTCTTTGCTGAGTTGGAAGTTTGTGTTTGGAGAGCTGCCCAGATTGCTCTGAAGATCCTGGTGTTCTCATTATTTATCTCTTGGCTTGGATTGTTGATCACACTTATCCTTACATTGTTACTGGATTTCTATTTACAAAACAGTACATAAGAGTTATATGCTCCATGTTTTGAACTTAAACATTAGCATTACTCATGTTCTGTAAGTAGCAAATAACATGTCTCTCAAGCAGTTTTCTATACTTGTATAAAATGTGGGTGCTATATAGTCATGCCTTCAAAATTCTGCATAAACTGGCCCAACTTTGGGGCGGGGTGGGAAGGGTGGAAAAGATACTAGGATTTGAATTCAGCTTTGTATTTGTTAGGCAGGTACTCTGTTACTTGAGCCATGCCCCCAAAACTCTTGTTTGGGTTATTCAAGTAGGATCCCATGTATTGTTGCTTAGATTGAGTCTCAGACTGAAATCCTACCTATGGCTTCCTGGCATAACAGAGATCACAGGCACTAACCACCTTGCCTGGCTTACTGAGATGGGTCACGATAACTTTTGTCAACTGCAATCTTTCTAGTCTCCACCTCTCAAGAAACTGAGAT